>NC_044032.1:571988519-572613519 GCF_901765095.1 Microcaecilia unicolor | reverse complement strand
TGGACCCTAGCTTCCCAGTGGTTCCAGGCCACCGGGAATCTAGAAGATGTCATCCGCCTCTCCACCAGTTGCCGCACTTCACTGCTCTGGTGGACCATCCGGACCAATTTGATCCTGGGACGCCCATTCCAAATTCCGCAGCCCACGAAAGTGCTGACGACGGATGCATCTCGCCTGGGGTGGGGAGCCCATGTCGATGGGCTCCACACTCAGGGTCTGTGGTCCCTCCAGGAAAAGGATCTGCAGATCAACCTCCTGGAGCTCCGGGCGATCTGGAACGCACTGAAGGCTTTCAGAGATCGGCTGTCCTGTCAAATTATCCAAATTCGGACAGACAATCAGGTTGCAATGTATTACGTCAACAAGCAGGGGGGCACCGGATCTCGCCCCCTGTGCCAGGAGGCCGTCGGGATGTGGCGTTGGGCGTGTCGGTTCGGCATGCTCCTCCAAGCCACGTACCTGGCAGGCGTAAACAACAGTCTGGCCGACAGACTGAGCAGAGTCATGCAACCGCACGAGTGGTCGCTCCATGCCAGAGTGGTACGCAAGATCTTCCGAGCGTGGGGCACCCCCTCGGTGGACCTTTTCGCCTCTCAGACCAACCACAAGCTGCCTCTGTTCTGTTCCAGACTTCAGGCACACGGCAGGCTAGCGTCGGATGCCTTTCTCCTCCATTGGGGGACCGGCCTCCTGTATGCTTATCCTCCCATACCTTTGGTGGGGAAGACCTTACTGAAGCTCAAGCAAGACCGCGGCACCATGATTCTGATCGCGCCCTTTTGGCCCCGTCAGATCTGGTTCCCTCTTCTTCTGGAGTTGTCCTCCGAAGAACCGTGGAGATTGGAGTGTTTTCCGACTCTCATTTCGCAGAACGACGGAGCGTTGCTGCACCCCAACCTTCAATCCCTGGCTCTCACGGCCTGGATGTTGAGGGCGTAGACTTCGCTGCGTTGGGTCTGTCTGAGGGTGTCTCCCGGGTCTTGCTTGCCTCTAGGAAGGATTCCACTAAAAAGAGTTACTTTTTCAAGTGGAGGAGGTTTGTCGTGTGGTGTGAGAGCATGGCCCTAGAACCTCGTTCTTGCCCTGCACAGAACCTGCTTGAATACCTTCTGCACTTATCAGAGTCTGGCCTCAAGACCAACTCAGTAAGGAATCACCTTAGTGCGATTAGTGCTTACCATTATCGTGTGGAAGGAAAAGCCATCTCTGGAGAGCCTTTAGTCGTTCGATTCATGAGAGGCTTGCTTTTGTCAAAGCCCCCTATCAAGCCTCCTGTTGTGTCATGGGATCTCAACGTCGTCCTCACCCAGCTGATGAAACCTCCTTTTGAGCCACTGAATACCTGCCATCTGAAGTACTTGACCTGGAAGGTCATTTTCTTGGTGGCAGTTACTTCAGCTCGTAGGGTCAGTGAGCTTCAAGCCCTAGTAGCTCATGCTCCATATACCAAATTTCATCACAACAGAGTAGTGCTCCGCACCCACCCAAAGTTCCTGCCGAAGGTGGTGTCGGAGTTCCATCTTAACCAGTCAATTGTCTTGCCAACATTCTTCCCCAGGCCGCATACCCGCCCTGCTGAACGTCAGTTGCACACATTGGACTGCAAGAGAGCATTGGCCTTCTACTTGGAGCGGACACAGCCCAACAGACAGTCCGCCCAATTGTTTGTTTCTTTCGACCCTAACAGGCTAGGGGTCGCTGTCGGGAAACGCACCATCTCTAATTGGCTAGCAGATTGCATTTCCTTCACTTACGCCCAGGCTGGGCTGACTCTTGAGGGTCATGTCACGGCTCATAGTGTCAGAGCCATGGCAGCGTCAGTGGCCCACTTGAAGTCAGCCACTATTGAAGAGATCTGCAAGGCTGCGACGTGGTCATCTGTCCACACATTCACATCTCATTACTGCCTCCAGCAGGATACCCGACGCGACAGTCGGTTCGGGCAGTCGGTGCTGCAGAATCTGTTTGGGGTGTAAATCCAACTCCACCCTCCAGGACCCGAATTTATTCTGGTCAGGCTGCACTCTCAGTTAGTTGTTCTTCGTAGGTCAATTTCTGTTATACCCTCGCCGTTGCGAGGTTCAATTGACCTGGGTTCTTGTTTTGAGTGAGCCTGAGAGCTAGGGATACCCCAGTCGTGAGAACAAGCAGCCTGCTTGTCCTCGGAGAAAGGGTATGATACATACCTGTAGCAGTTGTTCTCCGAGGACAGCAGGCTGATTGTTCTCACCTACCCTCCCTCCTCCCCTTTGGAGTTGTGTGTTTCATCTTTTGCTAGTCATTCAACTGGCGGGAGCGGTCGCGCACGGGCGGGAAGACGGCCGCGCATGCGCGGTGGGCGTGCCCTGCGTGCTGACCGTCCCGCGAAGCTTATTTCCGGTTGGTGGGGGCTGCCGCGGACGTCACCCAGTCGTGAGAACAATCAGCCTGCTGTCCTCGGAGAACAACTGCTACAGGTATGTATCATACCCTACCACTACAATAGCCTTTATGGCTGCAAGTGTCACCTATATGTGGGTACAGTAGCTTTTTGATGGGTTTTGGAGGGCTCAAACTTTCCACCACAAGTGTAACAGTTAAAGTGGATTATGGGCCTGGGTCCCCTTCTCCATAGTGCACTGCAGCAACTACTATGCTACTCCAGGGAACTGCTTGCTGCTCTAATAGGACTGGCTGTAACATCTGAAGCTGTTATACAGGCTGGTACATACTGTTTCTTTTACATTTTGGGGTGGGTGGGGGGTGAGAGGGGATCAGTGACCACTGGGGGAGTAAGGGGGGTAATTCCTTTATTCCTCCAGTGGTCATCTGGCCATTTAGGGCACTTTTTTGTGGCTTAGTCATTAGTAAAACAGGTCTAGCTCAAAACATCTATTTTAGTCCTGGATGTTTTTGTTTTGTTCTATTATGGCTGAAAAATATCCAGGTTTTAGTAATGCCTAACCTTGCCCTTAACACACCCCTGACATGCCCCCTTGAGATCTGGACATGCTTCAGATGAACTGCATAGAAAAACATCTAGAAAATGAGGTTTAAAAATACCAATTTGGATGTCTTGGTGAGAAAAAGATCCAAATGCTACTTTATGTCACTTTTTAGATGTTTTCTCTTTTGAAAATGAGCCCCTTAATGATTGAACGAGGTACAAAGCATATTTCAAAATGTCTACTGAAGAATTAAAATTATGCTATTTGCTAATAATGTTTTGTTGACATTGACTGAACCGGAAGATTCACTATTGAGGATATCCCAGCTATTGACCCGCTATGCGGAGGTTTCTGGTTTTAAAGTAAACATGACAAAATCAGAAATTTTGAACCTTAGTTTGGAAGCATCTAGGACCCTACATCTTCAGCAACACTTCCTCTTCCACTGGGCCAGGAAACATATTAAATACTTGGGAATTTCTGTGACAGCTCAATTGGGGAGATTGTACAATGCTAATTTTCTGGCCAAGCTCACTCAATTGTTGATTGAGCTGGATCAATGGGAGGGCCTGGCTCTTATCTGGATGGGGACTACTACTACTACTACTACTATTTAACATTTCTAAAGCGCTACTAGGGTTACGCAGCACTGTACAATTTAACATAGAAAGACAGTCCCTGCTCAATGAGCTTACGATCCAGGCAGTTAAGATGATGTCGTTACTTAAATTGCTCTACTTATTCATGGTGCTTCCCCTTCCCATTCCACACAATTTTTTCTGCCGATTGAACTGGAGAAATTTTGCTTACATTTGGAAGAAGCATTCGTCTAGGGTATGGAGATCTATGCTATACCAGGCCAAACTCAAGGGGGGTATGGGAGTGCCTCATTTGAGCTCTATTTTAAAGCAGCGCAATTGTGTATTTTGGCTGACTGGATGCAGGGCAGCATGAAAAAAATGGATACCTTGGAACAGCATTTGGTTGGTACTGTTCCTTTGTGGGCAGTTCCCTGGCTCCCGAGGAAGGACCTTCTTCATTTGGCCCAGATATCTCCATTAGTAGTTAGCTATCCCTTACAAACATGGTATAAGGTTCATGGGAAGTTCTTTCCAGATGGGAAATATCATGTCTCTACAGCTATACAATATGCTTCCTCCTTTGATCTAGGGCTTCAGAACACGGCTTATAGGAGATGGGCCTGTAATGGCTTACGCTCCCTAGGACAGATATAGGAGGAGGGGGAGTATGTCCCTTTTGCAGACTTGAAGGATGAATATAGTTTATTTTCAAGGGACGATTTTCAATGCGGACAAATTAGGGATTTTATTCAACGCAAAGCACGTGAGGAACAGCTTACAGGAAACCTTATTAGAACAAGCCCTCTGTGGGAGGGGGAGCTACGGGATTACTTGCCTATATTCTGCTCTGTTGCTATACAAGACTCCGCTGCATTGTTACACTAGTCAATGGGAGCAAGACCTGGATTCATCCTTCACTGGGGAAGAATGGGAAAGGTCATTTAAATATCTATTACTAGTAATCTGATTGAAAATGGCTTTAAGATTTTCTATCGATGGTATTATATACCAGTGAAACTTAAGAAAATGTTTCCAGGAACCTCGGATTTGTGTTGGAGAGGCTGTGGAGAGCGGGGGACTTTCCTCTACATGTGGTGTATGTGCCCAATTGTGAAAACTCACTGGGCTATGGTAATAGACACTCTGCAGGAAATATTGGGGAATATTTACCCACTACAGGCAGCTTATTGTTTGCTGCATCATAAGCAGAGGCGTAGCCAGAAAACAGATTTTGGGTGGGCCTAGGGAAGAAGTGGGTGGGCGCCAAGTGTTCTCCCCCCACCACCACCACCAGGAAAATGCTTCTTTCCACCTTGCGCTGAAAGCTTAGCCTGTGCCAGTATCACGGAGAGTAGCGTTTTTGTTACCATCAGGGGGAAGTCTTCAGCTGGCAGAGCTTGGGATCCCCACCAGCTACCGCTAAATGTGTGCTACTGTTGGGTGGGCCTGAGCCCTAAGTGGGTGGGCCCCAGCCCACTCAGGCCCACCTGTGGCTACGCCACTGATCATAAGTTAACTATAGTTACTGTCCCCCAACACAAACTAGCCATGCTGCTTTTCACGGCTAGTAAGTTAGTTATAGCACAAGCATGCAAACAGGCTGTCCTACCTCCTTTATCTCACACCCTACAGAAGCTGGCTTGTATTTTCCAATTACCAAAGCTTACAGCTTTGCAACAAGGACAACTCACTAAATTTTATGACATTTGGCAAGTTTATGAACAATGGAAGACAGGTTCAGGAGGAACTCCCTGTTCATGAGGGATAGCATCTTTGCTTACTAATGCTGGACTTCAGACATACTCTGTAGTAGCCACTGTTGTCATGGGGGAGGGGGATATGAGGGGGGAGTTGGAATCTTGTTTATAATGTTGTTATGTGCAATGCTTTGTATATTTGCATTACTTCAATAAAAGTTAAAAGGTTAAAAAATGTCTCCTGAAGAATTAGCATAGATCATCTAAGATGATCTACGCTAATTCTTCAGGAGACATTTTTTTAACCTTTTAACTTTTATTGAAGTAATGCAAATATACAAAGCATATACAAGTATACTTACAAACATGAAAATGTTTTAAATGGAAAAGCACTTTTATCAGATCTGGTTAGAATGTTGTACTTCATTGCTATTTATGGGTTGGACCGTGCTGAAGGAAGGCAGTATAAAAATTAATATAACATCCTGAATGATGTACTTAATTCTTAGGCTATAAGCCACATTACCTTATTCTGTAATTAACATGAACCTATCTCATGAATGCTCTGGCCATGTGATTTCTATTGTTAATTTGTATGAGTCTTGTATTGTTTGATTATATGTATTGTACTTATATTTTGCCTTTTAATATCAATTTGGGCCTTCTGAGGGATGGATGATTAATAAGTCAACAAAATAATTAAATAGATAAGAATAAACTTGGAGACAAAGGCGTAAGAGACTAGTGAAAGAAGGTATGGAACACAAAGCTATGGATAATTCCTATAATACTTTCAGACCATGTGATGGTCAAAATAACACTAGAATGGAAAAATGAGACAGATAGAGGAGGCCCAAAGAACTGCTAATTCAAAAGCAAAAAGTATCAGCAGAAATGTAGAAAATTTTAAGATTCTCTTATTAGATAGACAATATTTGGAACAAATACTGAATATACCAGGGTTACTGTAGAAGACTGGGAAGTCTTAAAACATCAGCTGGCATAACTGCTAGACAGAGCATTTTTCTAGATCTTATGCCCAGATCTTATCTTTCATTTTTTTTTTTCACTTTTCTTGGAATTAACAGCATGAGCATAGACTATAGTCACAGCCACACCTTTAAAACTATGTTTCTCTGAATTCCTTCTTGAGCAGCATATGCTGTATTCATGCTTACGCCTGGCCAAGGTAAACATTATCAGAATGCTGCTTAACTGCATTCATCATGATATATAGTCAAAATGCATATAGGTACTGGTATGTAGGACATTTTTCAGAAAAAGTAACAAACATTTACTTTCATACATGCAGCAAAAAAGCAGCACAGAAAAATGGATGCATCATTATTTGGCATGTTTTGACTGTCAAGAATAAAAAGTATTTTTGCTTGTGCTAGCCTAGTGGCTTAATGGCAGTGTTATGGGCTGCCATGTGGAGGGCCTGGATTTGTGATGACTGGTTAAGTGAGTTAGAATAGAATACAAAATGGGGGGGGGGGGGGGGGGCTGCATTTGTAATGACTGGGTGGAGTTGGAATGGGATATAAAATAACAAGAAAAACTCTGTAAATTAAGGCTCTTGATGCAGTGGTCCAGAAGAGACCAGTTCCAACAGAGTTAAAAGACCAAAGGAGCAGAAGGAAAACTACCAGTTCAAAAAGGCACAGCTGCAGATACCGTTGCTTTAAGTTGCTTCTACTCCTTGTTCTCAAATTTAGGGCTACATGTGGAGGAGTAGCCTAGTGGTTAGTGCAGTGGGCTTTGATTCTGGGGAACTGAGTTCAATTCCCACTGCACCTACTTGTGACTCTGGGCAAGTCACTTAACCCTCCATTGTCCCTGGTACAAAGTAAGTACCTGAATATATGTAAACTGCTTTGAATGTAGTTGCAAAAACCTCAGAAAGTCAGTATATCATTTCCCTTCCCTAACGTGTTTTAATGCATATTCCCCTGGATTCTATATATTGTGACTTAAGTTGTGCGTGCAAATCCAGTCATATTCTTGATTTGCAGACAACTTAATTTGTTAACAGACCAATCAGCGCCCATAATTGCCAATTAACAAGCAATTATTGACACTAATTGGTATTTGTGAAGAAACAGTGTGTTTTCTGCATGTAAAATGTATTGGATATTTTCCTGCATTATGTTTTGAAGTGTACTTCTCCTGTTTGGCCAGCAGATAGTGCATGTTTATGCTTAAAGCTGTTACAGAGAACTGACTTTTCTTTCTTTATTTGGCACACAGATAATAGGAAGTGTCTGTAATAATGTAACCAGTTTTTTTTATTTGAAACTTCACTGTTCTGGGCTCTGATTGGCCTGGAGTTTGAAAAAATTACCCAGTAGTGCTGACTGTTAGTCTTAGCCTGGAAGAAGAAAGAGACAGATCTTTTTTGCTAAGGATCTTCCCAGGTTCTGTTTAGGCAGTATATACTACTACTACTACTTAACATTTCTAAGGCGCTACTAGGGTTACGCAGCGCTGTACAATTTAACATGGAAGGACAGTCCCTGCTCAAGGAGCTTACTTTAGTTAGTTTTCTAATTGATGGAAGGAGGAGGGTGCTAGTGTAGAGCACAAGCGGCAGGTGCAGGCAGACCTAAGCTGTGCTGGGGATAGATCCTCTAAGTGGCCGCTGGGCAACCTCAGGTGGGTGGCTAGGCGTTCGTCACAGTATTAATTAGAATTTATGCACACAACTGTCTAAGTGTATTCTGTAATGTAATGGTTGAAAGGGGGTGTGGACATGGGCGTGGAATGGGCAGGTTGTGGGTATTTCTAAAATCTATGCCTGTTGTTATAGAATACAGCTGGTCTGTGCCTAATTTAGGTATTGAAATTTACATCAAGTTTTATTTGGTGTAACTGCCCATGACTAAATTTAGTCATGCGGATGGGCGCATGGCATATTCTATAAACCGTGCAGAAATTTAGGCATATTCTATAAAGTACACCTAAATTTAGGCATATTTTTTTCAGCAACAATTTTTTCGGCATGATATATAGAATCTAGTCCATTATTGCTAAATAGACCCCTTTGACAATAATGGGGCTTATGTTAAATAATCTGAGTTAAAGTGCATTAACACAAGTTAATATGCAATAACTGGTTAAAATTTTAACACATGAATTAAGGGTTCTTTTACTAAACTTGTGTTAAGAAATGGGCTTACAGTGTCCTTATGCATTCCTTTCTGGTGCACTAAGCCATTTCTAGCATGGCCATCAAAATGGGCTTTTTTCTATTTGTTTCATTAATGGCCGTGCATTAATGTTAGCATTAGCACACAGCCATTAAAAAAAAAAAATTACTGTGGGAACACTTATCACCTCCTATTTAGGAGGCATCAAGGGTTAACCAGTGTGGTGGTAATGTGCATTCACTAGCAGATTAGCACATCCATGTTCATTCCATGCCCCTGACACGCTTCCTCAAAAAAAAATTACACTGTTGCACACAGATGTCAAAACTAACAGAGAACACTTTAGCACATCCCACACTAGGCTATTTTTTGCTGTATTAAGCACGAGTTAGCACTTAGGGGCCAATGATCAGAAGCAAACACGGGTGCTAGAGGCTATTAGCATTATACTAGTGCCCATGGACTCTGACTGCAAGTAGTATGCAAATGCATGCTAAACAGGGCATTTGCTATTCCTCTCCAATACTCACTGGGCAGTGTTAGGGTTTGCCAAGAATTGGGGAGGAATGGGGAGCCCTGTCCAGCAGATATGAAATAAAAAAAGTGAGGAAAAAAAACAAGTGATGATACCAAAAAACACTTTACTGTATTAAAAAAACAACCCGACACGGCCGTGTTTCGGCCATAAGGCCTGCCTCAGGGGTCTTGAACAATCTCGGATGATCTAGTGTATGAACATACACTGGTGAAATTTTACTTAAAAGAAGACTTCTTTGGTCTCCTCTCTTCTAGAATATCATATGGCGATGCCAAAAAAAAGCCTCCTCTCTTCTAAAATATCGTATGTTCAGTTACCAACTGCATTCTTGCAGGCCCCCGCACACCCCCTGCATGCAAGTGGCTAGAGGTCCTCCAGCCCCCCTAACCCCCCAGAACAAGTAAAATTTCCCTGGTGGCCCAGTGGCCTTCTCCTACCCCACCCCTGGACAGGGAGGGAGGGGCTGGAGATCCATTAGACCTTTAGCCCCCTAATCCCCCCGACATCAAAAAAAAATTCCTTGGTGGTCCAGTGGGCTACCCTACCCCCTTCACCCCCCACACCCACCTTGGTAGTCTAGCGTCCCTCGAGCCCCCCCCCCTGTACTTTGTAGTATGGAGAAGGGAGAGGCACGGGCCCTCCTCCTTCCAGTGCCGCCTCCAAAATGGTAAAACCCTGCCCTGCCCAGCGCATCCTGGGATGTGCTGGGCAGGGCTTCCCTACCATGTGAGGAAGGAGTGACTCTTTGGAATGCTCTTCTATTTGAGCTGTGCAAAATTGCTTCAATAACTTAATTCAGGAAATGTCTGAAAGCACATCTGTTTGCTCAGGTCTTTTCTGCAGTTTATTTATTTTTATTATTTATTTGTTACATTTGTATCCCACATTTTCCCACCTATTTGTAGGCTTAATGTGGCTTACATAGTACCGGAGAGGCGTTTGCAGATTCCGGTGTAAACAAATACAAAGTGATGTTGTGGTAAGATAAAGTTCATGTGCTATAGCCACATTAGGGAATCATACAACCGAAGAGTTCTGTTATGTCCTTTACGTACTTTAGTTTTGTTGTGTTGCAGAGATCAGGCATTTATGTTGGATTGGTAGGGTATGCCTTTTTAAACAGATTAGTTTTTAGTTTTTTTCCGGAAGTTTAGGTGGTCGTAAGTAGTTTTCAAGGCTTTTGGTAATGCGTTACACAGTTGTGTGCTTATGTAGGAGAAGCGAATGCGTAAATTGATTTGTATTTGAGTCCTTTGCAGCTTGGGTATTGCAGATTTAGGTATGTCTGTGTTAATTCGGATGTGTTTCTAGTTGGTAGGTCGATCAAGTCTGTCATGTATCCCGGGGCTTCACCGTAGATAATTTTGTGAACCAGAGTGCAGATTTTGAAAGCAATGCGTTCTTTGATTGGGAGCCAGTATAGTTTTTCGCGGAGGAGTTTTGCACTTTCAAATCGCATTTTTCCAAAGATAAGCATGCGATGAAACTACAGTGTAGTAAATTTAAAACAAATCAGAGAAAATTTTTCTTCACCCAACGTGTAATTAAACTCTGGAATTCGTTGCCGGAGAAAGTGGTGAAGGCGGTTAGCTTAGCAGAGTTTAAAAAGGGGTTGGACGGTTTCCTAAAGGACAAGTCCATAAACCGCTACTAAACGGACTTGGAAAACTCCAAAATTCCAGGAATAACATGTATAGAATGTTTGTACGTTTGGGAAGCTTGCCAGGTGCCCTTGGCCTGGATTGGCTGCTGTCGTGGACAGGATGCTGGGCTCGATGGACCCTTGGTCTTTTCCCAGTATGGCATTACTTATGTACTTATGTAAGTCTAGCTGCAATGTTTTGAGCGGTCTGAAGTTTCTTTAATGTTTGTTCTTTGCATCCCGCATAAATTCCATTGCAGTAGTCTACATGGCTTAGCACCATTGATTGTATCAGGTTGCGAAATGTTTTCCTCGGGAAGAATTGTTTCACGCGTTTGAGTTTCCACATTGAGTGGAACATTTTCTTTGTTGTGGATTTCACTTGGCTCTCTACTGTTAGGTTGCAGTCCAATGTAACGCCAATGATTTTCAGGTTGTCTCAGATAGGGAGGGTGTAATCTGGGGTGTAGATAATTGTGGGGTTATCCGCACTGTGTTGGGATGAGAGGATAAGACAGTGTGTTTTTTCTTTGTTGAGTTTTAGTTGAAATGCATTTGCCCAAGAGTCCATGATGTTCAAGCTGATCTTGATTTCATTGGTGATTTCTGTCAGTTTAGATTTGTAAAGAATGTATATTGTGACATTGTCTGCATAGATGAAGGGGTTAAGGCCTTGGCTAGATAAGGACTTGGCTAGTAGGGTCATCATTAGGTTGAAGAGGATCGGTGATAGTGGTGATCCTTGTGGTACTCCGCAGTCTGCTTTCCATGGTGATGATATATTTGAGTTTGATTTCACTTGATATGTTCTTGTGGTTAGGAAGCCCTTGATCCAGCTAAGTATGTTTCCACCAATCCTGAACTTATCTAGTAATCTTATTAATATATTGTGGTTTACCATGTTGAATGCACTAGACATGTCGAATTGGAGGAGGAGGATGTTTTTGCCTATTGCTATTTCCTGCTTGAATTTGGCTAGGAGAGTGAGTAGTACTGTTTCTGTGCCGTGGAGGGGGCGAGAACCTGACTGTGAATCGTGTAATATTGAGAATTTGTTTTTATAATCTGTAAGTTGTTTGGCTACCATGCTTTCCATCAATTTGACTGACAACAGCATGGATGCCACTGGACGGTAGTTGGTGATTTCGTTTGTTTTTTTTCTTGGTGTCTTTTGGTATTGGGGTGAGTAGGATATTGCCATTTTCCTTAGGGAAGAGACCTTGCTGTAGCATGTAATTTAGGTGGGATGTTAGGTCTACTATGAAGTGGTCAGGGGCGGATTTCATTAGGTAGTTGGGGCAGGTATCTAGTTTACAGTGAGTGTTGGAGAACCTGCTGATCGCCCGTGCAACTGTATCGACGGTGAGGAGGGCAAAATTTAATCAGGTTCGGTCAGCCGGGTATTCTCTAGTGGTTGTGTCCAACTCATTAAGGAAGTTTTCGATGTCAGTGTTGTCCTGAGGTAGCGTGTTGCGTAGGTTTACAATTTTTTCATTGAAATACTTAGCAAGTTTATCTGCAGACGGGATGTCTGTGTTTGATGTGGTGACCAGGTTGGTGTCTAGGAGTTTGCTCACGAGTTGGTATAATTTCTTTGTGTCTTTGTAATCTGTCCCTATTTTAGTTTTATAGTATAATCTTTTGGTCTGTCTTATAGTGTATTTCTACTTTCTTATTTTAAACTGTATTTGTTTAACATCTACCGGACCTGGTGATCGCCTTTACGGTATAATGTAAGCCACATTGAGCCTGCTAATGGTTGGGAAAATGTGTGATACAAATGTTACAAATAAATAAATAAATAAATTGTTTCCATGTGTTGAGCGTGTGTTCATCTTTTGATTTTTTCCATGCTCGTTCGAGTTTAGGGTGCTATTTCGTCTAGTATGCATTTGCATCTTTTATCCCATTCCATGAGGTATTATATGGAGTAGTTTATGTATATGGTAGTTTAATCTTCTTGCTGTGTAAGCTTCATTTTACTAAAGGATCATTTTACAGAGCCATGGTAAAACGTGGCCTGCGGTAGTGTTGGCATGTGGGATTGCCAGGCGCCAGGGCCACTTTTTACCGCAGCTGTAAAAAGCCTTTTTTCAATTGGCGTCCTAAATGGCCGTGTGCTAATTTCACAATTAGCATGCAGCCATTACTGCCTGAGCCCTTTCCAACACCGATTACTGCCGGGTATGCCTACTCCCTGCCTCCACGCTAGAAAATAATTTTTATTTTCTACCACGGGAAACAGCGTGCGGCAAGAGCACAAATACTGCAGTGCACCTGCCTGCCAATAATGTTGTTTTGACGCACGCTCCTACCGTCTTTTAGTAAAAGGGCCCCTAAGTCTCCTTAAGGAATTGGTTACTCTGTAGTGAGCTTTATGTAAATTTGTTGTATGTTAAATGTCATTTATTTTATCTTATGTTACGTTTGTTAATTTTATTATGTATGTTTTTAGTGTTATCTGCCTAGAATTGCAACATAGCGTGGATTATACATTTTTAAATAAAATAAATACATACAAAATAAATCACTTTGAATATCAACTCCAATATGCTAGAAGTCTATTAATAACAATTATAATTATTATTATGAAACTAATATGCCACATTAATAAAACTGGAACTCCAATTTGGTAATAATTCTAATCGTGGCTCTGTGTAAATAGTTGCATTTTGACAACCTATGGAAACTGAAACATTAATATAAGATTATAAACAGCTAGACACTGAATCCTATCGCAAGGTTACATTGTAAGATCCCCAAAAGTCTTGCTACAGCCACAATGTATAGGAATTACTTAGGAATTGGTGTTTTACAATTAACTCTGTTGCTGCTGCTGCATCACACAACTAACAAAACCCTTTTTTTATGCAGAAATATGTTGTTGTAGTTGTATAAGTGTCCTTTAAAGGAGCTTTCTGCTGCCATGCCATGATTTTATAAGCTGACTCCAGAAAAAATGCTTTGCTTGTTTGAATCCTACAATAAATTCAGGCATTAACATATTTGATTGTAAGTATCCAGCAATCACAGGTTCTCCCTTGTTAACAATCTACCTCAGTGAATCAGTTTTAATAGAGTAATTCATTAACAATTAACAAATGGATAAACAAGGTTGCAGCAAGTGTCACAATCCCTCTTTAATTGAACTACAGCTGCTTTCTTTCTGTTTGGGGCTGGGAAGTGTGATTGATTGCTGTCCGTTTCATTTAGTGACTACTTTTGTTATGTTCTGACAATCTGAAATGGGATGCGTTCATTTATGGTTCACTGCATCTGCCTCTGACATGGAATGGCAGTAATACAGTGAAACATAGAGCTGTGCTGAATGGCATGATGAAGTGAGTTTGTTTTTAAACTGGGCTCCTTCAGAAAAAAAGAAAAAGCACCTGGCCTATTCTTTGTATGATTGCCAATGCTGGCCACCTACTAGCAACAAATTTTAATTTTGCCACATGCAAGAGGCCCCACAGGTTAGTCACTCCCAGGGGGAAAATAAGGCGCTGTAAAAGCCCAACTTTTTCTGCACCTTAATAACTACTACCTCAACTCTTCAACTCCCTCAACTCTCAACAAAAAGCTAATGTGGGGTTACCACAGCTTTTACGTGGCAAGTAATAGAGAGTGGGATTGAGCTAACTTGTGAGGAATACATGGCTGCATATGGCATTAAAATGTATGGCAATGAAGCATTTAAGTATTCCACAGTAATGCCAAGAAAGAAGCAATGGCATTCACTGCATGCAGAATGCAAAAAATGTATCTCCAGGTCTGTGTCTGCATAGAAGGCTTAGAGGAGAGGATTTGTTGGCAGTTTTTGAGATCTAACTACCAGTTGTGTCTTCTTTTGCGACCAGGAGAAAGTGCCTGCAAGTTTCAAAGGCAAGCGGGAGTAACAGACATGTTCGTGTGTTCCAACAAATTGGAAAGTGAAAGCACACATCAGTGCCTGTTCTGCTCTACCTAAATATGATATTGTTGCCCACACTTTCGGTTTTGTGCAAACATGTGCACAAAAGCTGCAGTTAATGTGAAACTTTTGTGCATGTGTGTCTGGCATGTTCTTCCCCCTCCCCCCCCCCAAAAGCTGCAGATTTTTGTGCATAAAATCTGCATATATTATCTTTCTACATGACACGGTATTACACTTGCAATAGAAGTCACATAGTCAGACATCTATATGCGATTGTACCATGAGTCTTTCTGCAATACTAATATTTAAACTGCTTTCTTACAAGGTAACATATCCTCTTCAGAAAACTATAAGGTGAGGCTGGGACAAGCAGGGACAATTAGCACATTAGACCATACATTTCTTAGGGGAAAGAGGAAAAGTGTTTTGAAAGGATTCAATTGCAGAAATGTGCAGTTAAACAAAGCCATTCAAGTTTTGTGTTCTGTTGGTTAGTAGTTATTTATACCTGCAGCCAATAGGTTTGGAGAACTCTGAACTCTCTTCACAGCTGTTAATGTGACAGACATTGTGGCGCATTTGTCAGCACACCCACCGCTATCTGGAGGCAGCACAAGATAAGGACACAGGCCCAGGACAAAGGGGGGCAAGCACATGCAACAGCATGGTTCAAGGAGATATGCCAACCACATAGAAACATAAAAAGAAAAAGACAAAAGGACATGCAGTTAGAGGGTGCTGTAGGTATCCAAGCATTTGCAATCCCAGAGACAGACAAATACTCATCAGATTTGCACAGGCCTCAGTTGGCTATCAGCAGATGCATAATTCCATAATTAGGAAACTAAGGCACCCTTTTACTAAAATGCGTTAAAATCTGGGTTTAACACGTTTTAACAAGGGAGTTTCCTGCATGCTAAGGCCAGATTAAATGTGTTGATATTTAGGGCTTTTAAAATATTTCTTTGCAGGTTCTGCACTAATTTTTCCATTAACACCTATATTAATGTGGAACACTTACCACCTCCTTCCTGTGTTAAGTCTCCGTTATCCAGTTAGCATGCACTAATGTGAATGCACTAGTTAGATACTTTCACACTCATTCCCCCCATGACACGCCTTATCCCCCAAATATTTTTTTAAAATTTATTTAAAGTGCGATTAGCATGCGCACACTGGCAAATTACCACACAACGTTTTGCTGTAAGCCTTTTTTTCATGCACTAAATGCGAATTATGGCTTTCAATGGCCATTAGTAAAAGGTCTCCTACAAAATGTCCCTTTCCTGAGTAAATTTCCATAAATGGCCTCTTTTGTGTTTTCAGGAAAATTAACTCCTAAAAGCTAGTCAAGAAGGGGTTAATTTTATAGAAGAAGCAGAAGCACAAACAGCAAAGGTGACACAAAAGTCCAGAAAATGAATGGTGTGGTAGAAAAATTAATGACATGTACTGATGACTTGACGTGCCGTGTTTCGGCTACAAAGGGCCTGACTCAGGAGTCAATACCAACGATTTCACTTGATTAGTTTGTTCTTACAGGACTGAATAATGAATGCACCAGCTGAGCACACAGTGTATGGTCTACCTAATTGTAGCAATCAGGATACCCTGATACAACGCTGGCAGTCAGCGCTACAATTAGGTATACAATATAACCTTGTATTTGTTATCAACCGACTTGGCGAACGCCTTGACGGTACTATGTAAGCCACATTGAGCCTGCAAATAGGTGGGAAAATGTGGGGTACAAATGTAACAAATAAATAAAGAAATACCATATACTGTGTGTGCGACTGGTGCATTCATTATTCAACCCTGCACTCTCTGGCATTACAATAAGCTTTTTTAAAAGCAAGATATACCTTTTTTCAGCTGTCTTTGCGGACTCTTTACAAAAGGTCTTTCTCAAGACAATCAGTGAATCACTTAATTCTCTTCTGGAGTTTTACTTATTCATGCAGACAACAAAGACTCGTGAGGCAGGCCTGTGGCCAAAATACAGATCTATGTCAAGTCTACAATAAACCATCCTGCATAATAGTCTTGGTCTCTTGAGTCATCGGTCCACTTCCCATTTTCCTTCCACTGTTGTTGTCACGTGGGATTTTGGCGTTCATAGAACATGTTCCATATATAAAGCGTGGTTTATTTACATGTGGGACAAGGCTCTTATACAATCATGTGGGTATATGCTTGTGTACAAATACATGTGCCAACAAAAGCAAGCAAAGTTTTATGTGACCTGCATGTAGGCACTGTGAACAACAGAGTTTGGGCAGAGCAGAGGTAGCATTGCAATGTACACACACATTTTATAAAATACATACATACATATACCCATAAATTACAAGTACACATTTATACCTTTCTCAATGTTATGCAGGTATAAATTTATGCAAGGGGGGTTATTTTAGGAGCCTCTGCTGCCTTTATAATATATCCAATAATTGTATGCCTCCCCCTCCCAAAACAAAAGGTGAACAAATATACAAAAAAACAAAGCATTAGAATACAAATACTATATAGATTATGTTTTTTTTAAAGGATGGAGGACAATCAACATAGGGGTTTTCCACTTATACTGTGTAGTTACTGTACACCAGAAAGTGCCATCTGTATCCAATTTTTGATCCTTGTGTCCAATTTTTAATATATAAAAAGTCCATCAATATCTTTATTTTTTAATATATCAACACAGAAAAAATGCAAAAGCTTATCTTATATTAGAGTGTGGGTCGGTTTTTGGACAATATAGACTAGAATTTTGTACATCACGCCTAAAAAATTGGCACCAAAACAAAATACACCTAGACGTATTCTATAAAGTACAACTCAATTTAGGCATACTTTATAGAATAAGCCTAAATTTCTATGCAGTTTACAAAATATGCCGAGTGCCAGTCCTCGTGACTAAATTTAAATGCTGACCGGGTGTATTCTATAGCAATACACATAAATTTTAGAAATGCCCACGATCCATCCATTCTATGCCCATGGCCATGTCCTCTTTTCCATTATGCGACTTAGAATTTACACGTATCATGTTATTGAATGGGGATGTGCAAAATACTGCTGAATAAAATAAGTGCGCTGTAATGATTTAAGCACTGTTATAACTAGAAACAGTGGCATTTTTAGAAATGACTATAAAAATACTTTAAAAATAGTGAAAATGAAATAATTGTTGTGAAATAAAATTAAGTTAAGGTAGGGAGGGAGGGAGAGGTTTTTCTGCCAGTGACTGAAGCTTGTCTGCAGGGTGCTGTATGCTAATTGCGAACCATACACTTCTGAGGCCTTTTCCTCTCCTTGTTAGTGATTGTGTTTAGAACTTGTAGTGTTGTAGTAATCCACATTGTTCTTGGATATTACATTGAGTTTTTTTAGTGGATTTACTCCCTGGTTGCTGGTTTCAGTGTTCATAGAATACACTTAGACAGTTCTGCATGTAAATTCTAATTAATGCCAATTAGTATCAATAATTGCTTGTTAATTGGCAATTATCGGCACTGATTGGCTTGTTAAGTAATTAAGCTGCATGTGCAAATTCAGAATATGACTGGATTTGTGTGTGCAGCTTAAGTCACGCTATAAAGAATACAGGGGTATATTTTTTCATTGTGAAGGGTCAGCTGAACAATTAAGGGAATTTGTCACCTGGCTCCATTCTTTGTCTTCAGCTTTACAGTTTACAAGCACTAGCCACAGAGAAGTATATTGACTTTCAAAATTTGTATTTATATCAGGAAGGAACTACTATTCAAATTAAGTTACATTGGACTGTGGCTAGAAATTCTTTTTTACATTACTCAAGTTTTCACACTTATAATTTGAAAGTGAGTTTGTCTGTGAGCCAATATCTCCGTATTTGATGGATTTGTTTGATGTCGGAAGAATTTGAACAGCAAGCACAAGAATTATTTTCCAGATTCCTTGATCGTGGCTACCCACACTGGGTGGTTAAAAAAGGTTGCTTGAGAGCAAAATTTGCCCAGAGAGACTTATTGTTTCAGTATACTAATCAAAAATTACGAGATAGAATTACAGCAGTGCTTTCTGCTTTAGAGGCAGATGCAGCAACCAAACGTAAAAAAATCTAAATCGTTAAAGTCCCTAACGATTTTAAAATAACGAAAAATGCACCAAAAAAAAAAGTCACACATGCTGGAATCGGTATTGAAACGTACAATGTATCAAAGAATCACAATACACATCGTTAATCGGCCCCCAAATCATGCGCAGAGCAGCCAAGCGTTATGTTAGCTGCTCTGCGCATGCCACAAACAGTCAAATCACAAGCACATGGCAAATTGAATTGACACATAAAAAAATAAAACTAAAAAAAGGATCGGGAGGGGGCAAGGGCGCTCATCAGGAGCGTCCTGTACGGACGGCCTTGCCCCCCCCCCCGCCGCTGCTCCCCACTTTCCGCCGCTCCCCCCACCCCGAAAAAGCAAAATTGTAGCAGCCCCTGCCCCCCTCCCTTCCTCACTACTCTCAGCTCCGCCTCCCGACATCCTCCGTCTGTGCCCCGCCCCCTTTGGGGGTCGTCGCCGCCATTCCCCTTCTCCATCGGGCCCCCCTCCCTCTTACCGGGCCCGTGCAGCGCCTCTCTCCTCTGTCCGAAGGCGCTGCACGGGCAAGAAGAACGCTGAATCAGCTGATGCCTGCCTTCGCGATAGAGCGTCTTTCTCCTCCTGGGCCCGCCCCTGTCTGACGTCAGTAACACTGACGTCAGACAGGGGCGGGCGCAGCAGGAGAAAGACGCGCCATCGCGAAGGCAGGCATCAGCTGATTCAGCGTTCTTCTTGCCCGTGCAGCGCCTTCGGACAGAGGAGAGAGGCGCTGCACGGGCCCGGTAAGAGGGAGGGGGGCCCGATGGAGAAGGGGAATGGCGGCGACGACCCCCAAAGGGGGCGGGGCACAGACGGAGGATGTCGGGAGGCGGAGCTGAGAGTAGTGAGGAAGGGAGGGGGGCAGGGGCTGCTACAATTTTGCTTTTTCGGGGTGGGGGGAGCGGCGGAAAGTGGGGAGCAGCGGCGGGGGGGGGGGGGCAAGGCCGTCCGTACGGGACGCTCCTGATGAGCGCCCTTGCCCCCTCCCGATCCTTTTTTTAGTTTTATTTTTTTATGTGTTTTCTGAGGTCCTTTGGACCAATCACAGCGCTTTTAGCTCTGCTAATGCGCTGGGATTGGCTCAAAGTTTGTTTATTTTTTCACTTAACACTTTTTCCTGGCACAGAGCTGTCCTAACGAGAGGTCCAGACCTCTCGTTAGTTTTCCTGCCTTTTTCCTGCGTAAAGGCAATCGGAAAAGGTTAGTGCATGTCGTTTCAATGGGGTTTTCACACTAATTGCTCATCTCCATTCCGTTTTCGTTAGCTGCTACTGTCGTCGGAAAATAGGCTTAAGTGCATGGAAAGGATCGGAAATTCTTCCCCGAGGGCTCATTTAACGATGAAAAACGTTTAGTGCATCTGCCTCTTAGACTGCAGGCATTTTAGGCACATAATTAAAACATAACTGTTTAGGAAATTTGTGTTAAGTTCTATATATTAACGATTATCGGTCATTTATTACCTTGTCATTGTTTTTATTGTAAATTTTAAAGGGAATTTTATATGTTATAACATTGTTAATCTCTGGTAATTTCCAGATTTATCTTTTGTAATCCACACAGAACTAAAAGGTAGATAGCGGACTATAAGATATTGTGTTATGTAATATTATGTTATGTTACCTCATGCCTCCTCAATAACTTCCTTGATGTTCAAGTATTGGGATATATTAACTGTCTATGATTGTTTTTAGGAATGGCCAGTGGTTGTTTATCAGCGAGGCCAGACTATAGGTGAAATACTCACATATAAATGATTTATTTATTTATTGCATTTGTATCCCACATTATCCCACCTCTTTGCAGGCTCAATGTGGCTTACAATACATCATGGATAGTGGAAATAAGAAGAGAAAAGATATTTGGTATTACAGAAAGATTTTGGGTTGCATGGTAATGGAATACATGATAGTAATATAACAGAAGGCATTATTAAACATTTCTGGATATATGTGGGGAGTTTCACATGTGTTGATCTTTGTGGTGTATCTTGTCAAAGAGATGGGTCTTCAGTAGTTTGCGGAAGTTGGTCAGTTCATAGATCGCTTTTAGGTTGCGTGGCAGCGCGTTCCAGAATTGCTTGCTCATACAAGAAAAGGATGCTGCGTGCATTAGTTTGTATTTTAGAACTTTGCAATTGGGGAAATGAAGATTAAGGAATGTGCGAGATGATTTTTTAGCATTCCTGGGTGGTAGGTCTATCAGGTCTGACTTGTAGGCTGGGGCATCGCCATGGATGATTTTGTGAACAAGGGTACATACTTTGAACGTGATGCGTTTTTTGAGTGGGAGCAGTGTAGCTTCTCTCAGAGGGGTTTTGCACTTTCGTATTTTGATTTTCCGAATATGAGTCTGGCTGCCATGTTCTGGGCTGTTTGGAGTTTTTTTGAGTATTTGCTCTTTGCAGCCAGCGTAGAGTGAGTTGCAGTAGTCTAGATGACTGAGTACTAATGATTGTACCAGATTCCGGAAGACGGTCCTTGGGAAGAATGATCTTAATCTTTTTAATTTCCACATTGAGTGGAACATCTTTTTGGTTGCCGATCAATGGTAACTCCAAGAATTTTTAGGGTTTCCGAAATTGGTAGATTTAGTTTTGGTGTGTTGATGGTGGTAAATTTGTTCGTATTGTGTTGAGAGGTGAGTATTAGGCATTGTTTTTTTTCTGCATTAAGTTTTAAGTGAAATGCATCTGCCCAGGAGTGCATGATATGTAGACTTTGGTTGATTTCATTGGAAATTTCTTTTAGGTCTAGACAATCTAGGAGTGTAGCGTATTTGATGGGGCTGACAGGTATTTTAAGTCGCAGTTGTATGATTTTCTCTTTGAAGTACTTTGCAAGGTTGTCAGCTCCTGGTGTGCCTTTGCTGTTGTTCGTGACTGGTGTGGTGTCTAGTAGTTTGTTCACGAGTTGGAAGAGTTTGTGTATGTCCTTGTAGTTTGGTCCAATTTCAGTTTTGTAGTATAGTCTTTTGGTTTGTCTTATGGTGTATTTATATTTTCTTCGGAGTTGTTTCCAGGCGTTAAGTGTGGGATTGTCTTTCTTTTTATTCCACGCACGCTCTAATTTCCTAACTTGTGTTTTGAGTTTTTTCAGTTCCTCATTGAACCATGGTATTGAGTTCTTTCTGTGCGAGGTTCTGGTTTGAATTGGGGCAATGTTGTCTAATATTGTTCTGCATCTATCGTCCCATGTAGGAGGAATTGGGTTGTGTCTGCATTTGTTGTCCATCCGTTATAGTAGATTTGTTGCCAGAATATTACCGGGTCTATTTTTCCTCTCGTGGTGTAGGTTGTTCGTTCTTGTTTTTTAATTGTGGTTTTCGTTCGCCATTGGAGGGAGATGTATGCTTTGTAGTGGTCTGACCACAGTGTGGGTATCCATTTTGTATCTGCTAGTATAAGGTTTAAGTCTGGATCAAATTTATATGTGATAATGTCTAGTGTGTGTCCTTTAGTGTGTGTTGGTTGTGCGTTTGGTACGTGAAGACCCCCAATTAAGCCACATTGAGCCTGCCATGAGTGGGAAAGCGCGGGGTACAAATGTAACAAAAAATAAAATAATTGTAGGAATTCTCTGCATTCTTGGGTGCTTGTTGAGGTAAGATCTTCCAAAGTTGTTCTTGGACAAATAAAAGTGAGATATAGACAGATGATGACATTAGTGAGTCATGAGTTAGAGAAACTTATGTGAAACAAGTCATCACTAAGGTCTTGAGTCAATATAATGATATTGGATTAGTTGCCATAAAGGTTTAAAAAATAGTATCAGCTCAGAGCCTTTATTGTGGCCTGTTGTTACTGTGGCATGTATACATGGTGTCTGGAAAAAATGGGACCCATTACATAGTTTCAAAATACTTTGCAATTGTTTAAATTGTTCTTAGATAATTCATAATTTGTGTTCAAAGTGTCCTCCTTCAACTTTGACACATTAACAAAGCCTTTGACACCACTGAGCTATTGATTCAATGAATTCTGGGAGGAGTAGCCTAGTGGTTAGTGCAGTGGACTTTGATCCTGAGAAAGTGGGTTCAATTCCCACTGCAGCTCCTTGCAGTGGCATAGCCACAGGTGGGCCAGGGCCCACCCAACAGTAGCACATGTTTAGTGTAGTTGGTGGGGATCCCAAGCTCCACCAGCTGAAGACTTTCCCCTGATAGACGCATGCTCAGTTTTCAGCACATGCCTGCTACAGACTGCCAAAGTGGAAAGAAGAGTTTTCCTGCCAGCTGAGATATTTTGTTGGGGGTGGGGGCGGGGGGAGGGAGAACACTTGGTGCCCACCCACTTCTTGCCTAGGTCCACCCAAAATCTGTTGTCTGGCTATGCCCCTGGCTCCTTGTGAGTCTGGGCAAGTAATTTAACCTTCCATTGACCCTGATACAAATAAGTACCTGTATATACTATGTACACCGCTTTGAATGTAGTTGCAAAAACCACAGAAAGCAGTATATTAAGTCTCATTATTTATTTATTTAGATTTTGCTCACACCTTTTCAGTAGTAGCTCAAGGTGAGTTACATTCAGGTACACTGGATATTTCTCTGTCCCAGGAGGGCTCACAATCTAAGTTTGTACTTGAGGCAATGGAGGGTTAAGTGACTTGCCCAACATCACAAGGAGCAGCAGTAGGATTTGAACCAACCACTCTGGACTTCAAGACCAGTCCTCTAACCACTAGGTCATTACCTTTCCCCTTTCCCTTTCATTAATTAAGAGCTCAACTGTTTTGTGAGCTTGATGCGCTGGATTGCCATCCAGTTGAAAAATAAAGTACTACAATTTCAGGCAGAAGTTTCTGCTGCAGTAGGATGTTTTTGGGTTATTTGGAAAAATGTTAGGGTCCTGTTTTTTCCAAAAACTGTGTATATATAGGTTTCAAAAATGAAAGGCATACATATGTGAACTGCTAACTTGTATGTATAACTTGTGGGAAAGGTATAGTATAGGGGGTGAAGTACTTCTGTGTATGAAGGAAGAGCAAGACTTGGGGGTGATAGTGTCTGATGATCTCACAGTGGCCAAACAGGTAGAAAAGGCAACAGTCAAAGCCAGAAGGATGCTCGGGTACAAAGGGAGAGGAATAGGCAGCAGAAAAAAAGAAGTGATAGTGCCCTTATATAAGTATCTGGTGAGGCCCCATTTAGAATACTGTGTGCAATTCTGGAGACTGAACCTACAAAAAGATATAAACAGGATGGACTCGGTCCAGAGGGCGGCTATAAAATTGGTCACTAGCCTCTTTCATAAAGTGTATGGGGACAGACTTAAGGCTCTCAATACAGATACTTTGGAAGAAAAGCAGGAGAGAGGGGATATGATAGAGAATTTATAATGAATGTGACTATTGGACAGACTGGATGGACCATTCGGGTCTTTATCTGCCGTCACTTACTATGTTACTGTGTTACTGGCAAGGGTCAAAGAACTGTCAACAGATTTACACTCTACACACACATGCACATGCTGTCCTGAAAACAAACACAATTCATAAACTAGACTGTTGTTGCAATTCCAGCATGGTTTGGATCATTTGTCTCTGCACGGTTTGTTTACTAAATTACTGTGCTAAATTATTTAAAACCTCGCAGGACAGTAGTTGAGCAGCATACCTGTGTTCATGTTGATGCTGGGTGGTTACGTTTAGATGTCTTCAGTTTCCCTGCAGAAAAGAAAAGAATTCATGAACCTGTGTCAAAATACTATGGTAATGTATATGTGAGAAGACATGTTATTTATGGACATTGGAAAGAAGTACAGCTGAACCAATGTTACAATTGTAGTTGTGCAAGTAGTTCTCACCAGGTTAGAACTGCATATCTTCCCCATAGAAATACTTGTAGTGCCTGTGTGGATAACTGGGTATAAGAGAGCACTTCTTTAAGGCAAGCAATTAAGCATTCTGCAAAGGGCCCTGTTTACTAAGGTGTGCTAGCATTTTTAGCGTGCGCTAATGCTACAGACACCCATAGGAATATATGGGTGTCTCTAGCATTAGCGTGCATTAATTTTTAGCATGCACTAAAAACACTAGCGCCTACAGCATGGCTTAGTAACAAAACACCATAATTGGGGTAATTCTATAAAGTAGATGCTAAACATTTACAAGCCAGTTATGCATGTAAATGTTTAGAATACTAACATGTATGTATGTATGTGTTATGTGTGCACATTCACATGTACATGCTGGATATGTGTCTATGTACTATTGTGTAAAAATGCGCTATGATAGCACATGTTTTACATGTGGGCATCCACATGTGCAGACTCTGGATGGAGCATGGGCAGGGCATACAATTATACATGTAACATAGACTACAACAAGTTATCTATTTATCAAACTTTATATACCCTCTTCTTGGCAGAGTCATTCCAGATGGTTTACAAAACACACTAAAGACAGTCAAAATAAACACAGACCTGCCAAGTCTCCCGCATTCAGCGGGAGACTCCCGCTTTGGTGGGTCATCTCCCGCATTCCCGCCAAACAGAAAAGTCTCCTGCTGAGACACCACGGTGGTAGTTCCCCCTTCCACCCGGTATTCATTTCCTGGCCACTGCTGCTTCTCCTGTTGAGCAGCATTGGCCGCAATCAAAAGAAAAATAAAAAAAGAAAGCATGGGGCCGCAGTAGCCTTCAGGCATGCGCTGTCAGCTCTGCCGCTCCTCTCTCCTCTCTCTGTCTCTGCCCCTGGACTGTAGCAGGAAGTTGACATCGACTTCCTGCTCCGCTCCAGGGACAGAGAGAAGACCGGCTGCAGAGCATACAGCCCATGCCTGAAGGCAACTGCGGTGCCACACTTGCTTTTTAAATATTTTTGTTTGTTAGCTCTTTTTTTTTTTGTCGGCCGCTGCTGCTCAACAGGAGAAGCAGCAGTGGCCAGGAAACAAATATCGGGTGGAAGGAGGAGTGGGAGGCAGAAGGTAGAATGGAGAGAAGGACGAGACATGGAGAAGGGCTGGAGAAAGAGAGAAGTTGCTGGAGATAAGGATAGGGAGAAAGGGGGGATCCTGGCTGAGAGCAGAAAGAGGGAAGACGCTGGAAGAAGGGTAGGGAGAGAAACAGGAGAGACACTGAAGGATGGGGAGAGAGGGGGGGCATGATGAATGGAAAAGGGTAGAGAGGGAGACACTGGATGGAAAAAAGGGGATAGAGAGACAGAGAGACACTGGATGGAAGGATTGGGAGAGGGGGTAGATGGATAGAAGGATAAGGAGAGAAAGAGGGAAGATGGACGGAAGGTTGGGGAAAGAGGGAAGGTGGATAGAAGAATAGGGAGAGAGAGGGAAAACAGATGGAAGGATGGGGAGAGAAAGATGCTGGAGGGAAGGATAGGGAAAGAAAGAGGGAAGATGGGTAGAAGGATAGGGAGAGAAAGAGGGGAGATGGATGAAAGGATGCAGAGAGAAAGGGGAGAGACTGGAAGGATGTGGAGAGAGGGGACACTGAACAGAAAAAGGGTAGAGAGATAGAAAGACACTGGATAAAAGGAGGGGGAGAGAGACACTAGATGGAAGGATCAGGAGAGAGGGTAAATGAGTGGAAGGATGGGCAGAGAAAGAGGGAAGATGCTGGATGGAAGGGTAGGGAGAAAAAGAGAGGATGCTGGATGTAAGGATGCAGAAAGAAAGAGGGGAAACACTGGAAGGATGGGGAGAGAAAGAGGGGAGCTGCTGGATAAAAGGGGGGAGAGGGCAGAGTAGTGAAAGACTGGAGAATAAGAGGAAGGGGCATGGGGTGAACAAGGGTGAGGAAAAGATAAAAAGCCATAGGTAGATGAAATAAAAAGAAGGAAATTAAAGAATGGATAGAAAGAATGAATTAAATCTGTTCAGAGAGAGAGGCAGAAAAATATTGAAGAAAACAAAGAAAAAGGAGAGAAAATGACAAATGGACAGGAAACCCTGGCAAGATAGTTAAGAGAAGACAAAGGAACGCAGAATCAAGAGACTAGGAGCAACACAATTAGAAAAAGTAAATGGCCAGGCAACAAAGGTAAAGAAAATTTTATTTTAATGTAGAATAAAGTAATGTGGTAGCTGTGTTAATAAAGTTTAATAAATGCAAATAAAACACAAAATAGAAAATAAGGTGATATCTTCACTGATTTTAAAACATTTTTTATTAGCATTCAGAGACCACCACTTCCTTCCTCAGGTCAGGAGAGGATACCATAACAGCATTATACTTACCTGAGGCAGGAGGTTTTGGCCTCTGAAAGCTAATTGAAAAGGGTATTAGGCTATTAAATAAAATATTTTCTGAAATGGCCATGGGTTTGAGGTGTGCTGGGGCGGAGTCATGTAGAGTGGGTGGAGCCAAAGCACAGTAGGGCGGGTCTTGGGGCATGTACTAAAATCTTCCTCTCAAAAATTGGGGCTCTTTGGCAGCTGTGTAAACACTGAAGCATTACTAAAACAGCACATCATACCATATTAGAAAATAACATCTTAGAGCCCTTCTAAAGCCATAAAAAAATGGCATAGGTTTCAATTCTTCTGGCTAGAGAGCAAGGCAGCCATTTTGGAAACATACCACTAAGGGCAAGAGCGAATGGGCTTCACTCCTGCCCCCCACTACCCCTGCTGGATCATCATGGCCATCAAGTAGGCCTGAGGGGGATTCTGAGTGGCAGGGGGAGCAGGGTACGGATGGGGTTGACTCAGGGAGGGATGGGAGGGGGTATGGCCCTCATTGTGGGGTGGGAGAGGGATTAGAAGGTGGAAGGCTACTTTGGGGAGTGCGAGGGGGATCAGAAGGAGAGGGGCTGCTTTGAGGGAAGGAGAGGTTAGAAGTAGATCAGAGGGGCAGAGGAGCACTTTAATCCTTGTGCAGGTTCTGGCCGATATTCAGTGCTAGCACATGCACAGCTAACTGGCTAAATTTAGGACAGCTTTTGAGCAGTCCTAAATTCACCTGATTCGCTATGCAGGTGCTGACACTGAATATTGCCAGCAACCACTTCACCATTCCTGACCCCCAGCTCCACCCCATTCCACCCTGACCTGACAACTTTGGAAATGGCCGTTCAGAGCCAATATTCAGTGCCGCTGAATATCGGTTGTTTGGCAGCCACAAGAGATTGAAGCAGGCAGGAGCCTCTCCTACCCATTTAAATTGCTTTGAATATCAGGTAGTATATTATCTATCCAGATGTCCCATCCACACCAGCTACTAAGCTCTACAGTCCGTCCCTTCCTGTCTCTCAGATATCCACTGTACTTGTCCCATGTTTTCCTGAATTCAGATAGCTGTTCCACACATCCACCATCCTTTCCATAAAAAACTGTATCCTTGGATTACTTCTGAGTCTACCCCCTTCTCCTTTCAACCTATGCCCTCTTGTCCCAGTTTTCTTTCAACTGAGGTATTTACATGTCTCTATTGTATCTCTCCTCTCTTGCCTTTCTTCCAAAGTATACATATTGAGATCTTTAAGTCTGTTCCCCATATATTTTATGGCAAAGACCATTGACCATTTTAGTAGCCACCCTCCGTTTGCTTGCTATGTCAACTTTTTACAACGTTCTCTCAAGACATGTACTTTCTACCGGTTCCAAATGTACCATTGTCTTGTATGTGGGATGAGCGGAATACCTCATCATTTAAATGAGAAGACATTTTTAAAAGCTATTATTGCAAGCTAATTTTATACATTCTATAACATATGTTAAAAAATGAGACAGCTCTGAAACTGTGCCAGTGTTCTCGGGCCACCAATAAAACTTCATGATAAACCATTAATACCAAAGCTACAAGCAGCGCTGCCCTGAGGAATTCTCTTCAGACTATTTAACACCAAAAGTAAGTCCAATGTACTTTGTTTGGTTTTGATAAAGTGTCCAGGCTTGTAACTTTAGGCCCACATAAAAGCCACAAATTATTCCTGAAAGCATCAGATTCCTAGCGTGTTTGCTCGCTACTAGAGGAGACAGCACTTGAAGTGTTCTTTGTAGTGTTGGAACGTAATCAGCAATGCTACCATGAATTTAAAAAAGGGCTGTGAGACTCTGCACTGCTTCAGATCCCAGCAAGGAGTCATTGAGCAGAGAACCCTTGCAGGCCAGCATGTCAAAATGATTTCTAGCAGATGGAAAAGGGTTCTTAGAGCTTAAACTTGTCTGCATAATATTTGCTAGTACATGCCAACCTTTTAAGAAACTGGGAGCTCCTTCTCTGGTTAAAACCCTGTTTCATTTATTCTGTTGACTGTGATAATAAAAAAAGTTTGAACGAGCATGTATAAAAGCATGACACAGGCTCATTTCTCTATATACGAGCTAAGTACCCATATTAGTGGAAGGGGGGGATGTCTGTATAAATGAATGTGACTGCAGACCCCTTAGTTCAATGACCTCTTCCTCAAGAGCACTCACCTCTAGTCTAGATACTTTACCTTCAGTGTCAGCCAAACCAGGGCAGCATCCTTCCTACGACCAGGCCATATAACCTTCAGAGTCGCTCAAACTCCTCACTGTTTGGCCACAGGACCTTTGATTGTGTAGAGGCCCCTGGGTTCTGCTTTCTACCAGATTATAGGGGTGTTGACATTTTGACTTAGAATACTTTCAGAGCTTCTAGAACAGAAGGTGGGTTATCCCACCTGTGACGGACAGTTATAGGAGGAGATACCCTTTAGATCAAGGGTTCTCAACCCAGTCCTTGGGTTACACCCAGCCAGTGAAGTTTTCAGGATATCCATGATGAATATACAAGAGATAAATTTGCATGCAGTACCCTCATTATATGCAAATATATCTCATGCATATTCATCGTGGATATTCTGAAAACCTGACTGTCTTGGTGAATTCTGAGCACTGGGTTGACAACCACTACTTTAGAGGAAAACTGTGTTGGTATAAATACCAAGTGTGGTGGGACTAGCCTTGTCTTTGGCTCTAGTTTCCCCGGCCACTGTACCATTGCTGCAAGAGGAAGAGGCTTGACTCCATCCTCCACATCTGACTAAGAGGAAGAGGGTCTCAGGCTATCATGGCCACTAAACCTGGAGAGAGTAGGAAGGACACATATTTACCAGAGCCAACACAGCATCTGCATTTGCACAAAATAAGAGCTGGAAAAGGGAACCAGCTCAACACCCTTCCCTGTATAGAAGTAAGGGAAGAAAGACTGAAGAAACAGGACAGAGAACTCCAGTAGCTACATGCCCAATGGGGAAGGGATCGCCTACAAGGACTTTATAACTGAATGCTCACAGAGGCCTACTACCTAACATACTTACAGAGCAGCTCTCCTTTGGAGTTTTGTGATCTCTGGATCCCTCCTCCAGAGCAGAGTTGCTCTGTAAGTAGGTTCTTTCTACAGCTACCTCACTCCTGCAAAAGTTCCCTTTTAGACATATAAAAATATCACAGTAGGTCTGTAGGGGTCTCTACAAAGGCCTCAACACATGTCCAGTCACTTAATCATCTGGAAGCCAGGGAACACTCTTCAGTAACAGCAACATAAAATCTTTTCCTTTTGAATAGCCTATAATCCTAGCCACTGTGTTCTGAATCAGCTGCAATCTTCAAATCAAAAATTAAGGCAGACCTAGAGAAATGGGATTCCAATAGGCACGCCTTGAAATAATCAGTGTCATTAGATCTGTCAATTTTAAATACAATTGTAACTGATGGAACACTCACCAATAAAACAAACAAAAAACAAACAAACCAAAACATTCTTATAACTCACGAAACATGAAAGTCCAGGAACAATGCTATACCAATCCAGATGTGTGGAGGCAATTCCTTAAAGGGGTGTCTAAGTGGAGCCTATTCTATAAAGGAAAGCAGGTGCCCACTAAGCTTCATAAAATACTAGAGTAACCAAATATACACATATGTAAAATTTAGGCATGACCACTTATGCCTGCCAGAGAGCTAGTGTAAATGCTTATGCCTAGATCAGTGGTTCCCAAACCTGGTTCTGAAGGCACCCCAGCTAGGATACCCACAATGAATATTCATAAGGGAGATTCGCATGCACTACCTCCACTGCATGCAAATCTCTCTCATTAATATTCATTGTGGATACCCCAAAAACCTGACTGGCTGGGGTGCCTCCAGGACCAGGTTTGGGAAAGTCCTAGATTGTTAAAAATGCATATAAATGTAGTATTCTATAATTTATGCTTGCAACTGTACATCCTGCCCAAGCTCCATCCAGACTCCTTCCATTCACACCTTCAAACTACACACCTTCGTATTAAGGCACCATTTTTTCACTAGTGCTTAGCTGGACTACACTTATATGTATACATATACACGCATATATGCTGTACCTATACTTTTTTTGGGGTTCGTTCAATTGTTGTTGCCCATATTTGATGCATCTGCTGAAATACTGATGCCACTTTGCAAAGCCTATAATTGACATCCCTCTCAATATTGCCATCACTGGACATAATGCTGCCAAGATAGGGGACATTGTCTACGTTTTTGACAGGCTGCTGGTAAATGGTTGTTCACATACTATGCCAGTGACCACCCATTAATAATTTACCAAGGAAATAGTGGTTTGAAATAATTGAAAATTCTTGGGTGCTTCCAGATCTAAAGAAAGTTTCATTAAGATCTGGTAAAGCTCAGTGCTCTTTAAAAAAGTTGACATTACTTCCTTTTTCAAAGATGCATTTACCATACATAAAAGCCAATCTAACAACTCTCCATCCCGCTGACTTCACCAACTATGACAGGAAGGGTTCCAAAGGGCAAGAGTAGGTTCCAGCTGAGTGGTTCCAAAGGTCTGAATATTTGAACTATTTTATTCATTAAAAAAAAAATAGACTGCAATTTTGTTGCAAACGTTTCCTGACTGGAGACTATTCAAGTACTATGGAAGAGGCTGAAGCAAACCAGACACATCATGGTATAACTCCCTAAAGCTGTTTTTAGCTGACCAAATATTAGATGAGGAGCAGAATTTAGCAGTTCCAATTCCACCCTTGCATCAGTTACAAGGGCATTTTTGAAAGGATGTCCAAGTCAGAATGAAGGCGTGTAGTTCATAAAATCCAAATCTCACATATATTTTCCAACAGAAAATACATCAGGATTTGCTGTTCAAAAATACATAAGATGGACATTCGTGTGCTGAAGACGTCCAGCATGAACAGCCATTTTATACACTGAAATGTCCAACATATGAACGGCAAAAAAGCAGAGACAAGGACGTCTGTCTGGCAGCATTCTTAGAAGAACGGCCACAGATATCCCTGCAAAGCAGGGGGGCAACCTAGTGATTAGTGCAGTGGACTTTAAACGAAAGTATCCAAGTTGAAATCCCACTTTAACTCTTACCCTCCCCCCCTGTTTACAAAGCCCAGTGGCATTGACGACACAGACCATTCAAAGAATGAGCTGTGTCGACATTATCACACCATCAGCCACCAGCTCGGCTTTGTAAACAGGAGGGTTAATTTGTAATAGTGAACCCTGAAGGAACATAAAAATACATACTGTACCTGAATGAACACCACTTCAATAGCTTTCAGGCTTGCAAGTGGCTTTTATATTAAAAAAAAGAAAAAAAAAGAATGGATCCTTTGGTTTAAAGTCAACTGCACTAAATACTAGGCTCTGCCTCAGATTAGTTTCCTGATTTGCTAACAATTCCCATAGTACCTGAGGCTGTCATAGATCCTGATATTCCATTTCAGTTTCACTTTCAGGGGGGAGGGAGGGAAACAGCTGCCACTAGGGGTTAAGGAGGTGTCTTAATCTCTCCAGTGGTCAGTTGCTCAATCAGGGCATCTTTTTACATAAGTACATAAGTAATGTCATACTGGGAAAAGACCAGCATCCTGTCCAAGACAGCGGCCAATCCAGGCCAAGGGCACCTGGCAAGCCCCCCCAAACACACAAACACTCTATACATGTTATTCCTGGAATTGTGGACTTTTCCCAAGTCCATTCAGTAGCAGTTTATGGACTTGTCCTTTAGGAAACCGTCCAATCCCTTTTTAAACTCTGCTAAGCTAACCGCCTTCACCACTTTCTCCGGCAACAAATTCCAGAGTTTAATTATACGCTGGGTGAAGAAACTTTTTCTCCGATTTGTTTTAAATTTACTACACTGTAGTTTCATCGCATGCCCCCTAGTCCTAGTATTTTCGGAAAGCGTGACAGACGCTTCACATCCACCTGTTCCACTCCACTCATTATTTTATATACCTCTATCATGTCTCCCCTCAGCCGTCTCTTCTCCAAGCTGAATAGCCCTAGCCTCCTTAATCTTTCTTCATAGGGAAGTCGTCCCATCCCCGCTATCATTTTAGTTGCCCTTCGCTGCACCTTTTCCAATTCTACTATATCTTTCTTGAGATGCGGTGACCAGAATTGAACACAATGCTCAAGGTGCGGTCGCACCATGGAGCGATAACGGCATTATAACATCCTCACACCTGTTTTCCATACCTTTCCTAATAATACCCAACATTCTATTCGCTTTCCTAGCTGCAGCAGCACACTGAGCAGAAGGTTTCAGTGTATTATCAACGACGACACCCAGATCCCTTTCTTGGTCCATAACTCCTAACGTGGAACTTTGCATGACGTAGCTATAATTCGGATTCTTTTTTCCCACATGCATCACCTTGCACTTGCTCACATTGAACGTCATCTGCCATTTAGCCGCCCAGTCTCCCAGTCTTGTAAGGTCCTCTTGTAATTTTTCACAATCCTGTCGCAATTTAACAACTTTGAATAACTTTGTGTCATCAGCAAATTTAATTACCTCGCTAGTTACTCCCATCTCTAAATCATTTATAAATATACTAAAAAGCAGTGGTCCTAGCACAGACCCCTGAGGAACCCCACTAACTACCCTTCTCCATTGTGAATACTGCCCATTTAATCCCACTCTCTGTTTCCTAATCCTTCAACCAGTTTTTAATCCACAATAGGACATTTCCTCCTATTCCATGACCCTCCAATTTCCTCTGTAGCCTTTCATGAGGTACCTTGTCAAACGCCTTTTGAAAATCCAGATACACAACATCAACCGGTTCCCCTTTGTCCACATGTTTGTTTACTCCTTCAAAGAATTGAAGTAAATTGGTCAGGCAAGATTTCCCCACACAAAAGCCGTGCTGACTTGGTCTCAGTAATCCATGTCCTCGGATGTGCTCTGTAATTTTATTTTTAATAATAGCCTCTACCATTTTCCCCGGCACTGACGTCAGACTCACCGGTCTATAATTCCCCGGATCTCCCCTGGAGCCTTTTGTAAAAATCGGCGTTACATTGGCCACCCTCCAATCTCGAGTTTAAGGATAAGTTGCATATCACTAGCAGTAGCTCCGCAAGCTCATTTTTCAGTTCTATCAGTACTCTAGGATGAATACCATCCGGTCCAGGAGATTTGCTACTCTTCAGTTTGCTGAACTGCCCCATTACGTCCTCCTGAGTAACTAGTGAGATAATTACATTTGCTGACAACACAAAGTTATTCAAAGGTGTTAAATCACAAGAAGATTGTGAAACATTAAAAGAGGACTTTACGAGACTGGGCATCCAAATGGAAGATGACGTTTCATGTGAGCAACTGCAAAGTGATGCATGTGGGAAAGAGGAACCCGAACTACAGTTACATGGTGCAAGGTTCCACATTAGGAGTCACCGACCAGGAAAGGGATCTGTCATGATTGATTATACGTTGAAATCCTTTGCTCAGTGTGCGGCAGCGGCAAAGAAAGCAAATAGAATGTTAGGTATTATTAGGAAAGGAATGGAAAACAAAAATGAGGAAGTTATAATGCCTTTGTATTGCTCCATGGTGCGACCACACCTCAAATACTGTGTGCAATTCTGGTCACCTCATCTCAAAAAAGAAATAGTGGAATTAGAAAAGGTACAGAGAAGGGCGACAAAAATGATAAAAGGGATGGGACGACTTCCTTATGAGGAAAGGCTAAAGCGGCTAGGGCTCTTCAGCTTGGAAAAAAGACAGCTGAGAGGAGATAAGATAGAGGTCTATAAAATAATGAGTGGAGTGAAACGGGTAGACGTGAATCACTTGTTTATTCTTTCCAACAATATTAGGACTAGGGGTCACACAGTGAAGGTAAGTACTAAACTTAAAACAGATCAGAGAAAGTATTTCTTCACTGAACATGTAATTAAACTCCGGAATTCATTGCCAGAGAAAATAGTAAAATTAGTTAGCTTAGTGGGGTTTAAAAAGGTTTGGATAACTTACTAAAAGAAAAATCCATACACCATTATTAAGACGGACTTGGGGAAAATCCACTGCTTATTTCTAGGATAAGCAGAATAAAATGTATTATACTGTTTTGGGATCTTGCCAGGTACTTGTAACCTGTGTTGGAAACAGGATGCTGGGCTTGATGGATCTTCGGTCTGTCTTAGTAAGGCAACATTTATGTTCTTATGAGGAAAACTGAATTAGCAGAGATACTAGGTACCACCTGGAGCTAATAATAATATATGATCCATAAGGACTTGCACGTTACCAAAGGTTGTCTCACATTTTGGGGGAAACTCTAGAACTAGGTGTCTGGAAGGAGCCTATTCTATAAAGGAACATGTGCCTATTTTCCTTTGTAGAATATTAGCATAACAGTGAAAATATGTGCCTTGTTAGGTGTGAGCACATATGCCAGCCATAAAACTGTGTGTGTGTGCCTACATGCCAGACACATGCACATTGCAAACCAAGGTTGGCCCAAGGAAGTCTGCAGCCTGAGGCAGGGATGAGATGCCACCCCTGCCCCCGCCCAGTCTAGAATCTCCCCCTTCCCTCCTCAACCCTCTTCCCCGCGTTTATCTTTTATTTTCCAAAAGGCAGCAGTGGCAGTAATTCTCATAGGCTGTCCTGCTGTGGTGCCGCTGGCACCGGCCTCTTAGTTCTACAGCATCCCACCTCTGAGAAAACAGGAAATTACTTCAAGAGGTGGGCCGCAGTGGGAGAAGAGGCCAGTGCTGGTGGCAGGGCAGTCTATGGGAATTGCTGCCACTGCCACCTTTTGGGAAAAAATAAGGTAAACGTGGGGAAGAGGGTGGAGGAGGGAAGGGGAGACTGCTGCTCCTGGAGAGTGCCGCCTGAGGCCCCCGCCTCAGCTGGCTTAATGGTAGGGCTGCCACTGCTGTAAACTGCACACATAACAGTGAGTCTCACCCACACTCTGCTCAGACCCCCACCTTTAAAATACTCACTATGCAATGTCCCCTGGGTTCTATATAGGTTGCCCAAAGTTTACAACTCAATTTATTAATGGGTGATAAGCACCAATTAGGCATTTAATTAGTGTTAACAAGCACTTCATTGGAGTTCCATGTGGATTTTCTCTGTGTGATTTCTATAGCATGGCGCTTAACTTTTCCTGCATGCAACCCAAAAGGAAGCATGGCCATGGGTGGGTCATGAGCAGTCCCAAAAGTTAGGTGCCATGTTACAGAATAATATCTATTCTTGCCTAACGTTGGGTGCTGGATTTATGCCTGATAGAACCAAGCATAACTCCGGTGCCAAAGATAGGTGCAATCTGCGCATTCAGCTATTATTCTATCCAGCTTATAATTGAAAAAGAAAAACGCCTATATTGCGACCCAAATCGGGAGATAGACGTTTATCTCACAAAAACGAATAAAGCGATATAATCGAAAGCCGAATTTGGACGTTTTCAACTGCACTCCGTCACAGATGCGGACAACGTTGATGGGGGCGTGTCGAAGGCGTGGTGAAGGCGGAACTGGGGCGTGGTTACCGGGCGATCAGAGATGGGCGCCTTTCGCCGATAATGGAAGAAAAATATGCATTTTTAGCGAGAATTTAGGGCACTTTTCCTGGACCCTGTTTTTCCACGAATAAGGCCCCAAAAAGTGCCCTAAATGACCAGATGACCACTGGAGGGAATCAGGGATGACCTCCCCTGACTCCCCCAGTGGTCACAAACCCCCTCCCACTACAAAATATGCCGTTTCACAACTTTTTATTTTCACCCTCAAATGTCATACCCACCTCCCTGGCAGCAGTATGCAGGTCACTGGAGCAGTTATTAGGGGGTGCAGTGGACTTCAGGCAGGTGGACCCAGGCCCATTCCCCCCCCCACCTGTTACACTTGTGCTGGTAAATGGGAGCCCTCCAAACCGCCCACCAAACCCACTGTACCCACATGTAGGTGCCCCCCTTCACCCATTAGGGCTATAGTAATGGTGTAGACTTGTGGGCGGTGGGTTTTGAGGGGGATTTGGGGGGCTCAACACCAAAGGGAAGGGTGCTATGCACCTGGGAGCTCTTTTACCTTTTTTTTTTTTTTTTTGTAAAAGTGCCCCCTAGGGTGCCCGGTTGGTGTCCTGGCATGTGAGGGGGACCAGTGCACTACGACTCCTGGCCCCTCCCACAAACAAATGCCTTGGATTTATTCGTTTTTGAGCTGGGCGCTTTCATTTTCCATTATCACTGAAAAACAAAAACGCCCAGCTCACAAATTGTCGAATAAAACATGGACGTCAATTTTTTTCCAAAATATGGTTCGGTCCGCCCCTTCACGGACCCGTTCTTGGAGATAAACGCCCATGGAGATAGACGTTTTTGTTCAATTATGCCCCTCCACGCCAGCCAAAGGGGCCCTTTATAGAACACGGGATTCATGCAGATCATCCTGGCACTTCACTTTCGGTGCCATATATAGAATCTGGCCCTATATGTACGCACTGATTCCATACTTTATCTCAACCACTGGGATGGCAAAAATATCAAAAAGACAAAACACTATACCTTGGTTCAATGACGAACTAAAAAAACTCAAAACACAATCTAGAAAACTTGAATGAGTATAGAGAAAGACAAAAGATGAACACACACTCAACGCATGGAAACAAATACATAGAAAATACAAATACGCAATAAAACAAACCAAAAGGTCCTACTACAAAACCAAATTAGGACCGGACTACAAAGATATGAAGAAACTATTCCAACTCGTAAACAAGTTACTAGATACCACCCCTATCATCACAACCAACACAGACATTCCACCCGCAGACAAACTTGCTAACTACTTTAACGAAAAAATAATAAAACTACGCAGCACACTTCCTCATCACAATACCAACATCAAAATCTTCTTCAAATATCTGGACCCATCCTCCGAAGGATACCCAGCTGACCGCATTTGGACAACATTTAATCTCAGCACCGAATCAGTTACACAAGCGACTCACAGTTTCGCCAAGACCCACTGCAAACTGGATACATGTCCCAGTCATCTACTCGAGTCTGCCCCAGACTGCTTCATAGCAGACCTTACATCCCATCTAAACTTCATGTTACAACAAGGTCTCTTCCCTGAGGAACATGGCAACATCCTACTCACCCCAATACTAAAAGACGCCAAGAAAAGCACAAACGATATCACAAATTACCGCCCAGTTGCATCTGTCCCATTAGTAGTAAAAATGATGGAGAGCTTCGTGACTAAACAGCTTACAGAATACTTGGACAAGTTCTCAATACTACATAATTCACAATCAGGATTACGATCCCACCATAGCACCGAAACTGTCCTAGTCACCCTCCTGGCCAAATTCAAGCAGGAGATTGCCACAGGCAAAAGCATACTCCTCCTCCAGTTCGACATGTCGAGAGCATTCAACATGGTAAACCACAACATACTACTAAGAATACTAGGCCACTTCAGGATTAAAGGAAACGTACTTAACTGGATCAAAGGCTTTCTAACCACCAGAACTCATCAAGTAAAATCAAAGTCAAACATATCACCACCGTGGAAAACAGTCTGCGAAGTACCTCAAGGATCACCATTATCACCAATACTCTTCAACTTGATGATGATTCCACTGGCACAGTCCTTATCCAACCGAGGCCTTAACCCATTCATTTACTCCTGGGCAAACTCATTCCAACTGAAACTGAACACCGAAAAAACACATTGCCTCATCCTCTCCTCTCCATATAAAAAATACAAACCCACAGCCATAAATACTCCAGGACATACCCTCCCTACCTTGGACAGTTTGAAAATACTCAGTGTCACACTCGATCGCAACCTTACCCTCGATAGCCAAGTAAACTCTGTAACAAAGAAAATGTTCTATTCAATGTGGAAGCTCAAATGATTAAAACCTTTCTTCCCAAGAGCAACTTTTCGATACCTAATACAATCAATGGTCCTAAGCCATGCAGATTATTGCAAAGGAATCTACGCGGGCTGCAATGAACAACTCCTAAAAAAAACTCCAGACCACCCAAAATACAGCAGCCAGGCTGATATTCAGCAAAACACGTTTCGAAAGTGCCAAACCTCTCAGAGAAAAGTTGCATTGGCTCCCAATCAAAGAACGGATCATCTTCAAAATCTGCACCTTTGTCCACAAAATCATGTACAGCGTAGTCCCAAGATACTGTACATGACAGACCTTATAGACTTACCAATAAGAAACAAAGTCAGATCGTAAAGATCCTACCTAAGCCTGCACTACCCAAATTGCAAAGGACTGAAATACAAAACAACTTACACATCCGGCTTCTCCTACATAAGTGCACAACTATGGAATGGGCTCCCAAAAGCTGTGAAAACAATCCACGACCACTTGAACTTCAGGAAATCACTAAAAACCTACCTCTTCAAAAAGGCCTACTCCAACAACCCCACGTAACCCTCTTCACCTACCAACACAGCATGACTATGATCGAACAGGACAACAGGCAATCTTTTTTGTTTTTTTTTTGTTACATTTGTACCCCGCGCTTTCCCACTGATGGCAGGCTCAATGCGGCTTATATGGGGCATCCATTCGAACCCTCCACTTATACCTCATACTATCACTATACAACTTTGTATTTGTTATCCACCAACTCGGCAAACGCTTTTGACGGTACTATGTAAGCCACATTGAGCCTGCAAATAGGTGGGAAAATGTGGGGTACAAATGCAACAAATAAATAAATAAATATGTGCATATTTAAGTGAAAATTTGGCATTTTCAAATGTATATGCATATATATGCCATTAATCTAATGAACTGCATGTGCAATTGGCACATAACTTAGCATATACTGTATAGAATTGCCCTGCATGTGTCTATGGGGAAAATGCTTAGTAAATAGGGCCCTACATTTCTAGTGATTAGGGAAGTAGAGGAGTGTGGTAGCCGTGACCTGATGAAGAAGGGCAACCTTCGAAAGCTAATCAAGAAATGTATTAAGTTATGTCCAATAAAAAAGGTATCATCTTATTTTCTTTTCCATGTTTTATTTTGTTTGATTTCTATTGATAACCTAGTGATTAGGGGAAAGGAACCATTGCACCTTTAGGTTCACAGATGTGTTCTCTAACCTTATACTACAATACAAGAACACTTACCGGCCAATATTCAGCCCACAGTGGTCAATGTTTTTGAAGTACTGTGATGTTGCTGCTAGAGGTCATGGCAGCCATTTTGAAGAGTAGGCTATATTGGGAGCGATGCTCATCTCTGCCCGTTTTCTCCTAGACCACTAGGGACGCACAAAGGTAGGCCCAGAAAAGGCTTATGGGGGTGGGGGGCTGGGGCTGGCTTAGATTTTCTTCGGGGGCATCTTAAGGGAGAATTCTAAAATTACAGAGGGGGATGGAGATTGGAAGGGGGCCATGAAACCTTATCAGTTGTTTAAATTGATTTGAATATATACCCTTAATATTTCACTCCTTAGAGTGATACTTTTGATATCAGACCTCAATGCCAGGGAACTGAATGGAAGGATTTTCTTGTTTTAAGTAATGGTGAAGTATAAATGTATCAGTTTCTGAATACCAATATTATACTGTTGTAGGGACATATTTATATTGCAAGTAGAGCTGCACCAAATAGCATATTTTACTATTCGGCCAAATACGAATATTAAATATTATTCGGCTGAATACGAATATCGAATATGAATAATGGCCGTTGATCTTTAACATAAAAGAAACAGTATGAAATCAGAGATCAAGTGTTATTCCAGTAGGATTTAGCACCGTAGAGCCCTGAATTATTCGTATTAAAATTGAAATCACTATTTGGCTGAATACGAATAAAGTATTCAGGGCTGAACCGAATCAAATTTGAATATTCGGTACAGCCCTAATTGCAAGAACTATGGATTCCAGTACTAATTATACTTTCCCCAAGTTAACTATGGAGTAGTCAACTACTTTCATCCTAATACTGATTATTCATGAACATATTATTGTTAAAATACATAATTGGGTAGAACAAACTAAAAAGTACTTCCCCAATCTATTACACAAATACATCTAAAATACAGGTATGCATGTAGTTCCTTTGAACTTGGCAGGCAAAGCATGTAACAGATACAAAGCCAGATAGATGAATGCCCATTGCCAGCAGGCCTGTATTCTTGTTGAAATGCGTGCTTATCACCATTGTTTTTGTAAATCAAGCACTTACTAGTGTGGCAAAGATATTTAGGGAATGCGTCACAATGTTCTTGTTTAGCATTCCAGACCCTCAAGGTCAAGGACACAGTAGCCTGCTATTCTTTGGAGTGTCTGGCTGTCTGGTGGAACAGATTTTCTGTAAGTCTGAAAGCAGCAAAACAGCAGATTGAACTGCATGTCAACTTTATCGGTCATGTCATATTTACTGCAGTCATTAAAATTCCATTTATGCTTAGCTCTCTTCTCAGGCCATCCTAGAGTGTGTGCTATTGAAGAAATCATCCCGAGGTGGTAATTCAGCATAACAGATTTACCACTGCCAGTTTTGCACCATTAGGCAATGTACATGAAAGGACGATGCATTAACACTTCAAATGATGATTTGGCAGGGGGCGCTAGGAGTATACCCCACATTGGTAACCCTGAAATGGCATGCAGACCTGCTACAGCCTGTTCGTTCAATTTCCATCTGGCTTGATTCTTCTAAAGTATTTTTTTATCTGAATAGCAGCACATTTTGTGAACAGTTAAGAAATGTTTACTTCCTCTCTTAGCTTGCTATTTAGAGTTTCCTCTTGGAGGTTCTAATTCTTTCCTCCAAGCTGCTGTCTAATAAAGATCACAAATAAATTTTAGGTGACTGAAGTTAGTAAAGATGCTTGAGTGTATTATACAGCGCATTACCAGAAATGACTACTAATTCATCTGAAGACTTGTAGAAGGGAGTTAGATATTACAAAGACAAAAGAACATTTATCTAAGCATAATTAATCCTGAGCTGAATATATGACTGTTTTAGCAGATTATGAAATGCACTGCTGTCAGCACTGTGTAACTAGGACTGTATAATAAGACTTGACAGCCCCTTTACAATAACTGAGGAACTTTATGCCTGTTGTGCACATCTCTTCTGGGTTCATAATGCCCAGATGTACTTTTGCAGCCCTAGTTGTGTTGGAATCATGTATAGGCTAACGGTTCTTTGCTGTGCAGTATTACATTGTAATTTTGGTTGTGACTGTCAAGCATTTGAGATGGTTTCATAAGATACTGAAAAAAACAAAATTGTGTTGTAAGGTTAGACCATTGATATTAGCAGTAGCTGTCACAGGTCAGCATAGCCCTTAGTTCCATAAATTTTAATTTAGCCTTTGTTTTGCATAGTGCGCGCACGCGCGCACACACACACACACACACACACACACACTGTCTGTCTGTCTCTTTTAGTATTTTGTTAAAAGTAAATCCTTTCTTTTGTACTTTTTAGTAGTTTCTCTAAATTGCATAGCTTCAATAAAACGATTAGAATTGGCAGAGAAATTTCATTTCAAGGACACCAAACTTATCTGAATGTACCAGGAGTTCTGTTTTTTTTTTTATCTCTCAGTCCAGGCATAAGTGTTCGGGCCTGCCAGCTTTGTATTTCACTGTTGCTAGACTAATTTACAGGGTGCTAAAGCTTTAGCTGGCATCTGCTACAAGACAATTTGAAGAACAGTTGCATTACCATCATTGCCCAGCTACAATACATGCTGCAGACAGGACAGTAAAGGGTGAAAGAGGAAAAAAAATCAGGCAGCTGCTAAAAAAATGTTTTCATTTGCTAATCACTCTTAGAACAAGTGACCCTGAGGGTATATCATTATAACTCCTAGGAAATTGGTTATTTTATGGGTTTTTTTAATTTTTTTATTTTTTGTAATGGCATATGATCTTTTTTTATTGGACACAATAAGCAGAAGACCCACACAGCACATGTCGATCTCATGAATCTAATTATAATTTTTTAATTATAGTCTGCTACAGTGTGGAGTCCTTTGATGTGTCTAAGTATATCTATTGTATTTTTGTAACTACACTTAACTACATCTCACTGCATATCCATTAATTCCCGTTAAGGGAATGATGAAGGCATAATACAGAGAGAAGAATTTTGTGCCTTGTTAAAATATACTTTTCCCATGTCTTCTATCAGAATCTCAGTAGCACAAACAAATGGCTTCTCTTTATTATTCTGCCCAACTTACTAATAGTTGTCAAAAAATATATGGCTTGTATTACCTCCTTCACTCTTCTTCCAACTAGCAAAAATATATGGGGGGATATCTTAAGAAACACTTTATATGTTATAAATGAGGTAGGGTCTCAAATCATTACACACGGCTACTATTCACATCACTCCTGTGGTGAATCTATGCTCGTGTATCAAAGTCTAATCATCGACTCATACCTCCTCCATCCTATGTTATTCTTAATCTACAATAAAGTTATCATACTATATTGTACTCATAAGACACTTAGCTTAACGGGCTAATGCGTTCCTTTGTAACTGGTGTGCCTGTATGTCCCAACAGGTGCCTGTTTCGCATCGCTTTGTCAAAGGGGACTCTCACACCGTTCAGCTGTTATGTGCCAGGAAGGGGCCAGGGGGTCCTCAGACCAGAGAGAGAGGGGGGCCTCAGCCACTCTCACACGCTCTCTCAGTCTCACAGAGAGTCTGTGTATCGCACACATACTCTCCCACACTCTCTCTGTCTCACACACACTCTCTCACACACACTGTATCTGTGTTAAGCACAAACTCTCTCACACTCACTGTGACTCACATACGCACTTGCACACACTCTCATTCTCACACACAACTGTCTCTCTCACAGATACACTCGCACCCAGACTCTCTCTCTGTGACACACAACTCTCTCTCTCTGTGTCACACACTTGCACATTCACTCTCTCTCACACACACTCTCTCAAACATACACACTCCAAGGAAAACCTTGCTAGCGCCCGTTTCATTTGTGTCAGAAATGGGCCTTTTTTACTAGTGTTAATCTATTTGTACAATGGCGAATAAAACAAAGTCTATTAGGTAAACTAGGAAATTTCAAAACTGCAATTTGGCAGCAGAGAAAGGTGCCCAGTTCGAATCCCACTGCGACTCCTTGTGACTTTGGGCAAGCCACTTAATCCTCCATTTCCTCAGGTACAAGCCAAGGGACCCTTTTATTAAGCTGCTCTAAAACCAGGCAAGTGCCATCCCCAGAGCAGGTCTTTCCTGCGTGCTGAAGCCACTTTTAGTGCGGAAGTAAAATGGCTGATTTTCCAGAAGAGAGGGTTCAAAAGTACACAAACACAAGTAGCAAAAGAAAAGAAGTACAAAAGGGCCTTCAAGAATGGAAACAATTCAGAGTCCTTTATTCATCAAGACCCAACACGGGCCATGTTTTGGCGTAACAAAGCCTACCTCAGGGGTCAGGGCCTTTAAAACCACCTTATCTGAGGCAGGTGGTGTTACACTGAAACATGGCCCATGTTGTGTCAGGGAAATACCTACTATACCTGATTGTAATTCACTTTAAGCTACAACTGAAAAAAGTGTGAACTAAATCCAAATAAATAACTAAAGGGTTCCACATCCATGATGCAGCACTTCGAAGGGGCTCAATAAATGAAACAGAAATTAATGTCATTCATTTATATAATGGCAAATATGGGCAGACCACTGGGCTAAGTGGTACTTATCTGCTGATATCTATAAGGCCTGATATTCAGACGGTAGCATTTTGCTCATCGCCAATAGAGTTATTCTCAGATATTCAAAGCTGGGCTTTGTCCGGGCTTCGGCTTTGAATATACAATTATTTGTGAGCTGGCTAACAACACATAGAGGGGCATAACTGAACGAAAACGTCTATCTCCATGGGCGTTTATCTCCGAGAATGGGTCCGTGAAGGGGCGGACCGAACCGTATTTTCGAAAAAAATAGACGTCCATGTTTTATTCGACAATTTGTGAGCTGGGTGTTTTTGTTTTTCAGTGATAATGGAAAATGAAAGCGCCCAGCTCAAAAACGAATAAATCCAAGGCATTTGTTCGTGGGAGGGGCCAGGATTCGTAGTGCACTGGTCCCCGTCACATGCCAGGACACCAACCGGGCACCCTAGGGGGCACTTTTACAAAAACAAAAAAAAAGGTAAAAGAGCTCCCAGGTGCATAGCACCCTTCCCTTGTGTGTTGAGCCCCCCCAAATCCCCCTCAAAACCCACTGCCCACAAGTCTACACCATTACTATAGCCCTAAGGGGTGAAGGGGGGCACCTACATGTGGGTACAGTGGGTTTGGGGGGGTTGGACGACTAAGCATTAAGCAGCACAATTGTAACAGGTAGGGGGGGATGGGCCTGGGTCCACCTGCCTGAAGTCCACTGCACCCCCTAACAACTGCTCCAGGGACCTGCATACTGCTGCCAGGGAGGTGGGTATGACATTTGAGGGTGAAAATAAAAAGTTGTGAAACATCATTTTTTGTGGTGGGAGGGGGTTAGTGACCACTGGGGGAGTCAGGGGAGGTCATCCCCGATTCCCTCTGGGGGTAATCTGGTCATTTAGGGCACTTTTTGGGGCCTTATTCGTGGAAAAAACAGGGTCCAGGAAAAGTGCCCTAAATTCTAGCTACAAACGCATACTTTTTTTCCATTATCAGCGAAAGGCGTCCATCTCTCCTCGGCCGATAACCACGCCCCAGTTCCACCTTCGCCACGCCTCCGACACGCCCCCTTCAACTTTGTACGCTTCCGCGATGGAGTGCAGTTGAAAACGTCCAAAATCGGCTTTCCATTATACCGATTTATTCATTTTTTGAGATAAACGTCTATCTCCAGATTTGGGTCGAAATCTAGGCGTTTTTCTCTTTCAATTATAAGGTGGATAGTCGCTTAAGTTGATACTCAGCACTTAAGTGGCCATAGGTTAGTGCATAAAGTGCGCCTTTTACAAAAGCGCAGTAGCGTTTTTAGCGCACACTAAAAATAAGCATACTCTAAATGCTAGAGATGCCCATATATTCCTATGGGCGCCTCTTGCGTTTAGCACATGCTAATCATTAGCACACTCTAAGAACAATACCGCGCCTTTGTAAAAGACCCCCAAAAGGTAGGAAAGACTTTTATGTGGTCCCATTTATGTGCTAAACCTTTCCATTTAAGAGCTGAATACCATCACTTAATCGGCCAAATGCTGATTCCACCCCCAGAATGCCCCCAACATAGCCAATTTTCAGTTAGGTGCTGAGAATTTCAGCAGCACTTAGCTGATTAAGTGCTGCTGAAAATTAGCAGCTAGCCCCGACTAAATGATTTAATTGGTCAGCAGCTAGCTAAATTGCTTTCAATATAGGGCGGAACATTTCAATAAAATCAGATACTTTTTTCTGTCCATTTAAAAATAATCCAGAAGGGGGTCCAGTCAGCCAAGCCTATCAAATATAGTGCTAAAAACATAGAAAGGTCCATGATACCTCAATAATCTTGTACTTGATGGTCCTTGATTGTATTTATGTGAGCTCTTTGCCCCTTGAGCTGTAAAAACTGAGTAATAACCTTACCCTGGAGTTTTCTTTCCCTGACTAGAGAAGCAAATATTTGCAGGCAGCTAATGGCAAAACCTGGATTGGATTCATTTAGACCATGTCAGTGGTCATTCCACCTCTGCCAGTAGTGACAGTTTTAACTTCCAGATGCCCCCTACGTCTTGCCCCATCCTTGGCCACCTTTAAATCTAGACTGAAAGCCCACCTCTTTAACATTGCTTTTGACTCGTAACCACTTGTAACCACTCGCCTCCACCTACCCTCCTCTCTTCCTTCCCGTTCACATTAATTGATTTGATTTGCTTACTTTATTTATTTTTTGTCTATTAGATTGTAAGCTCTTTGAGCAGGGACTGTCTTTCTTCTATGTTTGTGCAGCACTGCGTACGCCTTGTAGCGCTATAGAAATGCTAAATAGTAGTAGTAGTAGTAGATGCTGCTAGAACTCTGGGTTGCCTCTGATGCAGCTAGTGAGTTGGGGGTGGGGGGAGACAACCTGCTTGTAAACCAGAGATGTGAAGAAGCTAGGCCTCAGCAATAGCAGGAGGGAAACCCTGATTCCCTGGGACCCAAGAAAGTAGGAGAAATTCCAGAATGGAAAAAAAGAGTGGGACTGCCACAGATCTTCAACAGAAAAGAAAGTTATTTGCCTGCCTTGCAGGCAAAGGCTCCTCTGGGACCTGAAAGCCAGAAAAGACACAACTCCCTACCAGAGATAATCTGTTCAGGCCCACTCTGAGAAAGGAGTGAACTCAATGTCTGGGACCAGTCTGCTGAGGAAGGGGTACAGGCCAAGTAGTGCTCAGAAAGGGTGGTTTCCAGTACAGAGAATATAGAGACCACATGTTTGAGAAGTTTCTCACCCCAAGTTAAAGACTTATCCAACATTAGAGCACTCAAGGGAACTGTCTAGGAGAACTAAAATTCTCCTGTTTTCACAGTGGCCACCACCTGGACTGTGTACACACCTTTCAATGTAGGTTTCTTTTCTGTTTTTCAACAATTCTGTTTTTTTTGGCTGACTGTTCTTTTATTTTGGGGTAAATTTGACCTGGGACTGTAACTGCATTCTTATCCCAACATAACAAGGCCAAGGTTTTCCTATGTCTGAAACTACACTGAGTGCTTTATATTAATGTCTGCTTAATGTTTAACCAGATGTTATTTACAAAAATAAATTAATGAAAAATACAAACCCTATTACATACTGCTTGTACCATACTGTTAACAAGTATATTCTAGTAAATCTAACTGTTGTTCAAACGTATCTGGTAAATTGTTGTTAACAACAGAGGGAATGGCAATGACATTTCCTCTGTCATTTTCTGTCATTTGTCAAAGAAAGTGGGCAGAGTTTCATTTGCCAATGAAAGGTTTGGTAACAACAGCACCCCCCCCCCCTTGTGATCCACAGTCCCTCTTTCTAGCTGTGCCCTCCCCACTCTAAATATGTCTTCCAGGCCTACCTGAATCCTTGGTGGTCCAGTGGGTTATCAATATGGCAGCTGTGACCTTTTACCCTAGTCAAGGCCATGGGCAGGATTGAATGGGTGTCACTTCTGCCCCAATGAACTCTTGCTAGACCACCATGGATTCAGGTAATCCAGAGGGACCTAAGGGGAAAGGGGCCACAAATAAATTGGGGGGGGGGGGGTGTCTGCTCCTGAAGGGGAGGTCATAGGAAGGAGGCCTGGTATCGATGGTGCAGAGATGTGGGAAGGAGGCCCAGGACATTTTCGGTTTGTATTGTCTCCCATGATGACAAAGGGGAGGGGGGGGACCCCTGAATAAAATGAAAATTATCCTAAAGGACATGGAAAATGACACAAAATGAAAATTTTCTGGGTACCCATCCATAATTCTGGGGTGCAAGGGAGGTTCATCACAAGACACAGGGAGCCACTGTCTGTTTCGTTACCAGCCATCAATACTTTAGCAGTCTCAAGTCCCAGAACTCTAGCTCCAGACACTGGAGAGCTCAGTCCAAGAACAAACTCCAGAAGCCTGAAGCTGTAAGGGGCCTGTTTCCTGCAGGGTATAATCAGCTACAGGGCATGCAGAGTGGGCTCTGGCTTACATTTATGTTTAAATTCTGCTACCATCTGTTTCACTTCTGCATGGAAGAAAACACAGATTGCTCTTTGTAGTGTCCTATATAGCAATGATAATGAGAGACTATAAAAAACCCACCAGGATAAGGAAGACATCTTTGTCGTCCAAGAGAAAAAAAAATGCATAACCCAAAGTCCTCAGATAAACAAAATGAATTTATGAGAGAGGCACTCAATGATTCTATACACTAGGAAATGCACTGCATGGACTTTACCAAGCTTCATGGTCAATCTACTGCCAGGATTAGAAGCCAATAAATTGACAATACACTTATTTTTAGATGTTTTGTTATTGTGTTTAGACAAACAGTTGAAACGTAAGCTGAGTTCTGCTGTTGGCTTCATCTAACATAAACCTGTTAATTTGTTGGAAAACACAAAACATTATAAAAATTGGTTAAAGTAGTAAAGTAGTTTTTTGTTTTGAAAGATAAAATTTCAAGTGAAAACTTACAAGCGTTGCTCATTACAATCTACACATCATGAAAATGAGCCAAAATTCAGATCGTGATTAGAAAAACAGTCCCAAACCCCCTCCCCTACTCATGTCATGAATCACAATCTTAGGGCAGATTGCTTCATATCTATGTGAAAAAGAACAATGAATCACATTCTTTCAGACTGATGAATAGCTTTATCAGACAGCCCTATTGATGTAACTTTTGCAAGTTGTTTCATTTAACTTTAAGCCATACATTGAAAGAGAGAAAATTTCAAAGCAAATGTACAAAGCTCTGAATTTAACAACAACAGCAATAATTGAATACTGGGCTTTTAATCATGTATTACTAGATTAGCCCCGATAATGCCCTCTTCCTTCGTGGAGAGAAAGAGAGTATAGAATACCAACTGTAGCAGCAGTGTGCTTTCCTGTACAGTGGCAGAAGGGGCATTCTGGGCCACTGCTCTAGAAAAGCGCCAGTCAAACTAATGAAGGGGAGGTCTATTCCAGAACAACAGCCCAATAGCAGCAGATCTTCAAAAATTGGAAGAAGGATAAATCAGGAGTTTAGGGAGGGGCATATTGTCTTCCTCCCTCTAGAGGGAGTCTAGTAGAAATAAGGAAAAGAAATTTTCTTTTCCTTCACACCGGGAATCAAAAGGTGGAGGGTTTCCCACCTGGGAGCCGATCAGGACCTACCCAAGAGGAGGAGAAGCAAAAGAGAGGGGTGGGGGGGAAGCAGACATGCCAAGTCACATGCAAGCGGCATGTGACATACACAATCGGGCCCCTTCTCCAGCTCACATGCGTAAGGGCCCAATCTTATGCTCTGGCATCCTCCCCACCCCTCCCCTCCTCTGGGCCGGGCATCTCTCCCCACTGCCCCCCTCTAGTGCGTCACCTCTCTCTCTCTTTGTCCTGCCCCCGACATCACCACAATCTGGTGCCGGCACTGTCAGCAATAGCTGGCTGCTTCAGCCACCAATCCTGGGGGCCTTCCTTCAGCTGCATCCTGCCCCTTTTGTGGCAACTTCTTAAGTAACGGATTGCAGTGTGTGTGGGGGTGGGGAAGGGAGGACAAAGAGAGCTGCTGCATCATGGGAAGGGCAACAAGGGAGACAGGTACTGCATCATGGGGGAGCAATGAGGGAGACAGTTGCATCATGGGGGGCAACGAGGGAGACTGGTACTGTATCATGAGGGGGGCAGCAAGGAGGGAGAGAAGTGCTGCATCAGGAGGGGAGCAAGGAGGAAGAGAGGTGCTAGACATAGAGATCAGGTAAGGAAGAGACAGATCCAATGAGGGGAATGAGGAAGCAAGGGGGTACAGAGAGGGAAAGTGGTGCTGGACTTGGTGGGGGGAGGAAGGATAATAAAGGAGAGAGCTGCCAGGACCTGTGGTGAAAGAAGGAAGATGGCGAAGTGCTGGTCCTGCAAAGGGGAGACAGAACAGGAGTGAGAGAAGAGAGAGGAACACTTGTTGGACCCCTGGGGGGGGGGGGGGGCAGAGGGAGGGAAGAAAGAGGGACAGTTATGTTTCCTAATAATACCTATTTGCTGCAGCTAAGAAAGCAAATAGAATGTTAGGTATTATTAGGAAAGGAATGGAAAACAAAAGTGAGGGCGTTATAATGCCTTTGTATCAGTCCATGGTGTGACTGCACCTCAAATATTGTGTTTAATTCTGATAGCCACATCTAAAAAAATATATATCGGAATTAGAAAAGGTACAGAGAAGGGCGATGAAAATGATAAAGGGGATGGGGCGACTTCCCTATGAGGAAAGGCTGAAGCATCTAGGGCTCTTCAGCTTGGAGAAAAAGGGGACTGAGGGGAGATATGACTGAGGGGAGATATGATAGAGGTCTATAAAATAATGAGTGGAGTGGATCGGGTAGACATGAATCGTTTGTTTACTCTTTCCAAAAATACTAGGACTAGGGGGCATGCAATGAAGCTACAAAGTAGTAAATTTAATACGAATTGGAGAAAATATTTCTTCACTCAACGTGTAATTAAACTCTGGAATTCGTTCCCAGAGAATGTGGTAAAGGCAGTTAGCTTAGCAGGATTTTAAAAAAAGGTTTGGATGGCTTCCTAAAGGACAAATCCATAGACCATTATTAAATTGACTTGGGGAAAATCCATTGCTATTTCTGAGATAAGCAGCATAAAATGTATTGAACTTTCTCGGGATCTTGCCAGGTATTTGTTACCTGGATTGGCCACTGTTGGAAACCGGATGCTGGGCTTGATGGACCTTTGGTCTGTTCCAGTGTTGCAATACTTATGTACTTATGTAGAACAAGAATAGGGATGCAGAGATGGAAGATGCTCAACATGGGAAAGACAGGGCTGATGCTGGGTTAGATATGCAGAGAGAAGATGGATGTTGGACATGAAGAGAAAAGAAGTGCCAAATGGATAAAGAGACTCTGGCAAAACAGTTAAGAAAAGAAAGAGGAAAGCAGATACCAGAGACTGGGACCAGCATGATAAAAAAAATGAAATGACCAGACAGGAGGTAAGTAAGTCATATTTTTAGTCACATTTTTGGAGGTGAGAGGGGGTCAGTGACCACTGGGGAGGTACTGTGGGGGGGGGGGGTCACCCCTGATTCTCAGTGGTCATTTAGGACACCTTTTTGTGCCTAAGGACAGGTCTAGCTCAAAGCGTCTTGGTTTTAGTCCTGGATGGTTTTGTTTTGTTCCATTATGGCTGAAAAATGTCCAAGACTTAGGAACACTCAAGTCCCGCCCTTAACACGCCCCGACACTCCATCTTGAGACACACTGCAGAAGAACAGCATAGCAAAACATCTGAAAAATAGGTTTTGAAAATTCTGATTTGGACGTTTTTGTGAGAAAAACAACCAAATGTTGCTTTATGCCACTTATTAGATGTTTTTCTCTTTCAAAAATGAGCCCCATAGCATCATAATCCATATTTTTATTGATTACAAATTGCTGTTCATGGCAAAAATGGTTTAATTTTGAACACTACATCACATTTATTTACTTTTTATGTCATAACTCTAGAGCTTCCTGTCCAACCCTGCCTATCTGTCTTGTAGCAAAATCCAATTAGAGATTCTTCAATAGCAGGCTGCCTGCCTGCCTCTGACTAAAGTCTGCTGTGTCAGTGCATTGAGCAGTAGTAAGGTCACAGAGAAACAAGAAGTAAATATTCTATATTATTTCACTTTAATTAAAAATACAGCCTATATTATACATTCATATTATAAATGTAATATATTGGCCCAGTTTCTTATTCTGCCGTAATGTGTATAGAGATATACAGGGGCAGGACAATTCTATAACTAGGCGCATGCAGTTATGGACATGCAAGTGCATGATGCAGTATTCTATAAGGTGGTGTGAAAGTGCTATAGCACACAACCACAAGGAGGCACACACATTGGTGGAGCATTGGTACACCACAGGTGTGTCAGCAAGCAAAGCACACAACTTATAGACTACTATCAGTACAAGCAATGCATGACGCACCTAGGCATGCCAACGTATGCCAGCCAATGACCTGGTGTAAGTGGTTGTGCCTAAAGTTCAGCTTCCCAAAGCAGTTTTATGCTACTACTCTAGAGCAGTTTAGGGATGTCCAGATTTTGTTATGAAACTGGCACTCAGTGCGCTCCATTGTGGTACCTAAATTCAGATAAATAAATAAGTAAGTACAAACAGTAGAGGAGACTAAAAAGAAGGAACCTCTTGTAGATGGTGTCCAGATTCCCTTTATTGATTCTTCAAAAAAAAAACTACAGCAAAGAAGACCCGACACGACTTGCAATGATAGAAAGGATCAAATTGGAGTAAGGATTTGTGCTATATGTTAAAGAGGGAATTGAGTCAAATAAAATAAACATTCCATATGACACAGATAGCAGCGTGGAATCATTATGGATAGAAATTCCATATGTGAAGGGAAGGAGTATTCTTGTAGGGCTGTATTACTGTCCGCTGGGACAGAACAAACAGACGGATGAAGAAATGTATACAGCGATAAGGAAAGCTGGCAAACTGGGCAATGCGATAATAATGCCAGGAAGATAAAATTTCTAGATGTAATAAATGACTGCTTCTTGGAGCAACTGGTCCAGGAACTGAGAAGAGGGGGGGGGGGATCCATTTTGGATCTGGTCCTTAGTGGTGTGCAGGGCATAGTGCGAGAGGTGGCGGTGTTGGGTCCCCTGGGAAATAGTGATCATAACATGATCAAGTTTGAGCTACTATCTGGGATGAACCCGCAAAGGAAATCTACAGTAGCTGCATTTAATTTTCGAAAGGGTGACTATAATAAAATGAGGAAAATGGTTAAAAAGAAACTTAAAGGATTGGCTGCTCAGGTTAGGACACTAAATCAGGCGTGGATGTTATTTAAAAATACCATCTTGGAAGCCTAGTCCAGATGCATTCCACGTATTTGCAAAGGTGGAAAGAAGAGAAAATGACAGCCAGCATGGTTAAAACGTGAATTAAAGGAGGCTATTAGTGTCACGGTTGTGGCTGTGCCCTTATGTTCAGACCTACTGTTTCTTTGTGACCTCTCCAGTCTGCCTTTTTCCTATTGTTGTTCTTCCTGTAAGCCAAGCCTTGCTTTGGTCTCCCTGCTTCTGCTTCATTTCCTGTTGTTGTTCTTCCTGTAAGCCAAGCCTCACTTTGGTCTCCCTGCTTCTGCTTCATTTCCTGTTGTTGTTCTTCCTGTTAGCCAAGCCTCGCTTTGGTGTCCCTGAAGCCAAGCCTCGCTTTGGTCTCCCTGCTTCTGCTTCATTTCCTACTTGTGACATCATCAGCCTACTCCTTTATAAGGACCCTACTACTACTACTTAACATTTCTAGAGCGCTACTAGGGTTACGCAGCGCTGTACAATTTAACAAAGAGAGACAGTCCCTGCTCAAAGAGCTTACAATCTAATAGACAAGTGAACGGTTGGTCCGTTAGGGGCAGTCAAATTGGGGCAGTCTGGATTCACTGAACGGTAAGGGTTAGGTGCCGAACGCAGCATTGAAGAGGTGGGCTTTAAGCAAAGACTTGAAGACGGGCAGGGAGGGGGCTTGGCGTAAGGGCTCAGGAAGGTTGTTCCAAGCATAGGGTGAGGCGAGGCAGAATGAGCGGAGCCTGGAGTTGGCGGTGGTGGAGAAGGGTACTGAGAGGAGGGATTTATCCTGTGAACGGAGGTTACGGGCGGGAACATAAGGGGAGATGAGGGTAGAAAGATAGTGAGGGGCAGCAGACTGAGTCCATTTGTAGGTAAGAAGGGAGCTTTCCTACGTTGCCTTTGCAAGAGGTCTCTTAATCTTGTGTTACCTGTTTAGATCATTTTCCTGCTTGGCTTTGTTCCTGAGAATCTGGCTCCTGAAGGTCTGTTCTGTGTTTCTTTGAGTCTTGTGTTTCAATGCTTTGCTTTGTTTCTGTGTCTTTGCTTTTGAACCTTGATCCTGAAAGTCTGGCTCTACAGCCACACCCTGCCCTTGGTGTCTGTATCTGTTTGACTCTACCCTTGGCTCCTGCTTTTAGTGTAGCCCTGCTTTTGACTCATGCTCTAGTTAATCTCTGTGTTTAAGCCAACCTCTGCCTTTTATCAAGCTCTGTTTCTGTATTCCCTGTTCTGTTTCCTGTGTTTGTGGTTCTTGTCTGTTTATTCTGAGAGTCTATAAAAGCCAGCATCATCCCTGATTATTTATCTGCTATGCAGCTGTGTCTGCTGCCTCTCAGTCTGCCTGGCCTTTCCCTTTCGAGCTGTGGGTGCTGGTAAGCACATTGCTTCTTTGTTTGTTTGTCTTCCCTTAGTCTTCTTAATCCTTTGCCTGCTATGCTTGCTTCCTGGCTCTTGAACTCTGTTTCTGCCAAGTTCTGTTCCTGTTCTGTGTCTGAGCCAGGTTCTGCCCCTGCTCTGTGTTTGACCTAATTCTGTTCATGTTCCCTGTCAAGCCAAGTCCCTTTCAGTATCCTGTTCCAGTCAAGCCAAACCAGTTTCAGAATCCTATTCCAGTCAAACCAAGCCAAGGCTGTTCCAGAATCCTGTTCCAGTCAAGCCAAGCCAAGCCTGTTCCAGAATCCTGTTTCAGTCAAGCCAAGCCAGGCCTGTTCCAGAATCCTGTTGCAGCCAAGTCCATTCCAGAATCCTGTTCCAGCCAAGCCAAGCCCGTTCCTGAAACCGGTTCCTGAATCCTGTTCCAGCCAAGCCTATTTGAGAATCATGAATCCTGTTTGAGAATCCTGTATCCTGTTCCAGCCAAGCCTGTTTGAGAATCCTGAATCCTGTTTGAGAATCCTGAATCTTGTCCCTGCCTTGTTTATTGTCATGCTTCTGTTATTCTTGTTGCCTAGCTCCTACCCTGTCTTGCCTGTCTAGTTGTGCTTTGTCTTGTCTCTTTCACTCTTGTCCTGTCCGGATCCAGTCCTTGCCTTGTCCTTGTCTTGCCCTTTTCTGGACCCAGTTTTAATCTACTTCCGTGTTTTGCTTTACCTTGTCTTGCATTTCTGGGTTCCAGTCCCAGTTTTAATCCAGTTCCGAATCTTGCCTTATCCTGTCTGGGTCCCACTTCTGGCCCTTTGCCTTCTTTTCCTTGCCTCATCTGGATCCAGTTCTTGTGTTGTCCATTGTGTTTAGTTACCTCTGTCCTGCCTAGTTGAGTCTGTTAGTTTATCCTAATCCAGTCTGTTCTGATTCCTGCCTGTGCCAGCCCCAGTGATTTGTCTGCCAAAGCTCCGGCTTTGGACCAAGGGCTCTCCATTCCTGACAGTTGTGACAATTAGTCCAAAAGACTGACCTTAAAAGAATGGAAAAAGGACCCAAATGAACAAAATAAGAAGCAACGTAAGCGCTGGCAAGTCAGATGCAAAGCACTAATAAAGAAGGTTAAAAGAGAATATGAAGAGAAACTTGCCACAGGCTAAAACTTACCATAATAACTTTTTCAGGTACACCAGAAGCAGAAAGCCTGTAAGGGAATCTGTGGGACTGTTAGATCATGAAGGAGCAAAAGGGGCGCTCAGTGAGGACAAGGCCATAGTGGAGAAACTGAATAAATTCTTTGCTTATGTCATTATGAAAGAAGATGTAAGAGATCTGTTTGTACCAGAAATGGTTTTCAAAGGTGATGATGCAGAGGAACCAAAACAAATCTCGGAGAACCTGGAAGATGTACTGAGCCAAACTGACAAATTAAAGAGTAATAAATCACCTGGACTGGATGGCATACATCCAAGGGTACTCAAAGAACTCAAGCATGAAATTTCTGATCTGCTGTTAGTAATATGTAAACTGTATTAAAATCACCTTTAGTATCTGAAGAATGGAGGGTGGCCAATGTGATGCCAATTTTTAAAAAGGGTTCCAGGGGTGATCCAGGAAATTACAGACGGTAAGCCTGACGTGAGTGCTGGGCATAATATTGGAAACTATCATAAAGAATAAAATTAGAGAATATGTAGACAAATATGGTTTAATGGAACAGAGTCAACATGGGTTCAGCCGAGGGAAGTCTTGCTTCACCAATTTGCTTCATTTCTTTGAAGGCGTGAATAAACATGTGGATAAAGGTGAGCCGGTTGATGTAGTGTATCTAGATTTTCAGAAAGCTTTTGATAAAGTTCCTCATGAGAAACTCCTGAGAAAATTAAAGAGTCATGGGATAGGAGGCAAGGTTCTGATGTGGATTAGGAATTAATTATTGGACAGAAAACAGAGGGTAGGGTTAAATGGTCATTTCTCTCAATGGAGGAGGGTGAACAGTGTCATGCCATAGGGATATATACTAGGACTGGTGCTATTTAACATATTTATAAATGAAATGGAAATCAGAACGATGAGTGAGGTGATTAAATTTACAGATGATACAAAACTATTCAAAGGTTGTTAAAACACATGTGGACTGTGAAATATTACAGGAAGACCTTAGGAAATTGGAAGATTGGGCATCCAAATGGCAGATGAAATTTAATGTGGTCAAGTGCAAGGTGAGACACATTGGAAAAAATAATCTGAATCATGGTTACCTGATGCTAGGATCCACCTTGGGGGTAAGAACTCAAGAAAAACATTTAGGTGTCCTTGTAGATAATACTCTACTACTACTACTACTACTTGACATTTCTAAAGCGCTACTAGAGTTGCGCAGCGCTGTACAATTTAACATAGAAGGACAGTCCCTGCTCAAGGAGCTTACAATCTAAAGGACAAATGTACAGTCAGTCAAATAGGGGCAGTCAAATTGGGGCAGTCTAGATTTCCTGAAAGGTATAAAGGTTAGGTGCCGAAAGCAACATTGAAGAGGTGGGCTTTGAGCAAAGATTTGAAGATGGGTAGGGAGGGGGCTTGGCGTAAGGGCTCAGGAAGTTTATTCCAAGCATAGGGTGAGGTGAGGCAGAATGAGCGGAGCCTGGAGTTGGCGGTGGTGGAGAAGGGTACTGAGAGGAGGGATTTGTCCTGTGAGTGGAGGTTACGGGCGGGAACGTAAGGGGAAATGAGGGTAGAGAGGTAATGAGGGGCTGCAGACTGAGTGCATTTGTAGGTAAGAAGGAGAAGCTTGTACTGTATGCGGTATCTGATTGGAAGCCAGTGAAGTGACCTGAGAAGAGGGGTGATATGAGTATATCGGTTCAGGCGGAATATAAGACGTGCAGCAGAGTTCTGAACGGATTGAAAGGGGGATAGATGGCTAAGTGGGAGGCCAGTGAGGAGTAGGTTGCAGTAGTCAAGGTGAGAGGTAATGAGAGCATGGACAAGAGTAAGGGTGGTGTGCTCAGAGAGGAAAGGGCGAATTTTGCTGATGTTAAAGAGAAAGAAGCGACAGGGCTTGGCTATCTGCTGGATATGCGCAGAGAAGGAGAGGGAGGAGTCGAAGATGACTCCGAGGTTGCGGGCAGATGAGACGGGGAGGATGAGGGTGCCATCAACTGAGATAGAGAGTGGAGGAAGAATATAATACTCTGAAATCTTCTGCTCAGTGTGTGGCAGCAGGCAAAAAAAAAGCAAACAGGATGCTAGGAATTATTAGGAAAGGGATGGTGAACAAGACTTAAAATACTTCAATGCCTCTGAATCGCTCCATGGTGCGACTACACCTTGAGTACTGCGTTCAGTTCTGGTCACCGTATCTCAAAAAATATATATTGGAATTAGAACAGGTTCAAAGAAGAGAGACAAAAATGATAAAGGGGATGGAACTCCTCTTGTAGGAGGAAAGGCTAAATATGTTAGGGCTCTTCAGCTTTGAAAAGAGATGGATGAGGGGAGATATGATTGAGGTCTACAAAATCTTGAGTGCTGTAGAACAAGTAGAAGTAAATCGATTTTGTATTCATTCCAAAAGTACAAAGAGTAGTGGGCACTCAAGGAAGTTACTTGAAAATACTTTTAAAACAAATAGGAGGAAATATTCTTTCACTCAACAAATAGTTAAGCTCTGGAACTCTTTGCCGGAGGATGTGGTAATAGCAGTTAGCGTATCTGGGTTTAAAAAAAGGTTTGGACAAGTTCCTGGAGGAAAAGTCCATAGTTTGCTATTGAGACAGACATGGGGAAGCAACTGCTTTCCCTGGGATTGATAGCATGGCATGTTGCTAATAACTGGGTTTCTGCCAGGTACTGGTGACCTGGCTTGGTCACTGTTTGGAAACAGGATACTGGGCTAGATGGACCATTGGTCTGACCCAGTATGGCTACTCTTATGTTCTTATGTACTTTTGTTTTAACCACGGATATTCAGGGGATAGCTGGTTAGGGGCTATATTCAGTGGTTTAAATAGGCCACATAAATAGCAGGCCTATCTTTAACCTCTAAAACGTTAACTGATTACCTCTGAATATCGTCTTAACTGGCTAACTCTTTAGCAGTTAAAACCCCCCAGATATTCAATGCTGGTCACAGGAAACAGTCTGGCACTGAATATTCAGGTTTAACACTCGAGGGGACAGCAAAAGCACTGTCCACCACCAACTGACTATGCTTGGGCCCTATGCTTTTAGACGCTCTTTGAAAATATCTGTTTGATTATTATTTTTCAAGGGAATAATCTATTCTGAATATTAGAGATTTTAAATTTTTAATGTATTTCTGGGATGTTTGCCCACTTCTTTTAAGGTTGTGATGTGCCTTGATTCATAGAGTTTGGTTAAGAAGAATAAAAATGACAATATTAGATTAGATTAGATTAGATTAGATAAAGAAAATAGCAATCAAAATCCCAGCAACTTAAAAAGTTTGTGAACACAATGAGCCAACAAAGTTGAAAACAAGGGAAATGATCTCAGAGTGTTTTCATACAGCCTGCAAGCCACTACTGCTACAGTCATCAATCAGAAAAACCTCCATGCACTGTTTAATGTTCAATACTCATAAAACTAATACATTTATGAGGATTTTTCTTGCTAAATCTCCATGTATGAATCTTTCAAATCACAATAGCGCTGTGCTTTTTTCAGCGCTGAGTTTTTAGGGACCATTTATAGAATTCAGTCCTATACAGATTATTCCTCTTGAGTATATATGGAAGAAGACATTTGAAAGACTAGTCAGTTGCTTTTCTATTATAAAGGGTCCATTTTTAGCGTGCGCTAATGATTAGTATGTGCTAAACGCTAAAGTCGCCCAAAGTGTTGAATGCAGGCAAATTAGTTGAAGCTAAGTTTGAATAAAAGACATTTGTTGTTGTTAATATTAAAAAGTCTGGGTATGGTTTGGACACTGAGGGGCCTTTTTACTAAAGCTTAGCGTATGCTAAATGCTAAGAAGCCCATTTTAAACATATGGGCTTCTTAGCATTTAGCACACACTAATTCTGTTAGTGCAGGCTAAGTTTTAGTAAAAGGACCCCAGAGTTAATTATGGAGAAACAGGCCAGCAAACTCAGTTGTAAAGTTTCTAATAGTTTGTAGCTGGTTTGCAGCTGGTCAGTATTTAGCACACACTAATCACTAGCATGAGCTAAATCTGTTAGCATACCTTAGGAGTCCTTAATTTCCAACTGTTTATTGCCAAAGTGTAAACAAGAAATTTATTGCAAGCAGTTGAAACCAAGAGTACGGCATTGAACCTGGTTTCTAGAGAATGGACAAATGAATGCTGTTCAATCGACTGACTATGACGATGCTAAATTATCTACATATGTACATAAGTATTGCCATACTGGGACAGACCAAAGGTCCATCAAGCCTGTTTCCACCAGTGGCCAATTCAGGTCACAAGTACCTGGCGAGATCCCCGAAAGTACAATACATTTTATGCTGCTTATCCTAGAAATAAGCAGTGGATTTTCCCCAAGTCTATTTTAATAATGGTCTATGGACTTTTCCTTTAGGAAGCCATCCAAACCTTTTTTAAACCCCTGACGAGATGGATGTTGAATGAATGATTAGAAGGACGTTGAATTAACTGAATAAGTGGATGCTGAATGACTAATGGAATGGATGTTGAATTAACTGGTTCAAAAATGATATGAATTCCAAGAGTGAAGAGGGAGAGAGAGACTGTGGAATGCCTTTTTTTTCTGAGCCCATGATGGAGATTTTTGCACTAGAGCGAGAGGTGCAAAAGAACAGCCATAAGGACTAGTGGCTCTGAAATTGTACCTTGGGCTGAGGCCAGGTGAGTCTCAAGGAGACTGGAAGGAATGGGTCTCATGCAACATGTGAAACCCTATTTGGTTGGGATGCATCAATTTCTACTAATATTTTAAAAGGGGAAGGGAAATGGGACTTGATATAGCACCTTTCTGTGGTATTTTACAACTACATTCAAAGTGGTTTACATATATACAGGTACTTATTTTGTACCTGGGGCAATTGAGGATTAAGTGACTTGCCCACAGTCATAAGGAGCTGCAGTGAGAATTGAACCCAGTTCCCCAGGATCAAAGTCCGCTGCACTAACCACTAGGCTACTCCAACACTCAGTATTTGCTGATGTAAAGCCATTTCTAAAATACATGCTGGAACAGATATTTACGCACCAGCTGTGTGCATGAATAGATCTTCTAAAATAACCACTTTAAGCTATAAGAACAGATATTATGGGAATTTAGCAGGTAGCTGCTGCTTGCTTTAGCTTACATGCTGTTATTACAATACAAAACAAAAAGTAAGCAGGCATACAGAAGCAGTGGGGGCAGAACATACGGGGTATGGCACTAGAGGATCTGAATGCCTACATACACCTGTGTGTACCAAGAGCACTGTTAACTGAGTTCAATATATCATTAGTCATACCATCTGTCATTTCACAGTAATCAGGGAGCATATCTTGCTTGGTAAAATACCTTATTGCTATAACTGGATGCCACCCAGTTTTCAAGTAGAAATCAACTATGGATTATTTCCAAAAGCACTTAAAACATGGTTATTTTTCACAAATAGCAGCCTAGGGCTCATAATAGAATTGCCTGAAGAGTATTACAGTCACGTATGATGTATTAGTATTGGAGAAGTTTTAGTTGAGATGTATTATTTTATGTATTTTATAGGTGTTATGATGGTTTATTTATTTGTGACATTTATATCCTACATTATCCCAAACAAGTTTGAGTTCAATGTGGCTTACAATAAACAGTATAGGATACATAACAAAGAATAATGCATAAGAAAGTAATTTGTTGTGAGAATCCAATTTTACAATATAGTATCATAAATATACTGGGATAGCTATGAATGTTTAACATTTAGAAAATCTATTATGAATGAGAAATTGTACATGAAGCAAAAAGAAAGTTAATGGTAAATAGAGTAATAACCAATTCAGATAATAATTAATTGTTTGAGATATGGTTGTTCTTTGTGAGAGTTTGTTTGAATAGGAATGATTTGAGGATTTTGCAGAATCTAGTATATTCTTCTATATTTTGTGTGGTAAGGAGTTCCACCATTTGGTTCCTAGGTAAGTGAAGTTTACTGAGTGGACAGTTTTGTAGATCACTTTTTTGCAATTTGGGAGGTGTAGTCTGAGATAGTTTGTCGCCTCATATTTAGCGTTTCTTTGAGGTAAGTTTATTAATGGTACCATATAGTCTGGAGTTGTGCCATTTAGGATTTGAAAGATGAAGGTACATAATATGAAGATGATTCTCACTTTAGTATGAAGCCAGTGTAATTTGATTAGTAAAGGGGAGGCACTTTCAAAATGAGAGATTTTTGTATATGAACCTGGATGCAGTGTTTTGAGCTGTTTGGAGTTTTTTCAACAGGTACAATTTACAGCCAGCATATAGGGCATTACAATAATCAAATTGGGATAATGTTAATGATTGTACCAATAGTCTGAATGTTTCTGATGAGAAATAGGGTCTGATCCTTTTTAGTTTCCAAAGAGACCTGAAAGATTTTGTGATTACTGAGGAAACTTGATTATCAAATGTTAAATGTTTGTCTGTAATTATATCTAGAATTTTCAGATTACTGTCAATGGCAAATGAAGTGTTGTCAATTGTGAAACTGTTGTAGTCATTTTTGGTCAAATGTTTTATTTGTTGTGATCCAGAATATATAGTCCATTATTACATTAAATATATATATATGTTGTTAATGGAGTTTTTATTGCAATTTGCTTTAGCTATCTTCACCATTTTCCTCTTTTTGCCTAGTCAAGACAATTGGCATAACTGGGTTTAAAAAAATACACATGTTCCTGGTGGAAAAGTCCATAAACCATTATTAACCATCTGAGGGGTAATTTGTACGAAGCTTTTTCCATTTATAGAAAGCTTTTTACATGCAGAAATAGTCTGAGACGAGGTGAAGTGCAATATACATGGATCAGCTCTGTGTCACAGCTATAAAGTACAACTTTAGAGCTGATTCAGTCAATGGACACTCAGTTCTACATCTATGTGGATGATGTGCAGGTACTCATACCCATTGAACCTGACTTACCTACAGCCTTGAATAAACTGATTACTTGTCTAACATCTATTCAAGAACGGGCTAAACACAACAAACTTTGCCTGAACCCAAGTAAAACCGAGCTTCTCTGGGTCCCTAACACAAGTGGATACATACCTGACATCAAAATCCCTTTTGGGAAGTATGAACTCCCCCTCAAATCACAAGTCAGGAACCTTGGAATACAGTTAGATTCAACACTTACTCTAATTCCCCAAATCCAAGCAACCTTTAAGAGCTGCTTCTACTATTTGCGACAGTTCGCTGCCTCTCTCCTTACATTGAAAAGGTAAATCTTATCACAGTTGTACATGCCAGGGTAACATCAAAACTGGATTACTACAATGCACTTTACAATGGTCTGACTACAAAGGGCCTGCACCAGCTCCAGTTGATTCAGAATGCAGCAGCAAGAAGGTTGCAAGCGACGTGACCACATCATACCATTTTTGCAAAAACTTCATTGGCTACCAGTACAATACAGGGCTAAATTTAAAACTCTATGTCTGATCTTGAAGGCCCTGAAAGGAAATGGCCCCGAGTATCTGAAGAATAGGATGATCCTCCACACACCTCCCAAGGACTTTCACCAACTACACCCTTCAGAGTATATTCTGGTGGATCATCCTCCACCCCTGTCTCACTCTCAGTTGGAGTACCTCAGGGATCTGTCCTTGGACTCCTTCTTTTTTCCATTTACACTTCTTCCCTGGGTTCTCTGATCTCATCTCATGGTTTCCAATACCATCTTTATGCTGACGACATCCAGCTCTTCCTCTCCACACCTGACATTACTGCTGAAACCCAAGCCAACGTTTCAGTCTGCTTGACCGACATAGCTGCCTGGATGTCACACCGCCACCTGAAACTGAACATGGCCAAAACTGAGCTTATTGTCTTTCCCCCCAAACCCACCTTGCCTCTCCCCCCATTCTCTATTTCAGTAGATGGCACCCTCATCCTCCCTGTCTCATCTGCTCGCAACCTAGGAGTCATCTTTGATTCCTCCCTCTCCTTCTCTGCTCATATCCAGCAGATGACCAAAACCTGTCGCTTCTTTCTCTTTAACATCAACAAAATTCGCCCTTTCCTCTCTGAGCACACCACATGCACCCTCATCCACACTCTTATTACCTCTCGCCTAGATTACTGCAACCTGCTCCTCACTGGCCTCCCACTTAGCAATCTATCCCCCCTTTAATCTGTTCAGAATTCCGTGGCACGTCTCATTTTCCGCCAGAGCTGATATGCTCACATCAGCCCTCTCCTGAAGTCACTTCACTGGCTTCTGATCCGTTACGCATACAATTCAAGCTTCTCCTACTAACCTACAAATGCTCTCACTCTGCTGCCCCTCCTTACCTCTCCACCCTCATCTCCCCCTACATTCCTACCCGGAACCTCCGCTCACTGGACAAATCCCTCCTTTCTGCTCCCTTCTCCACCTCCCCTAACTCCAGACTCCGCCCTTTCTGCCTCACTTCATCCTTTGCCTGGAATAGATTTCCTGAACTGATACGTCAGGCCCCATCCCTACCCATCTTCAAATTCTTGCTCAAAGCCCATCTTTTCGACTCTGCTTTTGGCACTTAACCTAATCTTTACTCCTCTATTCAATACCACTACCAATCTGTCTGTATTATGCATTTGCATACCTTAATTGTCTTTTGCTGTTTAGATCTATTAGTCTGTCCCTATGAACTATTGTGTAATCAGATGTACTATGCTGTCCTAATTTGATTGTCTCTGTTATGCCCTTTAGATTGTAAACTCTTTTGAGCAGGGACTGTCTCTCTTCATGTTTGACTGTACAGCGCTGCGTAAGTCTGGTAGCACTTTAGAAATGTTGAGCAGTAGTAGTACACCCTCTCCAAAAGACATTACACAATGTGATACCCACAAGCGAGCCTTCTCGGGAGTAGCCCTCACACTCTGGAATGCATTGCCTGAAAGGCTCCGCTTAACACAAGACTGTCTGTACTTCAGGAAGCAGGTGAAAGCTTGGCTCTTCAACCAAGCCTTTAATGGAAGAAGTAACTAACTTGTTAGTCTAACTTACATAAACAAGAATTGATTCGGGCTGCACATACTGCAGTGGGACATGTTTATCCACTCCTACCCTAGCTGAGATGATATTTAACCATCTCTCTGACCTCATGTGCAACTTTCTTCAAATCAGTCACATTACTTTCTAATTCTTCCTGCTTTCTTGCTCATCTATGTGTTACAACTTTGCCTTACCCTTCACTGCCAATTGTAGTGTTCTATTGCGTATTGTGTGGTCATTGCGGGTAGTATACCATCCACCTCATAATCGAAAGTTAAAGACGCCCATATTTCGACCCAAATCGGAGATGGGCGTCCGTTTCCCGTGGGCGCCCAAATCAGTATAATTGAAACCCGATTTTGGGCGTCCTCAACTGCAGTCCGTCACGGAGACGAACAAAGATCACGGGGGCGTGTCGGAGGCGTTGCAAAGGTGGGACTGGGGCGTGGTTATCGGCCGAGGAGAGATGGGCGTCCTTAGCTGATAATCGAAACAAGAAGGGCGTTTTTGACGAGAATTGGTCCGCTTTATTTGGACCCTTTTTTTCCAGGTCCAAGTCCTGAAAAAGTGCCCCAACTGACCAGATGACCACCGGAGAGAATTGGGGATGACCTCCCCTGACTCCCCCAGTGGTCACTAACCCCCTCCCACCAAATAAAACCCACTTGAAAAACTTTTTTTCCCAGCCTGTATTCCAGCCTCAAAAGCCGTACCCACCTCCATGACAGCAGAATGTCAGCCTTTCCCTGGTTCTGATGTGGGTCTCGGGTGAGTGTGACACCTTTTCTGTTAAGGGCACTGCAGAGTCACACCAGCAATGCATTGTGGTGGGTGTAGGGTATTGGGCTCCGTGATTCCACTAGCTTGTGTTAAATGCTCACAATGTTGGTAGTTGGTAGGCTGTACTCCCATGGTGCTTTTCCCTCTGCTTACTGGGTCAGAGTGTGCCCTGTTTTGTTTCCAGTAGTCCATGAGGTAGTGGCCATTTGAGAAAGACACTTTTAGATCCCTTTCATGTGTTAGCCATGTTACAGCACTTAGTTCTTACCTTGAATGTTGCTGAAAGAGGACATTGTACACCATTCTGCCAGCTCGGACCTACTGCTAATCTCAGTACCAGTGAGACTCGTTGCCAGTGGGGCACAACCTCTAATCTGCAGTTAACTGTGAGTAAAGGTGCTTATTCAAATAAAGGATGTTTTCAGCGAGATTAGTCTTCAGGTGTGAACTACTGTGCCAAGGTTATACACCAGCAACAAGTCCTGTCCCTGGAGTACTCTTAGTGGGTACTGCAGTGCACTTCAGGCAGGCAGACCCAGGCCCATCCCCCCCCCCACCCGTAACACTTGTGGTGGTAAATGGGAGGCCTCTAAAACCCACTGTACCCACATGTAGTTGCCCCCTTCACCCCTAAGAGCTATGGTAGTGTTGTACATTTGTCCCTCCCATGACCAAATGGCTTGGATTGGGACGTTTCTGAGGGCGTTTTTAGTTTCCATTATTGCAAATAAACAAAAAAAATGCCCATCTCAGAAGGGACCAGATCCATGGCATTTGACCCGTCCAAACTGTATTTTCAAAACGAAAGATGGATGCCCATCTTTTTTGATAATACGGTCTGTCCCGCCTCTTCACATACCCGTTTTCGGACATAGACGCCCATTGAGATGGGCGTTCGCGTTCGATTATGCCCCTCCATGTCATACTTTGTATTGTTACTTGAATATTTTTACTGCTGTAATTGCCTATTGCTCAAGTTTGATGTATTCTTACTGTACACCGCCTTGAGTGAATTCCTTCAAAAAGGCAGTAAATAAATCCTAATAACAAATAAATAAATAACTTGATAGAATAAGTTTCAAGCTAGGTGGAATCAGACTAAAAGGCAGGAGGGCTACCGCTGGGTGCGCCTGTCAAAAGTTTTGTTTTTGTCGTATGCCGTTTCCCATGCTAGAAAATAATTTAGTATTTTCTAGCATGGGGGTTGAGGTGTAGGCGTGCATGGCAGTAATCGGGCAGTGCCAAACACTGTCCAATTAGCGCCAGGTTAGTGTATGAACCCTTATCGTCTACTAAATGGCTACACACCAATTTTTTAATTAGTGCATGGCCAATTATGGCCTCCATATAAAAAATAGGTGTTTTACTGCTGCAGGTAGTAAGTGGCCTTGGCATGCGGCAATTCCACGCATTTACACTACTGCAGGCCACTTCCTTCCGCAGCTTAGTAAAAGGACCCCTATGTCTATAACTACATTTGGGAGGAAAGGGCTGAGGTTAGGAAAAGGAGAATTTAAAGTGAAGGAGCGAGGATATGGCACTCCTGGGAATTGGATCCTTTAAGATAATCTTGTTTAAACATAATGCCTGGAGACTAAAAGTCAAATCAAGAGAGCTGTCAGCAATCCTCAGAAGACCTGCCCTGCCACAAATAAAATCAAATGGGGGGGGGGGGGGGGGGGATCTTTCTAATTGAGCAGTTGCCATCTTTCATACTTTCTAATAGAAAAACAGATTTTAATCCGTTAATTCATTGTGGATAATGGATAATAAAATATCTCACAGAACAAATTAGAAATAATTATGCAATCCTTCTAGGAGCTACTATTATGGGAACATTGCCAGTCTGTAGGACCTTTTTTTTTTTTGTAACTTAAGCTTTTCTTAGGGCCTCTTTTAACAAACTGCATTACTGGTCCTTGTGGTGGCAATGCTGACAAAGTCCATTCACCTTGAATGGGCCTCATCGGCATTGGCACATGGGAACTGCTAGCGTGGCTTGACAAGAGGCCCTTAAATGCTTAGCACAAAAGGTAAGTATCAGTACAAGTATACACTGGAAACAGCATCACACAAACAGAATACATATTTCTGACCAACTTTGCTCAGAGAATTCCAATCTTAAAGGGGCCAATAGTGAAAAAGTGCTGTGTGGGGCCCCTTTTTCCAGCCAAGTCCTCCTCTTATCCAATGAATGCAGTTTGTGAAGTTGATCGCAAATTGCACTGTTCATATTCCACAGGAATTACTAAATTGCAGTACTGCAGTTTAGTGATTCCTGTTTTAATTAAAAGTTGCAGTAAAATGTGGTATTTTACCAAGGTTTAGTAACTATCCCCCCTCACTCACAAAGAGTTACTACTTGAAGAATGAGAGAGTAAAGACAAGTCAGGATTATATCACACCTTCCTATTCTAAGCCCAAAGGTCTATCCAGTTTCCCAAGCGTAACAAAAGAAGCCTTCCTTCATTGTTTATTATCAGATTCCATATACTGCAGAAAAGGAGACTATAAGGTAGATTCAAGAAAGTGTGACAAAAATTAGATGTGAAAATTGTGGGCACTAAGAGCCAATTCTGTAATAGCAATTGTGCACAAAATTGGCACACACTTCAGACTTGTCAGCCATTAGTAAGAGGATTACGTGGAGGGGCATAATCGAACGGGGCACCCAAGTTTTCCTGAGGGCGTCCTCGCAGGACGTCAACGTGAAGGGGTGGGGAAACCTGTATTATCGAAACAAGATGGCCGGCCATCTTTCGCTTCGATAATGTGGTCGGGGACGCCCAAATCTCCACATTTAGGTCAACCTTAGAGATGGTCGACATAAACGTTGAGATGGTCGACCTTAGAGATGGTCGTCCCCGGTTTTCGGCGATAATGGAAACCGAGGATGCCCATCTCAGAAACGACCAAATCCAAGCCATTTGGTCATAGGAGGAGCCAGCATTCGTAGTGCACTGGTCCCCCTGACATGCCAGGACACCACCGGGCACCCTAGGGAGCACTGCAGTGCACTAACTGAATGGAAAAAGCCCTTCCCTTACCAATCCCTTAGCGATTCGGAAAGCGTTATGCATGGCTATGCTGTGCATGCCAAAGACAGCTTCATACATGCAGACAAGCTGCGTGTATAATAGCTGTCTAGAACCTTAAATAAATTGCTGTCTACAACCTTAAAAAAAGCACAAGTCCAGGTGAAAATGTCCAAGTGCCTGTCAGGGATGTCTTTTTTTTTTTTTTTTAGTATGGGTGAAGGACTTCCAAGTGTTAAGTGCCTTTGCTATGCCTCTGTCCCTCCGACAGGCAGTTGAGGATGTTTCTGTGAGAAGGACATCTGTGCCTTTGCTATGCCTCTGACACCCCATTTATTTATTTTTATTTGGATTTTGGATCACAAGTAGCAGCAGTGGGATTTGAGCTGGCCACCTCTGGATTGCAAGACCAGTGTTCTAACCACTAGGCCACTCCTCCACTCCACTCCCTTGAAATTTGGCCGTCCTTGTGGGGGGGGGCAGTTCAGGACGTCCAAAACGTTTGAAAGAAGGACGTCAACGCCTTCGCTATGCCTCCGCTGACACACACACCTCCCCCCCAGGGACCTGCATACTACTGCGATGGACCTGAGTATGATATTTGAGGCTGGCAAAAAAAGTTTTTAAAGTTATTTTTTTCAGGGTGGGAGGGGGTTAGTCACCACTGGGGGAGTCAGGGGAGGTCATCCCCGATTCCCTCCGGTGGTCATCTGGCCAGATCGGGCACCTTTTTGAGGCTTGGTCATAAGAAAAAATGGACCAAGTAAAGTCGGCCAAGGGCTCGTCAGGGATGCCCTTCTTTTTTCCATTATCGCTCAAGAATGTCCATCTGTTATGCACGCCCCAATCCCGCCTTCGCTATGCCTCCGACATGCCCCTGGGGAACTTTGGTTGTCCCCGCGATGGGAAGCAGTTGGGGATGCCCAAAATCGGCTTTCGATTATGCCGATTTGGGCGACCCTGAGAGAAGGATGCCCATCTCCCGATTTGTGTCGAAAGATGGGCACCATTCTCTTTCAAAAATAAGCCTGCTAGTGGCATAGAGAAGCACTTTGAAGAGCAGTTAATGGATGAGGAACTTACAGCAGCTGCAATATTACATCCAAAGTTCAAGACTGCATGGATCAAGGACCCTAGGCAGAAATTGCTATGAATGGATTTGCTGTTGAAAAAAAACCCAAGCCAAGGTTTCAGTCACAGTTAACGCTACTGCAGATGCCACAGCGGCGCAGACACAATTGGATGTGGATGATGATTTCTTCACTTTCAACACAGCAGACACCAACACCACAAGTGGCAACGCTATTCTGTCTGCCTACATGAACACTGTATACTCTGTGTCAGAACTTGTTGGATATCCAATTCTCAAAGACATCTTTTCTGAACTAAACACTGCTTTACCAGTCAGTGCTGTTTACTGTTGCCGGACCGTTGTTTAGTCCAAAATGAGGTAAAATAACTGATGACAATTTTGAACACCAACTATAGTTGGTCCTTACCTAAGCATTTGATAAACCTCAAATAAGAAAGACTAAAATTATTACATGTCCAACTTGTTGAGGTAAGAGGCAGGGGAAGGGGAAGGGGGGAATGACAGATTTTTGGCCAGCTTCTTAAAAAGATATTAAACTTGTAATTTCATTTATTAAGTTTCTGTTCCATTGTATTCTCAGAGATCTAGACAGATCTCAAGTTGATATGTATATATTCACAATACAGTACTGCTTGTAAACATACTAGATTCTGTTGTCCAACTTGTTAAGATTACCTTTTACTTTGCAATAAAAAAAGTTGTTTAAGAGACTGTACTTTATTACTTCTACTTGAATATCTTTTGGATAAGACTTTCTACTTTTACTCTTTTACTTAAGTACTTTAAAAAAGTAATGACCTCATCTCTGGTAGCCTCCTATGTGATCGCCCTGACTGTAAACGTAGTTGCCATTTAATCCACAGCATTTTAACAACACCATGGGTAAGGGGTGGATAGATACTAATTACCATGAGCATCTAGAGCAACTATATGGATATAGACTGTAGCACTGCAGATACCATGATATCTAAACTTGGCATTAAGATACAAGAGCGAGTATAATCAAGCAATCACCAGAGTAACAAAGTTAATTTGCACCCGCTATCCAGTACGTATAGCACAGTATAGGTACCAGCAAGAATGATTTCTCTTAAAAGCTACTTCATTCAAGATTTTATTTCCACATACCGTATTTCACTTTGGTGTTTCTTAAAGCTTAAATGTAATTGTGGCTACATTCATGAAGATCAAGAAAAATAATAATTTATTCGGTTTTACACATAATTTAATTGGAAACCTACAAAATGTATGGCATACTAATTTATCTTCATGCATTTATTAGTCTTATTTTCGAAAGAGAAGGGGGCCCATCTTTCGACACAAATCAGGAGATGGGGGTCCTTCTCTCAGGGTCGCCCAAATCAACATAATCGAAAGCCGATTTTGGGCGTCCCCAACTGCTTCCCGTCACAGGGATGACCAAAGTTTCCTGGGTCGTGTCAGAGGTGTAGCGAAGGCGGGACTGGTGCGTGCCTAACAGATGGGCGTCCTCGAGCGATAATGGAAAAAAGAAGGATGTCCCTGAGGAGCACTTAGCCGACTTTACTTGGTCCATTTTTTCTTACGACCAAGCCTCAAAAAGGTGCCGGAACTGAACAGATGACCACCGGAGGGAATCGGAGATGACCTCCTCTGACTCCCTCAGTGGTCACTAACCTCCTCCCACCCTGAAAAAAACTTTAAAAACTTTTTGCCAGCCTGAAATGTCATACTCAGGTCCATCGCAGCAGTATGCAGGTCCCTGGGGGGGGAGGTATGTATGTGTCAGCGGAAGAATAGCGAAGGCATGGACGTCCTTCTTCCAAACATTTTTGGACATCCTGAACTGCCCCCCCCCCCACAGGGACGGCCAAATTTCAAGGGAGTGGAGTGGAGGAGTGGCCGAGTGGTTAGAACACTGATTTTATAATCCAGAGGCAGCCAGTTCAAATCCCACTACTGCTACTTGTGATCCAAAACCCAAATAAATAAACAGGATGTCAGAGGCATAGCAAAAGCATGGACATCCTTCTCACAGAAACATCCACATTTTGGACATCCTCAACTGCTATCGCAGGGACGGAGGCATAGCGAAGAATGTCCTTCACCCATACTCTAAAAAAAAAAAAAAAGATGTCCATGACAAGCACTTGGACGTTTTCACCTGTACTTGTGTTTTTCTAAGGTTGTAGACGACAATTTATTTAAGGTTGTAGACAACTATTATACACGCAGCTTGTCTGCATGTATGAAGCCGTCTTTGGCATGCGCAGCGCAGCCACGCATAATGCTTGGCTGCTCTGCACTGGCTTCCCCTCCTTAGGAAGGAAATCGTGTGCAAATGAGCTAACAGCGAGCAGCTCATTTGCATGCGATTTCCTTCATGCATGCCTGTTCCTTTCTGAATCACTAAGGGATCGGTAAAGGAAGGGCTTTTTCCATTCAGTTAGTGCATCTGGCTGAAGGTAAAGGAGTTATGTACCTGGGAGCAATTTCTGAAGTCCACTGCAGTGCCCATTAGGGTGCCCGCTTGGTGTCCTGGCATGTCAGGGGGACCAGTGCACTATGAATGCTGGCTCCTCCCATGACCAAATGGCTTGGATTTGGTCGTTTCTGAGATGTGCGTCCTCGCTTTCCATTATCACTGAAAATCAGAAATGACCAAGTCCTGGGGACGACCATCTCTAAGGTCGACCTGAATTTGCTGATTTGGGTGTCCCCGACCGTATTATTGAAACAAAAGATGGACGCCCAGTGCTTTTTTTTGTGCCGGTACGCAACGGTACGGTGTACCGGCACCTTTTTTTTTTGCTCCCCCCGCCCAGTGAGTCCATGTCCCGCACGCAGTGCCAGCCCCCATTTCCGGCCGCTGCTGCTTCTCTTGTTGAGCAGCAGCGGCCACTACACAAAGAAAAAGATTTAAAAAAAAAAAATTCAAACCTGGCTGAAACGCGGCACCCCAGCATTGCAGACAGCCATTAGGCATTGGCTGTTGCCCTGCAGCGGCTCCTCCTCTTGCCACTACGTCACTGCGCTCCTCCGAGGTTTTCCTCCAGGGGCAGTGACGTAAAGGCAAGAGGAGGAGCGGCTGCGGGGCAACAGCCAATGCCTAATGGCTGTCTACAGTGCCGGGGTGCCGCGTTTCAGCCAGGTTTCAATTTTTTTTAAAATCTTCTTTTTCTTTGTGTAGCGGCCGCTGCTGCTCAACAGGAGAAGCAGCAGCGGCCGGAAATAGGGGCTGGTGCCGCGTGCGTCGCGACTTCGCGCCGTTCGCGGGAAACTTGGCAGGGAGAGGGAAACCAACAGAGGGAAGGATTGGGGAGAGAGAGAAAGAGGGAAACCAACAGAGGGAAGGATTGGGGAGAGAGAGAAAGAGGGAAACCAACAGAGGGAAGGATTGGGGAGAGAGAGAAAGAGGGAAAACAATAGCGGGAAGGATTGGGAAGAGAGAGAAAGAGGGAAAACAATAGAGGGAAGGATTGGGGAGAGAGAGAAAGAGGGAAACCAACAGAGGGAAGGATTGGGTAGAGAGAGAGAAAGAGGGAAACCAACAGAGGGAAGGATTGGGTAGAGAGAGAGAAAGAGGGAAACCAACAGAGGGAAGGATTGGGGAGAGAGAGAAAGAGGGAAACCAACAGAGGGAAGGATTGGGGAGAGAGAGAAAGAGGGAAACCAACAGAGGGAAGGATTGGGGAGAGAGAGAAAGAGGGAAACCAACAGAGGGAAGGATTGGGTAGAGAGAGAGAAAGAGGGAAACCAACAGAGGGAAGGATTGGGGAGAGAGAGAAAGAGGGAAACCAACAGAGGGAAGGATTGGGGAGAGAGAGAAAGAGGGAAACCAACAGAGGGAAGGATTGGGGAGAGAGAAAGAGGGAAACCAACAGAGGGAAGGATTGGGGAGAGAGAGAAAGAGGGAAACCAACAGAGGGAAGGATTGGGTAGAGAGAGAGAAAGAGGGAAACCAACACAGGGAAGGATTGGGGAGAGAGAGAAAGAGGGAAACCAACAGAGGGAAGGATTGGGGAGAGAGAGAAAGAGGGAAACCAACAGAGGGAAGGATTGGGGAGAGAGAGAAAGAGGGAAACCAACAGAGGGAAGGATTGGGGAGAGAGAAAGAGGGAAAACAACAGAGGGAAGGATTGGGGAGAGAGAGAGAGAGAGAAAGAGAGAGAGAGAGGAGAGAGAGAGAGAGAGAGAGAGAGAGAGAGAGGGAAACCAACAGAGGGAAGGATTGGGGAGAGAGAAAGAGGGAAAACAACAGAGGGAAGGATTGGGGAGAGAGAGGGAAAACAACAGAGGGAAGGATTGGGGAGAGAGGGAAAACAACAGAGGGAAGGATTGGGGAGAGAGGGAAAACAGATGGAAGGATGGGGAGAGAGAGGGAAAAACAGATGGAAGGATGGGGAGAGAGAGGGAAAAACAGATGGAAGGATTGGGGAGAGAGGGGAAAACAGATGGAAGGATGGGGAGAGAGAGGGATAAACACAGATGGAAGGATTGGGGAGAGAGGGAAAAACAGATGGAAGGATGGGGAAAGAGAGAGGGAAAACAGATGGAAGGATTGGGGAGAGAGGGGAAAAACAGATGGAAGGATGGGGAGAGAGAAGGAAAAACACAGATGGAAGGATTGGGGAGAGAGGGAAAAACAGATGGAAGGTGGGAGAGAGAGGGAAAAACAGATAGAAGGATTAGGGAGAGAGGGAAAAACAGATGGAAGGATGGGGAAAGAGAGAGGGAAAACAGATGGAAGGATTGGGGAGAGAGGAAAAACAGATGGAAGGATGGGGAGAGAGAGGGAAAAACACAGATGGAAGGATTGGGGAGAGAGGGAAAAAACAGATGGAAGGATGGGGAAAGAGAGAGGGAAAACAGATGGAAAGATGGGGAGAGAGAGAGGGGGAAAAACAGATGGAAGGATGGGGGAGAGAGGGAAAACGGAAAGATGGGGAGAGAAAGAGGGAAGACGCTGGATGGAAGAATGCAGAAAGAATAGGGGAGACACTGGAAGGATGGGGAGAGAAAGCAGAGCTGCTGGATGGAAAAGGGGAATAGAGAAAGACTGGAGAATAAGAGGAAGGGGCATGGGGAGAACAAGGGTGAGGAAAAGATGAAAAGCTACAGGTAGATGAAGGAAATTAAAGAATGGATAATAAGAATGAATTAAATCTGGACAGAGAGAGAGCCTGAAAAATATTGAAGAAAGCAAAGAAAAAGGAGACAAAAATGGCACAGAAGAGTTAAGCGAAAACAAAGGAAAGCAGAATCACAGACTGGGACCAATATGGAAAGAAAAACAGTCACCAGACAACAAAGGTAGAAAAAAAATCATTTTATTTTCATTTTAGTGTTTGTAATATGTCCAATTTGAGAATTTACATTGGCTGTCTTATTTTGCACTGGGTATACTGGAGCTGTAAGAGCTTACAGAGATTATTTATAATGAAAAAAATCACGTTATTTTTTTCTCCTATAGTACTATAATATTTTCAGTGATGTCTGTTTATATGCGCCATGGCTGGTATAGGGGGTGTGGTTAATGTGGGTGTGGCTATCATAGGGGTGGAGCCATATGTGGTGACCCCGCCCATAATGAGTACCGGCACCTTTTTTTCTACAAAAAAAGCACTGTGGACGCCCATCTTGTTTTGATAATATGGGTTTCCCCGCCCCTTGCTGGAGCCATCCTGTGAGGATGTCCCCAGGAAAACTTGGGCGTCCCTTTTGATTATGCCCCTCCATGTGTCTGCTATAACTTTACTGATTTGAGTCTGCATAGCTCAAAAGTTGTCAAAGCTTTGAAACAGGAAACTCCAGGAGAACTCAGTTTACAAAAGTTTCAGAATAATCTAGTAAAATCTAATTTAATTTCATTTAATACTTTATAATCTGCATCCCTGGGAACCAAAGAAGGCCTGAGTAAGACTGTTTACAATAAAGTTAAAAATATAATACATAAAACATTTTAAATCAGACAAAAGCATACACACAGAACAACAATGAATGTATTATTCAGTGACCTTGGGCCAGTCACTTAATCCTGTACTGCCTCAGGTACAAGCCTGGATTGTGAGTCCTTCAGGGACATAAAAATACCAACTGCACCTGAATGTGCATCACTTTGATAGCTCTCAGACTTGCAGATGGTATATAAGAAATTAAAAATAAAAATGACATGCTAAGTGATCAGCCATTTGCCCCTCCCACATGGTTCTTATCTTGATATATCACCTCCAACTGCACTATAGCATGACCTTGGGAAAAAATGAAACTCTATCTTCTTCTATTGGAAATCTATAAACATATGATATACTTATAAAACTGAGATGATTTGGGATTTCCAAATAATTGCTTTTTTCCTAAAGAATAGCAGGCCGATACTCAGACAGCTGCAGTCAGCGTTTTTTTTTTAATGCCTACTGTGACTGGCTAAATTAGCCCTGGATATAGAGAGATGACACATAAGTCTATATTCTCTGCTAGTTTTATTTTATACCAAACACCGGTATCTGGAACTCAATTCCTCTTCAGTTGAGAAATATACAAAATTATGCTGTCTTTTGAAAAGCTTTGAAAACATTTCTTTTAAAGAAATGTCTCTTTTAAATGGTTTGCAGATTTTCTGTATGCAACGGTATAATAATGATTTCATATCTGATATTGTGTTTTAGCTCGCAGGGTCTGGCTGCTTTTCAAATCTGCTATCTGCAGTGAATTCCATTTGGGGCAACTCGCGGAATATAAGTAATAATGTAATGTAATTTTACTGATTTCTCTGTTCATCATAAATGAACAAAATACTTTTGGTATGGCATCTCACTGAGCACTACTTTCTTAGAACACAGTCAACATTGTGAATTTTCTTTATCAAAGTTGCTTTAAGAATGAAGTGTACTGAGGTAACTATTTTTTTTGTTACATTTGTACCCCGCGCTTTCCCACTCATGGCAGGCTCAATGCGGCTTACATGGGGCAATGGAGGGTTAAGTGACTTGCCCAGACTCACAAGGAGCTGCCTGTGCCTGAAGTGGGAATTGAACTCAGTTCCTCAGGACCAAAGTCCACCACCCTAACCACTAGGCCACTTTTCAGTTAATTGGGTTGATGTATTAATTGTTGTTGACAAGCTATGAGAATGGAATGGGATTTGCGTTCCAAGACGTATGAGGAGAGACTTGCTGACCTGAACATGTATACCCTGGAGGAAAGGAGGAACAGGGGTGATATGATACAGACGTTCAAATATTTGAAAGGTATTAATCCGCAAACAAATCTTTTCCGGAGATGGGAAGACGGTAGAACGAGAGGACATGAAATGAGATTGAAGGGGGGCAGACTCAAAAAAGACATCAGGAAGTATTTTTTCACAGAGAGCGTGGTGGATGCTTGGAATGCCCTCCCGCGGGAGGTGGTGGAGATGATAACGGTAACAGAATTCAAACATGCATGGGATATACATAAAGGAATCCTGTGCAGAAGGAATGGATCCTCAGAAGCTTAGCCGAAATTGGGTGGAGGAGCCGGTGGGGGGAAGAGGGGTTGGTAGTTGGGAGGCGAAGATAGTGGTGGGCAGACTTATACGGTCTGTGCCAGAGCCAGTGGTGGGAGGCGGGACTGGTGGTTGGGAGGCGGGGAATAGTGCTGGGCAGACGTATACGGTCTGTGCCACAGCCGGTGGTGGGAGGCGGGGCTGGTGGTTGGGAGGATGGGATAGTGCTGAGCAGACTTATGTGGTCTGTGCCCTGAAAAAGACAGGTGCAAATCAAGGTAAGGTATACACATGAGTTCATCTTGTTGGGCAGACTGGATGGACCGTGCAGGTATTTTTCTGCCATCATCTACTATGTTACTATCCAGCTTATAATCGAAACATTTCGCCAGCAATCTTCTGACACAAATCGGGAGATTGCCGGCGATTTCACAATAGCGGCTAAAAGCGTATAATCGAAAGCTGGCTTTTTAACAGCATCGCCGCTTTCCCGTCGCCTCACTGGTGAAAGTTCAAGGGGGTGTGCCGCCGGCAAAGCGATGGCGGGGCATGGACGGGCATGGGCGTGGCTACCAAATGGCCAGCCTTCAGTGATAATGGAAAACAAAAGCAGCGTTAAGCGGTATTTGGCCGGGTTTACTTGGTCCTTTTATTTTCACGACTAAGTCTCAAAAAGGTGCCTCAACTGACCAGATGACCACCGGACGGAATGGGGGATGACCTCCCCTTACTCCTACAGTGGTCACCAACCCCCTCCCATACTACAAAAGTTAAAATGAAAACCTTTTTTGCCAGCCTGTATGCCAGCCTCAAATCCCGTACCCACCTCCATGACAGCAGAATGTGTTGTATCGTCTGACAGCCTTTCCGTGGTTGCGATGTGGATCTCGGGTGAGTGTGACACCTTTTCTGTTAGGTGCCCAGCAGAGTCACATCAGCAATGCATTGTGGTGGGTGTAGGGTACTGGGCTATACTCCCATGGTGCTTCCCCCCCCTGCTAACTGGGTCAGAGTGTGCCCTGTTTTGTTTCTGGTAGTCCATGAGGTAGTGGCCATTTTTGTAAGCCAGTTTTAGATTCCTTTCATGTGTTACCCACGTTAGAAAACGCTATTACCTTGAATGTTGCTGAAAGAGGGCATTGTACAGCATTCTGCCAGCTCGGACCTACTGCTAATCTCAGTATCAGGGAGACTATTTGCCAGTGGGGCACAACCTCTGATCTGCAGTTAACTGTGAGTAAAGGTGCTTATTCAAATAAAGCACTTTTTCAAAGACATTAGTCTTCAGGTGTCAACTGCTGTGCCAAGGTTATACAGCAGCAACAAATCCAAGAGGCCTGAGTGTGTGCAGATCCCTGGAGCACTTTTAGTGGGTGCACATTTGTGGGTAGGGGGTTTGGGGGGGGCTCAGCACCCACAGTAAGGGAGCTATGCATGCGGGAGCTGTTTCTGAAGTCCACCACACTGACCCCTAGGGTGCCCAGTTGGTGTCCTGGCATCTAAGTGCACTACAAATGCTGGCTCCTCCCACGACCAAATGCCTTGGATGTCGCCGGGTTGGAGATGGCCGACATTTTTTTTCCATTAATGCTGAAAAACAAAACCAGCCATCTCAAACCCAGCGACATCCAAGGCATTTGGCCGGTCTAAACCGTATTATAGAAAAAAAAAAAAAGATGGCCGGCCAGCTTTTTGATAATACGGTTCCGGCCAGCTGTTGCGCCACTGCCAAAATAGATCACTGGCAATCTATTTGGCCGGCGACGTTCGATTATGCCCCTCCACGTTACTATGTTATTGTTGATTGCTATGTTTTAGTGCTTTTATTAATTGTATGTATGTTATTTTCTTACCCAGTTTGGGTAAAGGCGGGACACAAATAAAACAAATAAATAAACATACCTTTAGATTTCTCATTCCTGTAGGCTCCTAACCTACTGCATCGGTCATTTTTATAACAGGCCACCTATGTTAACGCCAAGTTGGTACATATTTCTAGTCAGTAATTGGGAAGCACAACCGGTGCTGGGCAGACTTCTATGGTCTATGCCCTGATCATGACTGAATAAGATATAGATGGGCTTGAATGTAAATTTTAAGGGGCATTGAAGTTAGCTTCAGAACTTAGTACAAGAAGAGTGCTGGGCAGACTTCTACGGTCTGTGCCCTGAGAATGGCAAGGACAAATCAAACTTGGGTAAACATATAAAGTATCACATACCATGTAAAATGAGTTTATCTTGTTGGGCTGACTGGGTGGACTGTACAGGTCTTATCTGTCGTCATTTACTATGTTAGTTTATTTTAAAAAGGCACATAGGCATCTATGGGCCCGATATTTAGACTGTGGGAGGTAGCTGGGCTGCCTCCCGCAGTTGGCGCTGAGCCTGGATAGTCAATGCCAGGCCATTTCCAGTGACAGGCATTGCGTATCCGGGTGTATTTTGACTGGTTTAAATTTAAGCATTCAAGCCGATACTCAGCACTGGCTGATTAAGTTTAAACCGGTCAAATTTACACCTGCTCTTTTGACGGCCAAATTTGGCCAACAAACTTGGCTGGAAATGCGCTGAATATCAGTAGCTAGCCAGTTATATCACTGTTGCTATCCGCGAAAGCACTAACCGTTAATATTTGGTGGGAGATAACCGGCTATCTGCTGTTGAATATTGCCAGATAGCCGGTTAAGTGTCATTTAACCAGCTAGGGTCCGTTCCTGGCTGGTTAATTGGTTTTAAATATCAGGTGGTATGTGTCTTTATAAAATACTAGGGCTAATATGGTAGAAATTGCACTTACACTGAAGCTGTGGACATTTATACCTGCTCAGGAGGAAGGGTAACTGTTTGCATGCAAACATACATAGAGGCCATTTTTCAAAAGGTTTAGCTAAGCAAGAGATGCTCCTAGCCAGTTAAACCTCACTGAGGTAGCCAGCTGCTGATGTTCAGTTGCATTTAACCTGATAATACTACTAAATATCACCACTAACCATCCAGATTAGGAACATGCCAGGGGTAGAGTTAGGGCACAGCAGCAACTTAGCCAGATATTGGTGATATTCAGTCTGCTGACTGGCTATGGGGCCCTTTTACAAAGGCGCGTAAGGGCCTACGCACATGCAGCATGCGTCAAATCAGCATTACCGCCCGGCTAGCGTGTGCGGCTGGCCACAATTCCGAGTTTGGCGCGCACCGAAAACAAACGGTAGAAAATAATTTTCTACTGCGGGGGCGTTCCTTGTGGTAATCAGCAGTTGGTGTGCACTGGACAGTTTCCTCATGGATAATGCATGAGCCCTTACCACTAAGTCAATGGGTGGCATTAAGGGCTCAGGCTGTAAATAGATGTGCGGTGGTTTTCATTTTGCAACACATTCATTTCCCGACCCAACTCCCCCCCCCCCCCCTTTTTTTGCCAGACATGCTGGAGAAATGTTCCCGCGCACATCCAATACACGCGCCCACGCTACTGCAGGTCACTTTTTGGCGTGCCTTTGTAAAAGGGCCCCTCAATGCATAAAATTTGGACAGCAAAATAGCTGCGCTATTTATTTATTTATTTAATTGGGTAGGGGCATATCATGGGTGAAGAATGGCCATGTAAGCATTATCCAACTAGCACTTTCACATTAGTGCACGCTAACTGGATAATGCAGGATTCTTATGGGCATCTAAATAGCAGATGACGTTTAATCCTGGGGAAGGACCAAGAGGGACTGGCAAAAGTACACCTGAGAATGAAGTGGACAGAGCACCGTTCACGGAAGAGAGTGTGTATCAAAAACTTGGAAAGCTAAAGGTGGACAAAGCCATGGGACCAGACGGGATCCACCCCAGAATTCTGAGGGAGCTCAGAGAGGTTCTGGCGGGTCCTCTTAAAGATTTGTTTAATAAATCCTTGGAGACGGGAGAGGTTCCGAGGGATTGGAGAACGGGGGAGGTGGTCCCTCTTCACAAAAGTGGTGATAGGGAAGAAGCTGGAAACTACAGGCCGGTAAGCCTCACTTCGGTTATTGGAAAAGTATTGGAAGCGATGCTGAAGGAAAGGATAGTGAATTTCCTGGAAGCCAATAAGTTGCAAGATCCGAGACAACATGGTTTCACCAAAGGGAAATCGTGCCAAACGAATCTCATTGAATTCTTTGACTGGGTGACAGGAGAATTAAATTAAGGACGTGCTATGGACGTAATCTACTTAGATTTCAGCAAGGCTTTTGACACGGTTCCCCACAGGAGGCTCTTAAATAAACTAGACGGGCTGAAGATAGGACCCGAAGTGGTAAACTGGATAAGGAACTGGTTGACGGGCAGACGCCAGAGGGTGGTGGTGAATGGAGTTCGCTCGGAGGAGGGAAAGGTGAGTAGTGGAGTGCCTCAGGGATCGGTGCTGGGGCCGATTCTGTTCAATATATTTGTGAGTGACATTGCCGAAGGGTTACAAGGTAAAGTTTGCCTTTTTGCAGATGACACCAAGATTTGCAACAGAGTGGACACCCCGGAGGGAGTGGAAAACATGAAAAAAGATCTGAAGAAGCTAGAAGAATGGTCTAACGTTTGGCAATTAAAATTCAATGTGAAGAAATGCAAAGTGATGCACTTAGGGAGTAGAAATCCAAGGGAGACATATGTGTTAGGCGGGGAGAGTCTGATAGGCACGGACGGGGAGAGGGATCTTGGGGTGATAGTATCTGAGGACCTGAAGGCGATGAAACAGTGCGACAAGGCGGTGGCCGTAGCTAGAAGATTGCTAGGCTGTATAGAGAGAGGAGTGACCAGCAGAAGAAAGGAGGTTTTAATGCCCCTGTATAAGACGTTGGTGAGGCCCCACCTGGAGTATTGTGTTCAGTTTTGGAGGCCATACCTTGCGAAGGATGTTAAAAAAATGGAAGCGGTGCAAAGAAAAGCTACGAGGATGGTATGGGATTTGCGTTCCAAGACGTATAAAGAGAGACTTGCGGACCTGAACATGTATACCCTGGAGGAAAGGAGGAACAGGGGTGATATGATACAGACGTTCAAATATTTGAAAGGTATTAATCTGCAAACTAATCTTTTCCGGAGATGGGAAGGCGGTAGAACGAGAGGACATGAAATGAGATTGAAGGGGGGCAGACTCAGGAAAGATGTCAGGAAGTATTTTTTCACAGAGAGGGTGGTGGACGCTTGGAATGCCCTCCCGCGGGAGGTGGTGGAGACGAAAACGGTAACGGAATTCAAACATGTGTGGGATATGCATAAAGGAATCCTGTGCAGAAGGAATGGATCCTCAGAAGCTTAGCTGAAATTGGGTGGCGGAGCAGGTGGGGGGAAGAGGGGTTAGTGGTTGGGAGGCTAGGATAGGGGAGGGCAGACTTATACGGTCTGTACCAGAGCCGGTGATGGGAGGCGGGACTGGTGGTTGGGAGGCGAGAAATACTGCTGGGCAGACTTATACGGTCTGTGCCCTGAAAAAGACAGGTACAAATTCAAGGTAAGGTACAAATTCAAGGTAAGGTATACACATATGAGTTTATCTTGGGCAGACTGGATGGACCATGCACGTCTTTTTCTGCCGTCATCTACTATGTTACTATGTTATGGAGGCATTTAGCAACTCCTAAATAGGAGGCAGTAAGTGCTCCTGCATTAATATTTATGCAGGTCTCACATGCTAATGGAAAAATTAACACACGACCTGCGGGAAAAAAAAGCTCTATTTTAAGAACATGTTAGAAATGGGCTTAGCACTCGGGAAAGTCTTGCGTTAAAACGTGCTAAGCCCAGGGCTGCTTCATAAGGTGTGGTCTAAGACTTTCTCACTATAAAATTTACAGCTGAGAACATAAAGAAAGTTAGGAGGATTGTGAAAAATTACAAGAGGACCTTAAGAGCCTGGGAGACTGGGCATCTAAATAGCAGATGACGTTTAATGTGAGCAAATGCAAAGTGATGAATTTGGGAAAGAGGAACCCGAATTATAGCTACGTCATGCAAGATTCCACCTTAGGAGTCACAGACCAAGAAAGGGATCTTGGTGTCGTCGTTGATGATACGTTGAAACCTTCTGCTCAGTGTGCTGCTGCGGCTAAGAAAGCAAATAGAATGTTAGGTATTATTAGGAAAGGAATAGAAAACAAAAATGAGGATGTCATAATGCCTTTGTATCGCTCCATGGTGCGACCACACCTTGAATTCTGTGTTCAATTCTGGTCGCCGCATCTCAAAAAAGGTATAGTGGAATTAGAGAAGGGCGACGAAAATGATAAAGGGGATGGGATGACTTCCCTATGAGGAAAGGCTAAAGTGGCTAGGGCTCTTCAGCTTGGAGAAAAGGTGGCTGAGGGGAGATATGATAGAGGTCTATAAAATAATGAGTGGAATTGAAAGGGTAGATGTAAAGCGTCTGTTTACGCTTTCCAAAAATACTAGGACTAGGGGGCATGCGATGAAGCTACAATGTAGTGAATTTAAAATGAATCGGAGAAAATTTTTCTTCACTCAACGTGTACTCCTTGATACGCTATCCTCACTTGGATTTCAGGGCTCTGTTCTTTCCTGGTTTTCTTCTTATCTCTCCCAGCGTACCTTTAGTGTATACTCTAGTGGATCCTCTTCTACTTCTATCCCACTGTCAGTTGGTGTACCTCAGGAGTCTGTCCTGGGACCTCTTCTCTTCTCCATCTATACTTCTTCCCTTGGTACTCTGATCTCATCCCATGGTTTTCAGTATCATCTTTACGCTGATGACTGCCAGATCTACCTCTCCACACCAGAAATCTCAGCCGAAATCCAGGCCAAAGTATCAGCCTGCCTGTCTGAAATTGCTGTTTGGATGTCTCAGCGCCATCTGAAACTAAACATGACCAAGACTGAGCTTCTTATCTTTTCCCCTAAACCAACCTCTCCTCCTCCCCCATTCTCTATTTCTGTGGATAACACTCTCATCCTTCCTGTCTCATCAGTTCGTAACCTTGGGGTCATCTTCGACTCCTCCCTCTCCTTCTCTGCACATATTCAACAGACTGCCAAAACCTGTCGTTTCTTTCTCTATAATATCAGCAAAATTTGCCCTTTCCTTTCTGAGCACACTACCAGAACCTTCATCCATGCTCTTATCACCTCTCGCTTAGTCTATTGCAACTTGCTTCTCACAGGTCTCCCACTTAGCCATCTCTCTCCTCTTCAATCTGTTCAAAATTCTGCTGCACGACTAATATTCTGCCAGGGTCGTTATGCTCATATTAGCCCTCTCCTCAAGTCACTTCACTGGCTTCCTCTCCGTTTCCGCATACAGTTCAAACTCCTCTTATTGACCTATAAGTGCATTCACTCTGCAGCTCCTCAGTACCTCTCCACTCTCATCTCTCCCTACATTCCTCCCCGGGAACTCCGTTCACTGGGTAAATCTCTCTTATCTGCACCCTTCTCCTCCACTGCTAACTCCAGACTCCGTTCCTTTTATCTTGCAGCACCATATGCCTGGAATAGACTTCCTGAGCCGGTACGTCAAGCTCCATCTCTGACCGTCTTCAAATCTAAGCTAAAAGCCCACCTTTTTGATGCTGCTTTTAACTCCTAACCCTTGTTCACTTGTTCAGAACCCTTATTTTATCATCCTCACTTTAATATTCCCTTATCTCTTGTTTATCCTGTTTGTCTGTCCTAATTAGATTGTAAGCTCTGTCGAGCAGGGACTGTCTCTTCATGTTCAAGTGTACACAGGGCCGGTCTTAGGCAGAGGCGGCCGCATAGGGCCCCGCGCGGCGCGCCTCAACTCTGCCTGTCTGGCAACTGACCCCACTCGCGCCTCGGACCGCAGCATCATGATCATCCGCCGCCGCGCTCGCTCCAGACCGCGCCATCATGATCGCTCACCTCGCCCCGCCCCCCACTGAGCCCGCCCGTCAGCTCCCGGCGCCTCCCAGTCCCACTCCCAGCCTCCACTCCAGGACAGGACAACGACTGCAGCATGACCCGAAAGACAGTTGGCAGGCATGACGATGATGATGGGCGGCTCACCCCTTCCGCCTTCCCGCTTAATGTCCCGCCTCCTTCTGATGAAGTATTTCCTGTTTCAGGGCAGGCGGGAGCCATTGAGCGGGAAGGGAAAAGGAGAGCTGCAGCATGGTCGGAGGACGGTGAGCCAAGCCAAGACAGTGCTGCCAGACGCTGCGATTTAAAAAAATAAAGAAAGTTGATTTCTGCTGACTGCTGCTGCTTGCTTGCTTCATCAGGTAGGACAAACGATTGACTTTGCCACTACCCTACAGGCTCAGATCTTCAGTCCCCTACTGCACTCTTGATGCCTCTGGTTGAAACCCATGCTCCCTTCCATTGCCTGCATGCTGTATCTCTATGCACAATTGCACATACTCAGTCTTGTCCTCATTTTTATCTTGAGATCCTTGGCTGCCGAGTCTTGGCTATGCTCTGGCTTTCTTCACATAAATATACTCATCCTCAGGACTCATCCCTTCCTTCTTGCTGCCTCTGTTTCCATTTTTGTAGTTTTAGGAAGGTCTGGTTGGCTAGGGTGAGCCTCAGACCTTTCAATTCCCTGGACTTTGCCCCACAGATTGCCTTTTCTTCTCCTTTACCATCCTTCTCCTTCTTCTTCCCTGCTTAATATTTTTCCTTGGTGTTTATTCTGGTTGGTACTTCTCTCTCAGTATATAGACCCTCTCATTCCTAAATTTATCAGAATTTTTTATTTTAATTTTAACATTTTTCCCAATAAAAATACTGCAAATTCTGGCAAATACTGGCATATTGGGGTAGATAATTTATTGGTGCTAATTAAGATTAAAAAATCAATTTATGTGATGGTATACACTGAGGGCTAGATTCTATATATAGCGCCTAAAAAATCAGCGCCAAAAACCCCCACTTCAGCAGTTTTCTATAAGCCGTGCCTAAAGTTTGGCACGGTTTATAGAATAAATGCTTAAGCGGACAGATCATGCATAGATTTAGGCACCACCATTTGCACCAACAAAAACATAGTGCAAATGTCCATGCTTAAATTTACACGCAGAGCACTGTTATTCTATAATTACACAAGTAAATCAAAACCACCCTTGATCTGCCCCGAAACACCCATGACCCTCCCAGTTCCATGCCCCCTTTTTGGGCCAAGCGTAAATTTTAGGCGTGGTATTAATGCATGTAATCCCCAATTAAATCTAATTAGTGCCAATAATTGCTTGCTAATCACCCTCAATTGCCTTGTAATGACTACATACCCAGATTTTTGGGCACAAAGTTTGCATCATGTGCTCTACACCTTTCTCTGTAACAGAACTATGCAATGCTGCCGTGCAGTGCTTTTCCCAGTATTAGTTGTAAGGAATCTATTAGAAGATCAAAGCTTGTGCATGATGGTTTTTTAGCTTAATGTGACAAGTGCTGCTCCATTTCTTGGAGTCTAGAAAGGATTATATGCAATTGTATCTGTATTTTGATGCTTCACAGTCTTCTGTTTGATGGCAAACAGTTTGCGCCTTTTATATGTTACTGTAAATTACTTCTTGAAGCACTTAGTAGAGGTAGAGCATTTACTTGGGATTCCCCTGTCACTTCATCAGTCACACTTAAAATAACTCAACTTTCAAATTCCTTGTTGGGGTAATGTATCCAAATGGATTTGTTTTGTACGTACCAAGATAGGAATGAAACTTAATCATAATTTTCTAAAAATGGAATAATCTTATCAATGGGGCGGAGCTAGGGTGGGGGCGGAGCTTGGGTGGGGCGGGGCTACTGTGGGGCCCCACCAAATTGGTCTGCATAGGGCCCCGCACTTGCTAAGACCGGCCCTGAGTGTACAGCTCTGTGTACGTCTAGTAGCACTATAGAAATGATAAGTAGTAGTAGTAATTAAACTCTGGAATTCGTTGCCAGAGAATGTGGTAGGGGCAGTTAGCTTAGTGGAGTTTAAAAAAGGTTTGGAAGGCTTCCTAAAGGAAACGTCCATAGACCATTATTAAATGGACTTGGGGAAAATCCACTATTTCTGGGATAAGCAATATAAAATGTTTTGTACTTTTTTGGGATCTTGCCAGGTATTTGTGACCTGGATTGGCCACTGTTGGGAACAGGATGCTGGGCTTGATGGACCATTGGTCTGTCCCAGTATAGCAATACTTATGTACTGGAGGAGTAGCCTAGTGGTTAGTGCAGTGGATTCTGATCCTGGGGAACTGGGTTCAATTCCTACTGCAGCTCCTTGTGACTCTGGGCAAGTCACTTAACCAGTGGTGTGCTGGTAAATTTTTAACAACAGGCTCTCTCCCCGGTCCACCTCGGCGCCCCCCCATCCACCGCTGCGCCCCCCCCAAAATTGCAAAGCTGGCCATAGCCGGAGGGAGGGGGCAATGCATTACACTCTCCAGGAAAAAAAATTAAATGATCCTAGGTTCCAATCTAATTCATGTTTAATATGGGATAAAATGCCAAAAATAAGTAAGTAAATATAAACTTTTATCGTTCAGCACCTGATTCTCAAAGTGGACATATTCCAAACACTATAATGAAAATAAAATTATTTTTTTCTACCTTTGTTGTCTGGTGACTTTGTTTCTCTGAACATGCTGGTCCAGTATCTGATTCTGTTGCTCTCTATCTGTTCCCTTGACTCCGTTTCCAGGGCTTCCTTTCCATTTATTTCTTTTCTTTCCTCCTTTCTTCTTCATTTTTGGTCCTCCGCAGACTTGACTGTCCAGTGGATCTAGCTTCTTCCTATTTTCTCCATCCATGTGCTGTTTCTCTCCTCAATTCCTTTTCCCTCATCTAATCTCCTTCCTCTATCTTCCCTCCATGTCCAGCATTTCTTCTCTCTCCCTTCCCTTCCCTCCCCTCCATCCATGTCCAGAATTTCTCTTGATCTCCCCTCCATCCATGTCCTGAAACTCTCCTCTCTCCCCTGCCCCCTCTCCCCATCCATGCCCAGCAAGTCTCTCCCCTGCCCCCCTCTAACCATCCATGCCCAGCAAATCTCTCCCCTGCACCCCTCTCCCCATCCATACCCAGTGATTCTCCTCCCTCCCCTGTCCTTCCCTCCCGCTCCCAAACATGTCCAGCGAACGATGTCCTTCGCCCCCAACCTCCCCTCCCACTCCAATCTGTCTTTTTTAATTACCTCCGTCGAAGCCCGCGCAATTTAAAGCCCTGCTGCGTGCAGGCCGTCTCTCCAGGCTTCCCCTGCTTGCTTCGGTGATGTTCGTGCCCTTAGTCCCGCCTTCGCGGAAAAAGGAAATGACGTCAGAATGACGTCAGAAGATGGGACTAAGGGCGCGAACGTCACCGAAGCAAGCAGGTGAAGCCTGGAGAGACGGCCTGCACGCAGCAGGGCTTTAAATAGCGCGGGCTTCGACGGAGGTAATTTAAAATGTCAGATGGGAGCGGGAGCGGAGGGTGGGGGCGAAGGACATCATTTGACATGTTTTGGAGCGGCAGGGGAGGTAAGCATGGCCTGTGATGGCGCCCTCCTGCCTTGCTTACCTCCCCTAATGGAGCCGGCTAGCCCCCAACAACAACCGGCTCGCAAGAGCTGTCAAAATTTAACAAGTGGCTCTTGCGAGCCGGACAGAGCCGGCTCCAGCACACCACTGCACTTAACCCTCCATTGTCCCAGGTACAAATAAGTACCTGTAAACCGCTTTGAATGTAGTTGGCAAAACCACAGAAAGGCGGTAAATAAGTCCCATTCCCTTCCCTGCCCTCGCAGAAAGGAAATTACATCAGCTGAGAGGGCAGGGAAGCGATGAAGGTGGATGCTGTGCTGATAGTGGGCAGGGAAGCAACGAGGAGGCGAGCCTGCCTGCTTGCAGTTTTCATTGCCGCCGGTTCACGCTGTGACTTCAGTAAATATTAAATTTGCAGGGGCAGAACGGAAAGTTGGTGAGCTGAGGGTCGGCAGGTGAAAAAAGGTGCCGGTACGCTGTGCCGGCGCGTACAGGCATAATAAAAAGCACTGGACATCAATGAAGTAAACGGAAGACTTTTTGCACAGTCCTCACTTTCTTATCCATTGATATAATATTTAACCATCTCTCTGACTTCATGTGCACCTTTCTTTAAATTAGTCACCTTATTTTCTAACTCCTCCTACTCTCTTACCTACCTATATGTTAACCATCTCTCTGACCTCATGTGTAACTTTCTTTAAGTTAGTAGCCTTACTTTCTAACTCTTCTTACTCTCTTACCTATCTATATTCTCCATCTTTGCTTATACTTTTCACTGTCAACTAAAATGTTCTATTATGTATTGTGTTGACATTGTAAGTAGTATATTCACGCCATATTTTGTATTGTTATTTGAATATTTTTACTGCTGTAAATGCCTATTGCTCATGTTTGATTTTGTATACTGTCTTGAGTGAATTCCTTGAAAAAGGCGGTAAATAAATCCTAATAAATGAATACATAAATAAATAAATAAATAAATAATGTCTCCTGCTGAGTATTGCCAGAAATGGTTTTAAAAATCATATGGAAAGTGGCTACTTTCATTTACAGAGCAGGCTCTAAACTGGCATCCCTGTACAGAATCACCCTCCGTGTTTCTTTATAAAATTAATGATTCAAACATGAAGAAACGGCAGCTAAAAAAAGCTGCACACATTTACGTCTGAAACAAAAAAAACCCCAAACAATAATAATAAAAAAACTGAACAAAAAATGACAATCCCCATGAATGACACTGGAAACGAAACAAAATAAAAACATTTGAGCTGCATACCCCTGATAAATATAGCCCTTTGTCTTTCTAGGTAAAAGTTCATTATCAGTTATATATACAAGCTTTTGCTACCACAGTTTATAAACAGTGAAGGAAATAGACTTTTTGCACCTCTTTTTTTGGCTTTATTTCGACTTAAATGTGGTCCTAGTAAAAGAAAACAAGCATCTGTCCTTAGGTCAACTGTGGGTACCTACTATGCTCCCTGAATCTTTGGGCAAACCAGCGTGTGTGGTATTAACTGAAGCATAGCTCACACTATTACATTACAGTGTGGCAGACAAGAGGCGACAGACCAGCTGTGATGATTCGCTGTGGATATGCCCCAAGAAAGCTGGCTCAGGATGTGCACATTGCTTTCTGCATTCTGTTTGCGAACTTGAGAAAAGCAGTGAGGCACAAATGCACACTATTCACAGGTTCCAAAGTCATTCCTGGGTCTCATCTGCTGACAGATTTTATAATGTTTTTATGTGGCTGGCAGAAACAGTAAAAGACCAACAAGCCTCCCAAACTCTTCTCTGTTGTACAGTGTATGTGGCGGCTAGAACGGTTTGATTTTGGAATATAGGGAAGGGGTTTCAGATTTAGCTCACACATTTTTAAGTAGCTCAAGATAAGTTATATTCAGGTACAGTAAGCATTTTTCTGTCCCTGAAGGACTTACAACCTAAGGGGGTTGTTTACTAAAGCTTAGCTCGAGTTACCTGCAGCAGGGCCCATTTTATTCCTATGGGCCCTGCTGCAGATAACTCGAGCTAAGTTTTAGTAAACAACCCCCTAAGTTAGCACCAGAAGAAATGAAAGCTGAAGTGATTTGCCTAAGATCATATAAAGCAGCAGTAGGATCTGAATACTAGTATCTCTGGCTCTTAGCCACCGCTCTAACCATTGGATGTCCCCTTCACTCTACTTCTTTACTTCTATAGCTTAAAAGACTTCAGCATATTAATGGCCAACCAGCAGGGCCGGTCCTAGGGTCTCTGGCGCCCCCCTGCAGACAATGAGTTGGCGCCCGCGCCCCCCCTCCGGCACCCATGCACCCCCCCCCCCCCCCAGCATCTCCTTTCTCTCTTCTCCCACCCTGCCCCTGTCCAGCGATTCTCCTTCGCCCCCATCCTCCGCTGCCCTTGGTGCTTTAAATCTTTAATTTACCTCCGTTCCAGCAGCCGCCTCATTTGAAAGCCTTGCCCATTCTCTAGCCTTCCCTCCCTTCGTGAGTTCGTTCTGCAGTCCCACCCTCGAGGAAATGACGTCAGAAGGCGGGACTGCGGAACAAACTCATGAAGGGAGGGAAGGCTAGAGACGGGGCAGGGCTTTCAAATGATGCGACTGCTGGAACTGAGGTAAATTAAAGATTTAAAGCACCAAGGGCGGTGCGGTATGGTGGTGCAGTGGCGCCCTTGAAGGCAGGCGCCCCCCTGCAGTGCTTACCCCGCTTACTAGGTTTGACCGGCCCTGCCAACCAGCTCACAAAGTCCAAGACTGTGTAGTGTACCAAAGAGAAGCTCATGCATTTGGACTGGTGCGAAAATCAAAGATGAAGCACCCTACTGCGGCCAGTTTCTAAGTATAGCCCCCAGCATTTTAACATGACATTATGGTGAAAATAACCCTGCTGATACAGTTGTTACCCCAGTTAGCCAAAGCTTTAATGGTACTTCCTCCTTAATTGATTTGACAACTGTTCATTGTACACTGGTCTGTCATTGGCTAATGAAAATGAACGGCCTGTGTTTGTTACTTAAGTAAATACAAGGGGAAAAAACACTGAATGTTCACATCTAGAGACATAAATAAGTATTCTGTTTCTAGAGGGTCATAACATACATATTTTAAAAATTAAATGTGAAATAATGTGCCAGAGATTGGACACAGTTGTGATTTATTTCTATCCAGGCAGGTTATGTCTATTCAACTCTACACACTCAGAAATGTCTGTAAAACTAACACCTGAAATAACACAGACAAACTCTGCCTCTGCTTAGCTCAGACAGTGACCCACTCATGAATTCAAAAAACATTTCTGCCAAAATACACCTATTAACCTTTTTGTTCCTTCTCTTTTCAAGTAATAGCTGCCAGAACCTAAAACATTACACACCACTAAATCGGGAGAGATTTATAGAGCAGGCTATTTATATGAAATATGCACTGTGAGATTCAACCGCTCCCAGGCTCTGAGTGAGCAAATAAAAAATGATTCAGCAAAAGGAAAAAACAACCTCTCTAATCTTTAGAATATCCCACAACTCTGTATCTACACTATGTATACTGCAGTCATAGCCATAGGAGCCAGCTCTGTGGGTGATGTGGGTGCTTGAGCACCCCCAATATTGAAAAAACTCATTGACTATGCCCAGGAAGATGCCATTTGCATTGGATTTAGACCCCCAATAATTTTTAAAAGTGGGCTCCAATGGGTCATAGCTCTGGACAGTCTGCATCTAAATGATTATATAGTAAGTCTATAAAACAAATACAATATTCTTAAATATTGTAGAAATGTAAGCCAGAATACTTACTGGTGTGTTTGCAAGTTATGAGGAAACTTATGCAAGCAAAAACCGTGTCAATATTCCAACTGTGATCCGGCGTTGCTACAGAAAGTTGTGGGGTTTTTTCTGGGTTTCATAGTGGTTCAGGTCATCATAATCAAAGCTGAACTGCAGTTGCCAAAAAAAAAAAAGGCAGAGGAAAAGGAGAGGAAACCAGTCGCCGTCTTCTGAGAATGGGAAGGATTTGCCCAAGGGATGCAGACTGAAGTATATTGATTTGTGGTCTTAGAGCTGGTTGTCTGGGTATGTTTAGCAAGGATTTGATTTCACGCTGTTTTGTTTGCATGACTCATATGTGACGTCCATCTGCCTTAAGTGTGATGGGTTGTAATGTTTGCAGATTCTGCTGGCTGGCGGCTGCTCAAAATTCCCCCAAGTCACAGTTGCAAATTTGAAATTCACGTTTCCTTGAAGGTTGAGTGCAGGAAATAGCCATGGGTGTAACAGAGCTGCCACATATTGTTTAGCATTTCCAGTGGATGCTGAGCTCCCAGAATGCGTTTGGTTTCAGTGGTCATAAACTTGATGTATGTAAGGAGTTGTGTATTAATAGACTTTATCAGATTTTAGCTATAGAAACAAGGCTGGTGATGAAATACCAGAACTTCATTGCTGACTTTTCTTATACATATGCTTATTTATAGTAACATAGTAAATGACAGCAACACGTACCTGAACAGTCCATCCAGTCTGCCCAAGTCACACTCATTATCTAGTCATGATTAAAACCAGCAATAAATGTGATATAAAATACTTGATCATTTTCTTTCTTTGGCAACTCTGGAACATAAACTGTTGAAGTCCACCCAGCCTTGTCCTTAGTTTCCAACTCCTGAAGCTGCCATCGAAGCCCACTCCAGCCTATCCAAATCTGTCTTGTCAATTGTGGGACTCAGACTGTAAAAGTCTGCCTGGCAATGTCCTCATGTTCCAAATTACTGGAGTTTCCGTTGAAGCCCTCTCCAGCCCATCCTAAACTGGATTGCCATACACGGGACTCAGACCATACAAGCCTGCCCAGCACCGGCCTTAGTTCTTCACAACCAGAGTCACCATCTAGAGTGCCACTTGACATGCAAACACACCTGCAACCATTTAAGTTTTATTTTTTTATACCATTCATTTTCAAATTAGAGATTCTCTGTGTTCATCCCACGCTTTTTTGAATTGCATAACGTTTTTTTTCTCCACCACCGCCTACGGGAAGACATTCCAGGCATCAACCACCCTCTCCGTGAAAAAGAATTTCCTGACATTACTCCTAAGTCTACCACCCCGCAACCTTAATTCATGTTCTCTAGTTTTACTGTTTTCCCTTTTCTGGAAAATATTTGTTTCCATATTAATACCTTTCAAGTAGTTAAATGTCTATATCATATCTCCTCTGACCCTCCTGTCCACATATTCAGGTCTTCCAGTCTCTTCTGATACGTCTTTTAGCACAAGCGCCATACCATTTTGTTGTCTTCCTCTGCACCGCTTCAACAGGCAGATGATCAAAAGCCCTGCGCTGTTCCAAACAGCGCTCTAAACTAGCGTTGGAAAAGTGCGGGGCTTTACCGCACCGATGATCAGAGATAATGCATGCAAATTTAAGCAGCGCAATTATCTCTGATCATGGGGTAGAAGTGCAGGTGAATTGTGCCTGAGCATGCGCTCAGCACAATCCTCCCGCACTTGTTTGACAGGTCTGGGCTGTCAAAAGCCCAAACCTGTCAAACCCAGGGGCTGGAGGTCCATGGGACCACCAGGCCCCGACTACCCCTGCCCCGAGCAACGGGGGCTGGAGGTCTGGCCCCGGCGGACCTCCGGTCCCCCCGACGATCCCACCCCCCAGGTTCAGAGAGGGCTGGAGATCCGGTGGGTCTCCAGCCCCCCAAAACCCCCAGAAAATGGTCCCTGGTGGTCTAGTGGCCGCCAGCCAAACCCACTCCCACTCTCCCACCCAGCAAGTGATGGGGGGGTGGAGTTCCAGCGGACCTCCAGCCCACCTCTCACCCCCAGCGTTGTCTGACAATCCCTGGTGGTCCAGCTAAAAAGAGAACCCCCTCCTGGCCCCCCTACCTCAGTTGGAGGAGGGAGGTAGCCTGCCTCCCTCCTCTTCCTTGGGTTGACGATGCCGCAAAATGGCGGTACCCAGCACCGCCCAGTGCATCCAACTAAGGAGGGGGGCCGAGAGGGGGTTGTCTTTTACGCTGGACCACCAGGGATCGTCAGACAATGCTGGGGGTGATGGGTGGGCTGGAGGTTCGCCGGACCTCCAGCCCCCCCCCTTCGCTCGCTGGGTGGGAGAGTGTTTGGCTGGCAGCCACTAGACCACCAGGGACCATTTTCTGGGGGTATTGGGGGGCTGGAGACCCACCAGATCTCCGGCCCTCCCTGAACATGGGGGGGGGGAGTGGGATCGTCAGGGAGACCGGAGGTCCGCCGGACCTCCAGCCCCCTGTTGGCACTTGGCAGGTTTGCTTTGGGGAGGAACGGGGGCCTACCAACATGCAACTGCATGCTGAACAGGGCTAACCTTCCTCCCCAATGATCTGCAAACCCTAACGCCAGCTCGGAGCTGGCGTAGGGTTTGCCGCAGCCAGCGACCCAAAATTTGGCGCGTTGGCCACTGATTATTGGCGATGAATTCGCTGAGCCCTGTTTAGCATGCATTTGCATGCTACTTGCGCAAAGAGCCCTTGAGCACATTGTTTCACACGCTCAAGGGCTCTAATCATGGGGCGGTAGCAAACGCCGGCGCTACTATGGTGCTAACAGCCTCTAGCGCCAGCGTTTGCTTTTGATCATCTGCCTTAAAGTCTTTTTTCATCATTAGCAAGATACAGCCTTCAAAACTGAACACAATACTCCAAGTGGGGCCTCCTTTCTGCTACTGGTTACACCTCTCTCTATACAGCCTAGCATCCTTCTGGCTATGGCCACGGCCTTATCACACTGTTTCACCGCCTTCAGATCCCCCGGAAATGGCGCATATTTGGGGCAGGACTACCGCCTGCGGCAGTCCCAAAAGAACAAGCGCTAAGCCCGCGTTGGACTTACCATCACTCTGTAAAAGCACCCCTTTATTTGCAATTATGTTGTTTTGATTGTTTGTATTCATATGACTCCTGAGGCAGGAACGTTTATGCTGAAACATGGTACCTTATTGAGTCATCATTAAGAGTCATCAATAAAAGTTTTATTCACATTTTGGGTGCCTCTTTGTCTGTATTTGAAATGCCTGATCAGTCTCCCATTGCCTTAGGACTAAAGCACAACATGTATTGCATTGAATGAAGGTCAAGTTGATGTGTTTCACAATTGTGAAAAGGTGAAAAGATGAACTGGGTTAAGGGACGTAAATGAGTAGGATTGACTAATATTGGGTTTACTGAAGATACTTGGCTCATGAGTTGCTTATATAGGGAGAGTTAACCAGGGGTGGGTACTAGAGGGGTGGGTAGGGAGGGACTATAAAGTCAGAATGAAGACAGAGGGCAAGTGGTGTGGAATGTAAGGGTAAGGATGGAGGGTAAGGATGTGAAATTAAGTATTTTTTTTCAGCTTCCTTAGATTTGTTTCTTTGCTATGTTCTTTGTCCAAACTATGGAGCAACAGATGCACAAATGTTACATATTTCAAAAAGAAAGGGATGTTTCTTAGGCAACCAGTGTATTATACCTTATGTATGTAACACTTTAGCCTCAAACTACCAAGCTGACAAGTAAAATACACAAATGTACAAACAGGGTGAGGGGATTGAATCAGGATGGTGCTGTGAGTGACAGCAGATCCAAAGTTCCCCTGACATTATTTTCCTCTTGATTTCTTTTTGCATTTCTCATGTAAAATGTTGCTGAAACACAAGGGAAAGTGAGATCTTACCCTAGTGCTATTTCAGCCTGTCAGAGGAAAATCAAAGACATAAGAACATAAGAGTAGCCATACTGGGTCAGACCAATGGTCCATCTAGCCCAGTATCCTGTTTCCAACAGTGGCCAAGCCAGGTCTCAAGTACCTGGCAGAAACCCAAATCGTGGCAACACTCCGTGCTACCAATCCCAGGGCAAGCACTTGCTTCCCCATTGTCTGTCTCAATAGCAAACTATAGACTTTTCCTCCAGGAACTTGTCCAAACCGTTTTTAAACCCAGATACTCTAACCATTGTTACTACATCCTCCGACAAAGAGTTCCAGAGCTTAACTATTCATTGAGTGAAAAAAGATTTCTTCCTATTTGTTTTAAAAGTATTTCCATGTATGTAATTTCCTTGAGTGTCTCCTGGTCTTTGTACTTTAGGAACGAGTGAAAAATCGATTTACTTCTACTTGTTGTTCTACATCACTCAGGATTTTGTAGACCTCAGTCATATCTCTTCTCATCCATCTCTTTTCCAAGCTGAAGAGTCCTAACCTCTTTAGTCTTTCCTCATATGAGATGAGTTCTATCCCCTTTATCATTTTGGTCACTCTTCTTTGAACCTTTTCTAATTCCGCTATATCTTTTTTGAGATACAGCAACCAGAACTGAATGTGATAATCAAGATGCGGTCGCACCATGGAGTGATACAAAGGCATTATAGAATTTTTGGTCTTATTCACCATCCCTTTCCTAATAATTCCTAGCATCCTGTTTGCTTTTTTGGCCACCGCCACACACTGAGCAGGATTTCAGCGTATTATCTACAATGACATCTAGATCTTTTTCTTGAGTACTGACCACAAGGTGGGCCCTAACATCAGATAACTATGATTCAGATTATTCTTTCCAATATGCATCACCTTGCATTCTCTTGGTCTGCTGGAGAGGTTTGGCATGTTGGCTTCCACAATAATGACAGACAGGGTGGGCTTCATGTTCTGGGTTAAGAGTCATCTCTAAGCCCCTCCGAATTCCTTTTTACCACTGCTGAGAGGGATTAGTATCCTGGAATCACAGACTTCCTTGGTGTGGTGATAACATTAGTTTTAAGTTTCAAATTTATTTGATTTACTACCTATTACAGAACTAGCTAAGCAGTTTACATAAAATTTAAATAATTCCAATACATAATACCTACAAAGGAATAAAAGAGAAAAAATTACAATCATCAATAGGAAAGAAAAGAGTAGTAATGGTAGCTCGGCTACTGAAGATTCCAGGTCCCAGGCATCTTCCCTGTCCAGGCCCCTCACTAAATAGTCTACTTAAGCTTAAGGATCAAAACCTTACAAAATGACACCGGTTGCACATATTATAGCAGGACATGTTTATCCACCCCTACCCTAGCCAAGATAATGTTCAAGCACCTTTCTGACCTCACTTGCAACTCTCTTTAACTAGTCCTTTATTTTCTTACTCCTGTTACTCTTATCTTATCTGTCTATATGTTCCATCTTTGCTTACACCCTACGCTGTCTATTAAAATGTTTTATTGTATTTTGTTGTTGGCATGGCATTGTAATATAGCATACTATCAGGCTTATTTTCGAAATATAAGGGCGCCCATCTTTCGACACAAATCGGGAGATGGGCGTCCTTCTCGCAGGGTCACCCAAATCGGCATAATCGAAAGCCGATTTTGGGCATCCCCAACTGCTTCCCGTCGCGGGTACGACCAAAATTACCGGGGTGTGTGTCGGAGGCCTAGCGAAGGTGGGACTGGGGCGTGCCTAACAGATGGACGTCCTCGAGCGATAATGGAAAAAAGAAGGGTGTCCCTGATGAGCACTTGGCCAACTTTACTTGGTCCATTTTTTCTTACGACCAAGCCTCAAAAAGCTGCCCAAACTGACCAGATGACCACCAGAGGGATTCAGGGATGACCTCCCCTGACTCCCCCAGTGGTGACTATCCCCCTCTCACCCTGAAAAAAAACAACTTTAAAAACTTTTTTTGTCAGCCTCAACCATCGCAGCAATATGCAGGTCCCTGGGAGGGGAGAGGGGTGTGTGTATCAGCGGAGGCATAGCGAAGGCATGGACATCCTTCTTTCAAACATTTTGGACATCCTGAACTGCCCCCCTCCCCCACAGGGACAGTCAAATTTTAAGGGAGTGGCATGGAGTGGAGGAGTGGTCTAGTGGTTAGAGCACTGGTCTTGCAATTCAGAGATGGCCGGTTCAAATCCCACCGCTGCTACTTGTGATCCAAAATCCAAATAAATAAAGGGGATGTTAGAGGCATAGCAAAGGTATGGACATCCTTCTCACAGAAACATCCACATCTTGGACATCTTCAACTGCCGTCACAGGGACAGAGGCCTAGCAAAGGTGCCTAACACTTTGACATCCTTGACCCATAATAGAAAAAAAGACATCCCTGACCAGCACTTGGACATCTTCACATGGACTTATATTTTTTTAAGGTTGTAGACAGCTATTATACACACAGCTTGTCTGTATGTATGAAGCCGTCTTTGGCATGCGCAGAGCAGCCACGCATAATGCTTAGCTACTCTGCACTGGCTTCCCCTCCGTAGGAAGGAAATCACGTGCAAATGAGCTAACAGCAAGCAGCTCATTTGCATGCGATTTCCTTCATGCATGCGCGTTCTTTTCCGAATCGCTAAGGGATCGGTAAAGGAAGGGCTTTTTCCGTTCAGTTAGTGCATCAGTTAGTCCACTGCAGTGCCCCTAGGGTGCCCGGTTGGTGTCCTCGCATGTCAGGGGGACCAGTGCACTATGAATGCTGGCTCCTCCCATGACCTAATGAGTTGGATTTGGTCGTTTTTGAGATGGGCATCCTCGGTTTCCATTATCGCCAAAAACCGGGGACAACCATCTCTAAGGTCGACCATCTCAACATTTATGTCAACCATCTCTAAGGTCGACCTAAATGTTGAGATTTGGGTGTCCCCGACCGTATTATCAAAACGAAAGATGGACACCCATCTTGTTTCAATAATACGGGTTTCCCCGCCCCTTCGCAGGGACATCCTGCGAGGACGCCCTCAGGAAAACTTGGGCTATACCCCTCCATGCCATACTTTGTATTGTTGTTTGAATATTTTACTGCTGTAATTGTCTATTGCTTATGTTTGACTTATTCTTGCTGCACACCACCTTGAGTGAATTCCTTCAAAAAGGCGGTAAATAAATCATAATAAATAAATAAATAAATAAGAGAAAAAAGTTTTAAGGCTGATCTTAAATCTCTGATAGGGAGTTTCCAACCTTAAAGTCACTGTGAGTTTGTTCTAGAATCTAGAGCATGGGTCCAGTAATACTACATCTGGAATGACATATTCTCCCTCCTTCTATAATCTCAAGTGCACATTTTCCCTCTTAGTGCACAAAATTATGCACACAAGTTATAGAATAGTTCCAGTTACGTGCATACGTTAATTGGCAAATTAGCCACTAATTGGCACTTATAACCAATAATCACTGACAATTGCATGTTAATTTGCACTTATTTGCAGTTATGCGCATAGTTGCACTTAGTCGCTATACTAGAAACAGCAGGGTAAATCTATAGTATATGACTGCAAGGGGACATGGACATGGGAGGGGAATGGGTAGTCAAGGGTTTGCTCAGCACTTATCCACTAAGATTCAAGAATATTGACAGTTATGTATACATTTGCAACAGTTAGTTGCAATCATTTATACCAGCCATTGAGATGGTGTAACAGGACGTCCCTAAAAGTTGTTGCATAAATGTCCATTTATGCTAGTATTCTATATTGGAAATTACACACATAATTACCGATATAGAATTCATGCTTAGCAAGCAGCATATTAGTGCCTACATTTTGGTGACCTTTTCAGAATTGCCCCCATTGTGTCCATCCTGATAAACCTAAAGCATCTACAATCAGAAGTATAGAGTCTTTGAAACAAGGCATTGCAGTAAGCAGTAATTTAAATTACTCAATCTAGACAGAGCATATACTAAAGTAAGTAGAGCTTTCCAGCCCAGAAATGTTTGAATGGAATGAATCATCTTCAGTTACTGGTACTAATTTGGATGGAATGCGCTGCTTAAGATCTACTACTACTACTACTTAACATTTCTAGAGCGCTACTAGGGTTACGCAGCGCTGTACAAATTAATAACTAAGGACGGTCCCTGCTCAGAAGAGCTTACAATCTAAAGGACAAAATGTCAAGTTGGGGTAGTCTAGATTTCCTGAGTAGAGGTGTTGTGATTAGGTGCCGAAAGCGACATTGAAGAGGTGGGCTTTGAGCAATGATTTGAAGATGGGTAGGGTGGGGGCCTGGCGTATGGGCTCAGGGAGTTTGTTCCAAGCATGGGGTGAGGCGAGGCAGAAAGGGCGGAGCCTAGAGTTGGCGGTGGTGGAGAAGGGTACTGAAAGGAGGGATTTGTCTTGAGAGCGGAGGTTACGGGCAGGGACATAAGGGGAGATGAGGGTAGAGAGGTCAAGTCTCTTGCTTTGTTGCTCTTTTTTACTGCACATTGTCTAATTTTCTTTAGGTTTGGACTCCTGAGGAAGGCAAGGACCTGTGTTAAATCCACCCTTCAGTGAATCCTGCTGTTTTTATTGATATGCTGCTGACTTCATGCAAACGCTGTAATTTTAATAAAATTTTGCTTCCTTCCATTGGCTCATTGCTTTTGGTCATTCCCACCCTTTTGTTTATCTACGTTGATTTTTGTGGGACAGTTTTTTTTGTTGTTGTTGTAGGGAAACATGAAGATGAAAGTTCAAACTAGGATCCAGAGTAATTTTATTGAGGTAGTGAAAGGAATCTGGGTATTAACAGGTGTGACTGCCCTGGAGAGAGTAATAGTGGTAACCTACTTATTGTCAGAAAGTTTTGTGGTTTCAATGGATCAATAATGGACAAAATCTGAATGTTATCTGCATAGATGGTGTGTGTGTGTGTGGGGGGGGGGGGGTGTTGTTAAATCTAGAGACTAGCTAAAGGAGACATGAACACATTGAAAAGTTTGGAAACCAGCAACGACATTATCTAAGGGATCCTGGATGTTGGAGGAAAGGCAGACCTTGCTATCACCCCAGAGAGAAATTCAGGAAGATTGAGTGAAACTATGTCTGCCTCAGGAATTGGAAGATGAGTTGGGGAATGTATGCAAGGTGGCCCAGAGTAGGAAATATTAGGGTTAGTGTGCTGAATTGTGTCCCTGGTAAAATTTCCAATATAATAACTCTCTGGAAGATGCACCTACTGCACTTGGAAAGTTTATTTGACAGAGACATCTCAGATTGGCAGTTTTCCAATTGTTCCACTTTCCTCCTATCCTGTAATGTCGTTGCTGGCTCCCATACTTTTCAATGTCTTCATGTCTCCTTTAGCTAGTCCCTAGATTTAAGAAAATTGTTCCACTTTCCTCCTATCCTGTAATGTCGTTGCTGGCTCCCATACTTTTCAATGTGTTCATGTCTCCTTTAGCTAGTCCCTAGATTTAAGATTCCTCAGAGTTTGCACCATGAGTGAACAAATTGTTCTTCAAGCCCTGAAAAAAATCATTGAAATGGGGTAGGAGTGGAGAAGATTTAGCCCCATATATGTCTGTTGATGTTATGTTAGAGTATTCCAACTTGGTGATGGGGGAGCAGGCCACTCTACTTGTTTCATTAGTGTTTGAACAGGACTTGAATCTGATTATGTGTCTATACTTTTGGGACATACAGGTGCTATTTATGAGGGGGAAAAAGGGTATAGATATTTCCAGATTTGGTAAACACCACTCAAGAAAGGTGATAAGACTTTCTGGCTAGTCAACGAGAAGTTAGAGAGATACTGATTATGGAACCCTTTTTCTTAGATATTCATGTAGATGGCTAATTCAATTTACTGGTTTAAGCTATGTTTTCTTTTCCCCAGAGTAATTACGTGTTTATTGTGCCGGGCAAGATGGTGGAGGCTATTATTAAGAATAAAATTGCAGAGCATATACAAAAACATGGACTGATGAGACAAAGTCAGCACGGATTTAGTGAAGGGAAGTCTTGCCTCACCAATCTAATGCATTTTTTTGAGGGGGTAAGCAAACATGTGGACAATGGGGAGCCGGTTGATATTGTATATCTGGATTTTCAGAAGGCGTTTGACAAAGTGCCGCACGAAAGACTCCTGAAGAAATTGCAGAGCCATGGAATCGGAGGTAGGGTATTATTATGGATTAAGAACTGGTTGAAAGATAGGAAGCAGAGAGTAGGATTGCGTGGCCAGTATTCTCAGTGGAGGAGGGTAGTTAGTGGGGTCCCGCAGGGGTCTGTGCTGGGTCCGTTGCTTTTTAATGTATTTATAAATGACCTAGAGATGGGAATAACTAGTGAGGTAATTAAATTCGCCGATGACACAAAATTATTCAGGGTCGTCAAGTCGCAGGAGGAATGTGAACGATTACAGGAGGACCTTGCGAGACTGGGAGAATGGGCGTGCAAGTGGCAGATGAAGTTCAATGTTGACAAGTGCAAAGTGATGCATGTGGGTAAGAGGAACCCGAATTATAGCTACGTCTTGCAAGGTTCCGCGTTAGGAGTTAAGGATCAAGAAAGGGATCTGGGTGTCGTCGTCGATGATACACTGAAACCTTCTGCTCAGTGTGCTGCTGCGGCTAGGAAAGCGAATAGAATGTTGGGTGTTATTAGGAAGGGTATGGAGTCCAGGTGTGCGGATGTTATAATGCCGTTGTATCGCTCCATGGTGCGACCGCACCTGGAGTATTGTGTTCAGTACTGGTCTCCGTATCTCAAAAAAGATATAGTAGAATTGGAAAAGGTACAGCGAAGGGCGACGAAAATGATAGTGGGGATGGGACGACTTTCCTATGAAGAGAGGCTGAGAAGGCTAGGGCTTTTCAGCTTGGAGAAGAGACGGCTGAGGGGAGATATGATAGAAGTGTATAAAATAATGAGTGGAATGGATCGGGTGGATGTGAAGCGACTGTTCACGCTATCCAAAAATACTAGGACTAGAGGGCATGAGTTGAAGCTACAGTGTGGTAAATTTAAAACGAATCGGAGAAAATTTTTCTTCACCCAACGTGTAATTAGACTCTGGAATTCGTTGCCGGAGAACGTGGTACGGGCGGTTAGCTTGACGGAGTTTAAAAAGGGGTTAGATAGATTCCTAAAGGACAAGTCCATAGACCGCTATTAAATGGACTTGGAAAAATTCCGCATTTTTAGGTATAACTTGTCTGGAATGTTTTTACGTTTGGGGAGCGTGCCAGGTGCCCTTGACCTGGATTGGCCACTGTCGGTGACAGGATGCTGGGCTAGATGGACCTTTGGTCTTTCCCAGTATGGCACTACTTATGTACTTATGTACTTTAAGAAGCTTTCCAGTGGGGTTAGACATTTTGGTATAAGTAAAAGTGTAAGTATTAATACAACTATAAATAGTAGTGGGTAATAAAGCTCTTTGTAAATAAGATACAAGTTACAGTTAAAGGCTTTTGTATGAGTAATTTATTCCACATCTTTCCTTATTTATCTTTCTCTCCCCAACCATTTTGGGATATAAAGTTCTACTGTTTTAGTTTTATGCTTTGTTTAATGCATTTTCTTCATTATTGTTGATGTAATTAATAACCTATTTTTCTAATATCAAGATTCCATAAATGATGCTCAAAAACAGGTGCAGAAAAAGGTACATGCTAAGCACAATTCTATAAAAGACATGCACCCTTTATAGAATTGTGCTTAGCACTAATTCCTGGGCCCTAACTTTGGGTGCCAGACTTAGGCCTGCTGAAACCTGGTATACATGCCGGTGCCCTGGAAGTATGCGCCGATGTTTTGGCTATCAGGACCTATTGTTTTGCTGTTAGTGAAGTCACCCTTTGCCGTCTCCCCATCACCACCCCCATCCCAAAAGCTGCCACCCTAGGCAATCATTTATCCTATCTAATGGTTAAGCTGGCCCAACGTGCAGATCTCAAAAGGTATAACTGGAATGTATTTTTGCTTGTTTATCACATGTAAGACAGCCTGAAATAGCCTCACACATTAACATGATATTTCCTTCATTGTGTGAAGCAGTACAAATGCATACTAAATTATCCACAAAGACTTCAACCCCAGAGGAGCTCTGACCGGAGTGACAGGATAAGTGGTCGGACGTGAAAGATATGAGAAAAGCAGCTCATTTGGAAAACTGTCTTTCACCTTTTGCTAAACCATGTTTGTGAAGTAAACACATGAGATCTTACATTCTCAGCCATGCAACCAGCCTTTAGGGAACAAAGAATAAAGATCAGTGCGTGGGGCATTTCCTGGTACTTAATGAGCTGTGGTCAGGGCTGAGCACATTAGGCCCTTAACACAGCTGGCCTTTATCAAACAAGGAAATGCCCAACATACAGGTCATTATTGCTCTAATAAGTCAACACATTTAAAAACAAAACATGAAAATGTAGTTCCAAAGTTCTTTTGACACCACTGTGAAAGACATTTTTGCCTTGGAAACTCTTGTTTATTACACAAGGCATTTCTTGAATGGTAATTCTTGCTGTGGCGACAGGAAAAGAGATTATTATGATTGCACTAGTTTTATGTTGAAGCATTATGGCTTGAGAGTGTCATTTACATTCATCTTTCATACCAAGCATTGCAAGACAAAATCAAATGAAGCCTGCAATAGGGTAGTAGCAATTGTTTCCTCCACCCCCTGATGTACTGTAACACTATTATCAGACGACTAGCTCTGCCAGGAAGAATAACAGCAACTGTGAAAGAGATGTTTGGAGGAGCAATAAGAGGACAGGAGAAGACAGCAGCTTGCACAGTGGTGGGGATGAAGCATCTATATAGGGAGGAGGTCACAGTAACAAAGTAACATAACAGATGATGGCAGAAAAAGACCTATCAGCTCAACCAGTCTGTCCAGGTTTCAGCTATTCCAGTCCATTCTAAGCATGTACGCCAGCTGGCAGAGGTACAACATGACCTCTTGTAAGATATATCCTTTTTCCAGGACAGTTTATGTCATCTTCCTCATTTGTTCTTTATATTCTTAGCCTGATAAACACACCACCTAGTTCATGCGCAGCACACTTCCCTTCCCATGCCTGAACATCCAGCCTTCTAGGTTCTCTGTGTAGCCTGCCAAACAAATCTACCTAAGTGAGTGCTTGTATTTCTCCTAGGATTTCCAGGAATTACTTTAATTGCAGCCTGGAAGGCAGACCCAGCATCTTGGTTTGCTGCATTTCCAACAGGATATCTAGTGTTTCATATTACAGGCAGCCCTCAGTATAAAGCCCTAATTCATTTAGAAAGGATGTCCAACTCAGAATATGGATGTCCAAATCTGTATGTCAGATATGGACGTCCATATCTCATGTATTTTAGCACAGGATCTGCTGATATACAGCCTGTTCTAAAATACATAAGAAATGGATGTCCAAGTCTAGCTACATCCAGAATGAACATCCACTTTACAAACTGAAATGTCCAAACTATGAATGGAGCAAAACAAAGGACTTAAACATCTTTGAGGCAGCATAGGAATGAGCCTCAAAAACAAACATGTGTTCCCCATGTCAGAACGGGAATACACATTTGTCCAAAAAGATCGCGGTCAAGATTATTTGTAAGTACTAACAACTAATAAATTAATTGAATATACTTAAATAATTAAAATCGCCTGTAGTACCTGAAGATTGGAGAGTGGCTAACGTAACCTAATTTTTAAAAAGGGTTCCAGGGGTGAACTGGGAAATTAAAGACCAGTAAGCCTGACTTCAGTGCTGTGCAAATAGTGGAAACTATTATAAAGAATAAAATTATGGAACAGCCAGACAAAACATGGTTTAATGGGATAGAGTCATAAAGTCAGCATGGGTTCAGCCAAGGGAAGTTTTGCTTCACTAATTTGCTTCATTTCTTTGAAGGCATGAATAAACATGTGGATAAAGGTGAGCTGGTTGATGTAGTGTATCTAGATTTTCAGAACGCTTTTGACAAAGTTCCTCATGAAAGACTCCTGAGAAAATTAAAAAGTCAAAGGATAGGAGGCAATGCCCTTTTGTGGATTAGGAATTGGTTATTGGAAAGAAAAGAGAAGATAGGATTAAATAGTCATTTTTCTCAATGGAGGAGTGTGAATAGTGGAGTGCCACAGGGATCTGTACTGGGACTAGTGCTATTTAACATATTTATAAATGATCTGGAAATCAGAACAAGTGAGCAGATTAAATTTGGAGATGACACAAAACTATTCAAAGTTGTCGAAACTCATGTGGACTGTGAAAAATTACAGGAAGACCTTAGGAAACTGGAAGACTGGGCATCCCAATGGAAGGTAAAATTTCATGTGGACAAATGCAAGTGATGCACATTGGGAATAATAATCCGAATCAAGTTACCTGATGCTAGGGTCCACTTTAGGAGTCAGCACTCACGAAGAAGATCTAGATGTCATTGTAGACAATACGCTGAAATCTTCTGCCCAGTGTGTGGCGGTGGCCTAAAAAGCAAACAGGATGCCAGGAATTATTAGGAAAGGGATGCAGAATAAGGCAAAGAATATTATAATGCTTCTGTATTGCTCCACAATGCAACTTCACCTTGAGAATTGTGTTCAATTCTCGTCGCCATATCTCAATAAAAGGTATAGCGGAATTAGAAAAGGTTCAAAGAAGAGTGACAACAATGATAAAGGGATGGAACTCCTCCCATATGAAAGGCTAAAGAGGTTAGGGCTCTTCAGCTTGGAAAAGAGACCGCCGAGGGAGGATATGATTGAGGACTACAAAATCCTGAGTGGTGTAGAACGGGTAAAAGTGAATCAATCTTTCACTCTTTCAAAAAGTACAAAGACCAGGGAGCATTTAATAAAATTATATGAACATACTTTTAAAACAAATAGAAGCAAATACTTTTTCACTCAAAGAATAGTTAATCTTTGAAACTTGTTGCCAGAAAATGTGGTAACAGCAGTTAGCATATCTTGATTTTAAAAAGGTTTGGACAAGTTCCTGGAGAAAAAGTCCATAGTCTGTTATTGAGATGGAAATAGGGAAAGCCACTGCTTGCCCCAGGACTGGTAGCATGGATTGTTGCTTTTAATTGGGTTTCTGCCAGGTACTTGTGCCTGGATTGGTCACTGTTGGAAGCAAAATACTGGGCTAGATGGACCATTGGTCTGATCCAGTATGGCTATTCTTATGTGCTTATGTTCTTATGTAAGTATATAACTGGAGACTGAGCCTAGTCAAGACGGAGTTTTTTCTTTCTGCCCAGACTCTGAGATCAATTCGACCTTTGTTCGACTTTGAATCTCTTTGCACTCTTCTATATGCCTATGTGCATTCCAGCTATGATTATTGTATATGCTGGTATTACCAAATCAAATCTGAAAAGACTCAGAACCTTGCAGAATATAGCAGTGTGTCTCGTCTGCAAGGCAGACCATTATGACAATGCTTTACCACTTCTCCACCCTCTACATTAGTTACCATTTGAGTACCATATCAAATTCAAAATTCTTCCTATAACAAATAATGTTTTGTATACTAACACCTCTGCATATTTAGCATCTCTGATAATACCTTATACCCCTTCATGCATCTTATGTCTGTAAGAGATAATAGACTGGCTATTCCTAATCCTGCTAGAGCCAGGTGGGAATCTACAAGAGCGAGTGCCTTCTTCTTTCTTGCATTTGCATTATGGAATTCACTTTCACAATACCTTTGGCTGGACACCTCCTACCCCTCTTTTTGTAGAGACTTGGGAACCCTTTTACTAAGACATGTAGGCGCCTATGCACGCCCAGCGTGCATCAATTTGGAGTTACTGCCCGGCTACCGCATGACCCTTACAGTAATTTCATTTTTGATGCGCATCTGCTACGCTCGCCGGAAAATAATTTTTATTTTATGGCACGTGGCAGAAACCGGGTGATAATAATCATTCTACATGCGTAGGTGAAAACTGTACGGTTAAGGCATGAGACCTTAACCGCTAAGTCAATGGCTGGTGGTAAGGTCTCAGACCCAAAATGGATGCATGTCAATTTTTATTTTGCCGCATGTCCATTTTTGGCAAAAATTTTAAAAAGGCCTTTTTTACAAACGTGCTGAAAAATGGATCTGCACGCACCCAAAACACGTGTCTACACTAGCGCAGTCCATTTTTCGGTGCACCTTAGTAAAAGGGCCCCTTGAAGATGTATTTTTTTCCAACTTACTTTTGAGACTTGACTGCAGTTAGTTCCTGTAGTGGGAATTACCTTTAGGTTTGACTGATTTGACTCCTATGGCTTGTATACTTGGTATGAAAGGACTAATAGTAGTAGTAATTTAGAATACTGTAGTGGTGGTGTGTGAACTTTGTGTGCTTGTTCTTTTCTATTTTATAATTTGGAGTTCCTTTCCTATTTCATAAATTTTTAATAAATGTAAACTGCTTCTATTTGTCTGCAATGTAGGCGGTATATGAAATCAATAAATGATAAACCTATATAAGTAACAAGAGTTATAAGAAAAATAAGGGGAAGGAGCTGGAGAGGTGGGGGAAAGTGGAAAGAAGGAAGGTAGAGGAAAGGGGGAAAAGAGAAGGGAGGGAGAAGGAGGGAAAGCAAAAGAGGGGGGAAGAGAGGAGGAAGGAAACGGGAAAGGATGGAAAAAAAGGGGGAATGAAAGAAAAGAAAAAGGAAAAAACTACAACTAGCAGAAGGACAGAATAAGGTGGGGGAAGGAGGGAGAAAGAGGAGGAAAAGAAAAAGAGGGGGAAAGAAAGGAGGGAGGAAACAGGGGAAAGGAAGGGAAAAGAAGGGGAAAGGGGCAGGAAAGAAAGGAAAAACGAAAGACAAGGGAGGTAAAGAGACAAATTGCAGAAGGATAGAATAAGAGGGATAAAAAGAGAAGGGGGAAAAGGGGAAAGGAAGGAAAGTGAGGAGACAAAATGCAGAAGAATAGAATAAGAGGGGGGGGGGGGTCAGAACCAGGAACGTTCATCCCAAAATAACACAAAGGATCCACAAGTAAAGATTTGAGGAATGGTCTGAGATCCAACTCCAAATTCAAACCAAAAGGTGTAACGGTATTGAACTTGAAAATATATCTCTGTTCCTCTCACAGTAACAATAAATCTGTATCACCACCCCGCCGTCTGGGCTGTTACTGTTTTAAAACAAAAAATTGAAGATCAACAACGGAGTGTCCTAGTTCATACCTAAGTGAAACAAGAGACTCACATTTGATGTTCCTAGAGATACAACTTATGTGTTCAGTCAACCTCATCTTTATCATTCTATTTGTTTTACCTATATACCAAAGATTGCAAGGATAGATGATAGCATATATGACCATTGTAGAATTGCAATTCATGGATTGATTGAGCTTAATATTCCTCTTAGAAACTGGGTATGTGAATTGTGTCAAACTAAGCGAATGCTTGTAAACAGAGCAGGTACCGCATCTTGTATTTTCAGTATGTCTCAAACCTTCCTCAGCATTATCTGGTAATGCTGATGCAACTAATTTAAGAACCTAAGAATAGCCATACTGGGTCAGACCAATGGTCCATCTAGACCAGTATCCTGCTTCCAACAGTGGCCAATCCAGGTTACAAGTACCTGGCAGAAACCCAAATAGTACAACATTCCATGTTACCTATCCCAGGGCAAGTTGAAGAGATGCAGAGAACTAACGGTGTCTTGATATAGGACCTATAGCCCTGACGCAACGTGGTGAAACATGGCCCATGTTAGCGCAGGTCCGAATATACTATATTGAAATTGAAAAGATAAGTTTTAAAGTTTATACTGTTTTGACTTATGGAAATATAAAGATTTATAAGCCTAAATGCTTTTTGTAAGAGAAGCCAGTCAAGATGCAGGCAAGCCACAGGGTTTATTCCTGTATGAAATGAGTTGCTGCTGAGGCTCCTTCATAACTTTAATCACCCACAGATTTAAAGTCAACTGGAGAAGTTAAGAAGCGCAGGGTTGTGGTTTTGAGCTTGTTGCACTACCCCCGCAGGATATAAGATTTTGGACTTTTGAATAGCATTTCCTAAAGCTGACATATTATAATTAATAAATTCAGAAAAAATACCTTTTTTTCTACCTTTGTTGTCTGAGCATTGTTTTGGTCCTAGTGTCTCTCTTCTGTATTTTGCTTAACTTTCTCCAGGGTCTCCTGTCCACCATCCATCTTTACTTATTTATTAGAATTTATTTATCGCCTTTTTGAAGGAATTCACTCAAGGCGGTGTACAGTAAGAACAGATCAAACACGAGCAATGGGCAATTACAGCAGTAAAAATACTCAAATAACAATACAAAGTATGGCATGGTATACTACTTACAATGTCAACACAATACGTAATAGAACATTTTAATTGATAATGAAGAGTAAAACAAAGATGTAACATATAGATAGGTAAGAGAGTAAGAAGTAAGGTATCTCTTTCCATCTTGTCCAGCATCTCCTCTCTCTGTGCCCCTGTTCCTATGCACCCTCCAGAGCCAGCATCTCTCTTATGTCCCTGTTCCTCCTCAAGTTCAGCTTCTCTCCTTTCTCTTCCCTTCCTCCTGCACCTTTTGACCCCCACCCGATTTCCCCACCCACCTTCTGTAGTCTGGCATCTCTCTCTCTCTCTCCCTCCCTCCAATTGGGCCAGTGTCTCTCTCCCAGTCTAGTCTCTACCTGTCTCTTTCCTCTGCTCCCCCCAGTCCAGCATCTGCCCTCTCTCTTCCCTCTTCCTTTTGTAACAGGTCTCTTTCTCACTTCCTTCAGCCCCCCCCCCCCAACCCCAGGTCCAGCATCTCTTTCCCTCTCTGTCCCTTCTCCTTTGACCAGGTTCTCTCCACTCCCCCTACCCATGCACCAGGGTCTTGAATCCCCCCTCCCCATGCGCCTGTGTGGTTCCGGTATCTGCCTACCTCCATTCCCCTCCCCCTGATCCTTCAAACATGGTGGGTCGCAGCAGAGGCAGCGCTGAAAGCTGCTCTTTGTCTGGCAGGGCCTTTCCTCTGCTGTGTCCTGTCTCTCTGCTGCAATTTCCTGTGTGGCAGAGGAAAGGCCCCGCTGGACACAGAGCAGCCTTTAGCGCTGCATCTGCCACAACCTGCTAGCATTTTGAGATGGGGGGAGAAATGGAGGTAGGCAGATGCCAGACCCGCAAAGGTGCACAGGGGGAGGGGAGATGCTGGACCCAGGCATAGGGGGGAAGGGGGCTCCAGTTTCAGGCGGCCTCTACCATTGGGTAACCCTGGGCATTTTGCCAGGCTTGCTCAATGGTAGCTACACCCCTGTGTGGCATAAGGTAAAGAAATATCTCTTCACTGAAAGAGTAGTGGATATATGGAACAGGCTGGCTGTGAAGGTGTAAGAGATAAAAGGAAATCAAGACAGCATAGGATAAGCATATGAGAGACATGTTCCAGATTGCTACAGTACAAAGAAAAAAAGCCACAGTGTGGTGGTAAATTTTTAACAACAGGCTCTCTCCCCAGTCCAACTCTGTGCCCCCCCCCCCCCCCCGTCCACCTCGGGGCCCCTCCCCCCACAAAAAAACCATTGCAGAGCTGGCTATACCCAGGGAGAGAGCCGGGGGGGGGGGGGGGGTCATGCATTACTCTCTCCGGGAAATTTTTTTTTAATGCTTCCAGGTTCCAATCTAATTCAAGTTTAACGTGGGATAAAATGCCATAAATAAGTAAATAAATAGATAGAAACTCTGAACATTGAGAACCTGATTCCCATAACATAATGTCTGTTTTAGAAGCCCATTACCAATCTGTGCACCAATAACAGGGTTAAATGTCATAAATAAGTAAGTAAATAAGTAAGTAAATAAATAAATAAATAAATAAATAAATAGATAGATAGATAGAAACTCTGAATGTTGAGCACCTGATCCTTATAATATGACATCTGTTTTAATGGCCCTTTACCAGGAGAAAAAAGATCTCTGCATAAATATAATGCATGCTAGGGGGTCCCTATAACCAGCCCCTCTAAATGACACACTGATTATGATTTATAACAAATTACTACTCTATGAAAATATATTCCATTACTATATTTCTCTGACCTCTGTGTACATCTGTATGCTGCCAAAGCTGGCATGTTTGAAAATATAAGCGAGATTGAATTAAAATGCTACCAACAATAAAGAACGACAACATGGATGCAGCACCTGATTCTTATAACATGATATCTGTTTTAGTGGCCCTTTACCAAGAGAAAAAAATCTCTGCACAAATATAGTACATACAAGAGGGTGTCCCTATAACCTGCCCCTCCAAATGATACACCGAGTATGATTTATAACAAATTACTACTACCTCTATGTTCATCCGTATGCTGCACAAGCTGCCATGTTTGAAAATATAAGAGAGATTGAATTAAAATGCTACCAACAATAAAGAACGACAATGTAGATGCAGCAGCTCATAAGTTTGCTTGATTTTGTTTTGGGTTTAACGGCAGCGCGGGAAGGGGAAACAGACTAACCTAAATAGCTTCAATTTCTTTATTTCATGCTGTCTCCACCCTCATCCAAACCCAGCATCATCTCCCTCCTGCTCCTCTGTGAGTCCTACCTCTCTCAGCTTCCATTCCCTCTCTGGCCATTCTTCAAAACCTTACTCTTCCAGCAGCTGCCTGGTCCACCCGAAGCCTTGTCTCTGCCAAGTAGTGTACAGCCCCGCTGATGCAACTTCCTGTGGGTGGGATCTGGCAGAGAAAAGGCTCCGGGTTGGTCAGGCAGTGGTGAGGGGGGATGATGAACCCCCCCCCCCTCCACTGCCAGGGTGAGGGACGACATGATGAGGTATGCTGGGGGAGGAGGGAGAGAGGAGGAGAAAAAAACCCCAGATGCTTGTGTGCTCGCTGCCTGACTCCAACAACCGGCTCTCAAAAATCAGTAAAATTTAACAACCGGCTCGTGCAAGCCGGCTCCAGCACACCACTGCATACAACCCAGAGCTAGAAAAATTAAGAAAAATCATAAAAGATCTACAGCCTCTACTCCAGGAGGATGAATTACTGAAAGAGATAGAAACATGACGGTAGATAAATGCCATATGACCCATCCAGTCTGCCCATCCTCTGTAATCCCCAATTCTACCTGTTCCAAAGCGATCCCACATGCGTATCCCATGCCTTTTAAAATTCTGGAACAGTCCTGGACTCCACCACCTCCACCGGGAGGCCATTCCCAACCCCACCAGTGCTGGCCTTCCGACAGCCACCCAACCTAAAACACAAGCTAATTAGAAGTAAGCTCCCAACACAGACTCAAAACTCAAAAAGAAAAGAATGGCACACATCCTTGCAATATATCCAGCGGCAAACTATGCCAAAACATTTCACAGGACCCCACGGTCATTCACAAAGGAAAATTATTCAACATTAAGGAATCTTTCACGTGCTCATCTTCCAATGTGGTATATATCATTCAATGTAAAAAAAATGCAACGAAGGCTGCTACATTGGAGAAAAAAGTCAGATGCTAAAGAAGAGATTTAATTTACATAGACACCATATGAAAAATGCTAGTACCAATCAGGATGTCACCTCTGTGGGCAGCACTTTACAAAACCAGAACACTGTTTTCAGTGATTTCATGGTAAGAATCCTGAAAGGGAACTTTAAAACAATACAGGAACATAAGACCTTTGAAGTCAGAATGATTAAATATTTTGATACCTACCAGACAGGACTTAACAAAGATCTGGATTTTCTAGCCCATTATAAACCATAAAATTGTACTGCTTTGTCAACCTCCTATCTCCATGCATATCTCCCTATCCCTCATCCACAGACTCTTCCTGTCTCTCACCTATCCATCCCCATCCTGTTAGACTGTCACTGAAATGCTTTGATGTTTCACTTATATATACTGTCACCTACCAACATTTGCTTATTTCCGATCTGACGAAGAAGGGCAACCTTCGAAAGCTAATCAAGAAATGTATTAAGTTATGTCCAATAAAAAAGGTATCATCTTATTTTCTTTTCCATGTTTTATTTCTATTGATTACCTTTAAAAGTGGACTAACACGGCTACCACACCTCTCTAGTCTACCCTGGAAAGCAGCACATTTTATACTAGAATGCTCATGCATCTGTAATAATCTTTCAGTGATCATGTGAACAGAACCAAAGCTAATCAAATAGGTGTTAGACCTAGCATGAAGTGTTAATGATTCACAAGAGAGGAAATGACTTCCAAACGCAAATGCATGCACTATAAGATAGAATACAATTTGTAATTAGCTTTTTGCTGTATTGTTGGCAGAGGGTCCTTCTAATTAGTGGAAGCTTGTTTGAATTAACAGTGCTAATATTCTTCAACCCACTGATAGAGGAAGAAAAAAATGAAAAAAAAAAGATAATAGAACACAATCTTTTACTATGGCAACAAATAAAATCAAATTGAGTTCAGGAGATGCTCTAATTTAAGAATGTACATCAAGACCCTTGTACAAATCCTAATAGTTAAGGATGTTAGAAAGCTATTAGACCTGATTACAGTCTGGAGCCACTTTTATTGAAAAGCTCTGAATCCATTCTGATGGGAACATATCATTTAGACTTCAGGAAAAAAAAGAGATTGTTTCAATTAAAGAAGGAAAAATGAGGTAAAAGTAGTTTCAAATTCTTTCTATGGTAGACATTGTAGCATGCCTTGCTAGATGCTAATCATGTTAACCTGTGATTGGGGGCTTGCAGTAGAATTTCAGTATTGCCAGCTCCCAAGTTAACTGTATGACAATATGGTACACTGACAGAGGGCATTTTAACATGGCCAACCCCCTCATCAGAGATGCAGAAGTGCTGCTTCCATTTGTCAAAGTATAAGCTAGTAACATTTTTCAGAAAATGTAAATATATACTTTTGAAAACCCCACAGTATGCAGAGTATAAGTCCAAAGCCCGCTCAAATCTGCCCTGGGGAGCAGTTCTGGTTGTTGCAAATTAAAGTATGCAAGAAATTACATTATGCTCCATACTGTGTTTGGCAGCTTGTACCGTGAGACTATCACTAGGTGTTAACCAGTGCCATTCTGGACTTGTCAGCCTAAGGGGCAGGACCTACTGCAAATTGCTTCTACTCCCTAAGGCTAGACACAGGAATTGTAGAGATAGTACTGTGGATGCATATGGGGTAATTGGAGGGTCTTTGCTGGAGAACTGGGGGTTGTTTTGGGGGGAGTGTCAGTGTCCTGGGGGATAAAGGAGTGGGAGATCTTATTTTATGTGCTGATCCTTTACGTTGGCACTTCTCTCCCCCCAGAAGCATTGAGCCATACATTAGTAGTGTGAGGTTCCCAGGAAGGAAAAAATAATGTCAGATCAAAGCTAGCGTTATTTTTCCACAAAATTATTTATTATTTATTTATTAGGATTTATTTACCACCTTTTTGAAGGAATTCACTCAAACTCAAGGCGATGTACAGTAATAATGCAACTTGCAAAATTTAACAAATGCTGCATTATTCAATCTGTATGATTAAGAGGTGCTTTGCATGTATTTAAATGCTTTGCATTTCATTATTATGTAGCATGCATTGCAGTGAGCTCGGTTATACTAAAATAATGCAAATTTTGCCATTTAACATGTTAAGTGGCAAATATCATGTGTTTTTCCCTTACTGCACATTAGTGACTACGCCCTCCCCCCCCCCCCCCCCCAATGCATTACTGTTCTGAAAGCTCTTACAAAGTGTATTAACATAGAGGGGCATAATCGAACGGTGCCGGCCAAATAGATGGCCGGCCATCTTCGGGGCTGGCTCTGCAAGGGGGCGGAGCCAACCATATTTTCAAAATACGGTTGGGGCCGGCTAAATCGATTGCCGGGTGTAAAGGAGATGGCCGGCTTCGTTTTTCAGCCATAATGGAAACCGGGCCTGGCCATCTCAAACCCGGTGAAATGCAAGGCATTTGGTCATGGGAGGAGCCAGCATTTGTAGTGCACTGGCCCCCCTCAGATGTCAGGACACCAACTGGGCACCCTAGGGGGCACTTCTAGAAATAAAAAAAATAAATAAAAGTAGCTCCCAGGTGCATAGCTCCTTTACCTTGGGTACTGAGCCCCCCAAATCCCCCCCAAAACCCACTCCCCACAACTCTACACCACTACCTTAGCCCTTAGGGATGAAGGGGGCACCTACATGTGGGTACAGTGGGTTTTGGGGGGGCTCCCATTTACCACCACAAGTGGAACAGGTGGGGGGGTGGGCCTGGGTCCACCTGCCTGAAGTGCACTGCATCCACTAAAAACTGCTCCAGGGACCTGCATACTGCTGTCAGTGAGCTGGGTATGACATTTCAGGCTGGCAAAAAAGGGTTTTTTTTGGGTGGGAGGGGGTTGGTGACCACTGGGGGAGTAAGGGGAGGTGATCTCCGATTCCCTCCGGTGGTCATTTGGTCAGTTGGGGCTCCTTTTTGAAATTTGGTTATGAAAAAAAGGGACCAAGTAAAGCCGGCGAAATGGTCGTCAAGCCTGGCTTTTTTTTTCCATTATCGGGCGAAGCCGGCCATCTTGTGGGCACGCCCCCATCCCGCCCCCATCCTGCCTTCACTACCCTACCGACACGCCCCCTTGAAATTTCGCCGGCTCCGCAACGGAAAGCAGTTGAACCCGGCCAAAATCGGTTTTCGATTATACCGATTTGACCGGTTTCAGAAGATCACCGGCCATCTCCCGATTTGTGTCGGAAGATGGCTGGGGATCTCTTTCGAAAATGAGCTGGATAGTAACATAGTAAATGACAGCAGATAAAGCCCTGTACGGTCCATCCAGTCTACCCAACAAGATCCAGTCTGCCCAACAAGATAAACTCATTTTACATGGTATGTGATACTTTATATGTATACCTTTGTTTGATTTGTCCTTGCCTTTCTCAGGGCACAGACCGTAAAAGTCTGCCCAGTACTGTTCTTGTACTAAGTTCTGAAGCTAACATCGAAGCCCCTTAAAATTTACACTCCAGTCCATCCATTTTTTTCCATTATCGGGCGAAGCCGGCCATCTCGTGGGCACGCCCCCATCCCACCCCCATCCTGCCTTCACTACCCTACCGACACGCCCCCTTGAAATTTCGCCGGCTCCGCAACGGAAAGCAGTTGAACCCGGCCAAAATCGGTTTTCGATTATACCGATTTGACCGGTTTCAGAAGATCACCGGCCATCTCCCGATTTGTGTCGGAAGATGGCTGGGGATCTCTTTCGAAAATGAGCTGGATAGTAACATAGTAAATGACAGCAGATAAAGCCCTGTACGGTCCATCCAGTCTACCCAACAAGATCCAGTCTGCCCAACAAGATAAACTCATTTTACATGGTATGTGATACTTTATATGTATACCTTTGTTTGATTTGTCCTTGCCTTTCTCAGGGCACAGACCGTAAAAGTCTGCCCAGTACTGTTCTTGTACTAAGTTCTGAAGCTAACATCGAAGCCCCTTAAAATTTACACTCCAGTCCATCCCTATCTATTCAGTCACGATCAGGGCTGCCCAGTACAAGTCTGCCCAGCTCCCATTTTGTTTCCAATTACCGGCTGTATCTGTATACATTCATGTTTAGAGTATATTGCGCTGGTCAATCTGAGAATCACTAACATGATATTTATGAAAATTTGACTATGTCTGAGGCAAGTTATCAGGTCAAGTGCACATACGTCTTTTATTTCCCACATCTCAATCATCTGCACCATTTCAGACAATTAAGGGCAAATTTAGCAACAAAATATTCAGGTAAAAACATATGAAATTACAAGATTTAGAAACTCATTGGTATTTGAACTAAATGTCCTGTGGTTGCAAATAAGCCATTTATTATTTTTTATATCAATGACAGCTCTTCGAGTTCCACAAAGGTCTCTTTATCCAGTATGCTAGAGAATTCTCTTTTTATATACCGAACCATATAGAAAGAGGAGTAGGACAAGCCAGTCTGTTGAATGAAGGCATATTTGATGATCTAATGAATGCATAGTATAAATTTCTAATTAAAATAAACTAAACTTTTAAACAATGATGGTGATTTCAATTCCTCATTTGAATATGACTATATCCCTCAAATAGAGTCTGTGGCATTTATATTTTAGCTATTTTTCTGCCGAAATTGTTGAATTGGTAACCATAAAAGGAAACTTGCAATAACACTGAAATAAGTCATGCATGGTGTACCTTGGGCTGTCCTATCCAGTTTAATATTTCTGCCAAAAGCACCTCAACCCTGTTCCATGACATTGGTGCTATTCCGGTCTAAGGCCACCCCTCCCCCCAACCAAACTATGCAAACATGAAAAATATGTAATCTGCTTTGATTCCCTAGTGTGCTCTAAGCCACCTCTTCACTACTTCCTTCTATGGGCCTTTCAATAAAAATTTGTTCCTCAGACACAGAATGGGAAAATGTGCTTTCCGATTAAGAACCCTATGAGCCAGATGCACTAAGCATTTTCCCATAGAAACAAATTGGAAGAAAACCCATCCGTATTAATTGTGCTGCTATTCTCTGCCACAAAATCTCTTTTTTCTTTTTAGCATGTGCTTGTTACTCAACTTACCCAATCGACAGCAGAATCAGATGTGGTGTTCAATGCCAAAAAACCACCAGATAGACATGCAAGTGTGCATATACCAACAATGGTGCCCTTTTATTAAGCTGCATTGGACATAACATGCACCTAATGCAACTTAAAATAGCATACCGCAGGATGCACTGAGGCATCCTGTGGAAAGTGCCAAATGTGCGCATGCTAACCATTGCAAAAAATTTGCATGTGAATGCCAAAATTCCACCAAAGTGCTATTTTACAGGAAGACATACACATGGACATAGTCTGAGCAAAACTCTATGGGGCTGACATTCAGAACATGGGAGGGAGCCTGGTGAACTGCTGCGGTTGGCAGTCAGCCCTGATATTCGATGCCGGGCCTTGAATATCCGGTTTATTTTTGGGTGGTTTAAACTTAACCAGCTTAAGGGTCCTTTTATTAAGGTGTGCTGAAAAATGGCTTGTGGTAGTGTAGGTGCGTGTTTTGGGCACACACAGATCTATTTTTCAGCGCGCCTGCAAAAAAAATGCCTTTTTAAAATTTTTGCCGAAAATGGACGTGCGGCAAAATCAAAATTGGCACGTGTCCATTTTGGGTCTGAGACCGCCAGCCATTGACCTAGTGGTAAAGTTTCAAGCAGTAAAGAGCATCCGTAAATAAAAATTAGTTTTCGGATGCACGTATCAGATGCAAATCAAAAATAAAATTACTGCAAGAGCCACGTGGTAACTCCATTTTTGTGCACATTAGGCGCATGCAGACGCTTACCTGGCTTAGTAAAAGGGCCCCTTAGTTAATATTCTGAGATAGCTAGTTAAATTTAAACCACCCAAAGATATTCAACTATTTACACAACCCGATGTGGCCATTTACAATAGCCGACTATGCGCTGAATATTTGGGGATAGCCGGCTATATCGTGCGATATAGCCGATTATCTCCTAACCGCTAACTGGGAATATTCCGCAGGGGATACCTTGTTATCACCTGTTGAATATCGCTGGATAGCCGGTTAAGTGCCATTTAACCAGCCAAGTGCTGTTCCTGGCTAGTAAATGGTTTTAAATATCGAGGGGTATGTATGCAACATATGTAACATTTAGAAGTACTATAGGTTGCGTGTGTATCTCCAGCATTTACAGTGGGGGAAATAAGTATTTGATCCCTTGCTGATTTTGTAAGTGTGCCCACTGACAAAGACATGAGCAGCCCATAATTGAAGGGTAGGTTATTGGTAACAGTGAGAGATAGCACATCACAAATTAAATCCGGAAAATCACATTGTGGAAAGTATATGAATTTATTTGCATTCTGCAGAGGGAAATAAGTATTTGATCCCCCACCAACCAGTAAGAGATCTGGCCCCTACAGACCAGGTAGATGCTCCAAATCAACTCGTTACCTGCATGACAGACAGCTGTCGGCAATGGTCACCTGTATGAAAGACACCTGTCCACAGACTCAGTGAATCAGTCAGACTCTAACCTCTACAAAATGGCCAAGAGCAAGGAGCTGTCTAAGGATGTCAGGGACAAGATCATACACCTGCACAAGGCTGGAATGGGCTACAAAACCATCAGTAAGACGCTGGGCGAGAAGGAGACAACTGTTGGTGCCATAGTAAGAAAATGGAAGAAGTACAAAATGACTGTCAATCGACAAAGATCTGGGGCTCCACGCAAAATCTCACCTCGTGGGGTATCCTTGATCATGAGGAAGGTTAGAAATCAGCCTACAACTACAAGGGGGGAACTTGTCAATGATCTCAAGGCAGCTGGGACCACTGTCACCACGAAAACCATTGGTAACACATTACGACATAACGGATTGCAATCCTGCAGTGCCCGCAAGGTCCCCCTGCTCCGGAAGGCACATGTGACGGCCCGTCTGAAGTTTGCCAGTGAACACCTGGATGATGCCGAGAGTGATTGGGAGAAGGTGCTGTGGTCAGATGAGACAAAAATTGAGCTCTTTGGCATGAACTCAACTCGCCGTGTTTGGAGGAAGAGAAATGCTGCCTATGACCCAAAGAACACCGTCCCCACTGTCAAGCATGGAGGTGGAAATGTTATGTTTTGGGGGTGTTTCTCTGCTAAGGGCACAGGACTACTTCACCGCATCAATGGGAGAATGGATGGGGCCATGTACCGTACAATTCTGAGTGACAACCTCCTTCCCTCCGCCAGGGCCTTAAAAATGGGTCGTGGCTGGGTCTTCCAGCACGACAATGACCCAAAACATACAGCCAAGGCAACAAAGGAGTGGCTCAGGAAGAAGCACATTAGGGTCATGGAGTGGCCTAGCCAGTCACCAGACCTTAATCCCATTGAAAACTTATGGAGGGAGCTGAAGCTGCGAGTTGCCAAGCGACAGCCCAGAACTCTTAATGATTTAGAGATGATCTGCAAAGAGGAGTGGACCAAAATTCCTCCTGACATGTGTGCAAACCTCATCATCAACTACAGAAGACGTCTGACCGCTGTGCTTGCCAACAAGGGTTTTGCCACCAAGTATTAGGTCTTGTTTGCCAGAGGGATTAAATACTTATTTCCCTCTGCAGAATGCAAATAAATTCATATACTTTCCACAATGTGATTTTCCGGATTTAATTTGTGATGTGCTATCTCTCACTGTTACCAATAACCTACCCTTCAATTATGGGCTGCTCATGTCTTTGTCAGTGGGCACACTTACAAAATCAGCAAGGGATCAAATACTTATTTCCCCCACTGTAGGTGCAAGGACTTATTCCACTCTGTGGCTAGTGTGAGTGCTCATACCTAAATTATAGGTGCATAGTTTTGCTGGTACCATTTTAAAGGAAAGTGGCTACCTATGTTCCTTTACAGAATTGGATCCTACCAGGCACCCTCTGGGTGTCTATTTATATGCACACAGTTATAGAATTACCTCCTTTTTTACTAGCTTTTAGGTGCCAAAACCCTCTTTCTTTTCCAGTCAGGGTGCCCACTTATAAAATGACACTTTCACTTGTTATCTGATTTGCCCCCTTCTCTTGACATCTGAAAAGTCACATTTAAATCATCTTGTCAGCACCCTGAATCTCATTTCCTATCCACATGGTGTGGTGTTCCTTACGTTTCATAATCAAATGGCAGTAGATTGTAAACCTAGTAAGTAGTATGGTACTCTGGTTCATAATGGAAAACAACACCCCCACCCCAATTCTATAGCTGTCCAGCCCAGCTAGATGATATATTTCTCTGCTTTCTCTTTCTGCCAAGAATTCAAGAAAACTATTTTCTTCTTTATAAGCCATTCCAAAAAGTCAGCTCGCTTTTAAATATTTTTCCATATCAAGCCATATGATGATACTCTTTTTTTTTTCTAAGAATAAACAAATTATTTCGGTTTACAAAAATGCCACTCATCCATTTTGAAGTGAACATATCTTTATATAGTAATACTATCCAGAGCATGCTCTTGGAAGGTTAATGTACTGGGACCCCATTCATTTGTCATCCGCAGAAAACCTAATCTGTCTTGCTCACTGAAATACTTGGTTGAAAGTACAAGTGCTGCAATTCTCTTTCTTCCGTTCATTCATTCATTCATTTCTTATTTCTCCTGTCTATTAATTTTAAGGAACCCTCTTGGTAGCGTACTTTAAATACAACTGTAGGCTGAAGGCTCTGCTGTCAGCACAGCGGAAACCAGAATTAAAAAATAACAGCGTGTGAACCTGCAAATGAAATGTCAGGTTTAATAAAATGAAAAGCACAGACCCAAAGCTCTAGGTCTACTGTGTTCATCATCTTGCCCATAGATTGAATTCAGGCACAGGGGAAATTGTAGAAAGCAGCTATTTATTACTTAGGAATATGTAATAAATAAAATTAAATTCTTAGAGGCCCTTTTACTAACATGTGCAAAACAGTTATGGGTAATTCTATAAGGGGTTGTCCAGCAGGATGCGAACACTGGTGTTCTAGTCATTTCTGTGCACATGTGGACACATATGCATGTAAAACAAAGTTACTACTTGTAGGAGGTGTTCTTCAAGGACAGCAGGATATAAGTCCTCCAACAGAGAGCCCCATGCAAGGCCTTTATTCCAGAACTGACAGAACTTTCTGAGTCTGCTGAACTGTACATCCACACTTTTCCTGCCTGCCACTGTCATGTGGGACCATACCAGTCTACCTACTTGTGTAACAAAAATACAAATCCTTGGGAAGGGGGAGGATATGTGAGAATATTTATCCCACTGTTCTTGGAGAACATTTGCTATAGGTAAGTAGCTTTCTGGTTGATATTCAAACGATTTAACTGGCCAGAAATGGCCACCAGTTAAATCACTTATTTGGGCTATTCTCTAATTTTCAGTGGACCTTAAACAGTTATCGTTGCTGAAAATTAGCAATTAGCGCCTAAGTGAAAACCAGCTAATTTGGGGGTGTTCTGGGGGCGGAGTCAGCAGTTGGCCGGTTAAGTGCCGATATACAGCACTTTGGGCCAGATTCTGTAAATGGCATCTAAAATCTGAAAAAAGAACTTAACGCTATTCAATATATACATTCCCCCGATTCTATAACAATGCACATTAATTTGATTAATGCCCCAAACGTGCCCACACTCCTCCCATGGTCATGCCCCCTTTTCAGCTACGTGCATTAGAATTTACATGTGCCTCTTTTTAGAATACGCCTAAAAGGAAGCACATGCAAATTCCAATTATATCAAATTAGTGATGATAATTAGTTGTTATTGGCCAATTACCATCACTGATTGGCTTATTACTCTATTAAGCAGGATGTGTAAATTGGGCGTGCACCCAGTTTAACGCACGCCACTCGCCACGCCTTATATAGAATCTAAGGGTTAGTGTTTAATAGTTGTGTGTTTTTATGATTTCTGGCATAACTTAAGAAAAATATAGTTTATTTATGTCCCCCAATGTTGGAATGCATGATGATGCTGGTGGAACACAGTGATATTATCGAAACACAGAAGTTATTGCAATTACAAAAATAAGCATTTTAGTGCTTTTTAGGTGTTTTTTGTTGAAAAATTAGCAACTTTAACAGATTCCAGCCTGTTTTACATTGTTCTTTTGAGTGTTTACTGGTTTTGTTTCATTGGGTCATTTTTGTTATTATGCCATAATGGACCAGGATTTCCCCACATGGCATAGGGGTACCTAACAGGAGGTGCCTAGTTATAGAATTACCCCTTTAGTTCATGGTACAGTATTCTTCTATGCAGTAACTATATGGAAACAAGCTGGGAACACTTCAATAGCTACTGCACAAGGTTTGCACTTACCACACAGTAACTTGGACGCTTAGGGGAAAATTATGTATAGACTGCCCAAAGCTAAGCACCAAGAAGATCTGTGCCAAGCTAGTATTCTATAAAGGCTGTTCTGTGCAGAACGACCTTTATAGAATAGTACCTTAGCGCGTGTTCACGTCTAACTTTGGGTGTATTTATGCCTGCCAAAGGCTGGTGTAAATGCTTGTGCCAAACTAATCCAAAAACAGAGCCACTAATTGGGAATAGACAAATTTTAACAATAGAAAAAAATCCCCGAGTGTCAGTGCCGTAGCGAGGGCGGCTGACACCCGGGGCGGGTCGCCGCTGCGCACCCCCCCCCCCCCCCCGGAGCGTATTTTTACTTACATTGAGAAGCGAGGGACGGGCAGGAGGGCCGATCCGCCCCCGTGTGCACGTTGCTGGGAGCTGAGTCGGCTCCGCTGGTTCCCTGCTCTCTCTGCCCCGGGACAGGAAGTAACCCCACTGCCCCACCGCCCCCTTCCTACGCCACTGCCGAGTGTCAAAGATTGTATGATGTAATACTTCGCTAGAAAGGGAGATATTTATTCCCAAATAAATTGAATATGTAAAATAGATATGTGAAAAGACAGTACTCTCAGTTATCGTAAGCTGTGACGCTCTCGTGTCTAAGGTTTCATAAGGCAACAGGATCTATGAGCCGTCTCTTTAAAGCTCTCATTTGGTGCCCAGATACTTCCTTGAATAAACCGTCAGTGTGAATATGTGAATAGTGTAATTCAATAACAAAATTAATAATATACATCCAATTCTTAATAGCAATGGTGTTCCCAAACAAAAAGAAAGACTCCAAAAAGTAATAGCTATATCCAGAACAAAAAGTCACAGTCACTTTAAATTAGTACTTATCTGAAGCTCAAATAATTGGTAGCAAGAAACTCTCTAACCACTGGCTCTACAGAGCTCCGTTTCAAAATCTTCCTCAGGAACCCCGGCATTGGAGTCAAATGTCTTTCAAAATGGTGAAGAGAAAGAAGGCATTTGACTCCAGTTGCAGTCTCTTTTCGATACCGGGGTTCCTGAGGAAGATTTTGAAATGGAGCTCTGTAGAGCCAGCGGTTGGAGAGTTTCTTGCTGCCAATTATTATACTCTGACACTTGGGGATTTTTTCTATTGTTGTGCCAAACTAATGGCAGTTAGGTGCACAAGTGCAGGTATTCTATACACTGTGCCCAAATTCTGAGAATGCCCCGACCTGCCCATGCCCTTGCCATGGCCACACCCCTGTTACAGAATAGGGCATAGGGCACATCCGTGCATAACTCCTAATGACTGCTAATGAAGTGCTTGTTAATGCCAATTATTAATTGTTATCACCAATAAGCAAATTACTTTTCACATGGCTCTTGGATCTGCCTGCTAAATTGAGCATCCAACTTTGGGCGACCTGTACAGAATTCCCCTTTAGCACATGATCAGTGCAAAACTTTACTGTACTTTCGCGAAAGGGCTCCTTAGTATTGGACTGAGGTTTAGAATCACTTTGCACAAGGACAAAATATTATTTTGATCCAAGACCAGTGAAACACTGATTCTGGATCTTGCACGTGAGAGCTGTATTGAGAAGTCAGCCAGCAGAATGGACACCTATTTACAGAATAACGTTATGAGTCTAAGTGAAATAAAGTCACTTTTAGAATAATTATAAAATTCACCATTGTTAATTGACATGTTTTCAACTGATGTCTACAGAACTTTCAACATATTAACATTCTTGTGAAATCTGATATTTCAGGCAGAAATATTGATCAGTAAATAGAGAAATTATCATTATCATTATATATTTTTTTTACTTTTGCATGCACTTACTCATAAAAACAGGGGAAATGAGAACACATAAAGGCCTTACTTGATCTCTGGCATTAGGCTCCCCTTTCCATTATTAAGAATGCTCTGTTTTTATACCACTGGGCTTCATTGGCTAGGTTTTCTAAAGCACTGCAATAGTGGACTAGACTAGCTCAGTGGTCTTCACAAATTGTTAATTGAGGGCACTTAGTAGTAGCATCAGTACTTTTCAACTCTTGTCTCTCCCGACACTCCTCCTTGGGAACTCCATTCACTGGGTAAATCTCTCTTATCTGCACCCTTCTCCTCCACTGCTAATTCCAGACTCCGTTCCTGTTATCTTGCTGCACCGTATGCCTGGAATAGACTTCTTGAGCCGGTACATCAAGCTCCATCTCTGGCTGTCTTCAAATCTAGGCTAAAAGCCCACATTTTGATGCTGCTTTTAACTCCTAACCCTTCCTCACTTGTTCAGCACCCATTTTTATCATTCCCACCTTAGTAATTCCCGTATCTCTTATTTGTCCTTTTTGTCTGTCCTAGTTAGGTTGTAAGCTCTGTCAAGCAAGGACTGTCTCTTCATGTCCAGGTGCGTGCATCTAGTAGTGCTATAGAAATAAGTGTATCAGAGTACCAGCTGATCCAGTCAGTTGTCTTGCCAACATTCTTTCTCCCTCATCTTGCAAACCCTGGCAAAAGCAAGCTCCGCACTTTTTGCGTGGAGCAGACGAGCTCCCTCGGACGGTCCGCCCAGTTGTTTATTTCTTTTAATGCCAGTTGCTGTCGGAAACTGCATAATTTCTTCTTGGATAGCAGAGTGCATCTCCTTCACCGACCTTACGAGTTGAGGAACAGCCACTAAGGAAAACGACCTTCCAGGTCCAATACTTCAGATGGCAGGAATCCAGTGGCCCGAATTGAGCTTGCAGCAGCTGGATGAAAAGTATCTATTTAGTAAATTTGCCTTTTCTTCATCATTTTCTACATAGCGGTTCGCAGCATCTTCTATTGAGCCTGCCATGAGTGGGAAAGCGTGGGGTACAAATGTAACAAAAAATAAAATAAATAAAGAAATAAAGAAATAAAAATTCTCTTCTATTGAGAAATGCCATGCCTTTCAAGCATGCAGCTCTTCCTCTGTCCCTTTCCCCCTTTCAGTCATGAGCTTGGCTAGAGAGGCAGAGCACAGCAAAAAGAAAACAAAATAAAATAGAATGAGGACAGGGGCTGCCACTGGACCATGGGCCTTGCATTGAAAAACATTGGACTAGCAACTGGGTCTGGCACTCTGCAGCTCTGTCATTAACTAGAAATCCTTGCAGGAGTGCAGATGCTGACACAACTGGGTCTGTCTGGCAGACTATGCAGGTGCTCAAGCAGGCTATACATTTGAGCAAAGGAGTATGACCTCTATAGGGATGGGTTCACTCTCTGTGAACAGAAGTGAATATTCTAGAACTGCATCTGAAACCTTTATCTGAGCTGGTGAACACACCAAAACCCTATGATAGATCAGGAACTAGGAAAGCAGTAAGAGAGCTGAACATAAAAGTTAACCATTGAAAAATATAATCATGCATACACAGTATAAGCCATATATTTACAGAAATCAAGGCCTGCTACATTTTAAATTACCAGTGAGCTTACTATAATCACCCTGAAAGAAACTGCAATATTAAATCATGGTCATCTCCAGTTTATTATTGGCCAACTGCCATATGCACACCATTTGGCTCTTGAGAGTCATGTGATTGAGGGGGCACAGTGCAATCCATTGCAGCGCTGACAGACTGAGACAGTCACACCGATAAGAAATAGAGCTGAGCTGATGCTATACTTCCACAAGGTCCTAGCTCTATCTTGAAAACATGGGGCGTCCAGGTGTTACACTGGTATTGCTGGCAATATAGATTATTACAGCGTCTTGTAGTTAGGTATGGAGAGGGAGAGTGTTGGCGGGAACTAGGTGGGGATTGTGTACACTCTTCCATCCAAGAAAATAGAGTAGAAAGGAGAAAGACAAAAAAGGCTAAGTGGACAGAATAACTGAACAGACTAGATGGTCTTTTTCTACTATCATTTACTATGTTAGAATGCAAAGCTTTTGGAGTTTTTGAAGGTCAGATTCCAGTAATAATAATAACCCTGTTTTTAAGAAAATAAGAACAACTTTTTTGTAGCCAGTTCCTTCCATGCTTTAGAATTTTGAAATGTTTGCAGGACAAACATCTCCAGCCACATGTTACTGAAATCATACAGGGACCTTCTTTTACAGAAAACTGGTTGTGTGAAGCTCATGCTCTGTGTCGTTTTTTTGGGGTAACACACTGGGACAAGCCAGAAGATTCAGAAGAGAGAGTGACAAGATTTGATATTCTACGGATGACGTGTACAAAATTGCCTTCTCAACAAAAATAAATAAATAAATAATATCAAGGTCAGTGCTTGGTCAAAGAAATACTGAGTTCTAATGACAAGATGACAAAATCTTCAAAACAATAAGGTGCTTTGCAGAGATCTAGCTTATTTTATTGATGTCAAAAATCTGTTGCAAACAGTTTTGCAACAGGGAAGATATATTGTTTGATTAAGTCTCATAAGTAACTCTTGTCACACTGTATGGCAAGGTGATTATTACTTGTAAGCGAAAATGTAATGTACTGCAGGCTGCTATATTGATTGCCACCTTTCATGCTTAAAAATATCTCCAGTTTAGTTCATTTTCATGCATAAATTGAATGCACCATGATCTGCTGTAAATCAGGAGATATATATCACATGATGCATGATTTTCTACTGAATATTACCAGTTTACAGTTTATGTGCATGAAAAAGAAATGTTGAAAAATGCCAAAGATAATAAATACTAGCTCTGGTCTAATGGCTAACTGCATGAGATACTGCATGTGGTTTTCTGAAGGGTCAAGCAAAAAGCAAACTAGAAAGATGTATTATTGGTAGCACCTAGAGCATTGCTTATTTACCGTTAGCTCACATCCTTTTCAGCAGTAGCTCAAGACAAGTTACATTCAGGAACACTAGGTATTTCCCTGTCTCTGGAGGGTTTATAATCTAAGGGGTCTTTCTGCTACGCTGCTTAAAGTGGCTTAATTTATTTATTTGCTGCATTTGTATCCCACATTTTCCCACCTATGCAGGCTCTTAATGCAGAACGCGCTCAAGCTTATGTTCGTATGTTCTGCGGTAAGTTCCAAATCTGCATGCACTACACATACACTAAAAATACTTTAAATTTTTTGTTGGGTGAGGCATGTATGGAGGCAGAAAGTAGGCATTACTGTGCAAATCTGCATTACCATGCACTAAATGCACGATTTGCACTAAGTGTAGATTACTCAGTGAGCCCTTACCGCCTACAAAATAGCTGACGATAACTGCTTGCATGGTAATTCTTTTTAATGGCCACGCTCTAAAGGCAACATTAGCACATGGCCATTAATAGAAAAAACAGCTGCAGGAAAAACCCATATAAGGCGCTCCAAGGCCACTTTTTACTGCTGCTTAGTAAAAGGTCCCCTAAGTTTGTACCTGAGGCAATGGAGGGTTAAGTAACTTGCCCAAGATCACAAGGAGCAATATGATTTAAACTGGGCTTTCCTTGATGTCAACCTATTGTTCTCACCACTAGGCTACTCCTCCATGCTTCTGAATCCTGTCTGCTGGATGAAGTATGCTATTTTGATATGGGCTGTTTTAAATACTGGAATGTGTTATACAGCACAATTTTGCTGGATATAGGGAGGGTCTCTGGATTCCATCTGGATCAAGTTGACTCACTGGCCCTTTTACTAAAGGGCTGCCGTGTGGCAACAGGCTTGCTTCATGGCAACCCAGAGCTACAGCTGGCCCAATGAGGCCGCTGGTGGTAGTTCTGCATCGAATGCATGCCATTTCCAGGTCTATGGAAAATAATTCCATAATTTCTAGCGTGGTGCTAACCCGGCGGAAATTGGGTAGCAGCGTGTGCTGCCCAGTTACCGCCAGGTTACTGTGGGAGCCCTTACCGCTACCCCAATGGGTGGCGATAAGTGCCCCCCCCCCACTGCATGTCCATGTGGTAAGAATAATCTTACCGCGTGGCCATGTCTTTTTTTTAGGGTTTTATTTACGTGCTGTGGTAAAAAGGGCCCTGACTTACAGCAAAAATGGCCCCCACCGCTACCACAAGGCCTTTTTTACTGCAGCTTGGTAAAAGGACCCCTCGATTAAGCCTGGACAGTTAGAGGACTATGAGATAGGCCAGTTCAAATTAGAGTTGACTCACCCATTCTTCTTCACAAGGAATCGTAGGAGTGAAGCATCCCTTGCAGACTGGATGGACCATGCAGGTCTTTTTCTGCCGTCATCTACTATGTTATGTTACTATGTTATGTTACTATGTTATAGTAAGTCCTCTTGTTTTATGAGTTAAGTGTGTACTTACAGAATAGAGCTTAGGTGGAATTTTGGCATTTATGCGCATATGTGCATAGGAATTGTCCCCAAAATGTTGCTTTACGTGCAGAAATGGCTTTTAAATTGTCCTTTGAGTTCTGTTCTGATATTTTTCAGAAGGCCATGCAATAGGACTGGAAAACTTACAGAGAAAGCTCTTGATCTGAAACATCTTGCAAGTTTTATGGAAAGAAGACATCTCCATCATCTGTTCCTGAGTGGATCTAAGTGTAGCAGGATGTCACAATGTGCCTTCCTATGAAGTGGTTGGTAGAACATACTGGGTCCTTTCTCTAGACTAGTGCCAGTCCTACAAATGAAGGGGTGGTCAGCCCAATAGCAGTAGATTCTTAAAGACTGTGAGAGAAGTATAAAACCCAAAGTCTTGTGAGGAGTGTGGGCTTTCCTCCCCTAGACGGGGTCCAGTAGAGAGGAAAAGTGTAGCATGCAGTGAGGTGGGCTTTCTGCCCTCTGGGACCCCATTAAGTTCTTGATCTTCTACCCAAGAATATAAGGAAGAGAAATGAGAAGAAAAAGGTTAGGAATGGAGACCATTCTCATAAGTAGAGTGGAAAGTGGTCGTAAGCCTGAAAACCAGCTAAACCCTGGGCAGGACTTCAGTAGGGCCTTTGTCACTAATGAAGAGAACATATAAATTATCCATGATGAAAGTATTTTCCAGATTTTTCTGTACATAAAGGGGGCAATTTTATAAGGATCTGCCTAGTTTTAGGTACCAAGATTGTGTATAAATGGTGATATTTTAATAATTTATGCACTGAGTGGCCACATATGCACATTAAATAACTTCTTATAAAATGTCAATTAGTGTAACAGTATGTGTCTTGTTTGCATGGTGTGTATTTTTACTGTGGGTGTGCATATCGGCAGAATTTGGGCAGGTCATGGGCGGTGCAAGCAAGTATACACATTAAACATGATCATTTAAATGCACGCATATTTGCAAGATGTAGCTGCGAGCATTTACATCATCTCTAGGACTGGCGTATGTGATCACACCTTAAATAAGGTGTGTTATTGGCCACTTGTGCTAGTATTTTATACAGAAAAATAGGCTTAAAATAGGCGCCTTTAATAGAAATTTTAGTAGATGTTATATTATAATATGACTTCTTACCTGCCATATACCTTAACAGTTCAAGGCAGGTTACAAAAACAAAGAAAACCAGAAACAAACATTCTGGGAGTTACAATAAAACATTCAAGCATTAGATCAAATATCCATTAAACGAGAAAATTAAGACTCCAGATGTGGAGACAGAAATGTTTTCAAATTCTTTCTAAACAATGCGTAGTATGAACAACACTGTAAGACTAAGGGGTCCTCCCCTCCGAAGGGACACCACCTTGTAGTGGTGGAGGGGCTTCTGTGTTTCAATGACTCAGAGGGCTATGCTGAAAGGTTACCCATATCAGACAGGCCTCTGAGGAGAAACCAGACAAAGAGTGTCCAGAACTGGGAGAGTGGTAAGATGGCAACCTGTAGTTCGTATGCCCAATGGCCTAGCTGCCCTCTGAAGTTTTGTCTTCTTTACGTAAATTTCCTCTCTGCAATTGCAGTTACCTTAACTGAGGGGAAGGGGACAACTAACGGTCAGTCGCCGATGGCCAGCGCTTTGTCCCCTGAGCAGCAAGTGCGGGACCGCTGTGCGACAAACTGCCCACAGATGAAAGGGTTGGCGAGTCCTTTGATTAGCGCTGGTGAAGGAGTGTCGATGCTCTTGGATCTGGAAAAAACAACTCCATCGCTCCCAAATTATTCAACCACCATGTCCAAAGGACTGAGTTAGAGGCATATGCTGAAACGGAGAACGTTTACAACAGAACCCGAATCGGCGGAACCACTCCTAAACACCTAAGAGAAATCAGCTTGGAGTTTTTGGCTCCCGTGGAGGTTACATTGAATATCATCTGGAAGGCCCTTCAGGAACTAACGGTGGCAGTAAATAATTTTGTTTCAGATATAATCTTATTAGAGAGTTACATGGACAATTTAACTGAACCCTTTGAGAGTGAAAAATTGATATAACAAAAGTTCTACACGAGCAAGAAGTGGCTATGATCTTGAAAATGATAATAGACCAGAAACTTTGAAAAATAAAATGAATATTATTATAGATGATTAATATCGAGATTATTGTTTTTCCCAGAATTCCGGGTATGACTCCTAAAGTTTTCTTCAGAAATATTTCCTCAATTATTACTTTAAAACGAGTGAAGCCTGTGAAAACTGGGATTACTTTAATCAGTGGGATCTGAATTAGAGACTTAAGTATATGTATTGTTAAATAACTTCTGTTTTTTTAAAAGAGAATGTAATCATATGTATTATTTCTAACTAATATTGCCACATTGAGCCTGCAAATAGGTGGGAAAATGTGGGATACAAATGCAATAAATAAATAAATAAATAATAAGTATGTTTTCAATGAAATGAATTGACTATATACCGTATTGGGCTTGAAGAAGCCAACCAGATGATCAATGTGGAATAATGAATTAGATGAGTAATATCTGGGGGAAAACAGGTTAATTCTATGTTTTTTTTTCCTGTTTATTGTTAAATTGATCTCCTTGTCTTGTTTCACTCTCCCTATTTAGTGGTCTAAGGAAGAGAATAGAATTACCTGATTGAAATAATTCATATATATTACCTTCTCTGTATTTCTGGCAAGTTGTTTTATCGCTTGTAAAAATTTAAGTGGTTATAAATAAAAAAAAAAATAAAAAAGACTAAGGGGTCCTTTTACAAAGGCGCGCTGAAAAATAGCTTGCAATAATGTAGGCGTGAGTTTTGGGTGTGCACTGAATCATTTTTCAGTGCACTTCTAAAGAAGGCCTATTTTGTTCCCCAAAAATGGACGTGTGGCAAAATAAAAATTGCCGCACGTCCATTTTGGGTCTGAGACCTTACCGCCAGCCATAGACCTAGCGGTAAAGAATTTGGGTGGTAATGACCTATGCAAGTCAGATGCCACTTGGCGCGTGTCTGCTACGTGCGCCAGAAAAAAAAATATTTTTCAGATGCGCGAAGTGGATGTGCACCAAAATTGAAATTACCGCAAGGGCCACGAAGTAACTGGGCAGTAACTCCAATTTGGCACGCGATGGACGTGTGTAGGTGTCTACGCGGCTTAGTAAAAGGGGCCCTGAGGGAAGTGAGTTCCTTAATGAAGCCATCTGGTAATGGAGTGACCAGAAAACTGTCTAATTGACTTTAAAGCAGTGGCGCTGGTAAATTGTAAAAGGAATTGAATACATGTCTAAGATATGTGAAGGAGATTCGTTAAATCCAACATATACAGAGGAACTGCTCCCAACAGGATCTTAAAGATCATTTTACACACTTTGAAATGAATATGTTCTTTGATTGGTAGCCAATGTAGTTTCAAATAATATTCCTTCACTGAGTCATAGCATTTTAAGCCATAGATTAATCTAACTGCCATGTCCTGCACAACTTGAAGTTGGTCTAATAATTTAATGGAATAGCCAATTAGAGCCAAATTGCAGTAATCAAATCTGGTCAAAACTAACACCCATACGAACAACCTGAAGGTATCTGTTGCAAAATACCTCTTGATAGATCTGAGTTTTCTCAAGATAATAAAAGTTTTTCTCAAAATCATTGAGACATAGGATTGCATTGTTAATAAATTATCCAATTTGACCCTTAAAATTTTAGACTGAAGGTCTAATGTAAACTCATTTCCATCAATTAGAAACTTAGATGTAAATCTTTCATCATGATCTGAACCTATCCAGAAAAACTTAGTTTTCTCCTTGTTCAGTTTTAGGTGATGGTTGGAAATCCAAGAATCAATTAAGGAAATACAAAGTTGTATATGAGACAGTATTTCATCCAAAAAGCAGAGCACAGAAGAAAGACAATATATCATCTGTGTAGATGTGATGCAAAAATTGAAATTTATCCAATATCATACCCAATTATCTAATTAATAAATTAAACAATACCAGAGAGAGTGGTGATCCCTGAGGGACCTCACTAATTGCCTTTCATTTATCAGACCTGTCATAAAATTACCCTCCACATAGTTTTTATAAAATTACTCTAAGGATGACAAACCAGAGTGTATTTTCTTGTGACACATGAACGCATTTTCTGGTGCAGAGTTTAGGTGGAGCACAAGGTGGAGTTTGGAAGTGCATATATTCTTTATAAAATATGCATGTTCTTTCAATGGATGCAACTTACTCATAGTGTGAAGGCATCTGTTGAGCTGGCATCATTGTCATCTCAGCTGCCTTCTTTATTTGCCAACGCCAAGACACTAGTATTAGCTGGGCACACAGCTTCATCTATTTATAAAATTTTTATTAACGCAACACACAACTTCAATACTGCCCTTCAACATAATTGGCAGCTTGATACAGAGTCTGTGGTAGATGAAAATATGTGGTTCTGTTTCTGGTCTAAAGTTATGAAACCTCTTTCCTCTGCAGCGGTTTTGCAGTCTATGTTTTTTTTATATCATAAAACCAATTGGACTCCTCGAAAACTTGCTACTGCTGGCCTGAGCTCATCAGACAAATGTTGGCACTGTTTGCTGCAAGTGGGTACTTTCTCTCATATGCTATATGAGTGTCCTCCAATCTTTCAATTCTGGAAGGCTGTTTGGAATATTATACAAAATCTTTTGCCCATAACTGATGACCTGACTTATTCAATTGTAATTTTTAAGTCCGTTCATGCAACTTTTGATTTGACCTCCCCGCAATCAAAACTATTGGACATTCTCCTCACTATTGCTCAACGGCATATTTTGCAAAACTGGAAAAACGCACAGTTGCTGAATATTCATTTCTGGTGGAATACAGTCCTGCAGCATCAGAAGTTTGAGCTCGCCATGGCTGCGAAAAGTCGGATGATAGTATCTAAGAAAAAAATTTGGTCTATTTTGGACAACTATCTCCAAACTACTCAGGCCACACCTTAAACCAGTAGAAAGGACTTATTTGTTAAACACCTGGATGCTTTCCCCTCCTTTTTTTCTCTTCTTTCCTTTCTCTTTTTTTTTCCTTTCCTACCTGTTGTGTTTCTTGCTTCCTATGTTTTTCCATCATTGTTTTCCTGTTATTTGTATTCTTTGAAAATTAATAAAATATTTGGAGAAAAAAAACTATGCATGTCTACTTTATGTGCTGTTTATGTGCAGTCATAAATATCCATAGCTGCTAGTTTACCCCTAGTATTTTATAGACTCTTAGGGGTCCTTTTATAAAGCTATGGTAGAAAGTAGCCTTAGAATGCCCTTATGTGGGTCTTCCCTGCATGCTAAGGCCATTTCTACATCAACAAGCACAGAAGAACAAAAAACCTTCATGTCAATAACAACAGGCAAACAAACACAGTGAAGGAGATAATGAAGATGATGAAAAAAACATCCAACGGACTCAAAGAGTTTACATTAGAGGTTTATTACACAAACAAATTTTCTTGTGTAATAAACCTCTAATGTAAACTCTTTGAGTCCGTTGGATGTTTTTTCATCATCTTCGTTGTCTCCTTCGCTGTGTTTCTTTGCCAAGACCATTTCTACTGCAGCCAGAAAATAGCCAATTTTTAATTTTCTGAATTAATGGACATGCACTAATGTTATTCACACAACCATAAACCCTGGGATTCTATATACTCAGAAGCTAATTGGTTAACAAGCTAGTCAGCACTGATAACTGGGTGTTAACAACCAATTATCAGCACTACTTGGCATTAATTAGAATTTACACATACTACTTGCTAAGTGTATTCTGTAACGTGGTATGCATAAATTCTGTTGCATAGTTCAAAAGTGGGCATGACTAGGGGCGTGGAATGGGTGGGTCATGGGCATATCTAAAATCTTTGCACGTTGTTATAGAATACACCTGCTCTGTGCCTAATTTAGGCGTCGGGATTTACATCAGGTTTTACTTGGCATAATTGGCTATGTCTAAATTTAGTCACTTGGACCAGCACTCGGTGTATTCTATAAACTGTGTGGAAATTTAGGCTTATTCTATAAAGTACTCCTAAATTAAGGTGTACTTTATAGAATATGCTTAACCAAATTTAATTTTGGCACTAAATTTTTAAAAGTGATATGTAGAATCTAGTCCAAACTGTGGAAATAATTTCTCACTCACAAATATAAAGGGTGGAGGAAAAGCCTGAGAGATTTACTCAGTCTACTACTACTATTTAACATTTCTAAAGCGCTACTAGGGTTACGCAGCGCTGTACAATTTAACATAGAAAGACAGTCCCTGCTCAATGAGCTTACAATCTAAAGGACAAATGTACAGTTAGTTAAGTAGGGGTCAATAAATTGGGGCAGTCTAGGTTTCTTGAAAGGTATAGAGGTTAGGTGTCGAAAGCAACATTGAAGAGGTGGGCTTTGAGTAAGGCTTTGAAGATGGGTAGGGAGGGGGCTTGGCGCAAGGGCTCAGGAAGTCTATTCCAGGCATAGGGTGAGGCGAGGCAAAATGGGCGGAGTCTGGAATTGGCGGTGATGGAGAAGGGTACTGAGAGGAGGGATTTGTCCTGAGAGCGGAGGTTTCGGGTGGGAACGTAAGGGGAGATGAGGGTAGAGAGGTAGTGAGGGGCTGCAGACCGAGTGCATTTGTAGGTAAGAAGGAGAAGCTTGAACTGAATGTGGTATCTGATCGGAAGCCAGTGAAGTGACCTGAGGAGAGGGGTGATATGAACTGTGGAAATAATTTCTCACTCACAAATATAAAGGGTGGAGGAAAAGCCTGAGAGATTTACTCAGTCAAGCAACTTACTGCTCCCATTCACCAGGAGCTAACTTGTTGCTGCTTAAGTAAATTAACTTTAATTACTGGCTGAAAAACCTCCACCCGCACACTCTTTTATTATTCAGTGTCATTCAAAAATTATCAAGAAGTGGGACAAACTTATCTTTGTGCTAGGGATCCACATTAGCACATGGCCATCATTAAAAATTAGTGTGTGAGCACTTTCTGACACCTATTTTGTAAATAGTAATGGCTCATGTTCTAATCCCACACTAATCAGCATGTAGTAATATTACGTTATATTACATTAAAGTCTTATAGTCCACTACAGCTACCAAATTCTAAGTGGGTAACATCAAGAGAAGGAGCATACTCCAGATAATTATACAAAAATGATCACAATCTTAGAAACATAAATATAAAAGTCAGGCAAGCTGTTTCCTAAAAAGGAAAGTCTTTAACAACTTCCAAAACTTGAAATAATGTTGTATTTGAGAAAAGAAGGAAGGGAATTCCAACTAGAGGCTGCCTGATGTGTTAGTGAAGATTGTACAGGATGTAAAGCGTTAACTTTATGAACAGTAGGAAATCCAAACATAAAAAGATTTCTAGTAACTCTACCATGATTCCTATTAAGAAAAACAAAATGATCAATTAAATAACCTGGGGTGTCTCCATGAAAAGCTTTAAAGGCTAAGACTAGAACCTAAAACTATAATCTGCCTCTACTGGTAACCAGTGCAACTGGGACATAAGAGGAGAAATAGAATCATATTTATTTGCTGAAAATATAACTATAACTGCAGCATATTGAACTCTCTGCAGCTTTGTTTTTAAAGATTTTGAACAACCAATGTAGATAGAATTACAGTAATCCAATAATGACAGTATTAGAGACTAACCACAGTATTAGAGACTAACCACCATATGAAAGATTACTGGTTCAAAGTATCTGGAGATGACCTGTAGCTTTTTGAGTAAAAAGAAAGATTTACTGACCACTTTATTGACCTGAATGTTAAAGAAAAGTTGATTGTTCAGTTCTACTCCTAATACTCTCGAAATTGAATCAAGATTTAAATCAAAATTGCCAACCTTAACAATAGAATTATCTTTCAAAAAGGCCAAAGGACCAATCCAAAGAAGCTAGTTTTTTCTTTATTTAACTTCAATTTAAATGAGCATAATCAAGCATCAACCAACTGTAAGCAATGCAACAAATTAGCCTCTTGAAGTAAATTACCTGGGGTAAAAGGTATCAACACTGTAATGTCATCCGTATATATATAAAACTACAACTGAAATGAGCCCAAATAATTTGCTAAGGGTTGCATCAGAATGTTAAACAACGAGGGTGAAAGGGAAGACCCCTAAGGCACTCCACCACTGCGCCCCATGGGTCAGAAAGATCATCCTGCATATTTACCTTATACAATCTAGCTAAAAATCCTGATTAGCACAGAACTGCCTACTCTTTGCCTCCCCCAGACATACTCCTTCCGACAAAAAATAAAATTTAATTTTTTTAGTTCACAGGTAGAAAATGCATATTTTCAATTTACCACAGGACGCCTGAACATGCCCTGTGGTAAGCCTTTTAAACTGTGGGAAGCATGCGCTAGCACTTACCACAGCTTAGTAAAAGGACTCCTTTGCTATTAGTGAAACCTAGGTCACAAAGGGGATAGTTCTGTAACAGTGTACCTATATTTAGATATGTAGTCTATAAAGGAAAGTAAGCACCTACATTTCTTTATAGAATAATAGTGTAGCCAGGTAAATATGTGTGTGTATACTTAGACATGAGCACATGCCAGTATTACAGATGGGGGAGGGAAGGAGAGAGAGATTGGCTCAGGGAAGGAAGGGAGGGAGGGAGGGAGGGAGGGAGGGAGGGAGGGAGAGATGTCAGATTCGTGGCAGGGGGTGGGAGAGGAAGAGATGGATGGGGACAGTGGGAACAGAAGAGGGAGAGGGAAGGTTGGATTTAGGGAGGGCAGAAGGGGTGGGAAGGGGACAGGGAGAGATTGGGAGGGTGGTGGAAGGGGCAGGGAGAGATGGGAAGGGTGAGGAAGAGGGAGAGAAAGATGGGCTCAGGGAAGGGTAGAGGGTCAGAGACGGAGAGGGGGAAATCGACTCTGGGAGGGTGGAGGGAGAGATGGACTCAGGGAAAGACAGATTCAGGGAAGGGGACAGAAGGGGGAGGAGAAATGAATGGGGAGGGGGTGGAAGGGGAGAGAGATGGACTCAGGAAAAGAGATTGGAAAGCAGAAAAGAGAAACTGGGACCAATGTGATAGAAAAATAAAATGCCCCGACACATAATGTAGACAAAAGTGTTTTATTTGGAATTTATTAACTGGAATATGTTAGCTTTGGGAAATGTGCATCACAGATGTTTATGTATTATGTCGACATAGGGAAATGTTGCTACTATTTGGGTTTCTGCCAGATAATTGTGTCCTGGATTGACCTCTGTTGGAAACAGGATACTGGCCTAGATGGACCATTGGTCTGAACCACTATGGCTATTCTTACTGTCATGAAATGCCTAGCCACCAGCTTGGGGTTATCCTGTGGCCACTTAGAGGGTCTATCCCCAGCACAGCTCAGGTCCGCCTGCACCTGACGCTTGTGATCTTCACTAGCACCCTCCTCCCATTGACTGGCTTACAACCACCTCTGGGCAAGTCTCCCGCTCTCAAATTATCCCCAGTGATTTCTAGGTTACTGAAGGCCACACTCCCAGTGATTCCACAGTTTCCAGAAAGCACTCACAGACCCAATATACAAACCACCAGGATTCTTTATCAGTCCAGACAAACATGGAGAACAAACAATTGTGTTTATTCTCATAAAAAATATTGACCAGTGGACATAAAATGTGCAATCAGCAAACAATAACAGGTAAGTGAAATATGGATCAATTATAACACTAACTAAACATTTGTTTACTTCCTAGAAAGTACCTGGGGAGATCAGGACATATAGCTGCTCACCAGTTATCACATATAACTTTTACAGGGCTTCAGCAAAGAGCTTTCTCTCTCTCTCTCTCTTCTCCCAGGCTGAAATTGGGGCAAAAGCCAGTACAATTCAAATGAAAAAAGCTCCTGGGCCAATCAGATCCCAGTCAACAACAATATTTAATAAAAGCTGGTTACATCACTACAGGCATTTCCTTTATCTGTGTTAACTAAAGAAGGGAAAGGTCAGTTTCTTTGTAACAGCTTAAAACATAACATGTACCACCTGCTGGCCAAACTAGAGAAATGCACTTCAAGAATTAATAAAGGCAACTCTTTAAGCTTAAAACACACTGTTCTGTCACACTTATGTTCTTGTAAGGGTTTAGGCAGGTTTTTGGCATTTTAGTATATATGTGGACACATACATACAGTACATATATGCCATTATTGTAATCATTTACATGCACAACTGGTACATAAATGTTGGCACCTATTTTATATAATTAGCCTTAATGTTAATTCAGAACTGATGGCCTACTATGATTAAGTTTGATACAGGGCTACAACATTCATTAGCATCTGTATGAAGCATAATGATGGGAATGGTTTTTCTATCTGACCTTCCCTATTGAGAATGACCAGTGGAGGAGATACTGGGTCACTGAAGTTATAAATTAAAAGGTTTTGGCATGAACATTGTCCTTCGCCTCTTTTCTGCTTCCCAGAAGAAAGCAGAGAGCTCAGCAGTACGGAGTCTCATGCCTCCTGAAGGGTTGAACCCTGTAGGGCTACAGCCTGAGCAAACTTTTGGATGTCTATCTGATGCCAGAACCAACTAGTGTATGCTACGATAGCCCCCCTGAGTACTGCTTTCGCTGTATCCCATAATATTTGAGGCTGATCAGCATATTGCAAATTATTATTTACTTAATCCGCACACGAACCTTTTCTTAATCCGCAAATGAACCTTTTCCGTAGATGGGAAAGCGGTAGAACTAGAGGACATGAAATGAGATTGAAGGGGGGCAGACTCAAGAAAAATGTCAGGACGTATTTGTTCACGGAGAGCGTGGTAGATGCTTGGAATGCCCTCCCGCAGGAGGTGGTGGAGATGAAAACGGTAACAGAATTAAAAAATGCATGGGATAAACATAAAGGAATCCTGTTCAGAAGGAATGGATCCTCAGAAGCTTAGTGGAGATTGGGTGGCAGAGCTGGTGGTGGGAGGTGGGGCTAGTGGTTGGGAGGCGGGGCTAGTTCTGGGCAGACTTCTACGGTCTGTACCCTGAAATGGCAGATACAAATCAAGGTCAGGTATACACATAAAGTAGCACATATGAGTTTATCTTGTTGGGCAGACTGGATGGACCGTGCAGGTCTTTCTCTGCCGTCATCTACTATGTTACTATCCTGCTTATTTTCGAAGGAAATCGCCAGCCATCTTCCGACACAAATCGGGAGATGGCCGGCCATCTCCTGAACCCGGCCAAATTGGCATAATCGAAAGCCGATTTTGGCCGGCTCCAACTGCTTTCCGTCGCAGAGCCGGCCAAAGTTAAAGGGGGCGTTTCCGTAGGGTATGGAAGGCGAGATGGGGGTGTAGTTATGAGATGGCCGGCTTCGGACGATAATGGAAAAAAGAAGGCCGGCTCTGACGAGCGCTTCGCCGGCTTCACTTGGTCCATTTATTTTTAGGACCAAGCCTCAAAAAAGTGCTCCAACTGAGCAGATGACCACCGGAGGGAATCGGGGATCACCTCCCCTTACTCCCCCAGTGGTCACCAACCCCCTCCCATCCAAAAAAAAAATTAAAAGTCATTTTTTTGCCAGCCTCTATGCCTGCCTGAAATGTCATACCCAGCTCCATGACAGCAATATGCAGGTCCCTGGAGCAGTTTTTAGTGGGTGCAATGCACTTCAGGCAGGTGGACCCAGGCCCATCCCCCCTACCTGTTACATTTGTGGTGGTAAATGGGAGCCCTCCAACCCCCTCCCCCCAAAACCCACTGTACCCACATGTAGGTGCCCCACTTCACCCCTCAGGGCTATGGTAGTGTTGTATAGTTGTGGGTAGTGGGTTTCGGGGGGGATTTGGGGGGCTCAGCACACAAGGTAAGGGAGGTATGCACCTGGGAGCAATTTCTGAAGTTCATTGCAGTGCCCCCTAGGGTGCCCGGTTGGTGTCCTGGCATGTGAGGGGGAACAGTGCACTACAAATGCTGGCTCCTCCCACGACCAAATGCCTTGGATTTGGCCGGGTTTGAGATGGGCAGCATCGGTTTCCATTATTGGCGAAAACCGATGCTGGCCATCTCAAACCCGGCCATCTCTGACATTTGGCCGGCCCGAACCGTATTATCGAAACAAAATTATGGCCGGCCATCTTTTTCGATAACACGGTCCGGGACTGCTGTTTGCGGCGCCGGTGTTAGGTTTTCAAAGCTGGAACTAGGTTTGTGAGCCCCTGGGCCACTGCCGAATAGCGGCAGTGGCAGGCAAAACCACCCCACACCGGAGATTAGGCAGAACAAGACTGGACCCCCGGACTGGAGTTGCAGCAGAGGCAAACAAGCAGGAATAAGCAGAGCAGGCACACTTAAACTTCACCTGCGCTTGGCCGCTTTTCACCAGGAGTTGAGCCCCTGGCTGCAGGTGGCCGGCAGGACTTACTGGGCAAGGCAGGACTGGATACCCACTAGGCTGAACCAGGACTGAGAGCCAGATTCACTAAAGTCGTCGGTAATTCCCGTTCCCTACCGATTTCATAGCGAATCGGTAGGGAACGGGAATGCATCAACGATAGGGAATGCAAATGAGCTACTCGTTGTAGCTCAGTTGCATTCACTATTTTCCTCGGTTGCCAGACGGAGAATCAGGACATCCCTTTCGATTATGCACCTCTTCCTGGTCTCTTCAGCCAATCAAAGCGGATTTAGCTGGCTGTTGTCAGCAAAACGCGCTCTGATTGGCTGAAGAGACCAGGAAGAGGTGCATAATCGAAAGGGACATCCTGATTCTCCGGCAACCAGGAAAATAGAAAGATTTTGCTGTGGAGGGGTAAGTGGCGCTGCGAAGACAAAATAGAAGGGGGAAAAAAGCGGCAGAGTGAAAAACGGCGAAAGAAAAAGACGTCTCTCACAAGCGCAGGGAGAGTACTTCCATAAAGGACGCCCCTCAGATGCGCTCCTTGCTTTTTTCTTTTTTACCTTTTTTGGGGGGCCCTTTTCCTTTCCGATTCCCTCACAGGAGCCCTAACGAGAGGTGCAGACCTCCCGTTAGAGTTCCTACAGTAAGGGAATCGGAAAAACTGTAGTGCATCTCATTATAATGGGCTACAACGGTAGTGCAGCTCATTATAATAGCTTTTGAATAATTTGCATTCCGTTTTCGTTGCCTGCTACCGTGGCAGGGAAAATGCCCTTAGTGCATGCCCCCGGTAAACTACTTGCGTTTTAAACTGGCTGGAACCAGTTTAAAACGCAAGTTGTGGGCTCGTTAGGTTTAGTGCATCTGGCCCTGAGAGTCAGAGGGGAAAGGAAATATACAGGGACAGCAAGGCAGGGAAGGAATAAGCTAAAGGAGAGGACTGAGAGCTGCAAGCAGCCACTAAAACAGGGAACAAAACACTGAACAATCAAGACCCAGGACTGAAAGCTGCAGAACAGCCACTAGACACAAACAGACAAAGACTAAACACAAGACTAACCCAGAGACAGGAATAGCAAACAAACAACCTAATCTAACTACCCACTGACTAACTAAAACAGACAAGGAGCAAGGCAAGGAACCAGACTGAGCAGAAGTGCAACAGCACCCCAACATACCAGGGCCTTAGGCGATGCAAAGGCACAGCAGAGAGTTTCCAACTGACTAATAAGCCCAGCAGCAGCTGAGGCTCAGTTGCAGCAATCACCAGACCACTATGGGAGCTGTGCAGGGTCAAACAAGACAGACAAATCTGGCAGCCTGGAAGATCCGGACTGGACTGGGCTAAAGTCTGGAACGGGTGAAAGTCCATAGCAGCCACCGGTTCTAACCACCAGAGAGCGAGGTGAGCACAGACGTAACAGCTGGCCATATAGATGGCCGGCACCATTCGATTATGCCCCTCCACGTTACTATCATGGATTCTGTACAGCAAAGCAATCTGGGCTTGTGACATTACAAAACTACCAAGCTGCCTGAGCATGAACTATGAAAGAGACATTGTTCTTTGTTTTCCTGCTATGTATGTGCAGTGAAGTAGGTGCATGAGACTTGTGAAGACCTTGAAGACACAACAGTGTTACCACCATCTTCGGCCAGCCTCGGTACCCCTACATTCCTCAGTTGCATTCTGTTTCTTATCACTGAAGATACTGAACATCTGACTTGCATGTGATAGCAAATGTCTGCTTTGCTCTGCTAACATCCAATCAGAGGCACTGCTTCCAGTGTTTGGGTATCTGCATGCAGCACTGATGGAAACTACTAATTGTTTTCAGAGTTAAAGACTTTGCTTTTAACCACATTTTTTTCTTTTCCACAGGCTTATGTCCAAGTCACTACAGGGTAAACCATCTCTGTGTTGCCATCCAAGACAACCCCTATAAAACTCACAGGGGCCTGTTTACTTAAGTATGGCAGGTGTTTGTACTTACTGTGTGTTAAAAGACAAAATTAACATGCAGTAGTGCAAAGGACATCTTGTAACTTCTTGGGCATGTCCAACATTCCCCTTGCAGTTTCCACGCAGACAAGTTCCCTACCACATTATTCTAAGCCTGATCAATGTGGATGACCCTAACATAGAAGCCAGCTCTGTGAATGCTTGAGCACCCCCAATATTGAGCAAAATCCTTGACTGTGTCCAGGGAGAGGTAATTTCTATTGGGTTTAGCACCGCACCCCCAATCATTTTGAAAAGTTGACTCCTCTGGCACCTCATGAAAAAGGGATATATAGCTATTATTACTCTCACAACTGTTTTCTCTAGAAAATGACAGGCTTTTGGTTTAATTGTTGTAAATTATAATAGCATCAAGTGACCTGGTGTCATATACTGATGTTAGCCATTTGCTGAGTGTACTTGAATGTGCTCTTCTACTGTACATAGCCCATCGCCCACTGTGATAAAGCTATAATTAAACACACCCAGTTAACAAACTGTTGACCCATAACTGTCATCCAAAAATCTGAAGCATGTAGTGGCTGTTAACCTTCAGCATTATCAGGAGGCTCACATATGTCTGGATAATATCATTTTGCTTTGGGCCAACACACGGGAAGATGCAGTTTTGCTAGAGTGCTTAGAACACAAGGTATGCTGCTGAGTCTCAAATGCGCTGATCTGAGTTAGCTTTTATTATATTTGGAGGAACATCAATTATGCAGGCTTTAGATGAGTTGTTCTTCATTCATTAGATTTTTTTCTCTGGAGATCTTATACTTCATTTTATGAGTAAATTTCTTTCCAGGTACTGTTTGATATTCTTGATGGTGTAAAAAAAGACTTGAAACAGTATATTAACAATGCAATACTACATTTTCAGTAAGCTTCTGCTTACATTGCTTTACTCCAGTTTTTCAATTTAACCTAATATATATATATATATATATATATATATGCAAGGGGAGGAGTGGCCTAGTGGTTATTAGGGTGGTGGACTTTGGTCCTGGGGAACTGAGGAACTGAGTTCGATTCCCGGCACAGGCAGCTCCTTGTGACTCTGGGCAAGTCGCTTAACCCTCCATTGCCTGCCGCATTGAGCCTGCCATGAGTGGGAAAGTGCGGGGTACAAATGTAACTAAAAAAAATAAATAAATAAAATAAAATATACTAGTAAAAAAAGCCTGTTTCTGACAGAAATGAAACTGGCGCTAGCAAGGGGTGCCTCTGAGTGTGTTTGTTTGAGAGAGTGTGTGTGCGAGTGTGTGTGAGAGAGTGAGAGACAGAGTGAATGTGCGAGTGTGTGTGTGTGTGAGAGTGAGAGTGTGTGTCTGAGAAGGAGAGTGTGTGTGTGAGAAAGACTGAGAGGGTGCCCCCCCTCCCAGCTTCAGGGTGGTTGGCTCCCCTACCTGCAGCTGTCATGGCCGTGCCCCACCTTCCTTCCTTCCTCCCTCCCTGCTGTCATGGCCGTGCCCCACCTTCCTTCCTTCCTTCCTCCCTCCCTGCCACCGACGTTCAGGTTCGTTCCCACCGTCCTTGCCTCCCTCCCACTGCCACGGTCAGGAAGGCTGCCGTCCCACCGTCGTTCATGCTGGCTCCCTGGCTGCCATGTTCAGGCTGGCTGGCTGGCTCACTGGCTACCTGTCTCCCTCCCTCCCACTGTCCGATGTTGAGGCTGTCTGGCTGCCTGCCTCCCTCCCTCCCTCGCACGTTGTTCCAGGGTCGTGTGTTATGTATTTGGCGACGCTTGTTTGTGTGGGGACGGTCTGTGTTTGTTGGTCCGCCTCCGCCTCCGCGCCTGTGCCTTGTGTGTTTCGGCACTCAAGAGGCTGGCTGGCTGGCTAGTTGTGTCCCTCTCTCCCACCCTCTGAGGTTCAGGCTGGCTGCATGCCTGCCTGCCTCCCTCCTTATCTCGCACGTTGTGGCTGGCTTTGTCCGTGAAACGGATGAAACTTTTTTTTCGCAACGCTGTTTTTTTAGGGACGCTGGTTTTGTTTTTGTTGCTCCGCCTCCGTGCCTGTGCCTTGTCCATTTCGGCCCTCGAGTGTCAGTGCTCCGCCCTCAACATCATCACGTTGTGACGTGAGGGTGGGGCTGACACACATGGCCAAACGGATATCTATGCCACCTCAAGTTTCCGGTTGAGGCTTCATTAGAATGTTCGCGGTGTGTTTTATATATAGAGATATCCCACTCACTCTCATGGACAAAGGATATGCTATGCAGAGTTCTTTTCTTTAGGAGAATGGAGACAGAACATACCTTTTTTTAAATTTAAAGTTCAACATTATATAACCATGCAAATACTGCTTGTAAGGAACAATGTACAGTGAAGATATATATAAGAAATGATCAAAAAAATAAGGAAAAGTAAATAATATTTCTCCACTAAAGTCCCAAATGTGAAGGAACCAATTCAGATTACTAGCAAGAAAAGGAAAAAAGGCCAGTGTCAGTCCTATGGAGGAATTCATTACATGCAGCATTAACCTACTCAAGAAGGCGTGGATGCAACAGAACACATTAAAAAAAAAGATTTATTACACACCTTTTTCCAAATTTGAGCTTGTCCCAGAGACAATGTGCGGTTTAAGGGCTCCTTTAACAAAGCCGCAGTAGTGATTCCCATATGGCAAATGCAACAAAGCTCATAGGAATTGAATGGGCTTTGTTGCATTTGCTGGGCTGGGAATCACTACTGCGGCTCTTTAAAAGGAGCCCTAAGTGACTTGCTGGGGGTCACAGGATTTGAACCCTGACTTCCCTGGTTATTAACCCACTGATGCTCCTCCACTCTAGGACCTTACTGGTGGGAGCACTACATTCTAAGGGCCCTGCTTACCAAGTTGCACAATGTGCTAAAAATGAGTGCGCTAACCATGTAGACGCCCATAGGAATATTATTGTCATCTACACGGTTAGTGCATGCTTGGTGCACACTAATGCTTAGTGCGTGCTAAAAATGCTAACGTGCCTTTAGCACAGCTTAGTAAACAGGGCCCTAAGTTCTCTTTATAAACGTGTCAACATACGAGTTGTGTTCCCAAGGACGTTAACTCCAAGCTCAAGCAGAGGATGAACTTCATAAAATAAACAGATTATTTACATTCTATTCAATGACATTTGGTGGATGACCTTCTACATACAATTTACTTTCACGGCACTTCAAAGTTTGGAAGACAAAAACAAGCTTACTTCTTCTGTTAATACTGAAGACTCTGGATAGAAACACAAAAATATTTTGATAGAGCTATATATACATTTTGTACTTGGATATCTGTACAGCATTCTTTGATCAAGACCATGATCCCAGATTAGCATGATGGTTTGGTTATTGTGGTTCCTGGATTCATACACTCAAAATACCAAGCATCTTATACCCTAGTTATCTTGGAAGAGCACCACACTTACCCTGCCAATTTGTGGCAAGACATACAGTACTTAGATTTAAAGAAAAACACTGAGAACAAACTTCTACAGTTCTTTATCAACCCAACTCCCCAAGTTATTCCTAAAGGTACTCATTCATTTCTCTTCACCTAGAAGCATAAGTACATAAGTATTGCCATACTGGGACAGACCAAAGGTCCATCAAGCCCAGCATTCTGTTTCCAACAGTGAACAATCCAGGTCACAAATACCTGGCAAGAGCCCAAAAAAGTACAAAACATTTTATACTGCTTATCCCAGAAATAGTGGATTTTCCCCAAGTCATTTTAATAATGGTCTATGGACTTTTCCTTTAGGAAGCCGTCCAAACCTTTTTTAAACTCTGCTAAGATAACCGCCTTTACCACATTCTCTGGCAACGAATTCCAGAGTTTAATTACTTGTTGAGTGAAGAAGTATTTTCTCCAATTTGTTTTAAATTTACTATTTTGTAGCTTCATCGCATGCCCCCTAGACCTAGAGGCTCATTTTCAAAGCACTTAGCCTCCCAAAGTTCCATAGAAACCTATGGAACTTAGCCTCCCTAAGTGCTTTGAAAATATGCCTCTTAGTATTTTTGGAAAGCGTAAACAGACGCTTCACGTCTACCCGTTCAACTCCATTCATTATTTTATAGAACTCTATCATATCTCCCCTCAGCTGCCTTTTCTCCAAGCTGAAGAGCCCTAGCCACTTTAGCCTTTCCTCATAGGGAAGTCGTCCCATCCCCTTTATCATTTTCATCACCATTCTCTGCACCTTTTCTAATTCCACTATATCTTTTTTGAGAAGCGGTGACTAGAATTGAACACAATATTCGAGGTGCGGTCGCACTATGTAGCGATACAAAGGCATTATAACATCCTCATTTTTGTTTTCCCTTCCTTTCCTAATAATATCTAACATTCTATTTGCTTTCTTAGCCGCAGCAGCACATTGAGCAGAAGGTTTCAACATATCATCAACGACAACACCTAGATCGCTTTCTTGGTCTGTGACTCTTAACGTGGAACCTTGCATGACGTAGCTATAATTTGGGTTCCTGTTTCTCACATGCATCACTTTGCACTTGCTCACATTAAATGTCATCTGCCATTTAGACGCCAGTCTCGTAAGGTCCTCTTGTAATTTTTCACAATCCTCCCACGATTTAATGATTTTGAATAACTTTGTATCGTCAGCAAATTTAATTACCTCACTAGTTACTCCCATCTCTACGTCATTTATAAATATGTTAAAGAGCAGCAATCCCAGCACAGACCCCTGGGGAACCCCACTAACTACCCTTCTCTATTGAGAATACTGATCATTTAACCCTACTCTCTGTTTTCTATCTTTTAAACAGTTTTTAATCCACAATAGAACACTACCTCCTATCCCATGACTCTCCAATTTCCTCTGGAGTCTTTCATGAGGTATTTTGTCAAACACCTTCTGAAAATCCGGATACACAATATCAACCGGCTCACCTTTATCCACATGTTTGTTCACCCTTTCAAAGAAATGCAATAGATTGGTGAGGCAAGATTTCCCTTCACTAAATCCATGTTGACTTTCAGGCTCATTTTCGAAAGAGATGGACGTCCATCTTTCGACAAAAATCGGAACATGGACGTCCATCTCCCAGAGATGTCCAAATTGGTATAATCGAAACCCGACTTTGGACGTCTCCAACTGCAGTCCGTTGCAAGGACATCCAAATTTCAAGGGGGTGTGTCAGAGGCATGGTGAAGGTGGGACTTGGGCATGCCTAACACTTAGACGACTTTGAGCCATAATCGAAAAAAGCAGCGACGTCCTAAAGTAAAACTTGGACTTTTTCACAAGGACGTGTTTTCTTTACAAATAAGGCACAAAAAGGAGCCTAAAATGACCAGATGACCACTGGAGGAAATTGGGGATGACCTCCCGTTATTTCCCCAGAAGTCACTAACCCCTCCCACCCTCAAAAAACATCTTTAAAAATATTTTGTACCAGCCTCTATGCCAGCTTCAGATGTCATTCTCAGGTCCATGACAGAGCATGCAGCTCCCTGGAGCAGTTTTAGTGGGTGAAGTGCACTTCAGACAGGCGGACTCAGGCCCATACCCCCCCTACCTGTTACATTTGTGGATGAAACAGTGAGCCCTCCAAAACCCACCACAAACCCACTGTACCCACATCTAGGTGCCCCCTTCACCCGTAAGGGCTATGGTAGTGGTGTACAGTTGGAAGTAGTGGGTTTTGAGGGGGTTTGGGGGGCCTCAGCACACACGGTAAGGGAGCTATGTACCTTGGAGCAATTTATGAAGTCCACTGCAGTGCCCCCTAGGGTGCCTGGTTGGTGTCCTGGCATGTCAAGGGGACCAGTGCACTATAAATGCTGGCTCCTCCCACGTCCAAATGGCTTGCATTTTTGACATGGACGTCTTTGGTTTCGAAAATCGCCAAAAGTCAAAGACGTCCATGTCTAAGGACGTCCATCTCTAAGGACGTACTTGGTATTTTTGAAACAAATGGATGCCCATCTTTTTTCAAAAATACGGTTTTCCCTGCCCCCGGATTTGGAAGTTTTAGAAAGACGTCCAAATCTCAACTTCCACGTTTCTTTCAAATATGCCCCTCTTTGTCTCATTATCCATGCTTTTGAATACGCTCTGTAATTTTGTTCTTTATAATAGTCTCTACCATTTTGCCCAGCACCGACGTCAGAATCACCAGTCTACAATTTCCCGGATCTCCTCTGGAACCTTTTTAAAAAATCGGCATTACTTTGGCCACCCTCCAATCTTCCAGTACCACGCTCGATTTTAAGGATAAATTACATATTACTAACAATAGCTCCGCAAGTTCATTTTTCAGTTCTATCAGTACTCTGGGATGAATGCCATCCGGTCCAGGAGATTTGCTACTCTTCAATTTGTAGAACTGCCCCATTACATCCTCCAGTTTTATAAAGAATTCATTCAGTTTCTCCAACTCATCAGCTTCAAATACCATTTCTGGCACCGGTATCTCTCCCAAATTTTCCTCAGTGAAGACCGAAGCAAAGAATTCATTTAATCTCTCTGCTATGGCTTTGTCTTCTCTGATCACCCCTCTTACCCCTCGGTCATCTAGCGGTCCAACTGATTCTTTTGCCGGCTTCCTGCTTTTAATATACCTAAAAAAACTTTTACTATGTGTTTTTGCCTATAACGCAATCTTTTTTTTGAAGTCCCTCTTAGCCTTCCTTATCAGCACTTTGCATTCCTTATGCTGTTTCTTAATATTTTCAGTCAGTTACTTCTTCCATTTTCTGAAGGATTTTCTTTTAGCTCTAATAGCTTCCTTCACCTCACTTTTTAACCATGCTGGCTGTCATTTGATCTTCCGTCCTCCTTTTTTAATACGTGGAATATATTTGGCCTGGGCTTCCAGGATGGTGTTTTTGAACAGCATCCATGCCTGATGTAAATTTTTGACCCTCGCAGTCGCTCCTCTAAGTTTTTTTTTCACCGTTCTTCTCATTTTATCATAGTCTCCGTTTTTAAAGTTAAACGCTAACATATTTGATTTTCTATGTATACTTTCTTCAAAGCTATTATCAAATCCGATCATATTATGATCACTGTTATCAAGCGGCCCCAGCATCATTACCTCCCGCACCAGATCATATGCTCCACTAAGAACTAGGTGTAGAAGTTTTCCTTCTCTCGTCGGCTCCTGTACCAGCTGCTCCATAAAGCAGTCCTTGATTTCGTCAAGGAATTTTACCTCCCTAGCATGTCCTGATGTTACATTTACCCAGTCTATATTGGGGTAATTGAAATCAACAGCATTCAAAAATTCTACCTCATATACATCCTGTTTGGGGGCTACTATGGCAGGCAACACATGAAAAAAGTGGAGAAAAAAAGACTTCAGAAAATTCGGAAACTCCTCGTTCTTAAAGGACACGCCTTTGGTATAATGAGGGAACCGTTGCAATCATATGTCTTCACAAAAAAAAACTCCACTATATAACCTTTCATACAAGCACTGCTATGTGCAACCACAAACACTTGTAACGGAGACCCACTATGTACCATTTCCGTCGTATTGGAATTTTTTTTGGGGGGGGGGGGAGGTTAGCGTGGGCGCCCTTACTGCCTCCTAAATAGGTAGTGGTAAGGGTTCCCCCGGGGAAATGGCCGCACAATAAGTGGTTAACTTACTGCATGACCATTTCCTTTTTTTTTTTTAAAAGACCTCTTACCCACTGGAGTAAAAGGGGGTCTCGACGTGCAGCCAACCTGCCATCGCAGGGGTCCTTCTACTGCAGCTTGGTAAAAGGACCCTTTACTGTCTTGAATGAAAACATCACTATTTGTGCCCTGCATTAGCCACTCTAAAATTAACATAGTAGAGAATAACAGAAAAAGATTATCCTGTATATGCAGTTATTCCTACCCAGCACAATTTTTTTTCACCTTCCTCCTTTGTATTTTTCTGTCTGAGCTCCAGCATCAACAATCTTGTAGGAATGCACATTTAAAAGAGATGAGGGGCTGGATGAAAGTCTTGTAGTCCAGTTTTGACTCGCAAGCCATAGTTTACTGATCTCTGTCACAGAATTTATGTATCTACACAAGTAAAGAAGCTACTTAGATGAGAAGCATTCCACCGGAGACATTTTTTTAAATATTATATGCTGCTTTATTAGGCTATACATGTATAGCCTTTTAGTGCGCACATTACCCCCTAACAATTTTGATATCAAAGGCATCACATTCAGCTCAGCTAGCAGTCCCCAATCAATATTTGATCCTAATTATACTTAATGGCTTTGTTGTGTCTGACTACCACATCACAGTGACAGAGAGAAAGACAAAACACAACATTCTCCAGGGGCAAAGAAGACTTTTTGTTATTTCATGTGCAATGTTAAAGCCTTCCCTTTCACTGTCTTGAGTCTAGTCCATTTTAGATCAGGTTTAAGCAATGGGAAAACAAGTATATTACTATGAAAGAAACGGATTAAAGTTGAACAAACACAATAGCCAGGAGTAGGTGTAGAGGAAATGATAAAGTGGGGCATTCTTGATATGATGTCTAAACCTGATTTTGGATGTTTTGGGAAATGTCCAAAAAATCCAGTGGTGAACATGACCGTTTTCAAACCAGAAAACGGTCCAACTTTTTGTTTCAAAAATGGTCATTTGCTAGATGTTTTTGTGCTCAGTATGTCTACAATTTAGGACAATTAAAAAAGAAGTCCAAGGGAAAAAAGGAGGTGATGAAATTTAATGTGGACAAATGCAAAGTGATGCACATTGGGAAGAATAATCCAAATCATAGCTGCTTGAAACTAAGATCCACCTTAGGAGTCAGCACTCAAGAAAAAGATCAAGGCAGCGCTGCGTATGCCTTGTAGCGCTATAGAAATGCTAAATAGTAGTAGTAGTAGTATATGCTGAAATCTTCTGCTCAGTGTGTGGCGGCAGCCAAAAAAGCAAACAGAATACTAGGAATTATTAGAAAAAGGGATAGAAAATAAGACAAAGAATATTATAATGCCTCTGTATCTCTCCATGGTGTGACCACACCAGGGGCAGACTGACAGTGGTTGGGGCCCCTGAGCAGTGAAGGTCAATGGGGCCCCCTGGCCACTGCCCACCGCCCCACCACTGCACCGCCGCCCCTATCCTGCACAATAGAGCCCCACCATCACCACAGTTGGTGTGTTTTGGAGGGCTCACACATTCTTGCACAAGTGTACCAGTTAGAATGGGATATAGGCCTGGGTTCCTTTCTCTACAGTGCACTGCACCAACCACTAGGCTACTGCAGGGATCTGCTTGCTGCTTTAATAGGACTGGTCATAATATCTGGAACTGCCATAAAGACTGGTATGTGTTGTTTCTTTCACATCTTTGGGGGGTAGGAGGGGGTCAGTGACCACTGGGAGAGTAAGGGGGGGGGTCATGCCTTAATCTCTCCAGTGGTCTTTTAGGGCACCTTTTGTGACAGCCCTAGATGTTTTTGCTTTGTTGCATTATGACAGGATATAGTCCCCAACATGCCCCCTTGTGATCTGCATGCACTGCAGAGAAAAAGTCTCAAATCCTAGCTTCATAAATTGCGATTTGAAAGTTTTTCAGAGACAAAACATCCAAATGCCACTTTATGCCGTATTGTTTTTCTCTTTTGAAAATGAATCCCAAAATGTCTATAAGAGTAGGAAAGTTGTCAAAACACATGCGAATTGTAAAAAATTGCAGGAAGACCTTAGGAAACTGGAAGATTTGGGCGACCAAATGGCAGAAGAAATTTAATGTAAACAAATGCAAAGTGATGCACATTGGGAAGAATAATCTGAATCATAGTTATATGATGCTGGGATCCATTTTAGGAGTCAATACTCAAGAAAAAGACCTAGGTTTCATTTTAGACAATATGCTGAAGTCTTCTGCCCAGGGGCGTATCTGCTATGGGGCCATGTAGATTTGCCCCTGGACCCCCCTACTGATGACCCTCTCAACCACTCCCCCTCCCGCCGTCACTCCGTCGTCGCGCCTCACCTCCCTTTGCAGGGGGCTGAAGTCTCCTTCCTTCCTTCCTTCCTTCGTTTGGGTTTGGTGGTTTCTGATGTCCTGCACGCACACTGTTTCTGTGAGTCTGACGTCCTGCACGTTGTAAGTGCGTGCAGGACGTCAGAAACCAAACCCAAAGGAAGGAAGGAAGGAAGGAAGGAAGGAAGGAGACTTCGGATGGCGGGGGTTGGGGTCCCCCGCCAGCAAAGAGAGGTGAGGCGCGACGGTGGAGTGACGGCGGGAGGGGGGGTTCAAAGTTGCTGAAGCCAGGTGGTGGTGTCATCGTTGGGCGGGCGGGTGGTGGTGTCGTCGTCTTTGGCGAGAGGGGGGGTTTAAAGTAGTTGGAGGTGGTGGTGGTGTTGGCGGGCGGGTGGGGGGGTGGTAGTGTCGTCGTCGTCTTCAGCGGGGGGGGGGCTCAGCGGCGCCAGGGGGGACTAAAATGTGCCCCCTCACCTCGGCTCTGGCCCCCCCTACCGTTGAAGTTCAGATACGCCCCTGCTTCTGCCCAGTGTTTGGCGGTGACCAAAAAAGCAAACAGGATGCTAGAAATTATTAAATGAGGGATGCAAAAGAAGACCAAAAATATTATAATGCCTCTGTATCGCTCCATGGTGGAACTTCACCTTGAGTATTGTGTTCAATTATGGTTGTCGTATCTCATAAAATATATAGCGGAATTAGAAAAAGGTTTCAAAGAAGAGCGACCAAAATGATAGAGGGGATGGAAGTTAGGGCTTTTTAGCTTGGAAAAGAGATTGCTGAGGGAGGATATGATTGAGGTGTACAAAATCCTGAGTGGTATGGAGTGGGTGGAGGTGAATCGATTTTTCACTCATTCAAAAAGTACAAAGACCAGGGGACATTCAATGAAAATACATGGGAATACTTTTAAAACAAACAGGAAGAAATATTTTTTCGCTCAAAAAATTGTTCAGTTATGGAACTCGTTGCCAGAGAATGTGGTAACAGGTTTTAGTGTATCTGGGTTTAAAAAACATTTGAACAAGTTCCTTGAGGAAACGTTCGTAGTGTGTTATGGGGATGGACATGGGAAAAGTCACTGTTTGCCCTGGGATTGGTAGTATGGAATGGTGCTACTAATTGGATTTCTGCCAGGTATTTTTGACCTTGTTTGACCACTGCTAGATGCAGGATACTGGGCTAGATGGACCATTGGTCTGACCCAGTATGGCTTGCCCTCCCACTCCCTATGAACTTCAATATCCCCCACACCCAGGATCACAGTGGGCCTACCTGCCCAATATCTGGTGATCCAAACTACCATGAGGAAGCTACTAGAGACGGAAACAGCCATTTTAAAGAGGCAGCCACGCTGGGCATCATTTCTGCCCATTTTCCATTAAATCACCAGGGATCTGACAAGCAGGCCAATTGTGATCCTGGAGGGGGTCTTGAAGTTTTGGAGGGGGGAGAGAGGGAAGAGGACCTTGGGGGGAGGGTCTTGATATTTTCGGGGTGGGAGAGAAGGAGGAGGGATCCTAAGGAAGGGGTTCATATTCTTCTGGAGGGGTGGGATCAGAATATGGGATTGGGATGTTCAAGAGGGGTTGGAGGAGAATCAGCATATTTCAAGCCGGGACCTGGGAATTATGCGGGTATTGGCCAATATTCAATATCAGCACAAGGATAGCTAAATAACCAAAGTTAGGACTATTTATTTGATCCTATTTGGTCACCGGTACTGAATATTGCCAGTATCCACAGAGCAGCCAGCTCTTCATCAACTCCGCCTCCAGAATGTCCCTTTTTGGTCTATTTATTGTTTATAAAACACGTTTATTATACCACAGTTTCTGTTGCCAGGTCACTACTGTTTACATAACTAACATTCCAAAAGAGATTAAAAGAACACCATTAAAAATAGGAGAGTAAACACTCACACTGGCAATCTAAAACTCATGGGAAGGGAAAAGAAATAAGGGCAAGTGCTCAATTCCCAAGCAACCTGGACACCAGTCAGCCATCAGCAACCTGACTGATTATAAGCCAATTCATAATACAAGATTTTAAGATGGGATTTATATTTTGAAAAATTAGTTTCGATATTAAGCAGCAATGCCCAATGAAGTACCACTGAATATCAGCGGCCGGCCCGCACAGCATGATGTCTCCTGCCCACTTAAATTGTTTTGAATAATGAGATATTGTATATTAAAAAAACAAAATGAATATGAAAACACTTTGACAAATAAATTACATAGTCAGCAACAATACAAATTGTGAATTAATCATCTCTAAAACCTTGCAAAAAATAAAAAGTTTTTAAATGTTCATGGAATGAGATAGCATGCATTCTGTCAAAACTCTACAGCTGTGACAGCAGTAATGGGAAAAGACCTAAAACACATCTTGACTAAATATGCTGTATCCAATGAAGAAAGAGAAAGCAAAAATTTGCCGAAAGAGCGTAACGAACAAGAATGAAGATGTCTCTAAGATATCGTGGTGTATTTTCTCTTAAAACTCTGTACACCATTGTCATTATTGGAATTTGACTCTCTAAACAATGGTATCCAATAAAGACTGCATGATATAGACATGGAGGTAATTTTAGGTTTTAACAGTTATGTAATGATTTTGTACATAAAGGATTAGAATAATAGCATATTTGTTCATATGTACATAAATGCCAAATTCCACCTAAGCATTATTCTGTAAGTATGTGTATACAAAGCATACATTTTTTTGTATTCACCAGTAGCTCTAAATGGTTTACATATCATTTAAAAAGTAGGAACCTAGCTAACAGAAATCAATCTAAGAATTAAAATGCTTCTGAAACAACCAAAATTTCAGTTGTTTATGAAATTTCAGATAATCTTGTTCCAAACTAAGATCCATTAGAATAGAATTCTATAATACAACCATTGGAAAGCCAAATAGCTTCTTAAAAAAGGAATTAAGCTTCAGAGAGGACGGCACAGGAACAGAAAGCTTGTTCCTGTGAGTCAACCTGCGAGAACCTTAACCAGTCTTAAAGGAAATTAAGAGGCTAAGTACTCATGACTACATCCATGCAATTTTAAAAACTAAACATAACATTTTGAACTCTATCCTAGCAGCAACAGGGAGCCAATGCAGGGATTTTAATAGAGGAGTTACCCTGTTAAATTTAGGGCTTCTTTTACAAAGCTGTGCTAGCGATTCCCGTGTGGCATATGAGAGGAAGCCCCCAGGAATTGAATGGGCTTTCTCTCATTTGCCACACTGAGAATCAGTAGTGTGGCTTTGTAAAAGAAGCCCTGGTGTCCGTTCCCAAGTTCACTCCAATTCCCTGTATTGGAGCCAGCATCAGCCAGGGAGGCACTGCCCTGAACATAAGAACATACTGGGTCAGACCAGTGGTCCATCTAGCCCAGTATCCTGTTTTTTGAACAGTGGCCAAGCCAGTTCACAAGTACCTGGCAGAAACCCAAATTGTGACAACACTCCATACTACAAATCCCAGGGCAAGCAGTTGCTTCCCATGTCTGCCTCAATAGTAGACTATGGATGTTTCCTCTGGGAATTTGTCCAAACCTTTTTTAAACCTAGATACTCTAACCGCTGTTACCACATTCTCCGGCAAAGAGTTCTAAAGCTTAGCTATTCGTTGAGTGAAAAAAATATTTCCTCCTATTTGTTTTAAAAGTATTTCCATGTAACTTCCTTGAGTGTCCCCTAGTCTTTGTACTTTTAGAATGAGTAAAAAATCGATTTACTTCTACATCACTCAGGATTTTGTAGACCTCAATTATATCTCCCTTCATCCATCTCTTTTCCAAGCAGAAGAGCCCTAACCTCTTCAGCCTTTCCTAATACGAGAGGAGTTCCATCCCCTCTATCATTTTGGTCACTCTTCTTTGAATCTTTTCTAATTCCGTTATATCTTTTTTGAGTTACGGCGACCAGAACTGAATGCAATACTCAAGGTGAGGACGCACCATGGAACGATTGAAAGGTATTATAGTGTTTTCGGTCTTATTCACCATCCCTTTCCTAATAATTCCTAGCATCCTATTTGTTTTTTGACTGCTGCTGCACACTGAGCAGAAGATTTCTGCGTATTATCTACAATGACACCCAGATCTTTTTCTGAGCACTGACCTCCAAGGAGACCCTAGTATCGGGTAACTATGATTCAGATTATTCTTCCCAATGTGCATCACCTTGCATTTGTCCATATTAAATTTCATCTGCCATTTGGACACCAAGTTTTCCAATTTCCTAAAGTCATCCTGCAATATTTCACAGTCCACGCATGTTTTAACAACCTTGAATAGTTTTGTATCATCTGCAAATTTGATCACCTCACTCGTCGTTCCGATTTCCAGATCATTTATAAATATGTTAAACTCGACACCGTGGTTCAATGAAGAACTGAAAAAACTAAAAACATAATCTAGGAAACTGGAACGCGCTTGGAAAAAAAAAGACGAACACACACTCAACGCATGGAAACAACTACAAGGGAGATACAAATACGCAATTAGACAGACCAAAAGGTCGTACTACAAAACCAAAATTGGACCAGACTACAAAAACACGAAGAAACTATACCATCTCGTGAATAAACCCACTAGACACAACACTGGTCACCACAACCAACACTGACATCCCATCTGCGGACAACCTTGCTAAAATATTTCAATGAAAAAATCATAAACCTACGCAAAACCCAACCTCAGAACAATATGGGCACAGAAAACTTAATTAATGTTCTAGACCCAAGCCCTGATAAATACCCTGCTGACCGAATATGGTCAAATTTTGCTCTACTCAGCGTTGACAGTTACTCAGGCGATTAAAAAATACTCAAACAGCCATTGTCAACTGGACACCTGCCCCAGCCACCTAATACAATCTGCCTCACACCGCTTCATAATAGATCTCACATCCCACTTAAACTTCATGCTTCAACAGGGTATCTATACTCAAGAAAAAGGCATCATCCTGCTCACCTCAATACCAAAAGACACTAAGAAAAAAAAACAAATGGCATCACCAACTACCGCCCAGTAGCATCTATCCCATTAGTAGTCAAACTAATGGAAGGACTGGTGACCAACAACTCTATGATTACATAAACAAATTCACTCTACTACAAGAGTCACAATCAGGATTTCGACCCCTACACAGCACTGAAACAGTACTACTCACTCTCCTAACCAAATTCAAGCAGGAAATAGCAATAGGCAAGAGCATTCTCCTCCTCCAATTTGACTTGTCAAGTGCATTCGACATGGTTAACCATAACATATTGCTAAGAATCCTAGAATACTTCGGAATCAGTGGTTGCACTCTCAATTGGATTAAGGGTTTTCTAATCACTAGAACATATCAAGTGAAATAAAAAACAAACATATCGTCACTGTAGAAACTAGGCTGCGGAGTACCACATGGATCACCACTATCACCGATACTTTTCAACCTCATGATGACTCCACTAGCCAAGACCCTATCCACCCAAGGCCTCAACCCATTTATCTACGCTGATGATGTTACATTATACATCTCATACAAACATGATCTGGCGGAAATCACCAACGAAATCAAGCTATGCTTAAACATCATGAACTCATGGGCAAATGCATTCCAACTAAAACTCAATACAGAAAAAAACACACTGTCTCATCATCTCATCCCAATACAATACTTACAAACCCACAAACATTAACACCCCAGGATACACCCTCCCTGTCTCCGACAGCCAGAAAATTCTCAGAGTAACAATCGACCGTACCCCAAGAGAAATCCACCATAAAGAAAATGTTTCTCTTAATGTGGAAACTCAAACGCATAAAATCATTCTTCCCGAGGGAAATATTTCGTAACCTGGTACAGTCCATGGTACTAAGCCACGCAGATTATTGTAATGGAATCTATGCGGGATGCAAGGATCAAATCATAAAGAAACTTCAGACCGCCCAAAACCCAGCAGCCAGGCTTATATTTGGAAAAACACGCTTTGACAGCGTCAAAAATCTCAGAGAAAAATTGCACTGGCTACCAATCAAAGAACATATCACTTTCAAAATCTGCATGACAGTTCATAAAATTATCGAGGCACCGGGATACATGACAGACCTCATCGACCTGCCAACCAGAAACACTACAAAATCTGCATGATCATACCTAAACCTCATAAGTACATAAGTACATAAGTAGTGCCATACTGGGAAAGATCAAAGGTCCATCTAGCCCAGCATCCTGTCACCGACAGTGGCCAATCCAGGTCAAGGGCACCTGGCACGCTCCCCAAACGTAAAAACATTCCAGACAAGTTATACCTAAAAATGCGGAATTTTCCAAGTCCATTTAATAGCGGTCTATGGACTTGTCCTTTAGGAATCTATCTAACCCCTTTTTAAACTCCGTCAAGCTAACCGCCCGTACCACGTTCTCCGGCAACGAATTCCAGAGTCTAATTACACGTTGGGTGAAGAAACATTTTCTCCGATTCGTTTTAAATTTACCACACTGTAGCTTCAACTCATGCCCTCTAGTCCTAGTATTTTTGGATAGCGTGAACAGTCGCTTCACATCCACCCGATCCATTCCACTCATTATTTTATACACTTCTATCATATCTCCCCTCAGCCGTCTCTTCTCCAAGCTGAAAAGCCCTAGCCTTCTCAGCCTCTCTTCGTAGGAAAGTCGTCCCATCCCCACTATCATTTTCGTCGCCCTTCGCTGTACCTTTTCCAATTCTACTATATCTTTTTTGAGATACGGAGACCAGTACTGAACACAATACTCCAGGTGCGGTCGCACCATGGAGCGATACAACGGCATTATAACATCCGCACACCTGGACTCCATACCCTTCCTAATAACACCCAACATTCTATTCGCTTTCCTAGCCGCAGCAGCACACTGAGCAGAAGGTTTCAGCGTATCATCGACGACGACACCCAGATCCCTTTCTTGATCCGTAACTCCTAACGCGGAACCTTGCAAGACGTAGCTATAATTCGGGTTCCTCTTACCCACATGCATCACTTTGCACTTGTCAACATTGAACTTCATCTGCCACTTGCACGCCCATTCTCCCAGTCTCGCAAGGTCCTCCTGTAATCGTTCACATTCCTCCTGCGACTTGACGACCCTGAATAATTTTGTGTCATCGGCGAATTTAATTACCTCACTAGTTATTCCCATCTCTAGGTCATTTATAAATACATTAAAAAGCAACGGACCCAGCACAGACCCCTGCGGGACCCCACTAACTACCCTCCTCCACTGAGAATACTGGCCACGCAATCCTACTCTCTGCTTCCTATCTTTCAACCAGTTCTTAATCCATAATAATACTCTACCTCCGATTACATGACTCTGCAATTTCTTCAGGAGTCTTTCGTGCGGCACTTTGTCAAACGCCTTCTGAAAATCTAGATATACAATATCAACCGGCTCCCCATTGTCCACATGTTTGCTTACCCCCTCAAAAAAATGCATTAGATTGGTGAGGCAAGACTTCCCTTCACTAAATCCGTGCTGACTTTGTCTCATCAGTCCATGTTTTTGTATATGCTCTGCAATTTTATTCTTAATAATAGCCTCCACCATCTTGCCCGGCACCGACGTCAGACTCACCGGTCTATAATTTCCCGGATCTCCTCTGGAACCCTTCTTAAAAATCGGAGTAACATTGGCTACCCTCCAGTCTTCCGGTACTACACTCGATTTTAGGGACAGATTGCATATTTCTAACAGTAGCTCCGCAAGTTCATTTTTAGTTCTATTAATACTCTGGGATGAATACCATCAGGTCCCGGTGATTTACTACTCTTCAGCTTGCTGAACTGACCCATTACATCCTCCAAGGTTACAGAGAATTTGTTTAGTTTCTCCGACTCCCCCGCTTCAAATATTCTTTCCGGCACCGGTGTCCCCCCCAAATCCTCCTCGGTGAAGACCGAAGCAAAGAATTCATTTAATTTCTCCGCTACGGCTTTGTCCTCCTTGATCGCCCCTTTAACACCATTTTCGTCCAGCGGCCCAACCTCCACTACCCAAACAGCAAAGGACTCAAATACAAATCCACCTATGCAACCAGCTTTTCCTACCAAAGCACACAACTATGGAACGCATTGCCAAAAGCAGTAAAAACTACGCTCGACCACCTAAATTTTCGGAAAGCACTAAAGACAGACCTTTTCAGAAGAGCATACTCCACCAACCCAACATAAAAATGACTGTTCACTGCAACCAAAGACTGTAACGAACATTACCTGACTCTTCTTCCCCTTTTTCCTCTCTAAGTTTCCCCAACTGTACCTACCTTACATGTACCTCATTCTACCACAATATCACTTTGTATTTATTCATACCATGTATTTGTTCACACCGTAATCGGCTAATGCCATTAAAGGTTATATGTAAGCCACATTGAGCCTGCAAAAGGTGGGAAAATGTGGGATACAAATGTAACAAATAATAATAATAGTACCGGTCCCAGTACAGATCCCTGTGGCACTCCACTGTTCACCCTCCTCCCTTGAGAGAAATGACTATTTAGCCCTACCCTCTGTTTTCCATCCAACAACCAATTCCTAATCCACACCAGAACCTTGCCTCCTATCCCATGACTCTAATTCTCTCAGGAGTCTCTCTTGAGGAACTTTATCAAAAACTTTCTGAAAATCTAGATACACTACATCAACCAGCTCACCTTTATCCACATGTTTATTCACACCTTCAAAGAAATGAAACAAATTGGTGAGGTAAGTCTTCCCTCGGCTGAACCCATGCTGACTCTGTCCCATTAAACCATGTTTGTTTACGTGTTCAACATTTTATTGATGACAAAGTAAAATAAATACATCCAATGATCAGGGTATACAAAGTTTCAATTGTCAAAGTGTACATGGTAAAGACAAAATGATATAGTCCGTCAACAAACTTTAAAACCTCTTCCCCCCACCCCCACCCATTCCCCAACCCTCCCAACCTATTACTTTATGGTACATGAAATCCCTTTATTAAAACAAGCAACAGAAAAACACAGGGGCAATGACCAAGTTTTCGATCATATCTTTGTTTCAGGGGCATTGCCAGACCTCACGGTGATAGGGGGCCAGAGCCTGAGGTTGGGGGACACATTTTGGTCTGCCGCCTCCCCGCCACCTCACTGCCCTGCCACTCCCCACCCATTGCTGCAGCAAATACCATGGCTGGCGGGAGTCCCCAACCCACGTCAGCTGAAGTCTTCTCCAGCGCCGGTCTCCAGTGCTGCTGCGTTGCCTGCCCTGCTCAGTGTTCTCTCTTCCCCCTCATGGTCTGCACGCTCCTTTTAGTGAAATAGAGCATGCTCAGTTTCACTAAAAGGAGCATGCAGGACGTGAGGGGGATAGAATAGGGCAGGCAATGCGGCGGCGCCAGAGACGGGCTCTGGACAAGGCTTCAGTTGGTGGGGTTGGGGACCTCCGACACCAAAACCAGGGGCCCAAAGGAAATTTGGGTGGGCCCAGGCCCCCGTAACCCCACGTAGCTATGCCACTGCTTTGTTTTCTTTTGAACTTATCCTCTTGCTTTTTTTTTTGTTACATTTGTACCCTGCGCTTTCCCACTCATGGCAGGCTCAATGTGGCTTACATGGGGCAATGGAGGGTTAAGTGACTTGCCCAGAGTCACAAGGAGCTGCCTGTGCCTGAAGTGGGAATCAAACTCAGTTCCTCAGTTCCCCAGGACCAAAGTCCACCACCCTAACCACTAGGCCACTCCTTTACATCTTCTGTCTGTATCCCACTCCTTTTTGAATTCTGTCACTATCTTTGTCCCGTCCACCCATCAGAGAATTTGCCCCTAGAGGTGACAGTGCATGAACTAAGTGAAAGTGGAAAGAGGACTGAGGAAAATTTGTGCGTGTGTGTGCAAGTGCTTCGGTAACAACCACGTGAGAGTCAGGGGAACCTTTTTAGAAACACAGAACTCTGTGTGCCTGATATTTTAAAATAACTAAGGGTTCGATATTCAATCAGTGGTGCTTAGTGTTTTGCTGACCACCACAGGTGTTAAACCTGAAAATTCAATGCCAGGCCATGTCTGGGCACTGGCATTGAATTCCTTGGTTTGTGGAGTTGACTAACTTATAGCTGGTTAGTGCTATATTCAGAGCTGAATCGGCTATGGGCTACCACATAATGATAGGACTGGCTTGTATGCAGAACTATTTATGCAGTTAACCTGAATATCGGCACTTAACCGGCCAAATAGCAACTCAGCCCTGGAATACCCCCAAAATCGCCAGTTTTTAGTTTGGCACTAACCGGTTATTTTCAGTGGCACTAACCAGGTAAGTGCTGCTAAAAATTAGCACTTAGCCTCCAATAGGTGATTTAACCAGCCAGGATCAGTTTCTGACTGGATAAATCACTTTGAATATGAATCCCTGAGCCTCTACATATATGCTCCTAAGTTAATTTTGTTGAAAGTGTGCAATTTGCACAAGGAGAGTGCATTTTTATAAAATAATGTGTTCACTATCCCCAAATTCTATATAAAGCACTAAAAACTGCATGTGCAAATTTGCACGGACAATGTAATTGAATAATGAGCCATGTCTCCCAGGTGCTGGTTGTCAGCCAGGAGCTGAACTGATATGCCTCCCCGGCATCTGGTGCTGCATGCCAGCCAAGGAGCTGAGCTCCTACGACTCCCAGACAGATGCTACTGCTGCTAGTCAGCCAAGGAACTGAGCCCCTAGGACTCCCAGACAGATGCTACTGCTGCTAGTCAGCCAAGGAGCTGAGTCTATGTGTCTCTCAGGTGGCCACTGCTGTTTGCCAACCAAGGGGTGGAGGTGAGATGTCTCTCAGGTGGCCGCTGCTGTTTGACACTCAAGGAGCTGGGTCAAAGGCAGTCACTGAGGTCGAGCAAGACAGCCAGGCTCTGCAGCTGAAAATGAAGCAGGCTGCTAGCCCTGTGATGCAGCTAGCAGCTACAGCCACTGGAAACAGCCAGCTGCTGCAGCTATGCTATACAGCCTGCTGAAGAAGGCTAGCTGAACATCTGGTTAGCGCTTACATGCTACACAGTTGGGTGTTGCCTTAAGAACATCCCGGTGACACACACATGTAAACAAGGGACAGCAACCATGCTAAACAGACTAACCCAGAGTGCAAACTGAAAACGTCTTTAGAAGATCATTTTTACATGCTTCACAGCGAATCATCCCCCCCCCCCTCCCCCGTTCCCACTTCTTCATTACGGCTCACGTGTTCCCATCCCACAATGTAAACTGCCCAGAACCTCTCGCTAGTTTGAGAGAGGTATATAAGCCACAGATTTGATTTGATTAGAGTGCACCGAACTGTACTGTCCAAGAACAGACTTATGGAAGAAAGGCTAAGACAGAGTAATATCCCGACCCTTGGACTGCAGGTCCATGGGTGCAATCAGTAAGCTACTCTGCTGAAACAGTCGGGTGCAAGCGAGGTACTAACCTAACTCCGGTGCCTCTGTAATAGAGATGGGTGCTATAGCCGTGATACATAGCTGAACCATGAGATGAGCAACAGGGTTGCCCTGACTAGTGTTGCTCATAGCCAGCGCATACATCTCGTCTCTTCCAAGGATGAGCTTCACTACTGGAACAAGGTAGGACCAATAGCAATGCAAAGATGTCAAAAACTGAACCGTGGGCATGATTTCTTTTTTCTTTTGTTTTGCAATACCTTGACAGCCCGATGATGCCCAGCCCTAATGTAGCCACCAGCTGATCTGACCATGTGCCAGAACAATTAAGGAACAGAGCTGAAGCTCTCAGCGCTAAAGATGAATTGTCAGCTGCAAACAGTGGTGTGCTGGAGCAGACTCGCACAGGCTCGCAAGAGCCGGTTGTTAAGTTTTTAAGAATTTGGGGAGCTGGTTATTAAAGCAGGGCCCTCCATGGCTACTTTAACAACTGGCTCCCAAAATGTGGGCTTGGGCCCCCTGCTGAATTATCTTTTACTTTGCTGGTGGGGATGCTGAGCCCTGTCAGCCAAGTAAATAGACTACTGCTGCTCCCCGCTCCTTGTTTCCAGCTCTGGGCAGCAGGCTGGGACTTCTCGAGCATGTGAGAGAAGTTCCAGCATGCTGCTCAGAGCAAGACGTTGGGAGTGGTGGCAGTCCATTTAGTGGCTGCCAGCAAAGGTATGCCTAGCGTGCTCGCACAAAGGGAGGGAGGAGAGAGAGGCAAGTGTTGCTCCCCCCCCCCCCCCACCCGGCCACCCGTGGCCCTTCCAACTGCAGAGCTGGCTACGTCCGGAGAAAGAGCCTGTTGTTAAAAATTTACCAGCACACCCCTGGCTGCAAAACTAGGTGAAGCTCTCAGTTCTGCACTGAAAATGACTGTTTAGTCCAGAAATTATATGATCCCTTTAGCCACATAAGGGAAAAGAGATTCCCCAGCAATGAGGTTCAGCATTCTGCCAACACTGAGACAATCAAACAGTACCTCACATGTAACAGAGAGCTAAGCCATTCCACCCTGGATAAAAATCCAGATGTAAATAGCAGACCCCTGCATCAAGGGAGGTAGCCCAAAGGGCCTTAGATCCAAATAGGTGTAGGTGAATGCCAGCATTGGAAGACCTACAGGTAAGAGATCCAAGCCTAAAAAACTGATAGGTGCCACCTCCGGCTCAGAAGACAGATCAATGTCATAACACCTACAGCCGTCAGCAGCAGTGCAGAACTCCAGGAAGATTAAATGTAGCTCAGAAAACTAATAGTTAGATGTCAATTAAAGCCTCAAAGCTGCCAGCCTCAGATGGAAGGTCTATAGCTAAGAGCTTCAGAAGAAATAGTGCACATAGCTGACACTGCCCACCATTAAGCCCCACAGCTGAGAAAAAAAACATCTGAGAAACGCTTCAGATAGCGGGTGCAGTTGAAAAAACACAAAGTGGTTTGACACTGCTGACAATTTCCACAGTTGAAGGTTCAGTTGAGAATGTCTGTTGCTGCCCAAGAGAAGGTAAGGTTGACAGTGGCAGGAATAACCTGCACAGTAGAGAGAAAAGTGAGAGGTCACACAAGCTAGGATGGCAGATGAGAAAGGAATCTCCATAGCTGACAGTGAGCTGTGAACCTTTATAGGAGACAGAGAGAACTCCCTAGGCATCAGAGCAAATTGAGAAGCTCTGTAGGAGACAGATTCAGCTTCGAACTGCCATAACCATACTTTGTATTATCTTGAGATAACTTGTGTCATACTTTGTAAGCCGCACTGAACCTGCTATCGAGCGGGAAAGAGCGGGGTATAAATACTACAAATAAATAAATGAAAGAGTGAACTGAGAACCTCCATAAGTGATAGATTCAGCAAAGAATTTCCACCGGGAATAGAGGGACCTGACATCTTCCATAGGCGAGACTGAACTGAATACCTGCATAGGAGACAGACAGAACTGAGAACCTCTATATAAGACAGAGTTCTATAAATGACAGAGAGAACTGAGAGCTTCTGTAAGAGTCAGCTGAGAGCCACTAAAGAGACAGGGTCAACATAGCTTACACATTGAGCTACGAATCTGTACATCAACAGCCCTGACTGTGAACCAGTGAAACAGAGAAATAAAAACAGAGTGGAAAACTCTCGACAGTAGAGATGACGGGCAAGAACATTGCCCCAGTTGCACTAAGGAGGGCCTACCTAAGTACATAAGTATTGCCACACCGGGAATGACGAAAGGTCCATCAAGCCCAGCATTCTGTTTCCAACAGTGGCCAATCCAGTTCACAAATACCTGGCAAGATCCCAAAAAAGTTCAATACATTTTATGCTGCTTATCCTAGAAATAAGCAGTGGATTTCTCACAAGTCAATTTAATAATGGTCTATGGGCTTTTCCTTTAGGAAGCCATCCAGACCTTTTTTAAACCCCGCTGTTAACCATTTTTACCACATTCTCTGGCAATGAATTCCAGAGTTTAATTGATTAACTCTATATGTAAAAGTTCTGTGAGCATTTTTTTATCTGATGGCTGAGCTGAGGTAATTTTGCATCATAAAATCTGTGGTAATTGTGTCCACCAAGTTTAAAAATACTGACAAAGCTGACATTCTTACATGTAGAGCTGAAGGACAAACACGAAATGTTGGAAACTGTGGGGAAGGAAATAATCCAATCATTGGGAAAGGGAAAAGAAGACAGGGAGAAACGTCAGGGGTAGTGTAGAAAAAGGACATGAGGGAAATTTTTAAATAGAGATAGAATAACAGAAACATGAGACTGAAAAAATAGGCCATGACTGGTGAGGGAGAGAGGGGACTGAAACTGCTGTTTAGAGGAGAGGAATGGCATGGCTAGAGCAGAGAAGCAAGTTAGGGGCATGAGAGGCAAAGGACCATATGAAGGGGCAAGAGAGGCATGGACATTATGTGTGGGGGACACGAGAGGTAGGGGTTTGATCTGTGATACATGAAAGACATTGGGCATGCCTGAAATATTAGATGTGGAGGATGAGGGGTAAAGATGAGAGACTGGGTTTAAATGGGGAGGGGAGACACAAGGCATTGAGGTTCTTTGTGTATTGGGCTGGGGTTGATGCATGTAAGGACCATGTGTATTAAGTAAGGGGTCCTTTTACTAAGCCGCGGTAAAGAGTGGCCTCCAGTAGTGTAGGTGTGGGTTTTGGGCGTGCGCAGAATTATTTTTCAGCCTGTAAAAAAGCCTCTTTTCCCCCAAAAAATGGACGTGCAGCAAAATCAAAATTGTCGCGCGTCCATTTTGGGTCTCAGACCTTACTGCCAGCCACAGACCTAGCAGTAAAGAATTTGGACAGTAATGACCTACGCACGTCAGATGCCACTTGGTGTGTGTCCGCTACACGCGCCAGAAAATAAAAAATATTTTCCAGTCGCACATGGCAGATGTGCACCAAAACTGAATTTACCGCCATGCAGTAGTCGTGCGGTAAGTCCATTTTGGCGTGCATTGGGCGTGGGTAGACGCTTACGCGGCTTAGTAAAAGGGGCCTTAAATGAGGAAAACTAGCAGGGGGACAGTGTCCGATCTTTTTCATTTAAATGAATTGTTACATTGGGAATGATAGTGAATGATACATACCTGTAGCAGGTGTTCTCTGAGGACAGCAGGCTGATTGTTCTCACGACTGGGTGACGTCCGCGGCAGCCCCCACTAACCGGAAAAAGCTTTGCGGGCGGTCCGCACGCAGGGCACGCCCACCGCGCATGCGCGGCCGTCTTCCCGCCCGTGCGCGACCGTTCCCGCCAGTTGAATGACAAGCAAAAAATGATGAAAACGCAACTCCAAAGGGGAGGCGGGAGGGTAGGTGAGAACAATCAGCCTGCTGTCCTCGGAGAACACCTGCTACAGGTATGTATCATTCACTTTCTCCGAGGACAAGCAGGCTGCTTGTTCTCACGACTGGGGAATCCCTAGCTCTCAGGCTCACTCAAAACAAGAACCCAGGTCAATGGAACCTCGCAACGGCGAGGATACAACAGAAAATTGACCTATGAAGAACAACTAACTGAGAGTGCAGCCTGACCAGAATCAAAGCGGGTCCTGGAGGGTGGAGTTGGATTTACACCCCAAACAGATTCTGCAGCACCGACTGCCCGAACCGACTGTCGCGTCAGGTATCCTGCTGGAGGCAGTAATGTGATGTGAATGTGTGGACAGATGACCACGTCGCAGCCTTGCAAATCTCTTCAATAGTGGCTGACTTCAAGTGGGCCACTGACGCTGCCATGGCTCTAACACTATGAGCCGTGACATGACCCTCAAGAGCCAGCCCAGCCTGGGCGTAAGTGAAGGAAATGCAATCTGCTAGCCAATTGGAGATGGTGCGTTTCCCGACAGCGACCCCTAGCCTGTTAGGGTCGAAAGAAACAAACAATTGGGCGGACTGTCTGTGGGGCTGTGTCCGCTCCAAATAGAAGGCCAATGCTCTCTTGCAGTCCAATGTGTGCAACTGACATTCAGCAGGGCGGGTATGAGGCCTGGGGAAGAATGTTGGCAAGACAATTGACTGGTTAAGATGGAACTCCGACACCACCTTCAGCAGGAACTTTGGGTGGGTGCGGAGCACTACTCTGTTGTGATGAAATTTGGTATATGGAGCATGAGCTACCAGGGCCTGAAGCTCACTGACCCTACGAGCTGAAGTAACTGCCACCAAGAAAATGACCTTCCAGGTCAAGTACTTCAGATGGCAGGTATTCAGTGGCTCAAAAGGAGGTTTCATCAGCTGGGTGAGGACGACGTTGAGATCCCATGACACTGTAGGAGGCTTGATAGGGGGCTTTGACAAAAGCAAGCCTCTCATGAATCGAACGACTAAAGGCTCTCCAGAGATGGCTTTACCTTCCACACGATAATGGTAAGCACTAATCGCACTAAGGTGATTCCTTACTGAGTTGGTCTTGAGGCCAGACTCTGATAAGTGCAGAAGGTATTCAACAAGGTTCTGTGCAGGGCAAGAACGAGGTTCTAGGGCCTTGCTCTCACACCAAATAACAAACCTCCTCCACTTGAAAAAGTAACTCTTTTTAGTGGAATCCTTCCTAGAGGCAAGCAAGACACGGGAGACACCCTCAGACAGACCCAACGCAGTGAAGTCTACGCCCTCAACATCCAGGCCGTAAGAGCCAGGGACTGAAGGTTGGGGTGCAGCAACGCTCCGTCGTTCTGCGAAATGAGAGTCGGAAAACACTCCAATCTCCACGATTCTTCGGAGGACAACTCCAGAAGAAGAGGGAACCAGATCTGACGGGGCCAAAAGGGCGCTATCAGAATCATGGTGCCGTGGTCTTGCTTGAGCTTCAGTAAGGTCTTCCCCACCAAAGGTATGGGAGGATAAGCATACAGGAGGCCGGTCCCCCAATGCAGGAGAAAGGCGTCCGACGCTAGCCTGCCGTGTGCCTGAAGTCTGGAACAGAACAGAGGCAGCTTGTGGTTGGTCTGAGAGGCGAAAAGGTCCACCGAGGGGGTGCCCCACTCTCGGAAGATCTTGCGTACCACTCTGGAATGAAGCGACCACTCGTGCGGTTGCATGACTCTGCTCAGCCTGTCGGCCAGACTGTTGTTTACACCTGCCAGGTATGTGGCTTGGAGGAGCATGCCGAACCGGCAAGCCCAACGCCACATCCCAATGGCTTCCTGACACAAGGGGCGAGATCCGGTGCCCCCCTGCTTGTTGGTGTAATACATTGCAACCTGATTGTCTGTCCGAATTTGGATAATTTGGCAGGACAGCCGATCTCTGAAAGCCTTCAGTGCGTTCCAGAGCGCTCGGAGCTCCAGGAGGTTGATCTGCAGATCCTTTTCCTGGAGGGACCACAGACCCTGGGTGTGAAGCCCATCGACATGAGCTCCCCACCCCAGGCGAGATGCATCCGTCGTCAGCACTTTCGTGGGCTGTGGAATTTGGAATGGACGTCCCAGGGTCAAATTGGTCCGAATGGTCCACCAGAGCAGTGAAGTGCGGCAACTGGTGGAGAGGCGGATGACATCCTCTAGATTCTCGGTGGCTTGGAACCACTGGGAAGCTAGGGTCCATTGAGCAGATCTCATGTGAAGACGAGCCATGGGAGTCACATGGACTGTGGAGGCCATATGACCCAGAAGTCTCAACATCTGCCGAGCTGTGATCTGCTGAGACGCTCTGGTCCGCGAAGCCAGGGACAGGAGGTTGCTGGCCCTCACTTCGGGAAGGAAGGCCTGAGCCGTCTGGGTATTCAGCAGAGCTCCTATGAATTCCAGAGACTGGGTTGGCTGGAGATGGGACTTTGGGTAATTTATCACAAACCCCAGCAGCTCCAGGAGTTGAATAGTGCACTGCATGGACTGGAGGGCTCCTGCCTCCGAGGTGTTCTTGACCAGCCAATCGTCGAGATATGGGAACACGTGCACTCCCAGCTTGCGTAGATACGCCGCCACCACCACGAGGCACTTTGTAAACACCCGTGGGGCAGAGGCGAGCCCAAAGGGCAGCACACAATACTGAAAGTGCCGTGCGCCCAGGCGGAATCTGAGATACTGACTGTGAGCTGGCAGTATCGGGATGTGAGTGTATGCGTCCTTTAAATCCAGGGAACATAGCCAATCGTTTTTCTGAATCATTGGCAGAAGGGTGCCCAAGGAAAGCATCCTGAACTTTTCTTTGACCAGGAATTTGTTCAGGCCTCTCAGGTCTAGGATGGGGCGCATCCCCCGTTTTCTTTTCCACAAGGAAGTACCTGGAATAGAATCCCTGCCCTTCCTGCCCGGGTGGTACGGGCTCGACCGCATTGGCGCTGAGAAGGGCGGAGAGTTCCTCTGCAAGTACCTGCTTGTGATGGGAGCTGAAGGATTGAGCTCCCGGAGGACAATTTGGTGGAAGGGAGGCCAAATTTAGGGCGTATCCGCACCGCACTATTTGGAGAACCCACTGGTCGGAGGTTATGAGAGGCCACCTTTGGTGAAAAAATTTTAACCTCCCTCCGACCGGCAGATCGTCCGGCACGGACACTTTGAGGGCGGCTATGTTCCCGTGGATCCAGTCAAAAGCCCGTCCCCGGCTTTTGCTGTGGAGGCGCAGGGGGCTGCTTAGGCGCACGCTGTTGACGAGAACGAGCGCGCTGGGGCTGTCCCTGTGCCTGTCGAGGCCTTCGGGCCGGCTGGGTGTACCTACGCTTGGCAAAAGCATAGGGCGCAGCCTGCCAGGCCTGGGAAAAACGTCCACCTGCTGAGGTGGATGCTGAAGGCGCCCGGTGGGAGAGCTTGTCGAGGGCAGTTTCCCGCTGATGCAGTTGGTCCACCAGCTGCTCGACCTTCTCGCCAAAAATATTATCCCCCCGGCAAGGGACGTCGGCCAGTCTCTGCCGGGTGCGGTTGTCCAGGTCAGAGGCACGCAGCCATGAGAGCCTGCGCATCACTATACCTTGGGCCGCAGCACGAGATGCCACGTCACAGGTGTCATAGATACCCCTGGACAGGAACTTTCTGCACGCCTTCAGCTGCCTGACCACCTCCTGAAAAGGCCTGGACTGCTCCGGGGGGAGCTTGTCGACCAGGTGCGCCAGTTGCTTCACATTATTCCGCATGTGTATGCTCGTGTAGAGCTGGTAAGATTGGATGCGGGTCACGAGCATGGAAGATTGGTAGGCCTTCCTCCCAAACGAGTCCAGAGTGCGAGACTCCCGCCCCGGGGGCACCGAGGCGGTATCCCTCGAACTCCGTGCCCTCTTGAGAGCAGAATCCACGACCGCCGAGTCATGGGGCAATTGGGGCCGCATTAACTCTGGGTCCGAGTGGATTCTGTACTGGGACTCTGCTTTCTTGGGAATGGTGGGATTAGATAATGGTCTCATCCAGTTCCGAAGCAGTGTCTCTTTGAGGACATTGTGCAACGGCACCGTGGAGGACTCTCTAGGTGGTGATGGATAGTCGAGGACCTCGAGCATCTCAGCCCTCGGCTCATCCACAGAGACCACGGGGAAGGGAATGCAAATGGACATGTCCCTTAGAAAGGAGGCAAAGGAGAGGCTCTCAGGAGGCGAGAGCTTCCTCTCTGGTGAAGGCGTGGGGTCAGAGGGAAGGCCCACAGACTCCTCTGAGGAGAAATATCTGGGGTCCTCCTCTTCCCCCCACGAGGCCTCTTCCTCGGTATCGGACATAAGCTCATGTAGCTGAGTCCTTAACCGGGCCCGGCTCGACGTCGAGGCACTGAGGCCTCGGTGTCGTCGAGCGGTGGACTCCCGCGCCGGCGGGGACGAAGCTCCCTCCATCGACGTCGACGGGGACTCCACCTGCGTGGCAGTCGAGACCGGCGCCGCAAGCGGCGGCGGTGTCGAAGGCCTCAGCACCGGGCTAGAGCTCGCCGGCGCCACAGTCAACGGCGCCGAGGGCGCAAGCACCCCCGGTGCCGGCACAGCCTGGCGCATCAGCCCTTCCAGGATCCCAGGAAGGATGGCTCGGAGGCACTCGTCCAGGCCCGCTGTCGGGAAAGACGGGGGGGCCAGTAGAGGTGTCGGTGCCGGAAGCTGGTCGGGTCCAGGAGACTGCACCGAAGTGCCGGGACCCTGACGCGTCGGTACCTCCACTATCGAAGGGGACCTCTCCTCTCGACGCTGACGCTTCAGCGTCGACTCCTCGCCGGCACCGAGAGCCGGATGTATCGAAGGCGACCGATGACGGTGCTTCTTTGATTTTTTGCGGTGCCCGTCATCGGCGCCAGGTGGAATGGAGGAGGAGGAGGTCGATCCCCCTCGGTCCCGATGAACCGGGTCAGACAGGGTTTGGTCCCGAGGGCCATGGGCAGAGGGAGTGACCGGGGCCGATTGCCCACGCGGCCTCTCACCCGACGGGACCTGTGCTCCTGGGGTCGATGCCATCGGTGCCGATTTCGCGGACATCGATACCGGTACCGAAGAACCGGCCGTCGATACCGATGCCGTCGAGGTCGACGTCGAGGGGCTGGCGCAAGTTCCAAAAAGATGGTCCCGTAGAACTTGCCTCGCAACCTGAGTCTGTTTCCGGAGACCAAGACACAAAGAACACGACTTGATATTGTGCTCCGGCCCGAGGCACTGGAGGCACCAAGCGTGGGTGTCGGTCTGCGAGATAGGCCGGCCGCACCGACCACACTTCTTAAATCCACTCGGGACCTTCGAGGACATCGACGGAAAAATCGCGTCGGCGAAATTAAAGTCGTCGATGGTGGCGGTAAATCACACCTCGAAAAATAAATCGACCGCGCGGCCACAAGGCCGCAACGCGATGCCCCCGCTAGAAAACGAGGGAAAAACAAGCGCGTTCACCTTTTTTTTTTTTTTTTAACACAAGAAAAGAAAAGGGTCCGGAACGCGCGGGAACCAGAAACAAACAAAAAAATAAGAAATTCGCGAAAATGCGACGGTTTTCCGGGGCTGACAAGAGAGAGCGGCGACGCACGACTCTCTCCAGCGCGGAAAAAACAAGACTGGCGGGAACGGTCGCGCACGGGCGGGAAGACGGCCGCGCATGCGCGGTGGGCGTGCCCTGCGTGCGGAACGCCCGCGAAGCTTTTTCCGGTTGGTGGGGGCTGCCGCGGACGTCACCCAGTCGTGAGAACAAGCAGCCTGCTTGTCCTCGGAGAACATCTGATTACATCAAACCCTTGACTTTGCAAATTACTCAGTGCTTTGAGTAACTATAAAATCCAGAAGATTAGAGAAAAAACTTTGCCATCATAAAGCTTAAAGTGGAAGAGCATTTTTTTTACTGATATTGCCTTTTTAGTAACATAACTTCTAATATAAAATCCACATTTTCTGCACTGTTTCAGTTCTCCTAGAGTGTGTGAGGTAATGACCCAGAGAATGGAATTTCGACCTAATAAATGATAAATGAGATACTTACGGTATAGTTCCCATTTAACTTTTTCCATCAATATATTTCAGGCCATATTTAAATCCACTCTACAGTAACTGAGGACAGTTCATTTTACAGTATTATGCTGTTTCAAAACCATTTTCCAACTCATCAGTAAAAAAGCAGAAAGCAGAAGCCATTTTAGCTTAAAACCCCCTTGGGTTTAAGCAAATGAGTCAATTTTTATTTAATATACATGCAATACCTAATGTGTCAGTTATTATTGAAAAGGCGTAAACCTTAAATCCAAATACTTATTTCATTCCTCTTTCTGTCCTTTGGCTTCATTATGAGGTTAATACTATAAAGTGGGCGTTAACATCTACATGCCAATTACACATGTAAATGATTAGAATAACAGCATATACAGGCATATATATATATATATATAGGGTAGATTAAATTAGATTTATTATAATTTATAATCTGCCTTTATCAAAGGTGGACAACAAAAGTATACATATAAAAAAAATACCAGTATACAACAATAACATTCAAACTAACAAAAAACATCTCACAAAAACAGCAATTCCAAGGTCGCAACTACATAAAGGCAGATGGTAAACCAAACGAAACAGGTAGTCCTTCAATTGATGTTTGAATACCCTCTAGTTTCCCTGTTTCCAGAGATCCAATTGCAATTTATTCCATTCATATGGTCCAGCAATCTAGCAGGCTCTTTGTAAGTAAACACACACACTTCTTATATAGTGCATATCTCACAGGTAGGAGTACACATAGCCAGAATGTGAGTGGAACTCACACTTACATGTGTAACTTATAGAATGCTATAAATTACATGTGTTATCTCTGGCTTTTAGGCCAACTTGTTGGCTAACTAAGTGCTCATGTCTAAATTACAAATGCATATTTCACCAGTTATGCCAGTATTCTCTAAAGGAAAATAGGTGCCTACTTTCCCTTACAGAATGTGTGCCATAAAGGTGTCCTCTAGGCGCCTAAATATACACACACTGGGGTCAATATTCAAAGCAATTTAACCGGCCAGAAATGGCTACTGGCCAGTTAAATCACGTGTTCGGGGCTAACCAGTCACAGTCAACATCTCTTATCTGGATAGTGCCACTGAGAATGCCTAGTTAGCACCCAAAGCGAAAGTGGCTATTTTGGAGGCTTTCCAGGGGTGAATTTGGCACTTTGCTAGTTAAGTGTCAATATTTGGCACTTAACCGGCCAAGGTAACTGCATAAATAGGACCACATAAAAGTCAGTCCTATCTTTATGTGGTTCACCATAGCCAGTTAAGTGCTGAATATCGCACTTAGCTGGCTCTGTATAACTGAAAATTCAATGCCGGAGCCCAGACATGACCCAGCACTGAATTTCTGGGGACAAAACTGGCGGTGGTCAGCAAAACAATGATTGTCACTGTCTGAATATCAGGGCCATTGTCATGGAATTACCCCCACTGAGGGTAATTTGAAAAGGCATTTCCACATGGAAAACAGCTTCATGTGTGCAGAAATAGCCTTTTATACCTCAAATGTACCATGAGAAAAATCTCACTCATTGGTCTTCCATCTCACTCTTTGTTATTGATGAGCCACCCTTGACATCTCTGCACTCTGGTGAAGCATATTCCTTCCTTCCCCTCCCCTCCCTTTCCCTGGTCCTTGAGTTTCTTGCCTCCACCCCCGCCAGCTTTGCTGCTTCCAGCAAAAAATAAAAGCTGAAGCAGAGCTGCTGTCTAGACCAGGGATAGGTAACTCGGGCCCTCGAGAGCCACAGGCAGGTCAGGTTTTCAGGATATCCACAAGGAGGCAGTGCTTGCAAATCTATCTCCTGCATATTCATTGTGGATATCCTGAAAACCTGACCTGCCTGCGGCTCTTGAGGACCGGAGTTGCCTACCCCTGGTCTAGACCATACCACAGATGGCTCTGCTGCTCTCACCCCTTCTGGCAGGGGGTGGACGCAAGGAAGCTGGTACATTCGCGTTATAAATTTGGCACAGTGGTGAAGGGACTGAGGCCCTGAGGAAGGCTTGTTGGCTACTCTTATTGACAACTAATGACTTCACTTGCAGTTAAAAATAGATTTCTGTATCATAGATGAGATGTGGAATCAAATGCATTTATTGGAACAATACCCGACGTGGCCACGTTTCGCCCTCAGGCTGCGTCAGGGGTATAAACTATCAAAAGTGTATGTAAATATATCATACACACTAGTAGTTCAAAAAATCTAGTTCCATTTATCTGCTACTTCCAACTAAACTGATACGCAATATTTAGAGTACGTTTAGGCGTAATTGCCTAGCGCATGCTAATTTTAGGTGCTATATATAGAATTGGGACCAGTACATGCAAACCTTATTGCACTTTAGTAAAAGAGTCACAGTATTACATAATTATATCACTAGACACTTTTTTCACAAAATCAGTGCTCACTAATTTTAATGAAGTCACAGTCATGTTGTAGTACAAATCAGAAACACGAGAGTATGTTCTCACTACATGTGGGATGCATAGCATTAAGCCAGTTACTCTCCATCACTCACGGGGATTCATTTGTAAATGTCTTATTTTTCTACAGGCATAATAACTTCACTTGCACAACAGAGCTACATAACTATAACTGTTAATTAAAAAATCCCAGGAAAGCTGATTGCTTTCAGCAGATGGCAAGCATGCAATTATGATCCCTGACATAACTTTGCATGGTACTACAGAGATAAAATAAGATCATCACAGCATAAATGCCAAATATGGTAAACATTTCAAAACTGACTAAACTAGTCAGACAGGAATGCTTTACTAAGGTGTACAGGCTTTAAGAAAACTAGACAGCTACTTTGTGTTAGAAGAAAGCCAAACAAATCCCATAAAGCACAAATAGAACAACAAAGCACAGTCGGAATGACCAAAAGGATGAAGCAGGTGATCTAGATAAAACAATCCTGCATTGTAAAACAGCTTCCAGATATTCAAGGTTTGGACTTGATGTGGGCCATATTTCAGGACTATTGCCTTCACTAGGGGTCCAAGGAATGGAGCTAGGAAAATAGCAGTATATGTGGAGTCCTTTATGTATGTCATATGAAAATAAGAATAGCTATACTGGGTCAGACCAATGGTCCATCTAGCCCAGTTTCCAACAGTGGCTGAGCCAGGTCACAAGTACCTGGCAGAAACCCAAAGAGTCCACGAAGCAGCACAGAGAGGGTTCAAAGCACAAGGCACAAACCAGAAAGAACAAAGAAAAGCACTAAAAGCCTCCAAAATTGGGACAAATCTTTTAATTCAATAGCAAAGATCCAAGTAATACATCAATCTCCTGTAGCATGGACCCGACACGGGCCGTGTTTCAGTGCACAGTGCCTGCCTCAAGGGTTGATAGTTAAGTCGTATCTAATAATAATGAACCAGCTGAAAAGCTTGGCTTCAACACTAATGAAGAATTTGTCCCTGCGTGACTGAAGCTGAATGAAACCAAAATTCCGCAAGTGTAAAGCTACAGGAGATTGACATACTACTTGGATCTTTGCTGTTGAATTAAAGGATTTGTTCCGTTTTTGGAGGCTCTTAGTGCTTTTCTTTGTTCTTTTTGGTTAGACACCCAAAGAGTGGCAACATTCCATGCTACCAATCCCAGTGGAAGTGGCAGCTTCCATATGTCTGTCTCAACAGCAGACTATGGACTTTTCCTCCAGGAACTTGTCCAAACCTTTTTTAAACGCAGATATGCTAACTGCAGTTACTACATCCTCCGGCAAAGAGTTCCAGAGCTTAACTATTCATTGAATGAAAAATATTTCCTCCTATTTGTTTTAAAAGTATTTCCCTGTAACTTCCTTGAGTATCCCCTAGTCTCTGCACTTTTGGAATGAGTACAAAATCAATTTACTTCTACTCATTCTACACCATTCAGGATTTTGTAGACCTCAATCATATCTCCCCTCATCTGCCTCTTTTCCAAGTTGCCTTGGGCACCACCTCTTCCAAAATGTTGATATCCAGCCCCTGCCCGTTGCATTCTGGGATGCACTGGGTGGGGCTAAGCACCATATAAGTAGAAAAATTACTTATATGGTGCTTAGCCCTGCTCGGTGCATCCCAGAATGCACCGGGCAGGAGCTGGGCACTGCCATTTGGAAGAGGAACCTTGGAAGAGGCGACGCCCAAAGCAGGAGTAAGGAGATGTTGCACTTGCCCTCCTTTCTTCAACTTTTTAAAGGTATAAGCAGGGGAGGGGAGGGCCAGTGAGTCACTAGACCATCAGGATAAATCTCTGCTTAGGAGAGAGTGGCCCAGCACCAGGGTTGCTTCGGGGGATGGGTTCAGGAGGCAGTAGTTGGGAGGCACGGGAGGGTGTGAGGTCCACTGAACCACCAGGGAATTATGTTGGGGATGTGGGTGTGGTCAGGAGGCGTAGGTGTGCGAGGTCCACCGGACCACCAGGAAATTGCTTCAGGAGGGTTTCTGGGGAGGGGGGGGGAGAGGTAGGGAGCACAAGTAGGCAGCATTTGCAGTTGCCTGCTTGACTTCCCTCCTCTTTGACAGCTCCAGAGCAGTTGTAAAATTTGCTCAATAAAGCTAGGCTCTTTGGAGCTGTGCATTGCTCGGAATGCTCATTAGAATACTAATGAGCTGATTGCAATACATTTGCATGAGGTTCTCAGTGGCTGCTAACGGCATAGGTTAGAGCAACAGAAAACCCATTTGTACATTACTGACTACATAACATTTACTTTAGACTGGCTACATCCATCTAAAGCAAACATTAACAGCATGGTAAGCTTTGTGCATCGGCTCCATAGTCATCCCGGCTATTAGGTGCATTGATCTGTTTGGACATAGACTTGCATTCCTTTTCTGAAAGGGAGAATACACGGTTATTTTTAGGCTAATCCTGTCCAAAACATGCCCAGGCCACAGTCCCTTGCCATATGCACATTTTTGCATTTTAGACATGTATATGCCAGGCTTCTAAAATCAGAGGTCATTTTACCACTGCGTCAAGCCCAAATGAAGACAATGGTGGAGAAGTGGGAGAAAGAGGAAAACTAGTCACAAATATATTGCTAATCCAAGAAAAAGGTATAAACTACAAAATATTTATTGACCTTACACAACGCGTAATTAAACTCTGGAATTCGTTGCTGGAGAACGTGATGAAGGCAGTTAGCTTAGCAGAGTTTAAAAAGGGGCTAGATGGTTTCCTAAAGGACAAGTCCATAAACCGCTACTAAATGGACTTGGGTAAAATACACAATTCTAGGAATAACATGTATAGAATGTTTGTACGTTTGGGAAGCTTGCCAGGTGCCCTTGGCCTGGATTGGCCGCTGTCGTGGACAGGATGCTGGGCTCGATGGACCCTTGGTCTTTTCCCAGTGTGGCATTACTTATGTACTTTTACCTCTATCTATCCAGACTAACATAGAAACCATACTATTTTATTCTATTATTACTGTATGACTTGTACTTTATGACTTGACACATAGACCTTACACTGCACTCCATACACATATTCAGTGCAATTTAAAAATAACAACATAATATTCAGAGATGATACCCAGTCATTAATATGTTTATTTATTTATTTATTTATTTATTTATTTATTTACTTGTTACATTTGTATCCCACATTTTCCCACCTATTTGTAGGCTCAATGTGGCTTACTGAGTTCGATTTCCATTTCAGGCACAGGCAGCTCCTTGTGACTCTGGGCAAGTCACTTAACCCTCCATTGCCCCATGTAAGCCACATTGAGCCTGCCATGAGTGGGAAAGCGCGGGGTACAAATGTAACAAAAAAAATGTAGGAAAAACTGGACACGTATGTTGATTTGTACTTCAGTCCTTTACATCTTGGGAAGTGAAGGTTTTGTTATGTTCTTGCTGATTCAAATGTGTTTCTCATTGGTAAGTGTACCAGGGTACTCAAACAAAGATATCAAGTATTGCAAAACATGATGTCAATATTAAGGGCCCTTAATATTGACATCACTTAACCCTCCATTGCCCCTGGTACAAAATAAATACCTGAATATATGTAAACCGCTTTGAATGTAGTTGCAAAAACCTCAGAAAGGCAGTATATCAAGTCCCATTTCCCTTTCCCCTTTTATTAAAGCTTAGCAAGCACTAGAGCCACATGGCACTTTGCCCACACTAATGTCCATTAGTGAATGCTAAGCTTTAGTAAAAGGCCCTTAAAAAGGTAAATTAAAGTCCAGGTGAAAATTGATAGCTTTGAATTTTATTTATTATTTACATTTAATAGCCTGCTTCTCACCGGTGGATCTCAAAGCAACTTACAACAAAACCTCATTGTAATCACTTTCTTTTTTTTTTTTTACTTTATTGATTTCTTTGAGGCAATCTTTCTCAAACCAAGAAATAAAAAGATAATGCAAAACAAACACGTGCATGCATGTGCACACACACACAAACACGCACACACAAAATGAACATATTTTCTGCAAATATATTTCTCGAATACATATTCACATTAACATTAATATTTTTTAAATAGTTGTATTCTTGTATTAATATTAATTGTATTGTAATAATTCTTTGTGCAGGTCTTTTTCTGCCGTCATCTACTATGTTACTATGTATGTATGTTATGTAAGCAGCATTGAGCCTGAGCTTTTTTGGGAAAATGCGGGATAGAAATGTCATACTCAATAAATAAATTATTAAATCCTTGCAAAGCTTTCCATTAGAAAAAGCATATCTGTCCCAGTATTATAATTTAGGGGCCCTTTTACTAAGCAATGGTAGCTATACCACCGTGTGCCAAATTGTTCCTACTGCCGGGCTCGCTTAAGAGCCTGACGGTAGTTCCGGCTTCTGGCGAGCAGCGATTAGGGTGCTAGAAAATACTTTTGTATTTTCTAGCACAGCGAGTGTGCCCGGTGGTGGCAGTGGCGTACCAAGGGGGGGCGGTGGGGGTGGTCAGCCCCGGGTGCACGCCGCTGGGGGGGGGGTGCCGTGCACCTGTTGGCTCTGAGTCCGCTCATTTCCTCCCTGCTGCGCCCTCTGTGCGGAACAGGTTACTTCCTGTTCCAGGGCAGAGGGAGCAGCAGCCAGGGAACGAGCGGAATCAGAGCCAACAAGCATGTGGCACCCCCCCCCCCCCACCCTAGCAGGTAAAAATGCACCCGGGGGGGTAATTTCGCCGGGGGGGGGGGCGCATTGGCGATCTGCCCCGGGTGTCAGCCAGCCTAGGAACGCCACTGGGTGGTGGCTCTACCCGGTTACTGCTGGGCTACCGCAGGAGACCCTATGAGGCAGTAAGGGCTCCCCTAGGAAATGGCCATGTGGCACATGTTTAACTTTCAGCATGGTCATTTCCTTTTTCTAAAAACCTTTTACTGGTGGCAGTAAAAGGGAGCCTTGGCACATGGCAAACCCTTGTGCTGACGCCACCGCAGGGCTCCTTTTACCACCGCTTAGTATATGGTCTCCATACATCTGTATCACATTCTAAAAACCAATGCACCCTTTCCCTACATCCATAGAATTTCTATTGATAAAAATATAATATTACCCTTTCTTTCCGCAAAATAATATCTATCCTTCCTTTTTACCCCAGGTCATAATACACACAATACATATCATTTCAAGAAAACATACTCTCCAAGGTCAATGTAACAATTCCCCAAAATACCCTCCAACTACTCCCTCCACACCATGGTCCAATCTCAAGCTAACCAACCCACAATTAGGGAGTAATTATATAACAGTATGTTTATATTTAGGCGCCCAGATGATGCCTATGTGGCACCTATTCAATAAAGAAAAGTAGGTACATTCCCTATAGAATAGACCCCTATCGCCCATCCTTCGGTTGCCTAATAGAAGGTGCCTCATTGTAGAATTTCTCCCAATCCAATGGATTGTATATAGTGGCCTTAGATTTAGGCACCAAAATTGGTGCAGATTCTATAACACCACGTGTAAGTTGAGCATCGATATCAGTACTTAACAAGCAATAATGAGCACTAATTGACTCTGATTAGAATTTAGGTGCACAGCGATATGTATTCTGTAACGATGTGAGCTGAATTTTTAACACATGGAGATATAAAGGGGCATTATTATGGGTGGGGAAATGGGTGTTCCAAAATTTAGGCGCCTAGTTATAGAATATGGCCCAGTGCACCAAAATATGGCCCAGTGCTGAGGTTTACACCAGGTTTTTGGTGGCACAAATAGATGTGTATAGATATCGGTGTTGAAATATCAACTAAGCATATTCTATAATTGGTGACTAAATCTAGGTGCTGATTATAGAACACACTTAGTCGGCACTGATTTCAGCGCCAATTTTTTACAATTATTTATTTATGGAAATTACAAAATATACCAAAGACAACTTTGTCAAGCAAATTGCCAAGAATTACAAAAGAAAATAATTAGGGAGAATTCCCTTTTAAACAAACATTACAGGCATTAGTCCACAAAAGGAGGGGCCTGACCAATACACCATAACCTAAGAGGAGGTGTATAGAAAAAAGAAAAAAGATTATTCATAATTCTACTTTAACTGCACCTAAACTCTTAAAAGGTCCAGTGGCCATTATGGATCTTGTTTAGGAGTTCTTACATCCAAAAAGGAACGAAGCTGTGAAGGTTCAAAGAAATGAAAATTAACATTATCAATCTGTAATACACATTTACATGGGAACCTTAACTGGAATTTAGCTCCCACATTCAAAGCTTCCTGCCGCATTGTAATGAGGGTCCGCTTCCTTCTCTTGGGTGGAGATGGCAAGCCTGCAGGCTCCCCGGGTTTCAGGACAGAATACTGCTGATACTGGGACTTGGGCCAAAGTATTTTATTATCAAGGCAATTTCATACCAAAAATCATAATATAGTCCTCAAAACAAAAGGTACAGTCCTCATGAGATAATCTTCAAAAGAAAAAGGTACAGTCCTCATAAGGTAATCCTTAAAGAAAAAGGTACAGTTCTCATAAGATAATCTTCAAAAGAAAAAGGTACAGTCCAGGTCCCAAATCCCTCCGCAAATGTTCAGCTCCTCACGAGTTCAGGCCCTCTACTAGGCCTTAGTTTTCCTTCTCCCCCCCCCCCCCCCCCCCCTTCGGAAGGGTTCAGTAAGAGTCCGGCCCACTTCCCATAGGGCACCATAGTTCAGAAAAACTTTTCGTTGCCAGTCTTTGCACATCAAATCAATACCCTAAACCACCTGCTTTTTTACACAGCACAGAGGGAACCCTGTCAGAAGCAGGGTTGGCAGTTTCTCCCACCTCTCAGCACCACGCCTGGTGTGGCCTCCTCCACTGCCTTCATGTGCTGGGCAGGAATTCTCCCACTCCATGGTAGCTGGCTCCTCTCCCTTGGGCAGCTCTAGTGGCAGGCTACTTCCTTCCTCCACATACTCCATGGAATCTCTCTCTCCCTTTGTCTCTCCTCCTCTCTGGTGACCGACAGCCTCCAGGAAATCTGCTCCCCCCTTCTCACAGCTGGGGGGAATTATATACTGATGGTGAAGCCAGGGAAACTGAGCTTCATCCTTCCCTCGAGTAACAGGCTCACCATGCCTCGAGCCATTGCTCCCCCTGCTGGGACTGGGAATCCATTCCATCTTTTTAGGGCTACTCTCCTCACTCATTCTTGCAAGGACTTCTGGGACCCGTAGTTTGGGGCTCAACTGCTTTACTGGAGAGTCTCTGGGGCTTGCCTTGTCACAGCTTAGAGAGAAACTTCTTCCTTCTCTCCTGTGTCCATCTGGAAATGTCAGTGAAAATCTGAATCTTTCCTCCCATCAAAGTTACTGAAGTAGATTGTGTCAAATAAAGACTAAGCAAAGCGTCCTTTTCTTGAAGAAACATGAATGAGACCACGAGGGTGGCACGAAAATTCACCTATTCTTGTTAACTCTCCAAAAGAGCTGAAACATTCAAGCTGTCCAAGGATAACTTGGCGCCCACTTGACATTCTAGTCTAACTTCCTGATTAGAAAGTACAGGCAAATAATACAGCTTTTGAACTGGTGGAAACCCTGTTTCAGAATATTGGAATACTTCTTTTAGAAACTTATGAAACATATGAGCTAAATTTAACAAATGGAAAATTTAAGAGACTCAAATTTAGGGCCCTGTTTACTAAACCGCATTATAGGCATGTTAGCATTTTTAATACATTAACCTTGTACGCAGGTTAACCGTGTATGCGCCTGCATCCCTATAGGCGCCTACTAGGTTAGCACATGCGCTAATTATAGGCACATTAAAAATGTTAATGCGCCTTATTAAATAGTGCCCTTAGGGGTCCTTTTACTAAGCTGCGGTACAAAAGTGGCCTGCGGTAGTGTAGGCGCATTGGGTGTGCGCCAGGCCAGTCTTTACTGCATCTACAAAAAATGTTTTTTTTTTTAATGTGATGGGAAAAGGGCCTGCGGTAAAAATGAAACCAGTGCACGCCGAAAAGCAGCCTGAGCCCTTAAAGCCACCCATTGATCTAGCTGTAAAGGCTCTCACACTACATGCGCGGTGACCAGTTGGCGTGCGCCATGTGCTGGAACCGGCACATGTAGGAGGAAGTAAATAAATAATTCATCCAGGCATTATCTGCGTGTGCAAAATCTGAAATTACTGCTAGGATGGCACGCTGGCTTGGCAGTAGTCTCATTTTGTTGTGCGCTGCATGCGTGTAGAGCCTAACGCAGCTTAGTAATGCCCCTTAATGATCTAGCTCCATTTGTAACAGTCTCAAATTTAATGATCTAATTCCGTTTTCTAAGATTTCCAATTTTCGATGTATTACGTTTGCACCTTGTAACAATTTATATTCTACCTCTGTTACTTGGGATAAAGATGATTCATAGTTTTTAAATTTTTTATCCTGATGGGCTAGTCGAGATTGGCCTATTTCAATCATGAAGCATTAGTCTTAGAATTGGAAACAAAAGTAAGACAGACCTTGTGCAAGGACTCCATAGCCGACCATAAGGACTCCAATGTTACCTTTGAAGGTCTCACCTGCGGTAGAGCTGGTTCAGGATTAGGCTGTTCTCCACCCATCATCGCCAGTTCCAATGGCTTCTCTACTCCTGGCAAATTCAGTCCAACAGCCACGAGGGTAACTGGAAGGCTCAGCTCTTCAGGGAAAACCCCATCCTAGAGCACAGCTGTATCAGGAGGAAGCCCCTTCCTGGTCGATTCAGAAACCCCAACTTACTAGGTCCCGATGAACGCTCTTCCTGACATACTCCCCACTCCTTGAGCTTGCTGTACTGGACTTTATGGGCTGAGTGAACTCTCAGTTTCCTGACCAGGAATCCTCTCTGTCGGTCAAAGGAACGCCCTGGGGTGCAATAGATGTTGCATATGTTGTAATCGGAGCCTGATGAAGAGCTAGGGACGTAGAGGGTAAGCAGGGAATTCCCCTAATTTTCCCGTTTCTCTTCGGCATCGTAGAAACCAGGATAATAAGTAAATAGGAAACTAATCTTCCAGAGCTCAGCATAGTGAATCTAGCCTAGACTCCATCTTGGTCATGCCCCAGCGCCATTTTTTTAGATGCCATATATAGAATCTCCTCCAATGTGGCTAATTCTATAAAATAGGTGCAAAACATTTACACCCTGATTATATGTTTAAATGCTTTGAATACTGGCATATACACATGTTTGTGGCACATATGTGCATAAATGCTGAAATTACACCTATATGTGCATACCTTATGTAGTGGGCATTTTTTAAATTTAATTTTTATTGAATTTTAAAGTACTAGCCAAGCAGGAAACACATACACTTCCAAGGTCACTAAGGTGTTCCCAAGGAGTATTCCTATCCACACCCTATCCAAAGAACATCAGACGATGCGATACCCACAAGCAAGTCTTCTCCGGAGTAGCCCCTATGCTCTGGAATGCACTCCCTGAAAAACGTAACAAAAGGAGTGATACCGGCTGCACATACTATAGCAGGACATGTTTATCCACTCTTACCATAGCTAAGATAATGTTCAAGCACCTTTCTGACCTCATTTGCAACTTTCTTTAAATTAGTCCCTTATTTTCATACTCCTGTTACTCAGTCTTATCTATCTTATGTTTCAACTTTGCTTACACCCTATGCTATTAAAATGTTTTATTGTGTATTGTGTTGACATTGTAATGTAGCATATTAAGCCATGCTTTGTATTGTTGTTTGAATATTTTTACTGCTGTAATTGTCTATAGCTTATGTTTGAATTTTTCTTGCTGTACACTGCCTTGGGTGAATTCCTTCAAAAAGGCGGTAAATAACTCCTAATAAACAAATAAAATCCTAATAAATAAAAATATAGCCAAAGAATTATGTTTATTATGTTTCTTGAAAATACAACAGAAAATGCATACAATATCTATCTATCTATCTATCTATCAGAAGCTCAAAAGGAAAATGCACGAGAATGCAGTTCTCAACAAAAAATAAATAAATAAATAACAAGACAAATATTATGCATTCATATCAGCAACCAATCCTATTTCTGCAAGTTCTCAACTGAAGGCCTCAACTGGGGGGAGCAGATATAAATTTCTTGCTGTTAATAAAGGCTGACAATTGAAGTGGCTGAAAGAAAAAATATTTAACTGCTCTATATTTAACAACAATTTACAAAGCAAGAAAAGTACCCCTAACTGGAGCACACCAGGCCTCAACAAAAGAAAGTTTTTCTTTTTTTTCTTAGTCACATCAGAGAATATGCTGATTATACCGCCCAAAAATGAAATATCACACCACTTAAAAAACATACGCAATAACCAGTCATGGTTAGCAAGCAAGTCAGGACTACAATTAAAGTAGCCAGAGTCATCAACTGTGAATCTAACTGTATATTTGACGATTCCAATATAGACGAAATATTCAAACTATCTATAATTAAGCAGCCCCCTTCCATTCGAGAACCAGATGAGTTCTTCTTTCCTGATAGTAAATAATAAACTTTAGATAAGGAACTAGAACTTGAAGAACTTCACACATATAGGACTAGATTCTATATGATGCCTAAAAAAACGGCATAAAAATATGCATAGGTGTATTCTATAAAGTATGTCTAAGTTTATGCGTACTTTATAGAATATGCCTAAATTTTGGCATGGTTTATAGAATACGCTGAGCACCCATCTGTATGACTATATTTAGTCGTGGGAAGCTATGCCAAGTAAAACTTGGTGTAAATGCTGACACCTAAATTAGACACGGACCAGGTATATTCTATAAAAACGGCATAGATTTTAGGAATGCCTATTACTCTCCCATTCCACACCCCTTTTCAACTATGCAAATTAGAATTTATGTGCATCATGTTACAGAATACACTTAGACAGTTGTGTGTGGAAATTCTAATTAATGCCAATGAGTGTCAATAATTAATTGGCAACTATCGGCACTGATTGCCTTGTTAACTAAGTCGCAGGTGCAAATACAGAATGCGAGTGGATTTGTGCATGCAACTTAAGGAGATGGGATGACTTCCCTATGAGGAAAGGCTAAAGCAGCTAGGGCTCTCCGGCTTGGAGAAAAGATGGCTTAGGGGAGCTATGATAGAGGTCTATAAAATAATGAGTGGAGTTGAACGGGTAGATGTGAATTACTTGTTTACTCTTTCTAAAAATACTAGGACTAGGGGGCACATAATGAAGCTAGAAAGTAGTACATTTAAAACAAATTGGAGAAAATATTTCTTCACTTAATGTGTAATTAAACTCTGGAATTTGTTGCCAGAGAATGTAGTAAAAGCAGTTAGTTTAGCCTCCTCCCCTTTCCCCCTTCTTTTCCTCTTTCCTCCCTCTGTCTTGTTTTCACTTAATTTGATTCTAGATATAGATTGCTACTTCTTAAATGTGAGTTCCAGTGTTGCCATACTTTGTAAAATATTGCTTGTTGTTATGTTGTGAGCTCTTGCTTATGTTTGTATTGAAAACCAATAAAAGAAATTATTTGTGGAAAAAAAAAGGTTTAGATGGCTTCCTAAAAGAAAAGTCCATAAACCATTATTAAAATGGACTTGAGAAAAATCCACTGCTTGTTTCTAGAATAAGCAGCATAAAACGTATTGTACTTTTTTGGGGATCTTGCCAGGTACTTGTGACCTAGATTGGCCACTGTTGGAAACAGGATGCTGGGCTTGATGCACCTTCGGGCTGTCTCAGTATGGCACTACTTATGTACTTATATATGTACTTATGTCACACTGCATAGAATCCATGGGATAAGGGTGAATTCTATATATGGCATAAAAAATAGGTACTGAAAAAGCTCTTTTCTATAAGCTGCGCTTAAAGTTAGGCACATTTTATAGAATAGCACTTATGACCTGGAATCATGCCTAGCTTTAGGAGTGACAATTTGTATTCATTATCCCTCCCCCCTTATTCTATAATAATGCAAGTAAATGCTAGGAATGCCCCTGTTCTGTCCATGACCATTCCATTTTCACTCCCATTTCCTTTTACTCACATGTAAAATTTAGATGTGGATCCCGTGCCTAAATTTATGTGCATATATTCCAATTAAATCTAATTAGAGCTAATAATTATTTGTTAAAAAGCCAACTGGCAAGAATTAGCTTGTTAAGCCACTGAATAGACACCACATTTGCTTGATCTACTGAATTCATTGCAGAAATTTGCAAAGTCAAGGCTTTTCCCAAGTCAGAAACAGCCATCCAAAACAATTCTAGTATAAAAGTAGCTGTGCATTCCAAAGAGAATTCAAAATAAGACTGAGAAACATTGGAACCAACCTCTCTCACTGTCTTTCCAATTCTAGTAGACTGCTTCAAAACTCTGAGACCCAATGTAGCTCTTCCAACTCACTCACTCACTGAAGATGACCCAGAGGAGAAACCACCAAGTCACCTCCTAAACTAGAATCGGCTCTTTGTGCCTCTCCCAACTGCAGCTCCTCGTGCTAAGTTTCATTAGCTGGTGAGCTCACCAAAATGGCTGCAGAGGAGGGCTTTACATATTGAAGCTTAAAGATGTCTTGGGTCTGAAGTCCAATACTGAGCCACCTGGCAGCAGCACTGACACAGCCATAATCACCCCATCCTTTGACAGAGCCCACTTGCTGAAAAAAAGTTATCCATAGGGCCAGATACAGTGATTTCTGTGCACATTTTTTATAGAATTTTGAGAATAATGTCTAGTTATTTTATATAGTTATATATAAAGAATCTGATTTTCTTTGCATCACTAGGCCCATTATTGCTTCTGGTTTCCGGCAAGCTTCCTTTTGAATGAAATTGTTCAAGTGTGCAGCAAGAGGTAATTACAAAGATGTCTGGGTCTTTGACATTTAAGTGCTCTGTTTATGTCAAATGTTTTGAATAATTAAGCAAAAAAGATAACAATATTTATGCTCAGTGCAAGTTGTGTTTGGTAAGTCATATTCCTGAGATTGATTAAGTGGAGTAAATGTTAGCAAAGAAATAAAATCATGACATCAAATTCAATCCTGACATCAAATTTTGCAGACCCAAATTGATGACCTCATCATGAATTTTGTTGTAGAAGATATGCAGGCACTTAGCTAATTATTTTCTTGCCCCCCCCCCCCCCCATTTGATTTAAATATCTCTCTAGCTGTATTGGATCCTTATATTTGAGGACCTGAGTGTTTTTCTGGATGGATAATGGTTGGATTTCCAATACCTAGAATTCATTTTATATAATGTCAAAACAACTATTTATATACAAGAACTAAAAAGTAGCTAAAAGTAACATATTGCTTTCACAGAAACTTTTCATTTTACTTTCATTAAACAAGTAACTAGTAACTATAATATATTACTTACTGCAACTTTAATATATTATTTTTACAAAGTGAGTTGCCCAACACAGCAGAGGGGTAGACCCTGTTCTGGAATTTTCTGGCCTTTTCTTTTGGCTATGCTTATTTCTGTTTGTTTCCACTGATAGTGGCAAGGCAGGAATTTCTGGCTGACCATAAACTGACAAGACCATTGCCATGACATCCCAACCAACTGTCTTGTTACAAACAAACCAACAAGATCCGCCCCCCCCCCCCCTATTGTCATGACATCCCAACTGTTCGTTACTGAGCAGCAGTGTGGCAAGGACACTAACCAGCTTATTTTCGAAAGAGAAAGACGCCCATATTTCAACCCAAATCAGGAGACGGGCGTCTTTCTCCCGTGGGCGTCCAAATCGGTATAATCGAAAGCCGATTTTGGGCGTCTTCAACTGCAATCTGTCGCGGAAATGGCCAAAGTTGACGGGGGCATATTGGAGGTGTGGTGAAGGCGGGACTGGGGCATGTTTATCGGCCAAGGAGAGATGGGCGTCCTCGGCCGATAATTGAAAAATGAAAGGTGTTTTAGCGCCAATTTGGGTCACTTTTTTTTACCCTTTTTTTCAAGAACAAGTCCCAAAAAGTGCCCTAAATGACCAGATGACCACCAGAGAGAATCGGGGATGACCACCCCTGACTCCCCCAGTGGTCACTAACCCCCTCCCACCCAAAAAAACAAATTAACATTTTTTTTCCAGCTTGTATCCTAGCCTCAAATGTCATACCCAGCTCCATCACAGCAGTATGCAGGTCCCTGGAGCAGTTGTTAGTGGGTGCAGTGGACTTCAGGCAGGTGGACCCAGGCCCATCCCCCCCTACCTGTTACACTTGTGGTGGTAAATGAAAGCCCTCCAAACTGCCCCCAAAACCCACTGTACCCACATCTAGGTGCCCCCCTTCAGCCATAAGTGCTATGGTAATGGTGTAGAGTTGTGGGGAGTGGGTTTTGGGGGGGATTTGGGGGGCTCAGCACCCAAGGGAAGGGAGCTTTGGACGTCAGAGGTAGTTTGCTTTGTTTTTTTAATTGTTACAAGTGCCCCCTAGGGTGCTCGGTTGGTGTCCTAGCATGTCAGGGGGGACCAGTGCACTACGAATCCTGCCCCCCCCCCCCCCACAACCCAATGCCTTGGATTTGGTCGTTTTTGAGTTGGGCGCCTTTGGTTTCCATTATCGCTGAAAAACGATACCGCCCAGCTCAAATCCGCACAAATCTGGTGCATTTGCCAGGCACAAACCGTATTATCGAAAATACGGTCTGCCCCGTCCCTTCACGTACCCGTTCTCGGAGATAGACGCCCATGGAGATGGGCGTTTGCGTTCGATTATGCCCCTCTACGGCCCTATCACAGATCTCCTATGAAGTTGCAGGATTGCTGATTGGGTGATATATGAGGTGGTCCTTTGTGATGGGAAGAATATATAAGTAACTGCTCATCTAAAGAGACTGAAAATAGTCCTGATGGCAGGAGAGTTTCATATGTTGCCACAGCCTGTTTCCAGGGGGGGTACTCCCCCCCCCCCCCATACAAACTAATTCTCTATAGCTAAGAATCTTTCTTCCTTTCTTCTTTCTCTCTGTTCTGTATCACAGTGAGGAATAAAACTTTCCTTCCTATTGTTAGACTCTGTTCTGTAAAACTACTAATGCCAAGAGCCAATGATATTTCTTGTGCTGTTGCAGTGAGAAATAAAGATTCCTCTTGGTTTTCTAACTTCACCGATGCGCCCCGCCCCCCGGGTGCAGCGCCCCCTCCCGGAAAAGCGCAACGCCCCCCCCCCCCGGTGAAAGAACCCCCGATCCCCCGGTGAAAGAACCCCCCTCCCCCGGGTGCACGCCGCTGGGGGGGAGGGGTCCTGCGCGCCTGCCGGCTCTTTGTTTTCATGCTCCCTCTGCCCCGGAACAGGAAGTAACCTGTTCCGGGGCAAAGGGAGCATGAAAACGAAGAGCCGACAGGCGCACGGCACCCCCCCAGTGGCGTGCACCCAGGGCGGACCGCCCCCCTTGGTACGCCACTGTCTAACTTAGCCTGAGTTTTTTATAAGTGTAGCGTGATATGAGTTTAATCATCAGAATTAAATGTGTAGCATGATGTTGTGTTGGATCAGATACATATATATACACCAATATATTTGTACAGCTTTAAAAACATATTGAAACTGCAGCAGAAACTGGCTCCTCTCCCCCTCCCTTTGGGAACATTTAAAAGACAAAAGGTACTGCCTGCAAGGAGTTTTCAAACTCTCTCTCCCTCCCTTTTCCTGAGAAACTTTTGGGAACACTTAACAAAGACAAAAGAGAGATATATAGAGGGGCATAATCGAACGCGAACGCCCATTTGTAAAAACGTCCATCTCCGAGAACGGGTCCATGAAGGGGAGGGCCGAACTGTATTTTCGAAAAAAATGGACGTCCATCTTTTTTTTCGAAAATACATTGGATTAGGGCGTTTTTTGAGCTGGGTGTTTTTGTTTTTTAGCGATAATCGAAACCGAAGCGTCCCAGCTCAAAAACGACCAAATCTAAGGCATTTGGTTGTGGGAGGGGCCAGCATTCGTAGTGCACTGGTCCCCCTGAGATGCCTCTATGCCAGCCTCAAATATCATACCTAGCTCCATGACAGTAGTATGCAGGTCCCCAGAGCAATTTTACTTTAGTTGGTGCTGCGCGGGCCCCATGCAGAGAGGAAAAATCGGAAGAAAAAAAAAACAAGCAAGCAAGTGCAGTCAGGGACATCCAAATTAAAAGCTCAGTGCTCTAGCCAGTGCACCACTGATTAGACATCCTTCCCTTTCCATTAAGTCTCTCCAAGTTTCTGTCAGCCAATCACAGCTCATTTAGCTGACATCTGTGTCAGCTAAACAGCGGTGATTGGCTGACAGAAACTTGGAGAGACTTAATGGAAAGGGAAGGACATCTAAGCACCTGAATAATGTGGCTCACTCACTACAGCACTGAGCTTGTAATCAGAAGGTTGCTGGTTCGATTCCCCCCTTTTACTATCCTGGTAATTTAGACGTCCCTGACTGCACTTGCTTGTTTTTTTTTTTTTCTTCCGATTTTTCCTCTCTGCATGGGTCCCGCACAGCACTAACTAAACTAAAATTACTTCGGGGACCTGCATACTGCTGTCATGGAGCTGGGGGATGACATTTGAGGCTGGCTTACAAGTTGGAAAAAAAGTGTTTAACATTCATTTTTTTTTGGTGGGAGGGGGTTAGTGACCACTGGGGGAGTCAGGGGAGGTCATCCCCGGTTCCCTCCGGTGGTCATCTGGTCATTTAGGGCACTTTTTTGGGACCTGTTCGTGAAAAAAACGGGTCCAACAAAAGTGACCTAAATTCTCTCTGAAAACGCCTTTCTTTTTTCCATTATCGGCCGAGCACGCACATCTCTGCTCAGCCGATAACCACGCCTCAGTCCCGCCTTCACCACGCCTCCGACACGCCCCCATCAACTTTATGCGTTCCCGCGACGGAGAATAGCAATCAACAGCCTAGCACAACCCTCAACTTTCTTTTCCTCTTCACTATTGGAGAAGGTAAGGAAACTCAGGAGTCAACAGAGTGCTACTGCCACCATTTTGACTACTGTCCCTTACACAGCATGTATTTGACAGATGGATATCTATACATAGGTAGAGTTGGGCAGAGCATGCATGTGATGCACACAGCATAACTTATAGACTACTACAAGTTATGCTTGTATCTGTAGCATTTAAGTGTGAGCATGTACAACAACTCTATGGCTGGTATAAGTGTTCATGCCTAAATTATAGTCATATATTTCAGCTGTTGTACTAATATTCTATAAAATAATGTAGTACCGAGGTCCCTGAATGCTGAGCTCCCTTCTTATTATGGCGTTATAAAATAAGAACACCCCGGACCCAGGTGCCCCAAATTGTACCCTTCTGTTTACCAGGAAGGGATTTAAAAACCTTTGGCCTTGGTCACATAAGGCTAGAATCAGGCAGCTCAGCCAGAGGAGATTCTATCACCAATTGAACCCTGAAGTACTTGTGGGAGGGCAGGGGCAGGAAAGAGTAAGGAGAAAGACAGAGAGAGTGACCTAAAACCACCCCAGACTATAGGATTCCCTGACAGCTTCTTGTCTTCCATAGCCCATTCGAAAGCTACCTGGAACATAATCCTAGAAATTAAGGGACACCAGTTTGGTACTATCCCCAAATGAGGAGGCAATTGAATCTCCTGCTATCTGTGAAACAGGTTATTTCCTTCTTCTCTTACCCTACACAGTGGAATGCAAAAGTACCTCAAACATTGCTAAGGAGAATCTGAGGTTCCTTCCATGCTGGGTCTCATAAAAGGCTTACCCAGCAAACCCCAAATCCTACTAAATTGTTACCTGCCAAACTAGAGTGATCACTAACTTTTAAATAGGAGTTACTCCTTACTCTTAGCTATCTATTAATACCATGGCTTATTTATTTAATGGGCATATAGCCCACCCAATACAATTTCTAAGACGGTCACATGTAAATATTTGACATAAAATAAAGCAATACAACAAAAACAAACAAATATTGCAGCAACAGAACCTGATCAAAAGAGTCAATTCAAGTGTGGAACATAAGGTAAAAGCTCAAAATGAACCAGAGTCCACAGCACTGGGACAAAATGTGCAGTGCCTAGGGCCGTCGAGAGACTAGGCCGGGCCCGGGCAAGGCCACCCCGCCTCCGCCCCCCCCCCCCACCGCTGCTGCCTCCCGTAGCTCCCCCTGTCGCCCCCCCCCCCCATTGCTCCCCCCGCCGCTGCAGTCTGCAGTCTCACCTGCCTGCCACCACGGCTCCGGGCTCCCTGCATTCAAGGCGGCAGTCGCAGATCACCTCTCTTCTGGCCTTCCCTCCCTGTGTCCCGCCCTTTTCTAATGTAACTTCCGGATTCTGCGAGGGTGAGACACAGGGAGGGAAGGCCCGAAGGGAGGCCATCTGTGACTGCTGCTTCAAATGCAGGGGGGCCGGAGCCGAGGAGGCAGGCCAATTTTTTTTTTCTGGCTCGTGGCAGTTACGTGCTTCAAGTGGCACTTGATGCGCATGGACCATTACTGCCCGGTTACCACAAGAGACCTTACTGCTAGGTGGATGGCTCAGACCCAAAATGGACGCCTGGCAGTTTTCATTTTGCTGCACGTCCGTTTTCGAGAAAGAAAAGGCATTTTTTGTAGGTATGCTAAAAAATAATTCTGCGTGCACCCAAAACACACATCTATACTACCGCAGGCCAATTTTCAGCGCTTCTTAGTAAAAGGACCCCTTAGCTTTACTCCTTTTCCAAGTGCTTTCTTTTATGTTGGGTCCCTACCCTCTTCTTGCTTCGATGGACCAGGAACCTCCAGCGTCATCCAGATGCTCACAGCACACCTACTTTCCTGACTTTAACAACTCAAAGAAACCTATCTTTCCAATGTGTGTAACTCTTTATGTGTCTATGCAGTCTGAATTACAAAGTTTCTTTATTCCTGTGTATACTACTCAAGATAAACCTTTAATGCTGACTAACCCAAGAAAATAAATTTTAAAGCAAGGTTTCCCTGTCTCCCACCTGAAACTGCATGTTTTCCCTTCACACATTGTCTCCCACACTCTTCCTCATTCAGATTCTGTAAACTTCAATTTCCAACAGTCAGTCTACAGTTCAGTTAGCAGCACTGACTGTATTCTCCTTTTATACATGAAGTAGCCAATCAGAAGTCAGACAGCCTCTGATCTATGTATCTGAGCTCTGTACCCTTAATGTCCACACAGCAATCAATTCACCTTTGAGCCAGTAAAACTTGCAGGGCTGTTTAAGTTAGTTGATCCTTACAAACACCTCTCACACATACATCCTCAGCACAAATTTCCACATAGTTTATGTCTAAATCCTGACTTTAACATTTCTCAGTCTCACTGATTCTCATACATCCTGTTCACTCATCATTTTCCACCAAAATCAGAGCCATAAAACTCGCAGGGCTCAATAACCCTTTAAATCATTACCCTTTCCCACTCAAAATTGCTTCTATTCATCTTCCCTAAAATTTTCTTATAGTTCCTTTACCAACTCATTCATACACTCACACACATCCTCACAACTTCACAGTTCCATCCCACCTGATGAACTGCTGTTTAGAATTGTTAAGTTCTCTCCTTAGCACTTGTCACAGGCACAACGAGACTGAGCTGCAGTCAAATGTGGCACACACACAACACTGAACACAACCAATCCAAAATCTCCTATACCCCACTGCAGCCATCCATTACTTTCTCTTTCCTCTCTTTCTGCATCCTGTTCCTAGCACTGCTTTCCACTGCATGGCTCTGCCCCCTGAGTCGACAGCCTGTGTCCCTCAAGGCTCGAGCGTGTGCACTGCTCCCATGTGGACACATTTACTGACTTCATAGTTCCAGAACCACTGGGGAGACTTCCTGGGCCCCCACTTCTGTCATCCTCCCTGAGCCTTCTTTTCTTCTCCTGGCTCCTCTCCTGGTCACCCAACGCTGAAAATCATGCAGGCCATGGCCTCAGTGCTGTCTTTGTGCATGTTCCAGGACTTTCTGATCTTAGCAGATGTATGGAAAGCAACTCTGGAGGCCCAACACAGCTCTGGACTCCCCTGCACCTGGCCGAGCCCACTCAAGTGGCACACAAATGCGACCAACTCAGCTTGCCTACCTGAGAGCTCCAGAGACAGCTAGGATCCACAGCCCCTGTCCACAATACAATGAGGCTCAAAACTGCAGGTTCCCAAAACATTGGCACTACTGACCCCAGAAGCCTGCCAGCAGCTGTGGGGCTCTTAAAGCCCTTCACCCAGGTGAGCAATTTTTTCCCTTATTTTTTTAAACTCCAGGTACACTTGGAAAGGAGGACGAGATTATTAACACTTCTGGGATGATCTTGAAGATTGCTTATAGATCATAACAACAGCAAATTTGGTAAACCCTCAGAATAGCTCTATAGAGACACTTGAAAAACATTCAGGAAATCTAAAATGGAACATCTTTTCCACAAGGAAACTGAAAAATACTATAGTAATGTGGTTTGAGATTTTTAATGTCTATAAGATATACAGCTGTATTTTTCAGCAACTGAAGCCACTTCAGTCTTATTGCTGGGAGGCCCTGGATAAGAAAATAACAGTAGTCTATTGTCATAGTCAGAAGTGTAGGGACAACCATCAACAAAAATGTGTGCACCTTAGAAAATTATTGTAGGGACATAAACAAGGTTCTAACTGCGTGGACTATTTTAGCATCCATGGAGGGGCATAATCGAACATCGCCGGCCAAATAGGACACCGGCGATCTATTGTGGTGGCGGTGCTACAGCTGGCCGGAACCATATTATCGAAAAAGATGGCCGGCCATTTTTTTTTTATAATACGGTTTAGCCCGGCCAAATGGCTTGGATTTCGCCAGGTTTGAGATGGCTGGGTTTGTTTTTCAACGATAATGGAAAAAAATACCGGCGATCTCCAACCCAGCGAAATCTAAGCCATTTGGTCGTGGGAGGAGCCAGCATTTGTAGCGCACTGGTCCCCCTGACATGCCAGGACACCAACTGGACACCCTAGATATGTGGGTACAGTGGGTTTTGGAGGGCTCCCATTACCAGCACAAGTGTTACAGGTAGGGGTGGGGGTGGGTCTGGGTCCGCCTGCCTTAAGTGCACTGCGGTACCCACTAAAAGTGCTCCAGGGACAGGAGTTGTTGCTGCTGTATAAGCTTGGCACACCAGTTGACACCTGAAGACTAATCTCTTTGAAAACGTCCTTTATTTGAATAAGCACGTTTACTCACAGTTAACTGCAGATCAGAGGTTGTGCCCCACTGGCAAAGAGTCTTCCTGGTACTGAGATTAGCAGTAGGTCAGAGCTGGCAGAATGCTGTACAATGCCCTCTTTCAGCCACATTCAAGGTAAGAACTAAGTTCTCTAACGTGGCTAACACACGAAAGGGATCTAAAAGTGACTTACAAACATGGCCACTATCTCATGGACTAACGGAAGTAAAACAGGACACACTCTGACCCAGTTAGCAGGGGGAAAAGCACCATGGGAGTACAGCCCAGTACCCTACACCCACCACAATGCATTGCTGATGTGAGCCACATCACAACCAGGGAAAGGCTGTCGGAGGAAAGAACACATTCTGCTGTCATGGAGGTGGGTACATCATTTGAGGCTGGCATACAGGCTGGCAAACAAGGTTTTTAATTTTATATTTTTTAGTGTGGGAGGGGGTTGGTGACCACTGGGAGAGTATGGGGAGGTCATCTCCCATTCCCTCCGGTGGTCATCTGGTCAGTTGGGGCACCTTTTTGAGGCTTGGTCGTGAAAATAAAAGGACCAAGTAAACCCGGCGAAATACTGCTTATCACAGGGTTTTTTTCCATTATTGGCGAAAGCCGGCCATCTGGTAGCCACGCCCACGCCCGCCCATGTCCCGCCTTCGCTTAGCCAGCGACATGCCCCTTTGAACTTTCGCCGGCGAGACAACGGGAAAGCGGCGATGCTGTCAAAAACGCAGCTTTCGATTATACCGATTTCACCGCTTTTACGAGATCGCCGGCCATCTCCCGATTTATGTCGGGAAATGGCCGGCGATCACTTTCGATTATAAGCTGGATGGTTAACTAAAAGTCTAAATGAACCCCTAGACTAACAACCATTCCTTCTGATTTTAATGTACACACTAAAATTGTAGGGAGGGGGCATAACTAAGCCTATACCATGTTCTATCAGCTTTCCAAGGCCAGCTGTATTCTGAGAAGAACTCCCTAATTAGAGACAGGGTACAATGTTGACACAGAAAGCCAAAACATTGGTCAAAAATATGGCACAGATCACTGACTTCTACTGCAAGTTGGTGGAGCCTGGAAACCATGTGGCTATGGTGGAGAAGCAGGTGGAAGGCCCAGAAAGCTAAAGCAAGGAGGAAGCAGCTGGCAGCTTGGAACTGGTGCTGAACGGGACATGATTGTTGTGAGGATAGGTGAACAAGGACTTTAAGATCTGAACCACAATGATGAAGGTGAATAGCAAGCTGGCACTCTTTTTCCCTATCTGGAGGCCCTGGAGTAGTACATGTCCAATGTTTGAGACTGGAAGTCAAACTTTGCCAGGAAGATTGAGGCTGCTTTAAAGGAGCTGAGAGTGCAGTAGAAACAAAGTGATCAATCTTGAAAAACAGGTTGAACAGATGTATATTGTTGAACTGATGGATACACCAGAAGGACTTACACGTGTGCTTTCATTACAACCTTGCTTAAAGATGTACTGGGTCCAGCAGTGCCTGAGATGGACTTAAGTGTGGAGCAAGTGCATAGGACAGTGGGAGGACAGTACACTGGAAATGATCACCCAGAAGGGCAATTGTATAACAGGGCACCTGGTAGGAGCCTATTCTATACAGGAAAGTAGGTGCCTACTTTTCTTTATAGAATTCTAGCCTAACTGTGTATAACGGCACTTAACATTTAGGTGCAAGTACTTACATCAGCCATAGAGGTAGTGTAAGTATTAGCACCTACATGCTGCAGATATGTGTGTAACTTATAGTATTCTATAAGTTATGCACATAGGTTAAGCCCCACCTGTTACAATCTCAGGGAAGGTGAGCCCTTGGACCACCACCAGATACTGGCTAGTGGCAGGCAAACCACCCAGGGCAAGACAGAGCACTAAGGCAGAAACCAGGCGAGAAAGGGCTGGATGTCCTGTTTCTAGTGGTGAGCCCTTAGGTTCCCTAAGGCCCCGCAAGGCCTCAGAGGACAGCCGAGCACCCCGAATCTTCACCCGCGGCGGCCGCCGTTCACCAAGGGTTGAGCCCCCAGCTGCAGGCGGCCAGCAGGACTGCTGGAACCGCGGGGTGACGGCTGACCTGGCTGGTAGTCAGTAATGCAGTCTCTAAAGGGCGGCTAGCGAGGGCGACTAGCACTCCGAAAGGGTAAGAAGCACTGTCTCTGGATGATGCTAGCAATGGCGGCCAGCAAACAGCACAGTCTCTGAATGATGGCTAGCAGGACGGCTAGCAAGTAGCACAGTCTCTGAATGATGGCTAGCAAGGGCGGCTAGCCAGTAGCACAATCTCTGAACGGTGGCTGGCAAGGGCGGCCAGCAAATAGCACAGTCTCTGAATGATGGCTGGCAAGGGCGGCCAGCAAATAGCACAGTCTCTGAATGATGGCTAGCAGGACGGCTAGCAAGTAGCACAGTCTCTGAATGATGGCTAGCAAGGGCGGCTAGCCAGTAGCACAATCTCTGAACGGTGGCTGCCAAGGGCGGCCAGCAAATAGCACAGTCTCTGAACGATGGCTAGCAAGGGCGGCTAGCCAGTAGCACAATCTCTGAACGGTGGCTGCCAAGGGCGGCCAGCAAATAGCACAGTCTCTGAACGATGGCTAGCAAGGGCGGCTAGCCAGTAGCACAATCTCTGAACGGTGGCTGCCAAGGGCGGCTAGCAAATAGCACCGGGAAAACCACTGTGCCGGCTTCAGCATACATAGAAACGGAAGCAGTGAGTTTCCCTTGTCCTCGGGTTTAAATATCGCGCCGTCCCGCCCCCTCCCCGGGAGAGGAACCAACCAACCCGGCCCCAGGAGGCGATGGAGCCTCGGGATTGGCCGGCCCGCCCTCCAGGCGGGGTTTTAGGCCCGGCGCGCCAATCCGGCGTGAGGTGGGCGGAGCCTCCACGCTGGTCCGCCCCGGGAGGCGTCGATGCCGGCGCCGCCATCTTGGCCGGCGCAACGCCCCGCTCTCCGAGGCCGGCGCTCGCTCCAGCGGGTCGCCGGTCTCTGCCCGACCCGCGGCAGCGTCGGCATCTCCGGAGGTCCACCCTCGCAGCCCCGGGCATCGCGAGGGCCGCCGACCATCGCCCCCCACAACCGGAGCGCAGGTAGGACCGGGGAACGGGACAGTATCCTCCCCGGATGCCCCCTCTCCCCCGGGGCCGGGTTTAGACGGAAACCGGGCGTGGAAGGCTCTGATCAGATCCGGTGCATGTACGTTCGCCGGGGGCTCCCAGGAGTTGTCTTCGGGACCAAAATGCTTCCAGGATAATAAATAATATAGCCTTCCCCGCCGCTTCTTTGAATCCAGCACATCCTCCACTTCATACTCCGGATCGGGAGTGACCTCGAGAGCTTCATCCTCGTGTTGTTGAGGGTGCCATCGGGACCCACGAAACTTCTTCAACAGGGAAATGTGGAAGGCGTTGTGCACCCGTAGGGTCCTCGGTAACCGCAACCGATACGTCACTGTTCCAATTCGCGCTTGGATTGCAAATGGTCCAATGTACCGGGGTCCCAACCTCCGGGAGGGCACCCGGAGTCTTAGGTATCTTGTGCTTAACCATACCTTCTGCCCCGGCTGTAATACTGGAGCGGGTCGCCGGCGGCGATCTGCAAAGACCTTATATTTGGCAGCTGTTTTCTGCAATTGTTCCCGGGCCATCTCCCAGACCTTCTGCAGATCTGCCAGAGTTTGATTACCCACGGGGGTTGGAGCTGTAGTAGGGAACGGTGCTGGAAGCCGAGGATGTCGTCCATATACCAAGAAGAACGGAGAGTTTCCTGAGGATGAGTGGTCACTCTGATTATATGCAAACTCGGCCCATGGAAGCAAAGAGGCCCAGTTATCTTGACGTTTGTTGACAAATGCCCGCAAGAATCCTTTCAATGTTTGGTTAATCCTTTCGACCATGCCATTGGTTTGGGGGTGGTAGGCGGATGAAAAGTGGGTTTCCACCCCCAAAGCTGTGCACAAGGCTCTCCAGAAGCGTGAGGTGAATTGGGGTCCTCGGTCACTGATGATCCGAATGGGCAGTCCATGTAACCGAAAAATGTGTTGAATGAAGTACTGGGCTAAAGAGGCCAGCGATGGAAGGCTCGGTAATGGAACAAAATGAGCCATCTTGGAGAAACGGTCCACCACCACCCAAATCACCGTGTGACCCCGGGAGCTGGGGAGGTCGGTGATGAAATCCATGGATAACTCCGTCCAGGGGGCTGTCGGTACGGACAGCGGTTGCAGGTCCCCTATGGGAGGCCCAACTACTGGCTTAGTCCGGGCGTACACAGGGCAAGTAGTGACGAATTGGAGAATGTCCCGCCTCATATGAGGCCACTGATACTGTCTTGCAATGAACCGGAGGGTCTTTTGATACCCGAAATGCCCGGCCCATCTAGACGAATGTCCCCATTGCATTACTCTTTCTCGATCGGCGGCCGGCACTAACTCCTTTGTCGGAGCGACTCCCCCTGCGGCCGCACTGACACATGCCGGGTTCAACATAGGGTGGACCTCCTTGGTCTCCTCTGGAACCTCAAATGCTCAGGAGAGAGAGTCTGCTGGGGTATTCTGAGTAGCCGCCCGAAACACTAACTGAAAGTGAAATCTGGCAAAAAACAATGACCATCGGGCCTGTCGGGGATTTAACCGTTGGGCCTCTTGAAGATACAGAAGATTCTTGTGATCAGTGATCACCGTAAATCGGTGTTCGGCTCCCTCCAGCAGATGCCTCCATTCCTGCAGGGCTAGTTTTAATGCCAAGAGTTCTCTATCCCCTACCGTATAGTTACGTTCTGCCGGGGAGAACTTACGAGAGAAGAAGGAGCAAGGTTGACGCCGGCCTTCGGGGTTGACTTGAGAGAGGACCGCCCCGGCCCCCAAAGCGGACGCGTCCACTTCCACAATAAAGGGTTTCTCTGGATCTGGAGCCAACAAGATGGACGCTGAATTGAACGCCTCTTTTACCTGACGAAAGGCCGCTTGTGCCTCTAGCGGCCAATCCCGGACTTTCACGTTTTTCTTGGTGAGCGCCGTCAGCGGTGCTGTCAGTTGGGAATACTGAGGAATAAACTGGCGATAATAGTTCGCGAATCCCAGAAAACGTTGAAGCGCTTTCAATCCCAGCGGTTGTGGCCATTCCCGAATCGCGCGGAGTTTGTCCGGCTCCATCTGCAGCCCCCCGGGTAACAGAATGAGGCATATTTTCAAAGCACTTTGGGAGGCTAAGTTCCATAGGTTTCTATGGAACTTTGGGAGGCTAAGTGCTTTGAAAATGAGCCTCAATGTGTCCCAAAAAAGGTAGCGACCGCTGATGAAAAGCGCACTTACTGAGCTTAGCGAATAGGCGGGATTGCCGTAACCGTTGCAGCACTGCGTGAACGTGACTTACATGCTCAGCGGGGTCCTTGGAAAAAACCAAGATGTCGTCCAGGTATACAATCACCGTGGAGTTCAATAAATCCTCAAGCACAAAGTTGATAAGTCGCTGAAACACCGCAGGGGCATTACATAGGCCAAACGGCATCACCCGATACTCGAAATGTCCCTCGTGAGTGTTAAAGGCCGTCTTCCATTCGTCCCCTTGCCGGATTCGAACTAAATTGTAGGCCCCCCGCAAGTCCAACTTAGTAAACATCTGGGCTCCTTGCAGCCTGTCAAAGAGTTCGGGAATGAGCGGTAGAGGAAAGCGATCCTTTACCGTGATGGCATTTAACCCCCGATAATCAATACAGGGCCTCAAGGAGCCATCCTTCTTGGTAACAAAAAAGAATCCGGCCCCGGCAGGGGACGTAGAGGGCCGGATGAACCCTTTCCGCAGATTCTCCCGGATGTATTCCTGCATTACCTTGGACTCTCCCCGGGACAGGGTATACAGTCGGCCCCGAGGTGGCATGGTATCTGCCATCAAATTAATGGCACAGTCGAAAGACCGATGAGGCGGTAGAACCTCCGCCTCCACTGGACTAAACACATCTGCGAAGTCTCTATAGTCCATAGGCAGGGAGCCCAGGTAGGACCGGGGAACGGGACACTGGAGCAGTAGACAAGAAGAACTAGGGTTGGAGACAAGCAAAGCTGGAGCTGGAGGCAGGAGGACTGAAACTAGAGATGAAGACAGGCAGGACTGGAGCAAGTAAGGCTGGGACTAGAGCTGACGACAAGCAGGGCTGGAAATGAAGTTGAGGTTAGGAAAATCAAATCAAATCCAAATAGGAGAAACAGAAGACCAGGACCAGCACACCGGGGGATGCAATATTCTCTCACACTGAGGATGTATTGTCCAGGACCTATTGCCCAGGAGGGAAGGGTTAGGATGGCTGTTGTAGTTGGTGATTTGATTATTAGGCATGGAACATGGAGGGGAAAGTTAAGAAAGGGGACAGACATCTCAAAATTTGTGAGTTGAAGTGTTTAGTACAAACATAGAACAGAGAAAAATGAAGGAAGATAAATACATATGGACTATCCAATCTGCCCTTCCCTGCCATCTACTATCCCTTCCTCTCCCTTAGAGATCCAATGAACTTGTCCCAAGCTTTCTTGAATTAAGATACAATCTTATTCTCTTTTGCTAAAGACAAAGACTGTTTAGGATGTTGTCAGAATATAAATATAAATGGAAGATCATGCCCCTCACTCACAAAGAGATAGGCTGAAGAGGGTATGGATGACAAATTAAACATCTGGGGATGTATTTCTCAATAAATCCAAGGGAATGGTATTGATTAAATTATTTTCCGCTGTTGCAGGCTTTTAAGAGGGAGAGTAGCAAATGGGGTGAACTGAATGGTAGTTTGTTGGGTGGGTGCAAATGTGATAAGAATGAATATTGGTTTCCTTGGGCTTTGTGTCTTTTATCTGTGCTATTCCTAAAGTACATAAGTACATAAGTAGTGCCATACTGGGAAAGACCAAAGGTCCATCTAGCCCAGCATCCTGTCACCGACAGTGGCCAATCCAGGTCAAGGGCACCTGGCACGCTCCCCAAACGTAACAACATTCCAGACAAGTTATACCTAAAAATGCGGAATTTTTCCAAGTCCATTTAATAGCGGTCTATGGACTTGTCCTTTAGGAATCTATCTAACCCCTTTTTAAACTCCGTCAAGCTAACCGCCCGTACCACGTTCTCCGGCAACGAATTCCAGAGTCTAATTACACGTTGGGTGAAGAAAAATTTTCTCCGATTTGTTTTAAATTTACCACACTGTAGCTTCAACTCATGCCCTCTAGTCCTAGTATTTTTGGATAGCGTGAACAGTCGCTTCACATCCACCCGATCCATTCCACTCATTATTTTATACACTTCTATCATATCTCCCCTCAGCCGTCTCTTCTCCAAGCTGAAAAGCCCTAGCCTTCTCAGCCTCTCTTCATAGGAAAGTCGTCCCATCCCCACTATCATTTTCGTCGCCCTTCGCTGTACCTTTTCCAATTCTACTATATCTTTTTTGAGATACGGAGACCAGTACTGAACACAGTACTCCAGGTGCGGTCGCACCATGGAGCGATACAACGGCATTATAACATCCGCACACCTGGACTCCATACCCTTCCTAATAACACACAACATTCTATTCGCTTTCCTAGCCGCAGCAGCACACTGAGCAGAAGGTTTCAGCGTATCATCGACGACGACACCCAGATCCCTTTCTTGATCCGTAACTCCTAACGCGGAACCTTGCAAGACGTAGCTATAATTTGGGTTCCTCTTACCCACATGCATCACTTTGCACATGTCAACATTGAACTTCATCTGCCACTTGCACGCCCATTCTCCCAGTCTCGCAAGGTCCTCCTGTAATCATTCACATTCCTCCTGCGACTTGACGACCCTGAATAATTTTGTGTCATCGGCGAATTTAATTACCTCACTAGTTATTCCCATCTCTAGGTCATTTATAAATACATTAAAAAGCAACAGACCCAGCACAGACCCCTGCGGGACCCCACTAACTACCCTCCTCCACTGAGAATACTGGCCACGCAATCCTACTCTCTGCTTCCTATCTTTCAACCAGTTCTTAATCCATAATAATACCCTACCTCCGATTCCATGACTCTGCAATTTCTTCAGGAGTCTTTCGTGCGGCACTTTGTCAAACGCCTTCTGAAAATCCAGATATACAATATCAACCGGCTCCCCATTGTCCACATGTTTGCTTACCCCCTCAAAAAAATGCATTAGATTGGTGAGGCAAGACTTCCCTTCACTAAATCCGTGCTGACTTTGTCTCATCAGTCCATGTTTTTGTATATGCTCTGCAATTTTATTCTTAATAATAGCCTCCACCATCTTGCCCGGCACCGACGTCAGACTCACCGGTCTATAATTTCCCGGATCTCCTCTGGAACCCTTCTTAAAAATCGGAGTAACATTGGCTACCCTCCAGTCTTCCGGTACTACACTCGATTTTAGGGACAGATTGCATATTTCTAACAGTAGCTCCGCAAGTTCATTTTTTAGTTCTATTAATACTCTGGGATGAATACCATCAGGTCCCGGTGATTTACTACTCTTCAGCTTGCTGAACTGACCCATTACATCCTCCAAGGTTACAGAGAATTTGTTTAGTTTCTCCGACTCCCCCGCTTCAAATATTCTTTCCGGCACCGGTGTCCCCCCCAAATCCTCCTCGGTGAAGACCGAACCAAAGAATTCATTTAATTTCTCCGCTACGGCTTTGTCCTCCTTGATCGCCCCTTTAACACCATTTTCGTCCAGCGGCCCAACCGACTCTTTGGCCGGTTTCCTGCTTTTAATGTATCTAAAAAAGTTTTTACTATGTATTTTTGCTTCCAACGCTAATTTCTTCTCAAAGTCCTTTTTTGCCCTCCTTATCTCCGCTTTGCATTTGGCTTGGCATTCCTTATGATCTATCCTGTTACTTTCAGTTGGTTCTCTTCTCCACTTTCTGAAGGATTGTTTTTTGGCTCTAATGATTTCCTTTATCTTACTGTTTAGCCACGCCGGCTGACGTTTAGTCTTTTTTCCCTTTTTTCTAATACGTGGAATATATTTGTCCTGAACCTCCAGGATGGTGTTTTTAAACAGCATCCACGCCTGATGCAAGTTTTTTACTCTGCGAGCTGGTCCTTTCAGTCTTTTTTTCACCATTTTTCTCATTTTGTCGTAATCACCTTTTCTATAGTTAAACGCTAGCGTACTTGATTTCCTAGTTTCACTTCCTTCAATGCCAATATCAAAACCGATCATATTATGATCACTGTTATCAAGCGGCCCTCGTATCGTTACCCCCTGCACTAGATCATGAGCACCACTAAGGACTAAGTCTAGTATTTTTCCTTCTCTTGTCGGCTCCTGAACTAGCTGTTCCATGAAGCTGTCCTTGATTTCATCAAGAAATCTTATGTCCCTTGCGTGTACAGATGTTACATTAACCCAGTCTATATGCGGGTAATTGAAATCCCCCATTATTATTGTGTTGCCCAGTTTGTTTGCGTCCCTGATTTCCTTTAACATTTCCGCATCCGTCTGTTCGTCCTGGCCAGGCGGACGGTAGTACACTCCTATCACTATCCTTTTCCCCTTTGCACATGGAATTTCAATCCACAGTGATTCCAAGGAGTGTTTTGTTTCCTGCAGAATTTTCAATCTATTTGATTCAAGGCTCTCGTTAATATACAATGCTACCCCTCCACCAATCCGATTCACCCTATCACTACGATATAATTTGTACCCCGGTATGACAGTGTCCCACTGGTTATCCTCCTCCCTGCAACATACTTTAGAAAGTTGGACAGGCTCAAGATGCGATTCATCTGGGTGAATAAGTGGCTACAGATTTGCCTAAAGATGTTGCAGAGGTCTAAAAAGGATGATGGGGTATCTTTGCCAATTTTCATAGGTAACATGTGGCAGCTGCATTCCATTTGCTGGTGCAGTGGGTCTCCTCTTCAGTAGAATTAGAATTGGGTAGCAATTGATGGGGTAGCTTGGATGGGGGAGTTCCCTATCCATGGACAAAGGTCAGAGGGGAGGGGAACATAGCTTTAGGATTAGATTCCAAGCTGTGGGAAAAGTTGCTTGGAGAGAGAAGTAATGGGTGGAATTTTGCTCCAAATGCTTATTCTGGATTATCCAGAGGTGCGGGAGGTTTGGCCAGCCTCTATTTGGTAGAGGATCAAAAGGGTCAAGACTGGAGATTTTTTTGCAGCTGTTTTCAGGGTGAAGGTTCTGCTCTTGGGAAAAGTTCTGGGAAAGGTTGACTTAGAGGAGTTCCTGTTTGCATTTTTTCGATTGATGCATATTGCCACAAATCCTAAATTGATAGATTGTCCCTCATGGGCTCCTAACCAGTTGGAGAATGTGGTGCTGCAATCTTCCATGTTTAAAAGGCAGGTGTAGTGGATTTATTAGGTGATTCGGGAATATGGAAGCAAGCATAGGACCATCTTCAAAGAGGATGTGGGAAAAGGAGTGGTCACAGACTATATGTTGTGTGGCAGACTGACTGTGCTGATTAGAAGGAAAGTGTGGTTAGGGGTAAAAAATTGGTTCTGTTTCTAATGGGTGGGTGGAAGGAGAGGGAGGTTGGGAGAGCTATGATGATCTCTTGAGTGTTTTTGTCCTGGGAGCATGGAAAGTGGGAGGGGGAGTAAAATTGCTTGCTTCTTTGGATTGCCTGAGACCTGTTCCCCTTATTTGAGGAGTTAGTAATTTGTACAATGGCTTATGTTTCTGCCTCGCCTCACCCCATGCGTGGAATAATCTCCCTGAGCCCATACGCCAGGCCCCTTCCCTGCCCATCTTCAAATCCCTACTAAAAGCCCATCTCTTCAATGTTGCCTTTAGCACCTAACCATTATTCAAGAAATCTAGACTACCCCAACTTGTCATTTCGTCCTTTAGATTGTAAGCTCCTTTGAGCAGGGACTGCCCCCTTTTTGTTAAATTGTACAGCGCTGCGTAACCCTAGTAGCGCTATAGAAATGTCAAGTAGTAGTAGTAGTAGTATATTGTAGTTCCTTCCAGCATGTAACTGTAAATTGCTTCTTGCTTAGTGCTGTAATCTTTACTCTGACTGGTCATCCCCTTACCTGTAACTATCTTCTCCCTCAGCAGAGAGTCTGGGTCCTTCATTAGTCACTGTCACGTGCCTTTTCCTGATTGGTCAGGCCTCTGCCTGCCTGCCTTCTAGATAGACCTGCTCCCTCCTCCCTTCATTTGCTGAAGAGAAGGAAAAAGACAAGGTTTTCTGCCTTTCCATCCCCCTGGCAGTTTGATTGCCTTTCCACCTCATCCAACATTTGCCACTGTTTAGCAGTTATCTCAACAGCCCTTTGATCTAAGGGTGTTGAACTGAACTGTTTCAGACAGACTCATCTGCACTTGGGCAGAACTCATCTCTGTTTCAACTACACTAGATGGTTTATTTATGCATTAAACAACTGTTGATAACTAAGAGTTTGAGTCTTCTGTGGATGTTGGAGTGGTTTAACTGTCTGTTGAATATGGTTTATTAATATTTGCTGTAGCAGAGCACAGTGAGAACAGAAAAGCTTATATTACAATAACATATCAGTTTTAAAACAAGGGAAACTGTCAAACACCTTTTTTCACTTACTGACCCATAGTAAATTGGTCTTAGCAGGAGTAAGCTTGAGTTCCTACTGCTCTAATCAGGCAGCTACTGCTTGTTTGTGTAATACCCCCTCAGGAGTGTCCCTGAATTCATAGTGGAGGGAGGGGGAGGATGGGACCTGGAAGGAGCCCCCTGAATCAGCCCTGTAGGATTTCCATCCCCTTTCTCCTGGAAACTACAATAAAACACTTCTCTAAATTTAACTCTCTTAAGCGTTCCTACTCATTTCTTATCTGTGACCTTCACTCCTGACAGACTTCACAGATCTCTCCCTGAGCAAAGAAATCCCTCTGAATTTACTTTCTCCTTAGGAATCTCTTCACGCCCAGGCACAGGTTGCTATGGAGATGAGAAAAGATACATTTCACTGACAGCGCACACCTCATGTCACATCAAATCTGACATAGAAATCTCATAAACAAAAATGCCAGCCTGTTTAACACACACAATCCATGTCTCACTGAAAACCTCTTTATAAAGGGATTTCGATACAAACTAAGAGTGCATAATGCAACTTCCAGTCATTATGCAAAGTTACCAATAGCTCTACATCATTTGTGAACAGCCCACAGTCCACCTCATACCTCTGGATTACCTCCTCCACAGAAGCCACACAGCACTGATAGTACTCACCTTTGTGGTACCTCAAATGCTGTGGTTTCTGGGAAGGCAGAGGGATCGTGCTCCTTTGTTCCCCTAACCACAGCCCAATGCTTTTGTCTATTTGTCTAACTTATTAGTCACCTATCTAATACAGCACAACACATAGAACATAAAATTACAATACATAAAACAAGAAAAACATAATATTATATAAAATCTATATCAAAGTCAATAAAAACTTACCCTTCAAATTTAAACACTGTGGTCAGCGCTGGATTCAAGCACTGACTATGGTGTTTATAACTGGATATTCAGTGCTGGTCAATACCCAGATATCAGCATTGAATATCCAGATATAGACTGGCAGTATAAGTTACTTGGGTACCATCAATATTCTGTGCCTGTACCCATACAACTATCTGGGTAAGTTAGGACAGCTATTTTCCTATTTTGCTTTCCTAACAAGGATAGTTATTTCGGTACCAACACTAAATTTTGACCCTACTTGGATAACTCTCAGCTGCATGTTTGTTGTGCCCCCAGACCACCCCACCAATACCTGGATAGTGCTAAGGTGGCCAGAGAAGATTTTCAGTAGCATTACACATGGTATCGCCTTGGTAAGCAGCACTTATTCAGTGGGAGCTGCTCCTATGGCGGTTAAGTGTCAGTGAATACGGGGATGTTCAATTCCAAACACATTTTCTCCAAAAATTGCACATGCAAATTTAAGCATCTTCCTGATTAGTGCACGCAATTTAATAGAATAATAAGCCAATTAGTGCCAATAATTAGCTTTTTAACAAGCAATTATTGGCACTAATTAGATTTAATTGGGACTCACATGTATAAATGTGTGCAGAGAGAAAAAAGGGACATGGAAATAGGAAGGTTATGTGCATTTTGGGGCAGATCAGGGGCGCGGTTTTGAGTTATGCAGGTAATTACAGAGTAATGGTGCTCTGCACATAAATTTAGGTGCAGGAATTTGCACATTTTCATTGGTGCAAATGTTAATAAATCCTCATAAATTAGCATTTCCCAAACTGTGCGCCACGACACCTTGGTGCGCCGCAGCGACTTCTCTGGGGTGCCGTGGCAAATCGGTGCTGGCGCAACCTGGTAAGCATGGCAGGGAAATGCCACAAGCCATGCTTACCACCGTCACAGTTCCAGCTCCAGCTGCCGGGCTTCAGCTCCCCCATAGCCCTCTTTTCGTTCCTGCCACCCTGCGTTTTTTAAAATCTTTTATTTTACCTCAAAATCAAAGTGCCAGCATCAGCGACAGAAACAGGCTCGCCTCGAGCCTTCCCTTCCCTCTTAGTGTCCCGCCTTCCTCTGACGTACTTTCCTGTTTCCACGAAGGCGGGACACTGAGAGGGAAGGGAAGGCTCGAGGTGAGCCTGTTTCTTTTGTTGCTGCCGCCACTTTGATTTTGAGGTAAAATAAAAGATTTTAAAAATGCAGGGTGGCAGGAATAAAAGGGGGATGTTGTGGGAGAAGACGGTGGGCAGGTGATGGCTTGGGTTTGAACTGGAACTCAGGTCAGGTGAGGGCTAGGGTGAGTCACTGGACATGGATGGGATGGGAGGGAAGGATGGGGGGGCAAAGGATAATCACTGGACATGGATGGGAGAGGAGGACAGGGGAGAGATGAGAAATTGCTGGACATGGATGGGAGGGGAGGATACAGGCAAAGGAGAATCACTGGACATGGATGGGAGGGGATGGCAGGGGAGAGGAGAAATCACTAGACATGGAGGGGAGGGCAGGGGAGAAAGGAGAATTGCTGGACATGGATGGAGATGGCAGGGGAGAGAGGAGAATGATGGATATGGATGGATGGAGAAGAGGGCAGGGGAGAGGGGAGAATTGCTAGATATGGATGGATGGAGGAGAGGAGAGTTGCTGCTGGACATGGATAGATGGCGGAGAGGGCAGGGGAGAGAGGAGAGTTGCTGGGGATGGATGGAGGGCAGGGGCAGGAGAAGAGTTGTTGGACATGGACGGATGGAGGGGAGGGCAGGGGAGAGAGGAGAGTTGCTGGACATGGATGGGTGGAGGGGAGGGCAGAAATGTTGGACATGGATGGAGGGAAGGGAAGACAGGAAAGAGATGCACAGACCTATGAGCTGCTGCATCCAAGTTGTCATTCTTTTTTGTTGGTAGCATTTTTAAAATTTAATCTCACTTATATTTTTAAATATGTTGGTTTGTGCAGCATACAGATGTACAAAGAGGAAGTATAATAATGGAATGACTTTTCATAAGTAGAATAGTAATTTGTTATAAATTGTAATCATTGTGTTATTTGGAGGGGCTGGTTAAAGGGACACCCTAGCACCGATATATTTGTGCAGATAAAAAGATGGAGACCTGTGTGGCCGGGGGCGGGGGGGGGGGGGGGGGAGCAGAGACCTATGTAGCCAGGGGGGGAGGGAGGTTGGGGGGTGCTGTGGAAAATTGCTCGGACACGAAGGGTGCCATGAACTGAAAAACTTTGGGAACCACTGACATAAATACATAAATAAATAAATAGCAGCACCTAAATTTACACGTGACCTCTCCACTTAAGCGTTAATTCTATAAACCGTGCTGAATTTTAGGGGCAGTTTATAGAATACCACTTAAGTGTGTGTGTGTGGGGGGGGGGGGGGGGTTGACACCACTTATTTTAGGCGCCCTACATAGAATCTAGCCCTTTTGGGGAAGTTCATTGCTTGTAAATGTTTAAACTTAAGGGCATTCTCCACATTTGTAGGCTTTGGCCTCAGCAAAATATTATCTTTAATTAAATGCTGCATTCACAATATCTAAAAACCCAGCCTAATGTTCATAAACTACTACTTTCTTTGCTAGTTTTCGCAGAGAATTTTGTTTAGAGACTCTAGATTTCAATTTGGCTACTATTGAATTCATGTTAACAAACAGCACTTGTTTAATATACGTCCTTGTTCTTAACAACACTCCCAAGGTAATCTTATCAAGAGAGTCCAAGATTTCCAACAATTCTGTTTTTGCTCAGTTCTGTGCAGGCTTTTATAAGCAAGTAGCAATTCTGGAAAGCTCTCTCCCATGACCCACTGGTATCTCACCAGTGAGTGCATCAAGAAAAACAGTGAAATACAATTCCACCAAATTTTACTGATTGCACTGTGCAATTATCTGCTTGAACTTCATGCGGGGCAGTGGGGATTGGGTCCTGATTTTTTTTTTTCTCCCAGATAGTGGTGACAGGAAGTTAGTTTCAATGGTTCTTTTCTCTTTAATATGAACATTTCCTGCAATGGAGCTCATACTCCAGGCGTATGTAAAGAGGTAAGCAGTGTTTGCATTTTCTCTGTATCTCTAGATTACTACTACTACTACTATTTAGCATTTCTATAGCGCTACAAGGCGTATGCAGCGCTGCACAAATATAGATAGTCCTTTTAATGTAAAATGTTATGCAACATACAGTTTTATGTTGTTTTGCGGGGAACTTGGGTTGATAGTGAAATGTGTTATTCAGTTTGAAACAAAAGACAGCTGTAACACAGCATGGAGGGTAGGAGATTAATCACTGGTTTGCTCTATTTCATTCTTCTAAGTTGCAACAGCAGGATTTCCTACTGCCTCTTCTCTCCTGCTTTTGTGTTGCAGGTAGGTTCATTTTGTTATAGCAAAAGCAAAAGGTAACATCACTATACCATTCACATGACACTCAGGCTCCAGGAGAAAGCAGAGAGCCTTCTGAGATGCAAGAGAAGAATTTACATTGCTTCTGTATTGCTTTTGTGTAATGGATCCTGTGGTGTTATAATAAAGTAGTTCTCTTCTTAACCAGTATGTCCTATGTTTCTTTAGCCCAATTAGTCATGGGTCAGCAAGCTATAGCTTGGTTACATAATCAATGCCCAAGGTTAACATCAACACCAATACCCACAGAAAAACAGCCATCACTCAAAACCACACAGAAACAACCAAGTCCATTACTTTGGAAATACAGGCCAACTCTGATCTACATGCCTGAGTTAGAAGCACCAGGGCTTGAGTGACCCCTCAAGATTGGATGAACATGCTGCCATTGTCAATGTCCCATCCAAGCCTATGAAGGGCAATGTCCCTTCCACCCTCTAGAGTGCAAAAGATAAACACCTTTAGGTCCTAGCAATGTGGTAGTCAGCAGACTTTGATTTATGTTTCATCATAGTTACATAGTAACAGTAAATGTCAGCAGCCGAACAATGTGGCCAGAGTTGTATCTGTCACTCTGCATAGGTTTCACCTCTTAATGATTAAACACTGGCATACATGGAGGGGCATAATCAAATGGGGACAACCATCTCTAAGGGCGTCGTCACGAAGCGGCGGGGAAACTTGTATTATCGAAAAAAGATGGGCGTCCATCTTTCATTTCGATTACACGGTCGGGGACGCCCAAATCTCAACATTTAGGTCGACCTTAGAGATGGTTGACCTAAATGTTGAGATCGCTGACCTTAGGGATGGGCGACCTCGGTTTTCGCCGATAATGGAAACTGAGGACGCCCATCTCAAAAATGACCAAATCCAAGGCATCTGGTCGTGGGAGGAGCCAGCATTCATAGTGCACTGGTCCCCCTCACATGTCAGAACACCAACTGGGCACCCTAGGGGGCACTGCAATGGACTTCCTAAATTGCTCCCAAGTCCATAGCTCCTTTCCCTTCTGTGTTGAGCCCCCCACAAAACCCCCAAACCCACTCCCCACAACTGTACACCACTACCATAGCCCTTATGGGTGAAGGGGGGCATCTAAATGTGGGTACAGTGGGTTTTGGGGGGGGTGGTTGGAGGGCTCAACATTTACCACCACAAGTGTAAGAGGTAGGGGGGAATGGGCCTGGGTCCACCTGCCTGAAGTGCACTGTACCCACTAAAAACTGCTCCAGGGACCTGCATACTGCTGTGATGGAGTTGGGTATGACATCTGAGGCTGGCATAGAGGCTGGAAAAAATGTTTTTTATTTTTTTGGGGTGAGAGGGGGTTGGTGACCACTGGGGGAGTAAGGGGTGGTGATCCCCAATTCCCTCCAGTGGTCATCTGGTGAGTTCGGGCACCTTTTTGAGGCTTGGTCATGAAAAAAATGGGACCAAGTAAAATCGGCCAACTGCTCATCAGGGACACCCTTCTTTTTTCCATTATCGGCCTAGGATGCCCATCTCTTAACCACGCCCCCGTCCTGCCTTCAGTACACTGCTGACACGCCCCTGTAAACTTTGGTCGTCCCTGCGACGGAAAGCAGTTGAGGACGCCCAAAATTGGCTTTCGATTATGCCGATTTGGGCAACCCTGAGAGAAGGACGCCCATCTCCGGATTTGTGTCGGAAGTTGGGCGCCCTTCTCTTTCGAAAATTCACCTGCTAATCTCTATCTCTCTTGGGGAACAGCTTGTAGAAGCCTGCCTGGCACTGATCCTATTTCCCGACTACTAGAGTTGCCATTGAGGCCCATTCCAGCCTTAGTCCTCGTCTTTGCCATTTACGGGTCCTAGGCTGTAGAAGTCTGCCCAGTGTTGGTCTTACTTTCCAACCTCAAGAGCTACCATCAAAGCTCACTCCAGCTATGAGGTCATTTAAGGTTTGCTTTGATTGGATTCCATCCATTTTCTATATAGAGATCCTCTGTGTTTATCCCTCACATTCTTGAATTCCATCACTGTTTTTGTCTTCACAACCTCCCCCGGGAGGGCATTCCAGGCATTCACCACCCTTTCTGTGAAAAAGTATTTACTGATGTTGTTCCTAAGTATCTTATCCTGCAACCTCAACTCATGGCCTCTAGTTCTACTGCTTCCCCATCTCTGAAATAGATTGGTTTGTATATTAATACTTTTTGAATATATAAACATCTGTATCATATCCTCCCTATCCTTCCTTTTCTCTAAGGCATGTTTCAAGTTGCTTCTCATGTCTTTTTGTACATGCCCCAAATCATTATCTGAATCACCTCAGTCTTTTGATGTCCTTTGCAAGATACGGCCTCCAAAACTGAACACAACACTCCAAATGGGATCTCACCAATGGCTTCTACAGGGGCACTAACACTAGAGAATGACACAGGGATGGGGACCCGCAGTAACTGCGGGGATGGGGACAGAGCTTGCGGGGATGGGGTGGGGATGGGAACAGATCCCACTGGGACAGGGACAAACTTTGGTCCCATGTCATTTTCTACTTTGAAGCCTGTTAATGAACTGGACTGTTATTTATTTTTGAGTGATGCAGACAACGATATTTTGATATTTTAGAAAAACAAGCAAACATGCTGGCCACAACTAGCAAACTTTTCATGGAGGATCCTGTACATTCTGCTACCAGCACATCTTCTAAGAAGATATCTTCTATTGCAGGAGGGACTATGGAAGACAGGACAGCTAGACTGAATCCTGAGATTGTTGATGACTTCTTATTCATCCACAGATTACAAAATCATAACAGTATTTCATAGGGCATATTTCTCTCCTCTAGGGCATACAGAACGGGTTGAATTTTGTACCCATGGACATTTTAATAGGGTGGATTTGGATTCCTTGGAGTAGTAGACATCAGCTATTGTTGGGGTTAGAGGGTGGCGGTGAGGAGGGCAATTATAGCTACTCGCTGTAATTTATACACAATAGTTGCACAGCTTATTGTTCCTTTTTATACTTTAATAAAAAGATTTAAATATAAAATCATAATTGTTCAAGGCTTCTGCAGATGAGGACACAGCCCATGGGGATGGGGCGGGAACAGAGACAGAGCTTGCGGGGATGGGGTGGGGACGGAGACAGAACCCACGGGGATGGGGTAAGGACGGGGACAACTTTGTCCCCGTGTCATTTTCTAACTAACATCTCTTTCTTCTACTGGATATGCCTCTCTATGCAGCCTACCATCCTTCCGGCTAATGCCACCACCTTGCCACATTGTTTTGCTGCCTTAAGATCCTCCAACACTATCATCCCAAGGTCCCTCTCTCAGTCTGTGCTTATCAGCTTCTCAGCCCCTAGGCAATACAGCTCTTGGATTCTAGTAGTAAGTAGTTGAGTTCATAGAACTACAGTGGAAATACGCGTCATCTTAATCTGTTGCAAGTCACATGTTATTTACATTTCTGTATTATTTATCAGTGGGGAAAAAGCATTGAGAGCAGGCTGCGCTCTGTCCCTACAGGGATTCTGACCTGCCAGGGCTTAATGTTTAACTTGCAGAGAATGAAATAAGACAGATAAGCAAGTTGCATACTGTGCAAGGGTGCTTCTGTCTCTCTGCAGTGCTCTGACCTGTCTTAAAGCCATGCATGCTTACGGAGGGTAATTTTGTAAAAAGGTGTTTAGTGTAAGCACATTTTCTGATGCCTATTTTATGTCAGTTTTATAGAGATGAGTAGGCACCCGCAAGTCTTTATAAAACTCTTGCATAAGTGGAAGAAATAGTGCCTACTTTGCAGACAAAGACATTTGTACCTGCCCTAGGCCAGGTGCCTATAATTTTTAAGTATGCATATTTGTGTATTTGACATGTACATGTGCGCTCCGCCCAAACTCCATCCTGCACATGCCTTGCTGCAAAGTACATGCCATTATGTAAAAGTACATACTTTTATGCCAGTCAGTATTTTAAGATGCCATTTACACATTTTTGTGGTCACATATATGTGAAAATGTCTTTATAAAATTGTCCGCATACCCCCTAATTCTAAAAAAGTCACCAAAAATAGTGCCTGTAAATTTGGGTGTGTGTGCAATTTGCATTTGTGCAATTTAATTATATAATGAGCTAATCAGGATCAGTAATTGACTTTTTAACAAGCAATTATTAGCACAAATTAGATTTAATTGGAATATACATCTGTAAATTTAGGCATGGGATCTGCGCTTAATGCACGAGCTGAAAAGGGGGGCATGGAAATGGGAGGGCCATGGGCAGAATGGGGGCAATCCTTACATTTACGCATGTTGTTATAGAATGAGGACGTTGCACCATTTCAGTTGGTGCAAATGACCATGCCTAAAGTTAGGCGTGATTCCCAGGCATAAGCGCTATTCTACAAACTGCACCTAAATTTAAGCATGACTTATATAATAGTGCTTTTTATGGTGCTATATATATATATATATATATATATATATATAGATAGATAGAGAGAGAGAGAGCAGGTAATTGTATAAAAAGGCTCCCATTTTAGGTACTGGCTATGGCATGTATTTTAAGACTATTATATAAAGAAAAATAAGTGCTTACTTTATTGAATACTAGTACAAATAACTGAAAAAACACACACGTTAAGGCACAATCACTGACAGCAGCCCTATAGCTGATGCAAATGCCAACATCTAATGTCGCAAAGCAACATATACAGCAGCATCTCACATTCAATTCTTCTCACTCCATACTAAGTATCAGGGAAGACAGCGGTGGCGACAGACACAGCAGTGATTGGCTGATCTAGCAAACAGCTGATTAGATAAACATAATAATGATAGGCTGGAACCAAACAGCCGTAGCCAATCAGGTTAGCAAATAGCTGATAGACAGACACAGCAACCATGGGCTAAAATAGCAACCAGCTGATTAGACAAACACAGCAGTGATTGGCTGGAACCAAACAGCCTCTGCCAATCTAAATGTCAGCATAAGTACATAAGTACATAAGTAGTGCCATACTGGGAAAGACCAAAGGTCCATCTAGCCCAGCATCCTGTCGCCGACAGTGGCCAATCCAGGTCAAGGGCACCTGGCACGCTCCCCAAACGTAAAAACATTCCAGACAAGTTATACCTAAAAATGCGGAATTTTTCCAAGTCCATTTAATAGCGGTCTATGGACTTGTCCTTTAGGAATCTATCTAACCCCTTTTTAAACTCAGTCAAGCACATTCTGTAATTTCTGTATGTGCCTGTGTGTTCCACTATGAGCATACCCACTGGCCAAAGTATGTAGTACCAAATCATGACACTTCCACTTCATGGTATTCTGTAAGAGGTCATTTACACATGTAAGTGGCTACTTATCACCATTTACACAACTTCTTGCTGTCTAGATCTAGGGGGCTCCTTATGAAATTACCCCATATTGCCTTTTTTATTTTTAGTATTTTCCATTTCCATATGAGTAGTTGACGTTCCCCTTTCTTTGCACACAGATCCTACCTATCTATACATAGGTATCATTGTGTCTTTTGAGGCTGTTTATCCTACAAGGAGGAGAGGGATTATGCCAGCTGATGCACAGCTTTTGGGACTGGAAGCAAATGTGGCTTATTTCTTGTTTACTAAAGCTTAGTATACTGCTCAAAAATACTTTGGTGGTTAAAATCAAAATCCATAAAATAAGAAAAGAATGCCAATCAGTCATAGGAAAGAAAAGTTAAAAGCAGGTACATCCTCACAACAATACATGCAAACATGAACATATAAAGCAAAACAGCAAAAGTAGAGGCTGACAAATGCGCAAACCAATAGGGAGATAATATCAAAAACCAGTTTATTCTGAATATTCATATCAAGGACCCATCACGGTCCATGTTTCGGCGCCAAAGCACCTGCCTCAGGGTCACAATCAACTTTCTCTGAGAAGACGCTGATAGGCTTGAATAATTCCTTTATGCATGCAAGTTAATCCACAGAGAGAACAAAAGAACAGCCACTTGGTGTTTGCTGTTCTTTTGTTCTCTCTGTGGATTAACTTGCATACATAAAGAAATTATTCAAGCCTATCAGCTTCTTCTCAGAGAAAGTTGATTGTGACCTCTGAGGCAGGCCCTTTGGCGCCGAAACACGGACCGTGTTGGGTCCTTGATATGAATATTCAGAATAAACTGGTTTTTGATATTATCTCCCTATTGGTTTGCGCATTTGTCAGCCTCTACTTTTGCTGTTTTGCTTTGACTTTCGGTGGAGGCTCCTCCTGTCTTCTTGGATCTGCTCTTCACCTCCAAACATGAACATATAAACATATATAGCAGATCCTGGGGATCCTGGCAGACAGTGCCAAAGACAGCAGGCCAAGAAGACAAGCCAAAACTCAGAGGCCAAAAGCTGCTGAAAGCCTTCAGCTGTCCCTTAAAAAGAGATAAGAACTCCTCTTGCCTGATAGTTATAGTTTGGGGAAAATTCCAAACATTTTATGGTTGCTTTTTTAAAATTCTGGCTTGCAGGATTACTGAGATAAAGTTTATCACTCTCCCCTTGCTTAAATGTTGATGGAGAGGCTGATTACAGGTAAGATCAGCTTACTGAACAGAAAGTAATTCAGTAATGGCTCTGAGTGATTTCCTTTTCTCTGGCTCCATGGCATGTGAGTGTGGCAGAATATTCAAGGCTCACAATGTTTCTGGGAAGTGTATCAGTTAAAGGGTAGAGTTTGCGGGGGGGGGGGGGGGGTACAGCATGGAGAGGAACACATTGGAAGTTTATTATTCTTTTAGGAATATATTTGACACCACCTTTGGAGGGTTAACAAAGACACACTATTGGACTGAAAAAACCTGCACAGAATGTTACTTGTTCGCTGAACACAGAGGTGTATTTAAGCAAAGAAAGGCATTCCAGAACTCTCCCAAGACTTCTTTCTCTTTGACTGAATATGGCAAACTCTGAAAAGCTACTTTCCCAAAGCACTCCTCCCCCTTACCCCCAACATTCCCTCACCACTCTCCAGAGATATTTTTTAAACATAATCCTAGACTGCAGAATCCTTCTAGCATGTAAGATGTGCTTTAAATAATTCTGTTTTCTTTACACTGTTTGGTCCCTAGTACTGGAAAATCGTTCCATGCAAACCCTTCATTTCACGGCTCTGGCACTGGTGTTTGAGAAACTAGCTTTACTTTTGTGGAGATGAACATAGCAATTGTGGCAAGCTCGCGGGTCCAGAGTCAGTAGACATTAGAAACTGTCATTTAATCCCACTTCACTGCTTTACAAAGTCATTGCACAGGACAATAAGGGACTGATCAATGCTGCAACGGCAACTAAGTCTAGAAAAAGAGGGGGTGTCCTGTGCTATCGCTGAAGTTGAGAACCTCTCTGTCACATGAAGGAAAGAGCATACGATGAAAACTCGTAATCCATATGGCTATACCTGAGGTGATTATGGCAACGGATACATTTTTGTTTCCCCACCAAGGACTGGTGACAGCTGCAATCAAAATGTAATATCCTATCTGGTGCTAAATTGCACAACTTAACTCAGCAGATCACATGGCTCTCAGTTTACCACACAAAACAGACCCTGTCCTCATTTTACCACACTGCCTCTTTGAATAGATAGTCTTGCTTATTATTAGTAGTAGTAGTAGTAAAGAAACTTTTAAATTATGTCCAGGCAGGCAATGTCCAGGCAGGCCAGGGCCCACCCGCTTTGGACTCAGGCCCACCCAAAATTGTGATACTTGCTGTGGCTGGTGGGGATCCCCAAACCTTGCCAGCTGAAAATTTTCTCTCCTTGGGCAGCCAGCGCTCTTCCAAATGTCAGCCAGCAGCACTTGCCTTGAGCTGACACAGACTGGCCCTTCTGCACATGCTCAGTTTTCGCACATGCAAAAGCACCGAGCATGCACGGCCTGCCAGCAGCATCAGTTTGAGGCAAGTGCTGCCGGCTGGTCGTTTGGAAGAGTACTGGCTGCTTGACGAGGAGGAGGAAATCTTCAGCTGACAGGGTTTGGGGATCCCCGCCAGCTCAAGTATTTAATATTTGGGGTTTTGGGGCAGGGAGGGGTGGAGAGAGGAGCAAACCGGAGGAGGACCGGGGGGAGGGGTGGTGAATTCCATGCCCACCCACCTTGGGCTCTGGCCCACCCAAAATTGGCCATCTACGTATGCCCTGGGGGGGGGGGGGGGTAAGGGCTTACCATTTGCAAATCTAGAGCTATCGCTGGCCCACACGGACACCAGAGGTAGTTCCAGCCCTAGCATGAGCCATTTTCTGCAGTAGGGAAACTAGCTGCCTATTTTCTAGTACGGCAGTTAAATGGCAGTAATCAGGCAGCGCCACATGCCACCTGGTTACTGCCAGGTTAGCACAGGAGTCCTTTACCGTCACTTCATGCAGGGGTGACGGTAAGTGCTTCCCCCTGCATGGCCACGTAGTAAGAGCAATCGTACCCCATGGCCATGTCATTTTTCAGTCTTTTTACCTGCTGCAGTAAAAAGGGCCTCAGGCCGCAGCAAAAATGGCCCCGCCGTTAGTGCAGGGCCCTTTTTACCACAGCTTAGTAAAAGGGCTCCTTTGTTCCTAATCTTTTCAGGAAAACGTGAAACCTGTGGAGCGTCTTCCTAAACTAGAAGAAAAGGAGGGAAGGCTGGTGGTAAGAAGGCAATTTCAAAAATATTATGCTACAAAATGAAAGAAATATGTTGGGATACATCCCAGCTGGTACAGGCAAACAAGTTATTTAAGTTCATACCGGCTTTTTCAGAAAAAGCCCCATCAAACTTTAACCACAAATGTCAATGTAATCATTCACATGCCAACTAAATTATATTCTATACTAAAACAAACCTAATGAAGTTAGTGCTTCAATAGGAAAAAAAAAAAAGATTTTTAGTCAAACCTTTACTAAACTCTAAGCAGTCTTCAGAGATTTGCTAAATGCAATTCTCCCTGTATCCCTGATCCCAGATACCTGGTCCTTGCTATTTTGCTTCCAGAGGCCTGGAATATGGACACAAGCATTCAAACAAATGCATGCTTTCTTTTTACATTCCACACACAAAAGCTTCACAAATAACTATTGAAGACTATGAGTGCAAATCTTCTCATCTGCTGAGCTGCATTCAGCTCAGTTTTACAGAATATATTTTTTTGAGTTTTCATACATTTTCCAAAATCATATGTGTTTTAGTCACATCGGGAGGAAAAACCTCAGACAACATAGTGTCTTGTTTGATTTTACTCCTTATATTCATTAATCATAGGCTTAAAGAACCTCCCAGAAAACTTTAATATATTATTATAAGGACAATCGAAATATGTAGCTTTTTTTAAAAGGCTCTGCTCAGGTCACCCCGACGTTGCCCACCATTTTGCAGCGCCACGCCCACTGCTTCGAGGGGTCTAGACCTTATCAAAAAGAGTGTTTCAGTTCAGTTCCAACCTGAGTGAAACGGTGGCCAGCATCAGGGTGACCTGAACAGAGCCTTTTTAAAAAAGCTAAGTATTTTGATTGTTCTGATAATAATAATAATAATAATATATTAAAGTTTTCTAGGAGTTTTTTTAAAGCCTATGATTGATGAATATAAGGTGTAAAATCAAACAAGATACCTAGGGCCCTGTTTACTAAGATGCGCCTACGCTTAGCACACGTGCTAAACAAGTAGGCACCTATAGGGATATTGTAGGCATGTACATGGTTAACTTGCATTAGAAACATTAACACACCTATAACGCTGCTTAGGAAACAGGGCCCTGTTTACAAAGGCGCGTGCTAACCATGTAGATGCCCATAGGAATACTATGGGTATCTACATGGTTAGCGCGTGCTAACAACATTAGTGCACCTTTGTAAACAGGGCCCCTAATGCCTGAGGCTTTTTCCTCCCGATGTAATGAAAACATATATAATTTTGGAGAATTGTATGAAAACTATATATATATATATATATATATATATATATATATATATATATATATATATATTCTGTAAAAGTGAACTGAATACAGTTCAGTGGTTAAGAAGATTTGCACTCACAGCCTTCAAGAGTTATTTGTGAAGTTTGTATGTATGGGTTATTTATTTATTTGTTGCATTTGTATCCCACATTTTCCCACCTATTTGCAGGCTCAATGTGGCTTACATCGTACCGGAGGTACGTTTGCAGTCTCTGGTGTTTACAAATACAGAGTGATGTTGAGATGAGATAAAGTTCATGTGGGACAACCACATAAGGTCGTTGAACAGTGGGAGAGTTGTGTTTTGTGCATTTTGAATTCTAGTGTTATTGTGTTGCAGAGATCAGGCATTTGTTGGGTTGGTAGGGTATGTATTTACTTCACTCTTCTTTTTGGGGGGATTTGTGCTTTCTTTTACATTTCATTTTAAACATATCCCAGAAAACCTAGGGGCCCTTTAACTAAGCTGCGGTAGGCTCTACATGTATGCAGGAAGCGCCAAAATGAGACTACCACCCGGCCAGCGCACCCTCCTGGCGGTAATTTCAGATTTTGCACGCGTCCATAATGCCTGGATGAATTATTTATTTATTTACTCCTACTTGCACCAGTTGCGGTGGTAATCATCACTTGGTGCATGCCAACTGGTCACCACGCGTGTAGCGCGTGAGCCTTTACCGCTAGATCAATGTGTGGTGTTAAGGGCTTAGGCTGGTTTGGGCATGCGCTGGTTTCATTTTTACCACAGGCCCTTTTCCCGTCCCATTTAAAAAAAAACAACTTTTTGTAGATGCGGTAAAAACTGGCCCGGTGCGCGCCCAATACACGCGCCTACACTTCCACAGGCCACGTTTTACAGCGGCTTAGTAAAAGGACCCCCTAGTGAATATCCCTCATTTGTGCATGCACACTCTCTGTCTAGGTAGGGGAGAGGTAATCTTTCAGCCTGAAAATCCTCCTTAAAATGCAAACAGTATATGAGAATTATTAAGCAGGAATGACATAGAAAGCCAAACTGAGCATCCGAATTCTGCCTTAGAAACAACAGAATCCGTACATAATCAGTTATGTGACCCGTTATACTTTCGACAGGCACAATTCAATCGCAAACACCTTCAGCTCATCTGTCAAGTTTGCTTTTTGACTGAAGAACAGCTTGTCGGTGCTGAGTGCAACAGAAAGCAAAACACACTCTCTTATAGTTAGACTGCTACCTACCAAACAGAAGTGTTCCACCACGGCTTCTCAGGCGTCCTCGTCTCGGTGCATGCAAATCCTCCTTGCTTAGCCCTTGCAAGAAAGTTGAAATTGCAGAATGTTAGGCTGAAGCCAAATCCAAGTGCCTGCAGTAGAGAGAGTGGGAGACAGAGGCAGCATAAGAGACTGAAAGAATTTCAGCTGCTGCTACCGTTCCAGCAGCATTTGAGCTATTTTCAGCAACAGACGGCTTTGCCCACAATCGAGATAAAAATCCAAGGCTGAACACCACCCCGCGTCTCTGTTCTCCCCCCCCCCCCCACCCCCACCGCCAAATACATACTGTATTTATAAATCAGGAAACTAAAAAACTTTGTTCGTTTTCCAACTCCTCAGTATAAGGGGAAAAAAAAGAATCAAGAACTGCTGGTGATGTTTAGGAAACATTTTATGAAACAAGTCCTGAGGCTTTTAAAGAACAGACTGCACCTGGGATATTACAGAATTCTAAACCAGCGCTGTTATGCTTATTAATGCTTATTTCTGTTTTTATTTTCAAAATCCCAAAAATGTTAAGCGCGCACCCTGCTTTCAAAAGCGAAGAGGTTCCAAGTTATTCCAGAAATGGTCTGGGGCAATATTTTGTGTAGGCTTGGTCTGCTGTCAACCTCGGTTTTGAAAATGCATACCTGAGTATTTGATTACGGAGCTCTCTTTTATAACCTGTGTATAGAATCATTCTTTGATAAATATCCCGGGGCAATTGCTCTGCTAGTTACGATAGAGTACTGTTTGTTTTCATGCAGCTTTCAGAAACTTGCGTGCCATGACTGCTTTGTGTGTTTCATCACTTGCGATATACCTCCTCCTGCTTCCACCTTTATGCATCGATCTCAGTAAATCGAGCACATCATGCTACTCCAGTATTCAACCACAGCTCAAGCCACCTAAAGCTACTGCCTCCAGATTACTTCCAGTTTTATCTGGTGCGCTATTTTTGCCCATCTGTGGCTGTTGACATTACTCAACTGTCAGCCTGAACCAGGGATCATTCAGTTAGATTAAGAAGTTACTGTACTACCTGTTTACAAAAAAATGCGCATGTCTGTATAAGCTAAATGTTTGATTTTGGTCATTATCTGTGAAAAAGTGAGTTATAAATAAGGTAGACCTTTGAAACGCAAATACCGCGTACTTGGCGAATAAAAATGACAAGCGCCAATGCAAATCGGTGAAAAATAGTTGTAGTCACTTAACCTTTCACAGCTTGTGCCATGTGAGAAAATATTTTCAGCTGTAACAACTATAAATCTTTCTCCAAGCAGTTGTGACTGGCAGAGGTGACTTCTGGTAGCCGGCCAATTTTTTTTTTTATTGTACATAAGCTGCCCTTACATCTCTGTTAGTTCCGGTGAATGGGATGACTTTGAAGCAAAGCATGAGATTCGGCTTGATGGAGTTTTGGTTTTCCCTAATTTAGAGTAACACTTCTCAAAGGCGTTTCTCTGCATATCATGGCTGTCATGGGACAGTGGCCGCTTCGCATCGGTCCTTTCTTCTGGAAGATGAACATTTTGAAGGAATTTTGGTAATGGTTTCTGGGTCAAAGGACCATAAATAAAAGCTGTAGTATCTCAACGAAGTAATTTAGTGTGCGACATAAAAAACCTACTGCAAATAAGTCGCTTACACCTGTCCTCTTTCACAGTAATGTGATCGCCAGCTACGCTTCACTGCAAATCTTAGACACGAAAGTATTGAGGTGGGAAAATAAAAAACCTATTATTTATGCTTTACGATGCCCATAACTCTCCTAACATTACCCATGAGCATCTGCTGCAATAGGAAAGTGGCGTGATGGTAATGGTTAACTAAGTATGTAATCATTAACTTCCTAACCTGTAAGTCAATCACTATTGTTGAGTTATACAAGTGGGAAGCTTTTAATCTTGTACCACTGATGGAAGAAATGCATAGCCTTTACTAAGCTTTTGATAGCCCTGGAATATGAAATCTGGCTCATATGATGTTATTATTTCATTCGTGTTCTGTTTCAAACGATAGACATTGTAGCAGCAGTGTGCTTCAAAAATTAGAAACTGACCTCCCCTAAGTTCTTTTTTGGATTTTGATTTAGTCTGCAGCTCCACAGTGCACTAACTCTGATCTGAGATGATGTTAATGAATACCTTACTTGGGATTATGTGTTTTTGCAAAGTTAGTTTCCTTTAAAACCACAAGATGGACTTGAATCATAGACGAAAAGATTAAAGGTCATTTCCAAGCCTGGGACCTTGCAGTTCCAAATTATTCTCAAATGTATTTGAAAATGTTTTCTCTTTACTGAAAGAAACATAGCAGTTTATATTGTGCATGCTCATTTTGCCTTTTGATTATAAACCTAGAATAACTCTGGACAGTTGATTCAATAAGACTTCAAATGCTATTTCAACCATTTATACCACAAACCTTCTGCAGTTTAAAAGACTAGCACTACCATAGAGAAGGCCCCCCAGTTCGACAGAGTCTTCCACTACCATGAGTCAGCTGGGACAATAAAGTCCAAGAGGGAGGGGCAGGGAAAGGGGGAGGAGTCATGGCCATTGCTCAATTCCTAGTGGCTAGATTGAAGACCCATGATTGCAGGGTTCCACAAGGAATTCTAGTGCATGACTCAGGCTAGGTATATTGGAGATAACATATAATGCCACAGTGGTTATTTTAGATACTCTATTCTTATTTTGGATGTCTAAAAACTGGCATTTAGATGTTCATATTGCATGGACATCTAAATCCAATTTTACAAAGGTAGGAGATGGATGTCTAGCACTGCAATATGTCCATATGGCAAGGGGGCATGGTCTGCATTTGTTTTAGATGGGACAAAGGAGGGCCAACATATGGACATCCATCTCTGAACACAGAAGGGGAAGAGACATCCATGTCTGAAAAGATGGATGCTGTTATTTAGACCTGGAGCTTGTCATGTCCAGGTTACAGAAAGCAGCTGTCAGCTGGAGGGATTAAGACAGGACACTTCCTTAATCACCCGATGGTTGCTGTCTCTGTTCCTCTCCCTCTCCCTCTCCCCTGAATATGAAACTGGCAGGGGAAACCAGGCTCTATGACAGTTTCAGGTATTGAACTAAATTCAGTAAATAGTGCCCACATTTCGGTGCTGAAAAAAAAGCGCGCTGAGCACTATTCTATAAATGATGCTCTGAGTTGGGCACTGTTTATAGAATAGTATGCAGCGCCGGGATCCACATCCAACTTTGGGTGCCAGGATTTACTGAAACCTGGTGTAAATCCTCACATGTAAATTAGGCACAGATCCCCTCAATTCTATAATACTGCACATATCTTTAGTGAATACCCTGACCTACCCATGTAGTGGTGGCCCTACCATTAGGCCACCTAAGGCGGGGGCCTCAGGCAGCACTCTTCTGAGGCGGCATCTCCTCTCTTCTGTTCCTTCCCCAACCCCCTTCCTTGAACTTACCTTTTTTTGTTTTTTAAAAGGCGGCAGCGACAGCGGCAGCAGTGATTCCCATAGGCTGCCCTGCCGCCTGTCCCTCTACTACAGCCCACCTCCAAGGAAACAGGAAGTTACTTCAGAGTGGAGAGCTGCAGTAGAGAAAAGGGGCCGGGACCGGTGGCAGGGCAGCCTATGGGAATTGCTGCTGCCTCTGTTGTAACCTTTAAAAAAAAACAACATAAGTTCAGGGAAGGGGGTTGGAGAAGGAACGGATGTCAGATCATGGCGGTGGGTGGCAGAGGAGGAGCCGGGAAGGCAGCTCATTTCTCACCTTAGGTGGCAGATCGTCTTGGGCCGCCTGTGCACCCATGTCCCTCCCATGGCCATGCCCCCTTTTTAGCTGCATGCTAAAAGATTTGGGTGTGCATCTTGATAGAATATTGCTTAGCAAGATGCATGCACAAATCCAAATTGTCGCCAATTATTACCAATAATTGATTGTTAGTACTCAATTATTGGCACTAATTGGCTTGTTACTCAAATTGTACACAGAAATAAGTCTCATACCTAAATTAGCAAACACAATTTTGACTGCCATATATAGAAACCAGGGGATTATGGATATTCTTAACAGCATAGCATACAGAGCAGCCTAATAGTTAGTGCAGTGGACCGAGAGCCAAGGGACTTAGATCAACTTTTTTTAAATTGTGAGCTCGATAGGCACAGAAAAATACCTGTGGTACCTGAATATATAAGACACCCACAAGCTTGAAGGCTATTGAAGTGGTGTACATTCAGATACAGGCGGTAATTTTATGTTCCTGGAGGGCTCACAATTAAAAAAACAACCCACAAACAGCTGAAGGGAGATTTGAAACTGGGTCCCCTGATTCTCAATCCTCTGCTCTGCATGGACATCTCTATGGCCATTTTATAAGATGGATGTTCCTATGCTACCACACAGATATACCCCCCCCCCCCCCCCCCCAACACACACACACTCCCCGTTCATAATTCAGATGTTTATGTTTGTAAAATGGATGTTCATGCTGGATGTTTCCAGTACATGGACATCCATCTCTCATGTATTTTAGAACAGGCTGTATCCTGTTTTAAAATACATGTGAGACGGCCATCCATTTGTGACATCCTGACTTGGACGTCCATATTCTGAGTTTGACATCCTTTCTAAAATGCCATTCCACATTTCCAATCCTATTGTGTTAAAAAAACCCAGCAGGAATGTCAATGTACCTTTTAATATATGCTTTCACTTATTGTTTTTCTCAGTTGAATTGTCGTTGGTTCTAGTAACAGGTTCAATTGTGTGCATGTGGTATATTTACATTATACAGTCATTGGTCTATTGCAGAACAAGCAGACCAAAGGAAATCAACAACACAAAAGGAATGTGCCGAAGAAACAGTGAAGGCCCTCAGATGGAAAAAGAGGCAAAGTCCAAGATCAGAGAAACCAAGTTTACTGGAGGACCCAACACGGCCTGTGTTTCGGCGTGTTGCCTGCATCAAGGGTCAAATGGTGGTCTCTCAAATGTAGGGCTTCCAGTAATAGGTCCACAATGAATGCTAGAGTTTGCTGATTTTATTTACAATACATTCACTGTGGAACTATTACTGGAAGCCCTACATTTGTGAGACCACCATTTGACCCCTGGACTGATGCAGGCAACACCCCGAAACATGGGTCCTCCAATAAACTTGGTTTCTCTGACCTTGGTCTCTACCTCTTGTTCTACCTGAGGGCCACTACACTTGTTCTTTGGCACACTGGTCCATTGCAGACTTTATTTCATATAAACTCAAATAATAACAGAGATTTTTGGGCCAAAAAAAGGCCCCAAAATGGGGTCTTGTTTTAAATTTGAGCCTGCCATTTGTTCCTTTATACCCCTACCCCCCCCCCCCCCGACCCTGCAGTTATAAGCATTTTACTGGCAGTTTCTTCCTACCTTCCTTCGGCTGACGTGGACAAAGTAAGTTATGCGCTGGGTTGGTACAGAGTCGGTGCAAGGCCTTGAGCATGCACAGATAGATGCTTAAGGCCCTGACTGACCCTGTACCAGCCCAGCGTATAACTAGCTGCACTGACCCTGCGCCTAACTTACTTTGTCCGCATCAGCCAAAGGAAGGTAGGAAGGAACTGCCAGTAAAATGCTGGTAACCATGGGGGGCGGGGGGGGGGGAGGAGATGGAGGGGTACGGAGGAAGAAATGTCGGTACCTGTGGTGGTAGGGGGAGGGGTATGGAGGAAGAAATGGTGGTCATTGGGGTGGGTGGGGGGAGTTACCGTACACTTACAGAAAATTTAACAGATAAAACATAGATATTAAACAAGATATCTATCTGATTTATTGCTTTAGACATATATTTACAAAATTTGTACCTGTATATGCTGTTTACACATTTCAACAAAGCAACCACTAACACATTCAAAAGAAGCTTCTCACCTCTACTCTCTTACCTGATCCAGTTATGTAGAAGTAAAATGAGAATGCCACAATGATTTCTATATCAGTATCTAGGCACAGGGTAATGTAAATGAAAAAGAAGAATCTAGATATGCATAGATATGCCATTCTTACTAAACTAACAGAGTTATCAAAAGCCAAGAATTCAAATCTGTAGTAACGAGAATAAGCTCTGAAAGTCTAGCTATAAACCAAATATATAGAAACAAAATCCCTTTGTGAGACGTAAGTACATAAGTTTTGCCACACTGAGACAGACCAAAAGTCCATCAAGCCCAGCATCCTATTACCAACAGTGGCCAATCCAGGTCACAAATACCTGGCAAGATCCCAAAAAAGAGTTCATTACATTTTATACTGCTTATCCCAGAAATAAGCAGTGGATTTTCCTCAAGTCATAATGGTCTATGGACTTTTCCTTTAGGAAGCCGTCCAAACCTTTTTTAAACCCCGCTAAGCTAATCGTCTTTACCATATTCTCTGGCAACGAATTCCAGAGTTTAATTACATGTTCAGTGAAGAAAAACTTTCTCTGATTCATTTTAAATTTACTACTTTGTAGCTTCATCGCATGTCCCCATAGTCCTAGTATTTTTGGAAACAGTAAACAAATGATTCACGTCTACCCATTCCACTCCACTCATTATTTTATAGACCTCTATCATATCTCCCCTCAGCCATCTTTTCTCCAAGCTGAAGAGCCCTAGCCACTTCAGCCTTTCCTCATAGGGAAGTCGTCCCATCCCCTTTATCATTTTCATCGCCTTTCTCTGTACCCTTTCTACTTCCACTATATCTTTTTTGAGATGCAGTGACCAGAATTGAACACAATATTCGAGGTGCGGCAAAGGCATTATAATGTCCTCATCTTTGTTTTTCATTCCTTTCCTAATAATACCTAACATTCTATTTGCTTTTCTAGCTGCCGTAGCACACTGAGCACAGGGTTTCAACATATCATCAATGATGACGCCAAGATCCCTTTTTTGGTCGGTGACTCCTAACGTGGAACCTTGCATTACGTAGCTATAATTTGGGTTCCTCTTTCCCACATGCATCACTTTGCACTTGCTCACATTAAACATCATCTGGTAACGTCCTCTTGTAATTTTTCACAATCCTCTTGTGATTTAACAACTTTGAATAACTTTGTGTTGTCAGCAAATTTAACTACCTCACTAGTTACTCCCATCTCTAGATCATTTATAAATATGTTAAAAAGCAGCGGTCCCAGTACAGACCCCTGGGGAACCCCACTAACTACCCTTCTCCATTGAGAATACTGACCATTTAACCCTACTCTGTTTTCTATCTTTTAACCAGTTTTCAATACACAATAGGACACTACCTCCTATCCCATGACTCTCCAATTTGTTCTGGAGTCTTTCATGAGGTACTTTGTCAAACGCCTTTTGAAAATCCAGAAACACAATATCAGCTGACTCACCTTTATCCACATGTTTGTTCCCTTCACTAAATTCATGTTGGCTTTGTCTCATTAATCCATGCTTTTGAATATGCTTTGTAATTTTGTTCTTTATAATAGTTTCTACCATTTTGCCTGGCACCGATGTCAGGCTCACCGGTCTATAATTTCCTGGATCCCCTCTGAAAACATTTTGAAATATCGGCATTACGTTGGCCACCCTGCAATCTTCCGGTACCATGCTCAATTTTAAAGATGAATTACATATTGCAAACAATAGTTCTGAAAGTTCATTTTTCAATCCTATCAGTACTCTGGGATGAATATCATCCAGTCCAGGAGATTTACATAAGTACATAAGTACATAAGTAGTGCCATACTGGGAAAGACCAAAGGTCCATCTAGCCCAGCATCCTGTCACCGACAGTGGCCAATCCAGGTCAAGGGCACCTGGCACGCTCCCCAAACGTAAAAACATTCCAGACAAGTTATACCTAAAAATGAGGAATTTTTCCAGTCCATTTAATAGCGGTCTATGGACTTGTCCTTTAGGAATCTATCTAACCCCTTTTTAAACTCCGTCAAGCTAACCGCCCGTACCACGTTCTCCGGCAATGAATTCCAGAGTCTAATTACACGTTGGGTGAAGAAAAATTTTCTCCGATTCGTTTTAAATTTACCACACTGTAGCTTCAACTCATGCCCTCTAGTCCTAGTATTTTTGGATAGCGTGAACAGTCGCTTCACATCCACCCGATCCATTCCACTCATTATTTTATACACTTCTATCATATCTCCCCTCAGCCGTCTCTTCTCCAAGCTGAAAAGCCCTAGCCTTCTCAGCCTCTCTTCATAGGAAAGTCGTCCCATCCCCACTATCATTTTCGTCGCCCTTCGCTGTACCTTTTCCAATTCTACTATATCTTTTTTGAGATACGGAGACCAGTACTGAACACAATACTCCAGGTGCGGTCGCACCATGGAGCGATACAACGGCATTATAACATCCGCACACCTGGACTCCATACCCTTCTTAATAACACCCAACATTCTATTCGCTTTCCTAGCCGCAGCAGCACACTGAGCAGAAGGTTTCAGCGTATCATCGACGACGACACCCAGATCCCTTTCTTGATCCGTAACTCCTAACGCGGAACCTTGCAAGACGTAGCTATAATTCGGGTTCCTCTTACCCACATGCATCACTTTGCACTTGTCAACATTGAACTTCATCTGCCACTTGCACGCCCATTCTCCCAGTCTCGCAAGGTCCTCCTGTAATCGTTCACATTCCTCCTGTGACTTGACGACCCTGAATAATTTTGTGTCATCGGCGAATTTAATTACCTCACTAGTTATTCCCATCTCTAGGTCATTTATAAATACATTAAAAAGCAACGGACCCAGCACAGACCCCTGCGGGACCCCACTAACTACCCTCCTCCACTGAGAATACTGGCCACGCAATCCTACTCTCTGCTTCCTATCTTTCAACCAGTTCTTAATCCATAATAATACCCTACCTCCGATTCCATGACTCTGCAATTTCTTCAGGAGTCTTTCGTGCGGCACTTTGTCAAACGCCTTCTGAAAATCCAGATATACAATATCAACCGGCTCCCCATTGTCCACATGTTTGCTTACCCCCTCAAAAAAATGCATTAGATTGGTGAGGCAAGACTTCCCTTCACTAAATCCGTGCTGACTTTGTCTCATCAGTCCATGTTTTTGTATATGCTCTGCAATTTTATTCTTAATAATAGCCTCCACCATCTTGCCCGGCACTGACGTCAGACTCACCGGTCTATAATTTCCCGGATCTCCTCTGGAACCTTTCTTAAAAATCGGAGTAACATTGGCTACCCTCCAGTCTTCCGGTATTACACTCGATTTTAGGGACAGATTGCATATTTCTAACAGTAGCTCCGCAAGTTCATTTTTTAGTTCTATTAATACTCTGGGATGAATACCATCAGGTCCCGGTGATTTACTACTCTTCAGCTTGCTGAACTGACCCATTACATCCTCCAAGGTTACAGAGAATTTGTTTAGTTTCTCCGACTCCCCCGCTTCAAATATTCTTTCCGGCACCGGTGTCCCCCCCAAATCCTCCTCGGTGAAGACCGAAGCAAAGAATTCATTTAATTTCTCCGCTACGGCTTTGTCCTCCTTGATCGCCCCTTTAACACCATTTTCGTCCAGCGGCCCAACCGACTCTTTGGCCGGTTTCCTGCTTTTAATGTATCTAAAAAAGTTTTTACTATGTATTTTTGCTTCCAACGCTAATTTCTTCTCAAAGTCCTTTTTTGCCCTCCTTATCTCCGCTTTGCATTTGGCTTGGCATTCCTTATGATCTATCCTGTTACTTTCAGTTGGTTTCAATTTGTGAAACTGCCCCATTACATCCTCCAGGTTTATAGAGATTTCATTCAGTTTCTCTGATTCGCCAGCTTTGAATACCATTTCTAGCACTGGTATCTCTCCCAAATCTTCCTCGGTGAAGACCGAAGCAAAGTATTCATTTCATCTCTGCACGTCTTCCCTGATTGCCCCTTTTATCCCTCAGTCATCTTGCAGTCCAACCGATTCTTTTGCCGGCTTCTTGCCTATAAAAATTTTTGCTATATGTTTTTGCCTCCAACACAACCTTTTTTTCAAAGTCCCTCTTTGCCTTCCTTATCAGGGTTTTGCATTTGACTTGACATTCCTTAGGCTGTTTCTTATTATTTTCAGTCAGTTCCTTCTTCCATTTTCTGAAGGATTTTCTTTTAGCTCTAATAGCTTCCTTCACCTCACTTTTTTAAATCGTGCTGGCTGTTGTTTGGTCTTCCTCCATCCTTTTTTAATACATGGAATATATTTGACCTGGGCTTCCAGGATGGTATTTTTGATCAGCATAAATTTTTGACCCTGGTAACATACATCATCCACTTTTTAGAGGGGAAGTTACTAAGCTGTAGTAAAATATCATATTTTACTGCAGCTTAATTTAGCACAAGAGTCCCAAACCTGTGGTAACTTATTACTTGAAGGTTAGTAATTCCCATGGTAAAAGAATAACGCAATTTGAAATCTACCTCATAAACTGCATTATTCTTCTTCCCAGGAGCATCAGGCCCTAACATGTGGCCCAAAGCTCCTGGATGCCAGAACTAAGCTAGGACTCCCTCTCCATCCCCCCCCCCCCCTCCCATCAGAAGACTAGCTTATCCCCTGAAGACACACCTGACCCCCCTTAGGACTTACTGCTGCAAGAATGATTCTTAGTTGCTCCTGCCCCATTTGGTGCTGAATTCAAAATAGCACCGTTTGATCCCCTCCCCCTAGCTGTAGTCTTGCAGTACTTCTGCTAGGAGTTAAGCTGCCACATAAGAGTACACTGCCAGCACAGGGAACCATCAAACACTGATGAATTGATTCTGCATTATGTGAATCAGTACAGTTTAATATCGGTAGGGTCAGTTCATTTGGTGTGTACTTTTGAAATCAATTGGTTACACTGGAACTTAAAATATGCAAATGTTACAACAGAAATAGAAAGACACTGAGGAGCCATTAGAAGCATCTACATGTGGAAATAGTGGCATGTAAACCTGTAAATTGGCAGAATGCCACTACTTCCACATGCAGAAGCTCAACACGAACAGATACTAAGAGAGCATGCGGTGGATATGGTTTGGCAAACCAAAAATGTATACATGTATTTCCCACTTTACAATGAGAATACAAGTGTATTTTGAAAAATTTCCATGTTGACTTTGCATGAGCTATGCAGCATGCATAGGTTTAATCAGGGTCCCTGATGAAACCTATGGACAAGGCTTGAAATGAGTGCTCAAGGAGCCAATTGGGCGTAGCCCACAGTTTTTTGGCCTTCAATTTGTCACAAATCACCTTTGGATCTTCACTGCTTAATTGGCTGCACTTATACAAAAAATTGTCTATAATGGAGACTCTATAGTTGTTGGCACTCTGCCTGGAGGTGTCAAAAATTCGCACCTCCACATATAGGGGCGAATTCTATAAATGGCACCTGACAAATTGGTGCTGAAAAAATACTTAATCCCTATTCTATAAGCTGCACCTAGGCACTGTTTATAGAATAATGCTTAAGTACAGGGATCTAATGTAAATTTAGGCACGTAGAATTCTACCAATGAAAACATGGTGCAAATGCCAATGTCTAAATTTATGCGCAGAACCCCCTTATTCTAGAATTGTGAGTGTAACTGGAATCCACCCCATGCTCTACCCTGAAATGCCTATGACCCTCCCATTTCCGTGCCCTCTTTTCCAGGACCTGCATAAAATTTAGATGCAGATCACGTGCCTAAATTTATGTGCGTACATTTTAATTGATTTCAATTAGCGCCAATAATTGCTTGTGAAAAAGTCAATTATTGGTGCTAATTGACTCATTATTCAACTAAATTGGCATGCACAATTTGAGTAGGCGCCCAAATTTGCATGCACAATTTTTAACGTTTTTTTTAATAGAATTAAGGGGATAAGTCACTATTCTATAAATGGTGCCCAAAGATAAGTGCACAATTGGGATCAAGGTTACAGAATAGGGTTGTTTATGCTCATAAACTAATTGGTGCTTAACTGGTGATAACTGTCAGTAATTGGCCTTAACAGACATTAATTGACATTAATTAGTTGTGATGTTCTGCGCCCCTATTCTACAAATAGTGTGCCTAATTTCTATAGTGTGCATTTCCAAGGGGGCAGGGCTAAGGGATGGGCATGAGTGGGTCAGGAGCATGCCTTGCATTTAGGTATGGTTTTATAGAATACTTGCAATGCCAGTAGTTAGGCACAAGCATTTACACCAGTCAACGTTCACACCTAAAGTTGGGAGCAAAAATGGGCACTTAAGCTGGTGTTCTATAATTGTAGTTTCACATGAAACTGCCGATATAAAATTTGCGCTGAGCACCTTGTATCCCACCGCTTAAATTTAGGTGCCCTTTATTGAACCTGCCCCAAAATTTCTAGCATCTATACGTTGAAGATGCTGAGTGATGCTGCTCTTTTTGTACATGGGTAGGATAGTGAAATCACTGCTCTTCCATATGTGCTGGCAAATACATGTATATTCAGGGCCTGCACTACCACTTCACAGAACAGGATGGCACAAATCTGGGGGCAGCACAGGCCTAAAGTAAAGTGAGGGCAGCCAGTGCAGTGCCTTGAGCAGATGCATGCCCAAGGCCTGACACATCCCACCTGCCTCCATACAGCTGTTTTCACTTTGCTTTATGGAGGACAGTGGTGGCAGAAACAACACAGCTCCAGCAGCAGTGATGGCATAGGTAGGAACAGAAGAAGGGAGATGCAAGACACTGGATGAGGGAGGGTAGAGATGCAAAGGGGTAGTGCTGAACACTTGAGAGGAACAGTGAAGCGTAAAGACTTGGTATGGGGGAAGGAAAGGGGAGATGCTAGGGAATAGGGATGGGACAATGCTAGATACATGGATGGGGGAAAGAAGGGAAGGGGAGTTACTGGACATCTGGGGAATAGGTAGTGAACTGAAGGGGAAATGCTGGACTACAGAGGATAAGGGAAGGAAAGATGCTAGAAAGTAGGTGGGTCTAGGGAAGGGGAGATGCTGGACACTTGTGGAGGGGAGTAAGAAAGGGTTGATACTGGCAACTATGAGGTGGGGAAGGGAAGCAAAGGAAAGGGGTGATGCTGGACTATGGAGAGGTAGGGAAAGGGAATGCTGAGGGAGTAGGGCAGGGGGAATGCTGAACATAGGAGTGAGGGGCCTTGAGCTGACCCTGGAGGTGGGGAACAGAGCTAAAGGTTCCCCTGGGGCATCAGATGCCCTTGGGCTTGCTCTCTAGGTATAAATAATGGGAGAATTGTGCATGCCTCATGTAGTGTCTAGATTTAAGATTCTAGCAAGATCCCTTGGTACACAGCCCTCAGTCATAGAATGTTAATGCAATGACTGGCCTACAAATAAATTGGGAAAGGAAATAAAACAAGGGAAAAAATCCCTGGCTAGTTGGGCATGAAGACTCACGGTGCCTGATCTCAGCCCTTGTTCCATTTGAGCTAGAGTCCCAAAGGCGCAGAAAGAGTCTGCTAAGTCAGAAAAAAAAAAAAACCCTCATCTACATTTAATAGGTTTATTGGTTGTCTTATAAGATACATGGTAACTGAACTGCATTTTCAACATAATATGATCATTTTTATTTACCAAAAATAAGTAAAATTCTCTAAGTCCTGGAATAGGGTAACTCAAGCTATTTGGACTTCTGCCTGCAGGTTTGTTTTTAGCTTGTCTTGTTATGGACTAAATTCGCTATGCTTGAATATTATTTCTAACATGATACTGTTATCCGGATCAGTCAGTCATGATGTATTTTTGTTTTCTAGTGTGGATTATAATTGGAAGGAGTTTGTTTATCTTTCCAAGGCTGCATAGCATCGTAGGAGCTGTTTTGCTAGTAATTAGATCTGGAGATATATTAGAGTAATAATGTGTTGAGTTGCTTTCTACTGCTTTTTTTTATAAGCTCAGCATGTACTTTGCTTTCTTTTTATATCAGAGTATAAGAAACCTCAGTACAGACTTTCCCTCCCTCCCTTTTGATGAGAGATTGGTGGGATAAAGGAGTAGACAAAAAGCCAAATACACCCCCCCCCCCTCTCTCTCTCTCAGGCAGAAAAAAAATGTTTCACCACTGTTGTCCTTCTAGGGTCATACTGTTTACAAGCATTCTTGGGACACTTAGACTGTCTGTCTGTCTTTTTTTTTTTTGTAATCTACAACTCTGGTTTCTGATAGAGCCAAATGCGTGTCAGTCAACCTATAGCACTGGTTCCCAAACCTGGTCCTGGAGGCACTCCAGCCAGTCAGGTTTTCAGGATATATACAATGAATATTCATAAGACAGATTAGAATGCAGTGGAGGCAGTGCATACAAATCTCTATCATGAATATTCATTTGTGGATATCCTAAAAATCTGACTGGCTGGGATGCCTCCAGGACCAGGTTTGGGAACAACTGTCCTAAAGGCAAATCTAATTCACAAGGCTTAAAAATAACCAAAACACATGTGTTGGGCTAAAAGAGAAACAGGGAAGATGTTGGCAGATAAGGAGCACTTGGTTCATGCAGCCTGCCCATCTGTGCCTGCCTACTGTGCTGCAACAAGCCTTACTTGGTCTTTGTTGTTCTTCCTCTACCATTTTGGTGATTATTTTATAAGGGACTTTAAAGTGTAGATCAGTGATTTACATACTCAGGTGGGCTCATATAAAATTGCATGGGGGATTACATACATACAAAGTTGGCACACCAATATCACCAATATCACTCAGGAACCTATATGCAATACCGTAATGTATTCTTCTCTACCATGTATGTCTGCACCTGATTGCAATACCATTTATAATTTGTACCTTAATGCAATACCATTTGTAATTCTGTTACCCGGAAATGGCAATCGCCATTACGGCAAATGTAAGCCACATTGAGCCTGCAAATTGGTGGGAAAATGTGGGATACAAATGCTACAAATAAATAAAATAAATAAATATAAAGGAGGTAATTTTATAAGGGGGTAAAGTGCCTTTTAAGGTGCCTATGTTAAGCCTATTTTATAAAGACAAGTAGATTGTGGATTGGATTGGATTGCATTTATTGGTTCGATATACCACAATACACGTAAACATGCATCATACAAAACGTAATACCATACAAATTCTACTAAAATACTTCTTCAAATATAAGTACAGCATTGACCATTCACAGTGGTATGACTGAATAATAAACTTCTAAAATTGCCTAAACTTTATAAAATCCATAATCAACTATAATATTGCTGAAAGATCCTCAGTTATACCTACCTTGGAGCTGGTATAAATGTGTACCTACCTTCCCTGTGGTAGTTTTATAAAGGCACATACAATAACACAGTAACACAGTAAATGATGGCAGATGTGTGGTCCATCCAGTCTGCCCAACATGTGGCCAGGGCCGCACCTGCCATTCTGTGCAGGTTATAGTTATTCATGCTTAAACACTGGTTGGCAATTTGCCATCATGCCAACCACATCTAGACACATATGTTTCTTTTATAAAATAGGTACCCAAAGTCATCCTCAATAGTGCACAAATAAGTTCTCATGCACAAAATTTATAACAGAATGTGCACACATATTTTATAAAATACAGTAAAGTCTCGATTATCTGACATAAACGGGACCGAACTGTTGTCGGATAAGTGAAAAGTCGGATAATACGGAAAACAATGATAACCCCTCAAACAATGAATAAATAAAGGCTGTAAAAGCAGGGTCCTGAGTATGAAACAAATTGTCCCAAGCTATGAAACTTCCCTCTGTGATACACCGGAAAACAGAAAGACAAGATGACGAGGGGGGTCTGTCAGATATGCCAGATGATCGGATTAACGAAGGTTGAATAATCGAGATTGTACTGTACATAAGTACATAGCAACTCCATCCTGGCTCCACTCAGCTTTCTCAGGAACGCCTATGTATGGTGCACATATAGACACACACAATCTTGTCAACATGTGTACTTACAACATGTATTCAGTCACATAGTTTTATGAGCTCTTTTCCTCTTATAAAACATGTTTTACACATGTAAAATGCCAGTATATATGTATGAGAGGCCTCTCATAAGGTTTTCCCCATATAAAAGTATTCTTGATGGCAAGTAGTTTCATACTTTTCCATGATCGGATGTAGGTGTGCTTGGGGATGGAGCTTGAGTGGAGCACAGTTTGAATCAAAGTTTATATAGGTAATTTATAAAATGTGTGCATACACACTTACTTAATGTTTATACATTTTCACCTACGCCTGAGCACAAGTAAATGGATGTGGCTTAATTTTAGCCATGATTTCTGCAAGTTTTGTGCTGGTATTTTATAAAGACATATGGGTACCCCAAAATAGATGCCCACTTGCCCTTCATGCATAGAAATCAACCAAAAAAAATAGAAGGCACCAAGGCAAAGTACCAGGCAGGCCAAAGGCTTAATTTATTTGTAGGATCCAAAAGGCATATGCAAAATACAGTCTTCAAATGCAGTATACAGGATTCACTTGACATCAAACACCCAACACTGGCTGTGTTTTGGCAAATATGCCTTCATCAGGGGTCCTGTCAATGGTGCAATTGGCTTGAGAGTCCTGCTGAAAGCAGTGCCCTGAGAACAGAGAGTGTGGGCAAAGAGTACACCACTATTAGGCTTGTAGAAGGCGAGAGTGCCAGTAAAAACTGAGTGGTGTCCTCTTTGACTTAGGGCCTTCCACTTTTTTTGTTTGACTGCTGACTGTGGAAAGGTCTTTTTCCTTTCTGTTTTTTGTTTGTCCTTACACATAGGATGCAGAGATCAGAACTGAAATGTTCAGGTCAGGATGTGCTCAATTCCAGCGGTATCTTAGGAAAGGCTGAGCATGTGTTTTTGGTTGCACACCCAGTGGGAGTAGCCATCTTACAAATATACATGCTGGAAAAAATGAATGGCATGAACTCGGCAGCTTCCACAATGAAATGCCAGCACTCTCAGGTAGAAGCAGCAATTTTGCTACTTCTATGAGTAAGTAGCACCACTTCTTTTTATAGCTGCCCCATTTTATTTTGTATAAGTGCTGCCAATTAAGTAGTGAGTCTGCAATCTTTATTTTTCTTCATTTTGGATGAGGAAATAAACAACAGGAGATAAAGGACAATTACTCCCTTAAATGAGCACTTTTAAAAAATCTCTGTATGCCTCTGAGCTAGTGTAAACCCAACAAGAAAACGTTCCCCCCATAAACATATTCTCCCTTTGTAAAATGAGGAATATGTACATTTTGGTACCACCCAAATCATGCCCAGGCAATGACCTAGCCCCCATCCCCTTATCCCCTTGAAATCTCTGCCTGGTGGATTTTTATCTGTAAATTGTGGCTCTCTAAAATCGACACTTACATACATATACAAGCTACATATGCAAATGTCACTATTCACCCATGGATATATTTCTAAAATAAAGGCCAAAGATACTTAAGAAAGTTATTTTGATGGCTGTAAAGAAATAACTAATAAAAACCAATATGGTTGTATAGTTCTGACTTTTACAGACAGCCTGTAGCAATCTATCTCCCGTACTTATGCCATCTGCACATCTTTGGCAGAAAGCCATATTATGCTTGTCCTAATGAGGTGAGAAACACTGTGTTAAAACGTCAAGCACTGATTAATAACACTACCAAGAAGTTGTGTCTGCTTTGGTGATTGCAAATTGACACCAGATCTCCTCCAAATCTACTGCAAAATAACTGAAACACAAGCAAAGAAACAAGACAAAACCTTTTATACTGCTTTTGTCACCAGCACATTGGGCCAAATCCTACATAAGGCGCTAAGGGTTATGCAAGTTAAATTGGGCATGCACCCAATTTAATGCGCGGAACTTAATCAAGTAACAAGCCAATCAGTGCTGATAATTGGAGACAACCAATTATCAGCACTAATTGGCAAATTACATGCGCATTACATTCTATAACGATGTGCATGTAAATCCTAATACATGTACATATTTGGGGGTATGGATAGGGGCATTTCTGAGGGTGTTCCCAAATGTTATGTGCATTGATACAGAATATGGCCAAATTGCGCCTAATTGTAGGCGTCTGCATTTAAGCCTGCTCATAGCCTAATTGCAAGTGCCTAAAGTTATTCGCAGTTTATGCCTGTGTGATTCTATAAAGGATGCATAATATATAGAATCAAACTAAGGGGCCCTTTTACGAAAGGGTTGCTGTGTGGCAACCCTGAACTACTGCTAGTCCAACGTGTCCACCAGTGGTAGATCTGCCTCAAAAATGTGCCATTTTGCTGGAAAATATTTATCTTTACTGCAGTGCTAACCCAGCAGTAATCTGCCCGGTTACTGCTGGTTTACTGCGGGTGCCCTTACCGCCACCTCAGTGGCTTTTATTTGATATTGATATTTGTCATCGAAATGATACAGTATTATGATTTCTTAATTATGTGACGTACATGTGCAAAGATTTTATATGTTAAAAAGTTTTCAGATTCAATTTTTATATGGAACATCTTATATTTCATTTTGTATTCTCTATCTATGTTTACAATATTTGATATCTTTCTTTACAAATTTTATATGTGATATCCTTTTATTTTGATATTTATAATTTTACTAATCAACAAATTTATTTTGGTTATAATTTTATATGATTTTATATATTTCTAATGTTTTTTGTTGTAGATATCTTTGTTTGAATACAATTGATTGTGATCCATCTGTTTTACCAGTTTTTTTGCATCAAAGATTAATAGGTACGTTTCTTTTCAACATACACAGATCATGTAATTTGTGTGTGTATCTTTTACAATTTTTAAGTCTGATCATTTTATATATTTATATATGTACATAATTAAATCAATGTATGTTTTTTTTATTATTATTATATTTTTTTGATTATTATGTTTATGCTTACTTCTAGACCCCTGAAGCAGGCCGCTACAACCAAAACACAATTCGTATCGGGTCGTTTTTATTGATTTGAATAAAGACCTTGTTTAGGAAACACCATTTGTGAGAGGACTTCTTTTTGGATCCACTGTTCGTTTATTTGACTCTCATTTCTCCTGTGGAGAGATCACCTTCTGTAGGTATTTGCTCGGTAAGTGCTCCCCACCACATGGCCATGCGGTAAGAGTAATCTTATCACATGGCCATTTTATTTTTAGGGACTTTTACCCATTGTAGTAAAAAGGGACCTAGTATGCGGGAGAAACGGCCCCTGCAGCTATTGCAGGGCTCTTCTTACTGCAGCTTGGTAAAAGGACCCCTAAGCGGGTTAAATTTTCATCACCGATTTTTAGGTGCTACTTATAGAATATACCCCAGTACATAGAAACGTTTGCCACCTGTCCATGTCGGTTTCTGTTATTTTTGCTGCTCACGCCTACTTCAATGATTTTTATATCTTATATTTACAGATACTATTATATGATCAAAAATACGATATAAACAAAGGAAGAATTTTAAAAATCCTTCATAATCACTGGGTCTGACTTTCAGCCAGCAATGATTTGCATTTTGCTGACCGCCACCGCATTATCCCCAGAAATTCAATACTAGGTCATGTCCAGGTTCCAGCATTGAATTTTCAGGTATGCAGAGCTAGCAAAAACATAGGAGGTTAAGTGCGGTTAAGACTGACTTTTATGAAGTCCTATTTATGTGCTAACTTTGGCCAGTTAAGTGAGGAATATTGACAATTAACCAGCCAAGTTCTGACTCCACCCTGAAATGCCCCAAAATAGCCAGTTTTGCACTGGGTGCTAACTGGACATTTTCAGCGGCGCTATCCGGTTAAGTACCATCAAATATGACCAGTTAATCCTGAACAAGCGATTTTACAGGTCAGGAGCCATTTCTTGGCTAGTGTGGAGGCATATTTTCAAAGTACTTAGAATTACAAAGTTACGTGGAGGGGCATTTTCGATATGATGTCCAAGTCAGACTTTTTGTGCTAAACATCCCAAATCCAAATAGAAAACATGACCATTTTTGAAACCATAAAATGTCTATCTTTTTATTTTTTCAAAAATACTGCTTGTAACAAGTTTTGTGCTCTGTGCATTTATCCTTTCAGGTCATTAAAAAAAATGTAGACAATCAAGCCACTGGGATGTAGGAAGGGCCAGCATTTTTAGTATACTGGTCCCCCAGACATCCCAGGAGAGCAATGGGGCACTCTAGGGGGCACTGCTGTGGATTTCATATAAATGCTCACTGGTACTCATCTCACCGTTGCTCCCTTATCTTGTCTGCTGAACCCTCCAAAACCCATCCAAATCCCACCCCAAACCCTTTACCCTCAACTGTACACTACTACAATAGACCTTATAGGTGAAGGGGGCACCTATATGTGGGTACAGTGGGTTTCTGGTGAGTTTTGGAGGGCTCACAGTTTCCACTACAAGTGTAACAGGTAGGGGGAGGGATGGGCGTAGGCACTGCACGACCACTAGACTACTCCAGGGACCTGCATGCTGCTCTAATAGATCTGGCTATAACATCTGAGGCTGTCTTAGAAGCTGGTGAGTACTATTTTTATTGATATTTTTTTTTTGGGGGGGGGGATCAGTGACCACTGGCGGAGTAAGGGGGCCATCCCTGATTCCCTCCAGTGGTCATCTGGTCATTTAGGGCACCTTTTTGTGCCTTTTTGATTTTAACAACAGGTCTAGATCAAAGCATTTAGATTTTCACCCTGGATGTTTTTTGTTTTGCTCCATTTACGGCTGTAAAACACCAAATGCCCTTGTGATTTGGATGCACTGCAGACAAATTACATAGATAGACATTTACAAAACAGGTTTTGAAAATACTGATTTGCACGTTTTGAGAAGATTTTCATCCAAATGCTGATTTATACACTTTTTTAATGTTTTTATCTTTTGAAAATGAGCTCCATAGTAACCTGTGGAACTTTGTAAGTCTAAGTGCTTTGAAAATGTGCCCCTAAATCACTTTGAATTGTTTATAGGGTTCCTAAGAGATACAGACCCTGTGTATCATTTTCTTACTCCAATCCTGACTAGTATAAATATTATATACAGTTCGGAGGTAGGGAACTACTGTCCTTAGAGTCACAAATGGGTCTAGTTTTCAGGATCACAATATGCAAATTTACAAGGTTCTTGGACCAATGCATGAATATTTGAAAACATCCTGAAAACCCACTTGTTTGCCACTGTCATGGACTGGAGCTGCCCAACCCAGGTGAAGACACCTTGAAAAGAGAATAGACAAAGATTCATAAAATATTTAGAAGGGTCTATACAAGATACACACCTCATTTGTACTTCATGAGCAGACAGTCATGTGCTGCCAGCTAAACAAAGCTAATATTTAGCATCTGTACCTTTTGGCAGCACCTGTTATAGCTTCAAGGTTCCATGAAACTGACAATGTCGGTTCAATGTTTTGATTATTGTTTCACAATACATAGGAATCTTATTCTTGTTGCAGAAACCGAAACCAGTTGCTTAGTTGGGCAATGCAATGTTTGTTCAGCCAGGTTTCAGTTTTTCTGCTCTAACTATATGCAGTGACACGAAGACAGCCTGCTGACTATTCAGAGGCGTTTATCTGTTGCTGTCAGTTAGTGGCTGATATATATTTTGGGTATATTAGAGTGGTTTCAAGGGTCTCCAAATATGCGGATACTTACCTGCCTGCCTGTTACATTACGTATTGTATGTGCCAACTGCTTCTGAGTAACAAGTTTGCCCTAACGTAGTTGGGTATGCTGACCAGATTAGAAGTGCCTGTGAGATTTATGTGCTTTACAAACAACAAAATCAGGAGATAATAGCAAAAAACAAGTTCAATCATAATCAAAAATACACTTGCTTGTCAAAGTTTAAATTAGATATGCTCAGAAAAATAATAATTGTGCCCAGTATATATAATGCAAAACATCACTATATGGATGGACTAGCAAGAGGTCTGACCTAGTATGGCTACTCTTATGTTCTTATGTAGTGACCACTGAAAGAGTAAAGAGGTGTCATTCCTTTACTTCTACAGTGGTCATTTAGGATACTTTTTTGTGGCTTATTTGTTAATAAAACAGGTCTACATCAAAATATCCAACTTATAGCCCTGGATGTCTTTGCTTTGTTCCATTAAGGAAGAAAAAATGAAGATACATACCTGTAGCAGGTATTCTCCGAGGACAGCAGGCTGATTGTTCTCACGACTGGCTGAGGTCCACGGCAGCCCCAATCAACGGAAATCTTCCTAGCAACAAAAGTTTGCTAGAGCCTTCAAACGCACGGGGGCGCATGCACCGCACATTCGCAGCCATCAGCTTCCCACCCGTCGCGCGAGAGTCCCGTTAGTTCGATAACAAAGCAAAGAAGGAAAAGACAACTCCAAAGGGGAGGCGGGCGGGTAAGTGAGAACAATCAGCCTGCTGTCCTCGGAGAATACCTGCTACAGGTATGTATCTTCATTTTCTCCGAGCACAAGCAGGCTGCTTGTTCTCACGAATGGGGTATCCCTAGCCCCCAGGCTCACTCAAAGAAAGGTCAATTGGTCCTCGCAATGTCGAGGACATAACAAGGATTGACCTATGAAGAAACATCTAACTGAGAGTGCAGCCTGGAACAGAACAAAAATGGGCCTAGGGGGGTGGAGTTGGATACAGATTCTAAACCCCGAACTGATTCTGCAGCACCGACTGCTCAAACCGACTGTCGCGTCGGGTATCCTGCTGAAGGCAGTAGTGAGATGTGAATGTGTGGACTGAAGACCACATCGCAGCCTTGCAAATCTGTTCTACAGTGGCTGACTTCAAGTGGGCCACTGACGCTGCCATGGCTCGAACACTATGAGCCGTGACATGACCCTCAAGAGTCAGTCCAGCTTGGGCGTAAATGAAGGAAATGCAATCTGCTAGCCAATTTGAAATGGTGCGTTTCCCAATAGCAACTCCCTTTCTGTTGGGGTCGAAAGAAACAAACATTTGGACAGACTGTCTAAAGGGGCTTGTCCGCTCCACATAGAAGGCCAATGCTCTCTTGCAGTCCAATGTATGCAACTGATGTTCAGCAGGGCGGGTATGAGGATGGGGAAAAAATGTTGGAAAGACAATTGACTGGTTCAGATGGAACTCCGACACCACCTTCGGCAGGAACTTAGGGTGAGTGCGGAGGACTACTCTGTTATGATGAAATTTAGTATAGGGAGCATGGGCTACCAAGGCTTGAAGCTCACTGACTCTACGAGCTGAAGTAACAGCTACCAAGAAAATGACCTTCCAGGCCAAATACTTCAGATGGCAGGAATTCAGTGGCTCAAAAGGAGGCTTCATCAGCTGGGTGAGAACAATGTTGAGATCCCATGACACTGGTGGAGGTTTGACAGGGGGCTTTGACAAAAGCAAACCTCTCATGAAGCGAACAACTAAAGGCTGTCCAGAGATAGGCTTACCCTCTACATGTTGAATTCTTACAGAGTTGGTCTTGAGACCAGAATCTGATAAATGTAGAAGGTATTCAAGCAGGGTTTATGTAGGACAAGAGCGAGGATCTAGGGCCTTGCTGTCACACCAGATGGCAAACCTCCTCCATTTGAAAGAGTAACTGGAAGCAAGCAAGACTCGGGAGACACCCTCAGAAAGACCCAAGGAAGCGAACTCTATGCCCTCAACATCCAGGCTGTGAGAGCCAGAGCATGGAGGTTGGGATGCAGAAGCGCCCCCTCGTTCTGAGTAATGAGGGTTAGAAAACACTCCAATCTCCACGGTTCTTCGGAGGACAACTCCAGAAGAAGAGGGAACCAGATTTGACGCGGCCAAAAAGGAGCTATCAGAATCATGGTTCCGCAGTCTTGCTTGAGTTTCAACAAAGTCTTCCCCACCAAAGGTATGGGAGGATATACATACAGATGACCCTTCCCCCAATGAAGGAGAAAAGCATCCGATGCTAGTCTGTCGTGGGCCTGAAGTCTGGAACAGAACTGAGGGACCTTGTGATTGGTCTGAGTGGCAAAAACATCCACCAAGGGGATGCCCCATGCTCGGAAGAGCTTGCGCACCACGCCTGAGTTGAGCAACCACTCGTGAAGCTGCATTATCCTGCTCAACCTGTCGGCCAGACTGTTGTTTACACCTGCCAGATACGTGGCTTGGAGAAGCATGCCATGAGTGCGAGCCCATAGCCACATCTGGATGGCCTCCCGACACAGGGGGCGAGATCCGGTGCCCCCCTGCTTGTTGGCATAGTACATGGCAACCTGATTGTCTGTCTGAATTTGAATAATTTGATTGGACAGTTGATCTCTGAAAGCCTTTAGAGCGTTCCAGACTGCTCGTAACTCCAGGAGATTGATCTGAAGACCTGATTCCTGAAGGGACCAAGCTCCTTGAGTGTGAAGCCCATCTCTATGTGCTCCCCTCCCCAGGAGAGATGCATCCGTTGTCAGCACTTTTTGCGGCTGAGGAATTTGGAAGAGACATCCCAAGGTCAAATTGGATCGAATCATTCACCACTGCAGGAAATTGTGAAAATCAGTGGATAGCTGGATAGCATCCTCTAGATCCCCTGCAGCCTGATACCACTGGGAAGCTAGGGTCCATTGAGCTGATCTCATGTGAAGACGGGCCATGGGAGTCACATGAACTGTGGAGGCCATATGGCCTAGCAGTCTCAACATCTGCTAAGCTGTGATCTGCTGAGATGCTGTGGCCAAGGAAACAAGAAACAGAAAGTTGTCCGCCCTCGCATCTGGAAGATAGGCATGAGCCGTATGTGAATCCAGCAGAGCTCCTATGAATTCTAGTTTCTGAACTGCAAGAAGATGAGACTTTGGATAATTTATGGCAAACCCCAGTAGCTCCAGGAGTTGAATAGTCATCTGCATGGACTGTAGAGCTCCTGCCTCTGAAGTGTTCTTCACCAGCCAATCGTCGAGATAAGGGAACACATGCACCCCCAGTCTGCGTAGCGACGCTGCAACTACCGCCAGGCATTTTGTAAACACCCTGGGTGCAGACGCGAGACCAAAGGGCAGCACACAATACTGAAAGTGCTGTGCTCCCAGACGGAATCGAAGATACTGCCTGTGAGCTGGCAGTATCGGGATGTGTGTATAAGCATCCTTTAAGTCCAGAGAGCATAGCCAATTGTTTTTCTGAATCAATGGAAGAAGGGTGCCCAGGGAAAGCATCCTGAACTTCTCTCGGACCAGATATTTGTTCAGGGCCCTTAGGTCTAGGATGGCACGCATCCCCCGTTTTCTTTTGCACAAGGAAGTACCTGGAATAGAATCCCAGCCCTTCTTGCCCCGGTGGAATGGGCTCGACCGCATTGGCCCTGAGAAGGGTGGAGAGTTCCTCTGTAAGTACCTGCTTGTGCTGGAAGCTGAAGGACTGAGCTCCCGGTGGGCAATTTGGACGTTTGGAGATCAAATTGAGGGAGTATCCTAGCTGGACTATTTGGAGAACCCACCGATCGGAGGTTATGAGAGGCCACCTTTGGTGAAAACATTTTAACCTCCCTCCAACCGGCAGATCATCCAGCACAGACACTTTTATAGCAGCTATGCTCAACTGGAGCCAGTCAAAAGCCCGTCCCTTGCTTTTGCAGGAAAGCTGCAGGGGCCTGCCTAGGCGCACGCTGTTGACGTGAACGAATGCGCTGGGGCTGAGCCTGAGAAGGCTGTCGGGAAGGTGGATTGTACCTACGCTTATAGTAAGCATAGGGAGCAGTCCTCCTTCCCCGGAAAAAACGTCTACCTGATGAGGTAGATGCTGAAGGCGCCTGGTGGGAGAGTTTGTCGAGGGCATTTTCACGCTGGTGGAGCTGCTCTACCACATGCTCGACTCTCTCACCAAAAATATTATCCCCCCGGCAAGGGACATCTGCAGGCCGCTGCTGGACACGATTATCCAGGTCAGAGGCACGCAGCCATGACAGTCTGTGCATCACTATACCTTGAGCAGTGGATCTGGATGCAACATCAAAAGAGTCGTAAGCACCCCTGGACAGGAATTTATGACACGCCTTCAGCTGCCTGACCACCTCCTGAAAAGGCCTGGCCTGCTCCGAAGGGAGCTTATCGACCAAGTCCACCAGTTGCTTAACATTGTTCCGCAAGTGGATGCTCGTGTAGAGCTGGTACGACTGAATTTTGGACACGAGCATAAAGAACTGTTAGGCCTTCCTCTCAAAAGAGTCCAGAGTTCTAGATTCTCACCCCGGAGGCGCCGAGGCAAAATCTCTAGAACTTTTGGCTCTCCTGAGAGCGGAATCCCCAACCATAGAGTCGTGAGGTAACTGCAACTTCATCAACTCAGGTTCTCCATGGATTCGATACTGGGACTCAACCTTCTTGGGAATGGTGGGATTAGAGAGTGGTTTCATCCAGTTCTTCAGCAATGTCTGCTTAAGGACATTATGCAGAGGAACAGTGGACGACTCCTTAGGTGGAGAAGGATAGTCAAGGACCTCGAACATCTCGGCCCTGGGCTCAACCTCAGATACCACAGGGAAGGGAATAGCCACAGACATTTCCCGCACAAAGGAAGAGAAAGAAAGACACTCCGGGGGAGAAAGCTTTCTTTCAGGCAAAGGAGTGGGATCAGAAGGAAGACCACAAGACTCCTCAGAAGAGAAATATCTGGGATCCTCCTCCTCCTCCCACGAGCCTAACCGCAAATAGAAAAGAACCAACGGGACTCTCGAATGACAGGCGTGAAGCTGATGGCCGTGCACGCCCGCACGCATTTGAAGGCTCTAGCAAACTTTTGTTGCTAGGAAGATTTCCGTTGATCGGGGCTGCCGTGGACGTCACCCAGTCGTGAGAACAAGCAGCCTGCTTGTCGTCAGAGAAAAGTCCATTATCCCTCTAAATCTATAAATGGTGTGCCTAGTTATAGAATAGCAAAGAACAATGAGGCTCTTCAGATCCACACCAGAAGTAGATGCAACACAACGGGTCCAGAAGTAGTTAAAATGCAAACATCTTCATTAGAAAATGTCATCAGACAAGGTCCATGTTTCACTCACTCATGGACTGCCTCAGGGTACAATACTAAAAACAATAATAAAACAATACAACATCCATAAAACACAATATAATATGTAAAAGAGAACACAAAAATGTGAGGGATCCAGGAAAATATATGTGTACAAACAAGACCATATAAATCAAAAATTACTTGCAGTTATAACAAAAATGTGGTCATGCATGATAAATAACACAACAATATAATAAATATATCATTAAAGTTAAAATTATGGACAAGTCTGCAAAACATCAACATACTATTGTATACACTTGTGCACATGAAATGAAGTAATATTTACCAGCAACTCATAATTATAGGAAAACAGGTATCTACAGTGCAACATGTGCGATACATGCCAAAGATAAGTAAAAAAGTGTAGTGAAAACTACAAACAAGATGCTTTAAAATATTACTGTTACATACCAAAAATGGGAGTGCCAGAGGGCTCACAATCCCAATTTAGCTAAGAAAATTGTTTGACAACACTAGGAAAAGCCAGATAAAAATATATTGAACCAGATTTCAAACACAATGGATAACAAAATTACTTTAAAAAATGTCAGAACTCATTATCCTCTAAAAGCAAACAGGCATACCTAACCAATACTTGTTTCTATTAATAGTAATTATAACATAAGAGATCTCCTTCTTAGAGAATAAAAAACTATCAATCAGGCCAGTATCCAACTTGCCAGTGCTGACAGCATCATTCTCACAGACTCCTCTTGCTACAACAGCGTTTGAGAACTATGCATGATGGGAAAAATAAATCTAGCACTTCCTGGTTTAATTTTAATATGGGAAATTTAATCCAAATCAATAAAAAGAAAGATTAAAATAAATACTGTTTAAAGGGCATTGTAGAGCAGTAGAATCATACAAAAATTGTAAATAATGTGCTCTAAACATTTTTTTTTTAACCGCTAAAGATGCCATAAATTCAGGCTCAATAATATCACCCTGCGGGACATTCAATGATACAATTCCAAAATCACCAAACTTAAAATTATAAATACTAAGCATGATCATTCAATTTAAAGTTCAAAATAAATACATATTAAAAGCTCTCACTAATTGAAAAACATGGGATAGTGCTGAATCTGGTTAAAAAAGATACCTAAAATTGGGCTTGGAAAACGCATGCATTCCAATAATGTCATACATCTAAATACAATCCACTATATTAAAAAAAAAAAACAGGTGTGGATAGCCATAGAAGTGACATACTGAGGGGCATAATCGAAAGGGGCGCCCAAGTTTTCCTGAGGACGTCCTCGCAGGACGTCCAGGTGAAGGGGCGGGGAAACCCGTAATATCGAAACAAGATGGGTGCCCATCTTTCGTTTCGATAATACGGTCGTTTCTGATTTTCGGCGATAATGGAAACTAAGGACGCCCATCTCAGAAACTACCAAATGCAAGCCCTTTGGTCGTGGGAGGAGCCAGCATTCGTAGTGCACTCACATGCCAGGACACCAGCTGGGCAAACTAGGGGGCACTGCAGTGGACTTCAGAAAAAGCTCCCAGGTACATAGCTCCCTTACCTTGTGTGCTGAGCCCCCCAAAACCCACTACCCACAACTGTACACCACTACCATAGCACTTATGGGTGAAGGGGAGCACCTAGATGTGGGTACAGTGGATTTCTGGTGGGTTTTGAAGGGCTCACATTTACCACCACAAGTGTAACAGGTGGGGGGGATGGGCCTGAGTCCACCTGCCTGAAGTGCACTGCACCCACTAAAACTGCTCCAGGGACCTGCATACTGCTGTCATGGAGCAGGGTATGATATTTGAGGCTGGCATAGAGGCTTGCAAAAAATATTTAAAAAGTTTTTTTGAGGGTGGGAGGGGGTTAGTGACCACTGGGGGAGTAAGGGGAGGTCATCCCCGATTCCCTCCGGTGGTCATCTGGTCAGTTCGAGCACCTTTTTGTGGCTTGGTCATAAGAAAAAAAGGACCAGGTAAAGTCGTCCAAGTGTTCGTCAGGGATGCCCTTTTTTTTCCATTATGGGTCGAGGACGCCCATGTGTTAGGCACACTCAGGTCCCGCCTTCGCTACGCCTCCGACATGCCCCTGGGAGCTTTGGTCGTCCCCGTGACGGAAAGCAGTTGAGGACGCCCAAAATCGGCTTTCCATTATGCCGATTTGGGCGACCTTGTGAGAAGGACGCCCATCTTGCAATTTGTGTCGAAAGATGGGCGTCCTTCTCTTTTGAAAATAAGCATGAATGTGTGCCTTGTTTAAAACACTCAGCCACCAGGACCCTGAAGCAGCCTAAACGAAACAATGGCCATCGTTTACAGTCCTAATGATGGCGTTTTGACTCTGAATCACCACACCACAGTAGTGCTATAAAAGATAAGTGTATTTGTCATTTTGTGTCATATTACGTTATAAATGCATTCACATTAAACTATAATGAAAGTTACCATGGGAAGGTTTTTGCCAATGATGAACTGAAATAATCATATTTATTTTTTTTAGCTCTTCAAGTCTTTTTATGGGACTTTGAGCTCTTTGAGGCTTTTCCTTCTCTTCAATATAAGAGTGTGCTTGCCATTTTTTAGTATGTGAATTCTGTAGACTGTTTGATTATAAATCTAAATAAACAATTACAAGGCTCCAAAATCACCAACCATAAAAAGTATGTGCCAAACACAATTTTTTCATTAAAACTTGCATATCACAAGCCCTCATTAAATAAACCACATATTGTAGCACTGAATCTTGTAAGCAAGAAAAATGCCTCAAATTTGGCCTGGAATGTGTATGTGTTCCAATGACATCATTCAGTGAGACAGCCCATCAGAGGGTTCCAAAACTGCTGAACTTAAAAAATGTGCAAAGGAACCAGCAACACCGGATGTTACCCAGGCTGGAGGATGAGAGACTCAGGATCACTGAGTACCATCCAAGTTTAGTCAGTAATAGAGCCAGTCCAATCAGCAATAACCTCTTGCTCAACTGACACCTGGATGAACCAGGGCAGGAGCTGCCAGAGCAGCACCACAGAGTTGCTACATGACCCACTACTATCTGCTTGGAGACACAGAAAAATGCTGCACATTTCAGGCTGCATGATACAACTGAGGGCCGAATTACTTGGAACTATTTTTTTCTCTGTCTCCATCTGCTGGTAGATGAACACAACCTATCATCCTGGACTGAAGGAAATGTCCAATCATATAGGAAAATTACACTGGTTACCACTGAACATCGAATTTACTTTAAATGGCTATGTCTAGTCTTCAACATACTATGCTTAGAAGGCTTTAAGTACTTATGGAAACTTCTAAGAATGTATGAACCATCTGGACAACTATGTTCCTCTCAACAAGGTTACCTCATTGTATTAAGAGGACTTATGTCTCAGGAATTATTTGGGTCATTGGGCCCTAAAATGTGGAATGATCTTTCTGTAGAACAACAGCAATTATATTGCTATAAGAAATTTTTTTTTCAAAACATTTTATTGAGTTTTTGAAAAACACTTAACAAGAAAAATAACACAAATATGCATTACAAAAAAGAGAGAGAAAGAGATGAAGAATAATATTGTTAGTATGCAGTATCATGTGCAGTATCATGTGATTCAATCATTCAATGAGAAAATAATATTTTCCAACAATTATTGGACAACGTATGATTTAAAGAGTTTGTAAATAATGTTCCAATGGATCTCATATTTTCTTTTTAGAAAGTATTGTATGCTGCTTCTCTGCTATAGAAAATTCCAACTTTTGATACTGTAGAACTGAATTCCATCAGAAATGAAGATTGAGCAGATGAGCAGATTTCCAATTGAGTAGAATATGCATTTGGGCTACAGTAAGTAAGATATTCAATAACTTTGCTTGAGAAGTTGTGAGATTTAGTTGCTGTGAGCACAATTAGAAAATTACTATCGAAGATGATAAAGCACAATCCAGTGAAAAGATTCTCTGTATTATAAACCAAATTGATTGCCAAAACGTGAGCACATGCTCACATTCATATAGCATGTGAAGTAAAGTTCCTCTTTTTTGAGAACAGTGCCAGCATTTATCTGAAGGGAGAAGATTAGCTCTTGCTAATTTGTGAGATGTCCAATTGACTCTGTGATGCAAAAATATATATAGATTGGAGAATTGATGCAGAGGACAATGGTTTCAACATCTTCGACCAAAAATAAGACCACTGTTCTTCATCGAGAATTTGTCCTGTATCTGTTTGCCAATTGCTTTGGAGCACCACATTAAAACTATATGTTGATTTTGATTTTGTTAACATTTTGTATATCCTTGATGCAGTGTGGCCTTCTATAAGTAGAGACTGTGCAGTGCTGTAGAGAGAAGGCTGTTGAGGTGACAACTGGGAAAAAAACAGGAGCAGCAGCAATACAATGAGTTAACTGTAGCTATTTGAAATAGGCGGAAGATGGTAAGGAAAATCTTTCTGTTAGTTCAGAGAAAGATCAAAAAGACTTATTATCATGGATTATATCTGAAAGAGTCCATATTCCTTTATCAATCCATTCTTTCCAAAAGAAAGGGAGTTTGTTTATTAGTATATATGCGTAAGTTACATGTGTCCCTAACACATTAACATGACAATGGTTTATCATTATAGAATAGGATCCCACTGCCCATCTTCGGGGCACTTAAATGGAAGTGTCCAGTTGTAGAATTACCCCACAGTATTGTAGCAGTACAGCACGAAACTAAACTCTTGTGAGATGTGAGTGTGTAATGAGATGTGCTGAAATATTTGGAGATCACCCAAATTATTTCTGCAGTGCAGCTCGTTACAACAAAACCAGTAAGGAAATATCACAGTTCTCCATAAAGTTGAAGTTGCAAGACATAAAACACATTTATGACATGAACATTCCAAGCAGTTATGTACTTTATTTGAAACTGGGTACTTCTGGGGATAATGTATTTGTTCAGATCAGGTTGCTGGAATCTTACTGAATGTTCTATAGAATACAACTTCTATTGTATACAAAAAGCCAACAAACCCTTTGGGGTGTATCTAGCTGATACAGAAACAAAGCACAATCTTCTATCACAGCAATTCCTGTCCATCAACTCTTTTTCTACAGTTGTTCAGTCCTGGCCCTACAGTTTTGAAGAAAAGAGCTGAAAAAAGGCCACTCTCACATCACAACAAATCTATGATCAAAATATAACTCTGCACAAGTCTATCCATTGTAGACAATCAACAATATCCTGTCTGGAAGCTGGACTGCAGGAATATGCTTGGAGTCATCTATATACTGTATTTTAGATACTGAGTTATTTGGTGCAGGTCCAACACAAATTGATGCTGTATTTTACAGCATAATTATGTCAAGCTTTCTGCTGCCTTTGAAATCTGTTGAAGTACACACTTAATAGAGCTGCGGTGATTGAGAATATTGTAGCTTGAGGTTCTATTCTTGTGAGGTGATCTACTGATGCAGTTTTCTCAGATGAGCTGGCCTTCTCTCAAGTGGCTAAAACAAGCATTCATTTTGAAGACAACTCCCACCAAGCAACTAAGGCTTTTGTTGTTTCTAGTCTCTGTAAACAATGCTTAAATATTAAAATAGCTGTATTATATATACAGGGTGAGTAAGGTATATTATTTGTGGTTTGGTGGCTGGCGATGACTATCACTACAGTTCAGTATGTAAGACTGATTAAGCAGAACAGATTGTGGGATATGCTAATGCCAACTGCAAATGCAAAATTAAAATTCTGTGACGTGATGAGACATTCTTAGGCATTTCTACTAGTAGCCTTTTATTTAACAAATATTAACATAGTAACATAGTAGATGACGGCAGAAAAAGACCTGCATGGTCCATCTAGTCTGCCCAAGATAAACTCATATCTTGAATTTGTACCTGTCTTTTTCAGGGCACAGACCGTATAAGTCTGCCCAGCAGTATTTCCCGCCTCCCAACCACCAGTCCCGTCTCCCATCACCGGCTCTGGTACAGACCGTATAAGTCTGCCCTCCCCTATCCTAGCCTCCCAACCACCAACCCCTCTTCCCCCCACCTGCTCCGCCACCCAATTTCAGCTAAGCTTCTGAGGATCCATTCCTGCTGCACAGGATTCCTTTATGCATATCCCACGCATGTTTGAATTCCGTTACCGTTTTCATCTCCACCACCTCCCGCGGGAGGGCATTCCAAGCATCCACCACTCTCTCCATGAAAAAATACTTCCTGACATCTTTTTTGAGTCTGCCCCCCTTCAATCTCATTTCATGTCCTCTCGTTCTACCGCCTTCCCATCTCAGGAAAAGATTTTTTTGCGGATTAATACCTTTCAAGTATTTGAACGTCTGTATCATATCACCCCTGTTCCTCCTTTCCTCCAGGGTATACATGTTCAGGTCAGCAAGTCTTTGGTCATACGTCCACAAACTGAATAGGAGAAAGGCCTTGACCTTTTAACCAACATCTATCATCGAACATTCAAGCTACATTTTAGACAATAAATCTGCAGTTCCTTCCTTTCTTAGTCAGTGTTGAATTTAAGAATATCCCAGAGGGAGGATTCCCCCCCCCCCAAAGAAGATACAGTATATAACATAAATAGCAAATCAGAAAGCATATGGAGCATATGTGGTGGGGAAAGAGGAGGGCAGTTAGAATGGAGCATTCCATTGTTTGGAACGAATAAAGAAATGAAAATTTGTATAATATTTCTAACAATTCAATTTCACTGTCAACAAGTTTCAAAAGCTGTAATTACAGTTTAACTACAGGGTGGCACTGTCCCCAAGGCAACAGAAATCGTCATGCTTCTCCACCACTAGTAGACAGTACGTGTAGCAAACTGTAGCAAACTACATGGTACTGCCACAAGATGCCACCATACATATTAACTATTAAATAATCTATAGATTCACTGGGTTTAACACTTGAATTTACAATAAAGAAAAGACAATACAAATCTGAATCACTAATCCCCCTGTTACAAAGCCACTATGTTGGCATTACTGCACTGGCAGCTGCTAGCGCGGCTTTGTAAACAGGGGGGCAAGAGACAGCATAGCAAGGATACAGGTACGGCAGCTTGGAAGTAGGGGTAAGGGTATGGTAGGGAAGGGATGCTTCTTGGAATTATTTCCAACTCTTCTATATTTGAGCATGTATGTCTGTGGGTATATTTGTGCATCTATATGTTTGTGTGTTTATCTGTATTTTGTTTGTTTGCATGTGTATGTTGTGTGTGTAGCTCAGGAAGGTTAAAGAGGCAGAACTGAAGTACTGTGAGTGACTGATGGCAAACAAAATTAGGTGGGTGGCTTAATGAATGCTTCATGATAGCATTCTGGGGAGGGGGGGGGGGGAGGTCAAGACTGATGCCAGGGAGATGGGTTTTGAAGGGAAGGAGATTCATGCCAGGGTTGCTTAAGAGGGTACTGATCTTAAGAATAGGGTTGCTGGTAGGATGAAAGGAATACTGATGCCGAGAGTAGGACTGATGGACAGAAGCACTGAGGAGGATGATACTGACATTGCAGAGAGATGATGAAGTAGGTGGGATGAGAAATAGCTGAAGACTGTGGCGGGGGAAAGGAATGAATATTAAACACACATGCATGCACACATATACTATGGTTAGTGTAAGTAGCTGGGCCTAAAATATACACCTGTTTGCCCTGGTAGAAACGGTTCAAAGAAGAGCGATCAAAATGATAGAGGGGATGGAACTGCTCCCATATGAAGAAAGGCTAAAGAGGTTCAGGCTCTTCAGCTTGGAAAAGAGACAGGTGAGGGAGGGTATGATTAAGGTCTACAAAATCCTGAGTAGTGTGGAGCAGGTGGAGGTGAATTGACTTTTCACTCATTCAAAAAGTAGAAAGACTAGGGGGCACTCAATGAAATTGCATGGAAATACTTTTAAAACAAATAGGAGATATTTTTTCACTAAAGAATAGTTAAGCTCTGAAACTTGTTGCCAGAGGATGTGGTATCAGCAGTTAGCGTAACTGGGTTTAAAAAAGGTTTGGACAAGTTCCTGGAGGAAAAGTTCATAGTCTGTTATTGAGATGGACACAGGGGAAGCCATTGTTTGCCCTAGGATTGGTAGCATGGAATGCTGCTACTAACTTGGGGGGTTGGGGGGTCTTTTACTTAAGACTAGTTCAAGTTATCTGCAGCAGGGCCCATTTTATTCCTATAGGCCCTGTTGCAGATAACTCAAGCTAAACCAAATCGGAGAAATTTTTTCTTCACTCAACGTGTAATTAAACTCTGGAATTCATTGCCAGAGAATGTGGTAAAGGCGGTTAGCTTAACAGAGTTTTAAAAAGGTTTGGACGGCTTCCTAAAGGAAAAGTCCATAGACTGTTATTAAATGGACTGGGGAAAATCCACTATTTCTGGGATAAGCAGTATAAAATGTTTTATACATTTTTGGGATCTTGCCAAGTATTTGTGGCCTGGATTGGCCACTGTTGGAAACAGGATGCTGGGCTCGATGGACCTTTGGTCTTTCCCAGTATGGCAATACTTATGTACTTATGTAATCTTTATTAAAAGACCTCTTGTGTTTCTGCCAGGTACTTGTGACCTAGACTGGCCACTGCTGGAAGTAGGATACTGGGCTAGATGGACCTTTGGCTATACTGATGTTTTTATGTAGTATTTCATAAAGAAAAGAAGGTACCTATTTTCCTTTATAGAATAGGCTCCAAATAGGAGCTTTCTTGGTACAGTATGTAAAAATAGATTTACTGTTATAGAATACCTTCCAAATGGCTTGTTTCTTTAATAGCCTAAGCTGCAAAAGACCTCGAGAACAAGCTTCTGTCTCTACCATCGACCCCAATAATGCTAATTCTTAAAGACGTTAATTATTGAGCGGGCCATGATATGCCTTTTGTTGCATCTGATTTTGTATCCAGGGCCATAAAGGAGACCCCTGAATAATTTGAAATGGATGCCTTCACTTCATGGTTCTCTCTAAGGTCCAGGTCACTGTGATCAAAACCTTTTTGTCATGTGTGAAAATTATCAGTTACGTTTCCCTGTGAGTGCTGCTTGCTATTACAGAATATGGTTCTTCACTTTAGAATAAATATCAGTCCTAGCTAATAGCCCTCCTCCATTTCTCTCAGGTCTCACCATCTTTGTTTATGAGGCAGAAACTGGAACCCTGGCACTTCCTCCCATTGCACACAGACACAGGGTCCAGCTGTAGTACATTTACCTGATGCTTGCCCATGACCCATTTGTTCCTTTGCCACCAGTTGACCCAAGACAAGTGTGTACGTATGTGTGTGTTTGTGGTGGGAGGGGGGGTTGATAAAGGAGGATAATCAGTGGTGTAGCAAGGACTGAATTAGCCATGGCAGAAACACTGAGATGGGCCCCCTAAAACATCTTCTCATCCAAGGTGGTGGGGACTTGGGGTAGGAGAGGGGTGAGGGGTGAGATGAGACACCCTTTCAGAGCTCCAGTAAACAAAACCTTCAAAAAATAAGCACATTCCAGACCTACTTAGAAAATCTGTCATGGTAATTGAAATAAAAAATTAAGTGCAAGATATCAGAGATACACATTTCCCAAAACTGACATAATACAACTGTACTGTTGTAGGCAAATATAGTGTAGCTAAACAACCAGCTTAAACCATCCCTAAGTAGAAGCTTTACCAGTAGACTCTCAATTCTTAAGCAAATCTTCTTTATTGTAGCATTCATAACAAACACAGAGAATCCAACATACAGTTCAGTTACTTAGAAGAAAATTGTTGTCTTCTGCACATAGAGTCTGTATCTAGCCACCCCAGGGACAAGGAAATGGCCAGAACCTCAACCCAGCTGAGAGGAAAAGCTATGGCTCTCAAAGAAAATAAGGGGGAGAAACTGAGGGTAAATAAAAGGGTAATGATTTGGGGAGATGGTGAAAAATCTTGATGGAATTACAGTAGACTAATGAGGGATTAGCCTTAGAACAGCTGCTGATCACAAAGCTTGCTAGCAAGACTGGGCTGTCTCACACAGCTCGCAGGGGCAGAAAGGGAAGGCTAGCCCTAGCTCAGAGTTAACAGCCAATAGGGAAAACTCACAAGGAGTCAATCACAGGAACTGTAAACTATGGGGGGGGGGGGGGGGGGAGAGAGCCCCAGTACACAGACATTGAATACAGATAATACTCATTAAATATACATCACAATATACCCTGCCTAAATGAGTATGGGGGCAGAACAACAATTTATTTTAGAAACAAAAAGTTCTTTTTCCCTACCTTTGTTGTCTCAGCATTGCTTTGGTCCCAGTGTCTCTTTTCTGCCTTTTTAACTCTTGTCCCAGGGTCTCCTGTTCTTTTGCTATTTCTTTTCTCTCTCTGTCGAACATCCACCTTTTCTCTGCATCCCTATCCATAATGTCCAGTGTCTCCTCTCTGTGGCTCTGTCCCTACCCCACCCCATCTGCTGACTTTAATAAAATGGGGGAGTACCTGCAGAAAGAGTTGTCAGGATTGGAGGACATAAGAGAAGTGGAAAGAGAGTGGTCCAAGATGAAAGGAGCTGCAAAAATGGCAAAAGGTCTTTATATAAGGAAAGTAAACAAAAGAAAAGGGAAACCAATATGGTTCTCCATACAAGTGGCTGAAAATATTAAGGCAAAGAGGTGGCATTCATGAAATACTGAAGAATGCATGAAGAGGAACACAGAAAAGAATACAGGATAAAACTCAAATAAGCAAAGAGAGAAATACAGCTGGGAAAAGTACAGGCAGAAAAAAATGGCTAGAGATTTAATAGAAGTGACAACACTGTTTTCAGGTACATTAGAGATAGGAGGAAGATTTGGAATGAAATTGTAAAATTGAAAGATACTGAGAACTGCTATGTGGCGTGTGATGAGGTAAAAGCAGACTGCTTAACAAAATGTTTTGGTGTTCACATTGTCTATTATCATTACAGCTGACTTTGGTTCAGGATCTAAAATGAGAAAGCAATCTTACAGGCCCATGACTTTAACCTGAACTTCAAGTGTGATTGCAGAACTCATGATCTGTTGTGACATTCATGCAGCAGAAAGAGGAATGGGTGTAGGTGGAAAAACAGAGTAACATTGTTTAGCAACATGGCGGTCACAGATGTTTTGGTGAAAAACAGAACAAGATAACTCCTCAGGAAGATGAAAGCTAGTCTATTATTAAGCTTTTCCAATAAATACTAATCAACTCATTACCATAGCCAATCAGTGTTAACCATTACATTAGCATATATCCAATAAATGGGATTATTGTCAGAATGACCTGTTATGTTAATGAGCTTATATAAGTGATTGTACTTCCTATTTCTTTGGAGTGAGACAGTCACAGCCAGCACCTTTGTGCAAGCAGGGCTGCTCCCCCATGAGAAACCAATCAATTGGGAAGTAATCCTGTTGTATCTGAATTGGCAAGTAATCCTATTGCTTTCTCATAAGTATCCTTGAGTCTTTTATATCTGTAAATTGGCTTTAGCTGGTAATTTGGGGTGAGGATGGAAAAAAAACATAAAATAAAGCATTATAAACTCAGACACAGAGAACACCTATGTGTAGCTGTGGTACTGCATTCCCAAAAGCAATTGATTGTACATGTTGCTTATATATTCTTTGGAGTCTCAGATATAGAAGTAATTGTGTGTAGCAATGTTCTGTACTCTCAGTGAGATAGCACTGATCTGCTAATTGTAGAAATACTTGATAAGAAATAAGGTATCTAATAAAGAGCAAACTTGCAGCCTTAGGTTATTAATTTCTTCCTAGGTATTGGTGGGTGGACCACTATATTGGGAGAGATAAATACAACCTAAAAACATTCAACAGAAGAAAATCCCAGAGAAGTAACATAGTCACATAGTAGATGACGGCAGAAAAAGACCTGCACGGTCCATCTAGTCTGCCCACGATAAACTCATATGTGTATACCTTACCTTGATTTGTACCTGTCTTTTTCAGGGCACAGACCGTATAAGTCTGTGCAGCAGTATTTCCCGCCTCCCAACCACCAGTCCCGCCTCCCATCACTGGCTCTGGCACAGACCCCGTATAAGTCTGCCCTCCCCCATCCTAGCCTCTCAACCACCAACCCCTCTTCCCCCCGCCACCCAATTTCAGCTAAGCTTTTGTGGATCCATTCCTTCTGCACAGGATTCCTTTATGCCTGACCTTGGTCAGTTTCAAAGGTGCAGTAGATATTGCACTATTTACAGAAGAAAGTATTTAGGAAAATGGAAAGAGGATAGGATCTTATATATCACCTTTCTGTGGTTAGATTCAAAGCAATTTACATATTATATGTAGGTACTTATTTTGTACCTATCAGGCTTATACCACGATCTGTGAGCCCCTGTGCCAAACAACGTCTGGCAGCCAGACAGTTCTGATCTTACCTGAAGTATCAGGACTGGAACCTCCAAGGAGGACAGGGCTGGACGCAGAATGTGCAGCAGGCAGATGACAACCGGCAAATCCCAGGGCCAACCAAAGGCTCGCGGCAGGTAGCAAAGTCCAGGTCCAAAAACAGAGGTTCAAGGCGGGCGGCAGGCAAAAGCAAAGTCCAGGTCCAAACAGAGGTTCAAGGCAGGTGGTAGGCAAAAGCAAAGTCCAGGTCCAAACGGAGGTTCAAGGCAGGCGGCAGGCAAAAGCAAAGTCCAGGTCCAAACAGAGGTTCAAGGCAGGCGGCAGGCAAAAGCAAAGTCCAGGTCCAAACAGAGGTTCTAGGCAGGCGGCAGGCAAAAGCAAAGTCCAGGTCCAAACAGAGGTTCAAGGCAGGCGGCAGGCAAAAGCAAAGTCCAGGTCCAAACAGAGGTTCTAGGCAGGCGGCAGGCAAAAGCAAAGTCCAGGTCCAAACAGAGGTTCAAGGCAGGCGGCAGGCAGAAGCGAAGTCCAGGTCCAGTCAGGGTTCGAGGCAGGTACTTAATCCAAAAACACAGAACTCAGGAATCCACACTAGCAGAAGCCGAAGCAAAGAGTTCTGCCAGAGTCTGACTTAAGTAGCCCCCTCCATCAGGGAAACAAACATCAGCTGTCCGGAAGGCGTGGCCAACAACCAGCCCAAGAGCTCTGGATAGGCTGGTCACAAAGAGCGGGCGGAGTCTAGCCGCGACCAGCCAATCCGAGCCCAGAAGAGGCGTTCCTCATGCTCCTGGGTCCCGCACCCGGAAGAGACTCTCCAGCTAGTGAGCGCTGGCCATTTTGGCAGCGCCGGCGCTCTCCAGCCGCTACAGCTCCATAGCGGCGGACCGGAGCCGTCCAAGAGGCAGACGAGACTCCCCCACCATGCCGCCCGTAGCCGGCGATACCCCGCTCTCTCCTGCTCGTGGAGCGAGGCATCCCAGTAGGCAGAGCGGCACAGGTAAGGGACGTGACAGTACCCCCCCCCGTAAGCCCCCCTCCTCCGTCTCGGCCCTGGTTTAGTAGGGTAACGAGAGTGGAACTCGTGCAATAACTCAGGGGCATGGATATTACCAACTGGCTCCCAGGAGTTATCCTCAGGACCAAAGTTCTTCCATGAGATCAAGTAAAACAATCGTCCTCTCTGGAGTCTAGAATCAAGAATCTCCTTTACCTCAAACTCAGGGTCCGGGTCAGAGTCTGGAACCAGAATCTTCTTTGGTGCAGGATGCCAGCGGGAAGTCCGAAAAGGCTTAAGCAGAGATACATGGAAAGCATTGTGAATGCGAAGATTACCAGGTAAGTGAAGACGATAGACCACCGTCCCCACTCTAGATTGCACAGAAAATGGACCAATGAAGCGAGGAGCAAACTTAAGAGAGGGAAGACGCAGTTTGAGATACTTGGTGCTGAGCCATACTTTCTGTCCCGGCTGGAATACGGGAGCGGCACATCGAAGCCGGTCATAAGTACATAAGTACATAAGTAGTGCCATACTGGGAAAGACCAAAGGTCCATCTAGCCCAGCATCCTGTCACCGACAGTGGCCAATCCAGGTCAAGGGCACCTGGCACGCTCCCCAAACGTAAAAACATTCCAGACAAGTTATACCTAAAAATGCGGAATTTTTCCAAGTCCATTTAATAGCGGTCTATGGACTTGTCCTTTAGGAATCTATCTAACCCCTTTTTAAACTCCGTCAAGCTAACCGCCCGTACCACGTTCTCCGGCAACGAATTCCAGAGTCTAATTACACGTTGGGTGAAGAAACATTTTCTCCGATTCGTTTTAAGTTTACCACACTGTAGCTTCAACTCATGCCCTCTAGTCCTAGTATTTTTGGATAGCGTGAACAGTCGCTTCACATCCACCCGATCCATTCCACTCATTATTTTATACACTTCTATCATATCTCCCCTCAGCCGTCTCTTCTCCAAGCTGAAAAGCCCTAGCCTTCTCAGCCTCTCTTCATAGGAAAGTCGTCCCATCCCCACTATCATTTTCGTCGCCCTTCGCTGTACCTTTTCCAATTCTACTATATCTTTTTTGAGATACGGAGACCAGTACTGAACACAATACTCCAGGTGCGGTCGCACCATGGAGCGATACAACAGCATTATAACATCCGCACACCTGGACTCCATACCCTTCCTAATAACACCCAACATTCTATTCGCTTTCCTAGCCGCAGCAGCACACTGAGCAGAAGGTTTCAGCGTATCATCGACGACGACACCCAGATCCCTTTCTTGATCCGTAACTCCTAACGCGGAACCTTGCAAGACGTAGCTATAATTCGGGTTCCTCTTACCCACATGCATCACTTTGCACTTGTCAACATTGAACTTCATCTGCCACTTGCACGCCCATTCTCCCAGTCTCGCAAGGTCCTCCTGTAATCGTTCACATTCCTCCTGCGACTTGACGACCCTGAATAATTTTGTGTCATCGGCGAATTTAATTACCTCACTAGTTATTCCCATCTCTAGGTCATTTATAAATACATTAAAAAGCAACGGACCCAGCACAGACCCCTGCGGGACCCCACTAACTACCCTCCTCCACTGAGAATACTGGCCACGCAATCCTACTCTCTGCTTCCTATCTTTCAACCAGTTCTTAATCCATAATAATACCCTACCTCCGATTCCATGACTCTGCAATTTCTTCAGGAGTCTTTCGTGCGGCACTTTGTCAAACGCCTTCTGAAAATCCAGATATACAATATCAACCGGCTCCCCATTGTCCACATGTTTGCTTACCCCCTCAAAAAAATGCATTAGATTGGTGAGGCAAGACTTCCCTTCACTAAATCCGTGCTGACTTTGTCTCATCAGTCCATGTTTTTGTATATGCTCTGCAATTTTATTCTTAATAATAGCCTCCACCATCTTGCCCGGCACTGACGTCAGCAAACTGTTTATACCGTGCAGCAGCCCTTCCCAACTGCTGACGAACCACTCTCCAAGTGGCATGAATGGTGGTGAGGGTAGACCGGATCAGTGGAGAGACCTCAGTCACAGGAATCGGAGGCGGAAGACGAGGATGACGTCCAAAAACAGTAAAGAAGGGTGATGTCCGAGAAGCAGAATGAAAGCTATTGTTGTAGGCAAACTCAGCCCAGGGCAGAAGATCAGTCCAATTATCTTGACGCGTATTAGTGAAGGCCCTGAGAAAGGCTTTAAGGGTCTGGTTCGTACGTTCTGCCATGCCGTTGGTCTGTGGATGATAAGCTGAAGAAAAATGTGTGGCAACCCCAAAGGCTGAGCATAAAGATCTCCAAAATCTAGAGGTGAATTGAGAACCTCTATCACTGATGATGCGTTGCGGTAGTCCATGTAACCGAAAAATGTGCTGGATAAACTGGGAGGCAAGCGCCGCCGCAGATGGCAGAGACCGCATGGGGACGAAGTGCGCCATGCGGGAAAAACGATCCACCACCACCCAGATGATCGTGTTGCCCTTGGAGCAAGGAAGATCAGTTATAAAGTCCATGGAGACCTCCTGCCAAGGTAGCTGGGGTACAGGCAACGGTTGAAGAAGACCCCACGGCTTGCCTGGCAAAGACTTGGTGCGGGCACAAGTAGGACATGTAGAGACAAACTGCCGAATCTCCTGAGCCATGTGCGGCCACCAAAAATAGCGGGAAATCAGATGATAAGTCTTACGAAACCCAAAATGTCCCGAAAAAGCAGCAGAATGACCCCACTGAAGAACCTTGCGACGAGACCGGGTAGGAACAGGAGTCTTAAGGCAGGCGGACACCCCCACAGTAGGGGAAAGGCAAGCAGGATTGAGCATAGGATAGAGCTCCTCAGGCTCCTCTGGTACATCAAAAGCTCGGGAGAGAGCATCCGCCTGAACATTCTTCTCCGCGGGACGGAACACCAAGTGAAAGGTAAAACGAGCAAAAAACAGTGACCATCGGGCCTGCCGGGGATTCAGGCGTTTGGCATCTTCCAAATAAAGCAGGTTCTTGTGATCAGTGATGACAGTAATAGGATGAGCAGCCCCCTCCAGCAGATATCGCCACTCCTGAAAGGCGAGCTTCAGAGCCAGCAGCTCTCTGTCACCAATGGTATAATTACGCTCTGCCGGAGAAAACTTCTTAGAAAAAAAAAAACACGGATGTCTCTTACCAGAAGGAGTCGTCTGAGACAGCACAGCCCCAACCCCCAAAGCAGAGGCATCCACTTCCACAATGAAAGGCTTCGTGACATCAGGACTACGGAGTACAGAAGCAGACAGGAAAGCCGCCTTCAAGGTAGAAAAAGCCTCCAGAGCAGCTGGAGACCAGTGCCGAACATCCGCACCCTTCCGAGTAAGGGCTGTCAAAGGAGCCGTGATGAGAGAATAATGGGGAATGAATTGTCTGTAGTAATTAGCAAATCCAAGGAAACGCTGCAGAGCCCGGAGACCTTGAGGACGAGGCCAGTCACGGATAGCCTGTAGTTTAGCAGGATCCATTTGTAATCCAACAGCAGAGATAATATGTCCCAAAAAAGGAATAGTGGATTGATGAAAAGCACATTTTTCCAATTTGGCAAACAGTCGGTGATCCCGGAGTCGTTGAAGGACTGTGCGCACATGTCTGGGATGATCCTGAGGAGAAGCAGAGAAGATCAGAATATCGTCCAAGTAAACAATGACGGAAGCATAAAGGAGATCTCGAAAAATGAAGTTGATAAAATCTTGAAACACCGCAGGAGCGTTACACAGACCAAAAGGCATGACACGATACTCAAAATGGCCTTCATGAGTATTGAACGCAGTCTTCCACTCGTCCCCCTGGCGGATACGAATCAAGTTGTAGGCCCCTCGGAGATCCAGTTTAGTAAAAATCACAGCTCCTTGGAGCCGATCAAAAAGCTCCGGGATAAGCGGAAGAGGGTAACGGTTCTTGACTGTGATGTTGTTAAGCCCTCGATAGTCAATGCAGGGTCGCAAGGACCCATCCTTTTTGGAGACAAAAAAAAAACCTGCTCCGGCAGGAGAAGAAGAAGGTCGAATGAACCCTTTACGAAGGTTCTCCCGAATGTAGTCCCGCATGGCTGCCGATTCGTCCCGGGACAGGGCATATAATCTTCCTCTAGGAGGCATCGTGTCTGGCAACAAATCAATGGGACAATCAAAAGGGCGATGGGGTGGGAGGGAATCCGCCTCCCGGGCATCAAAGACATCAGAAAAATCCTCATACTCCTTCGGAAGACAGGCCTCACAGGGATGAAGGACTCCAGGTAGAGCTGGCACTTTAGTAGGAGGAGGGTGCACTGGTGTCAGACAGGTCTCAAAACAACGCGTACTCCATTGACTGATCTCACCCAAAGGCCAGTCTATGCAGGGAGCATGCAGCCGCAACCAGGGTATACCTAAAATTACAGGATGAATGGCTTGAGGTAATATAAGAAACTGTATCTCCTCATGATGAAGAAGGCCCACCTGCATTTGAAGCGGAAGGGTGAGATGAGTAATCGGCTGGGGAAGAGTAGAACCATGAATGGAAGTCACCTGCAGAGCTGGTCTACAGGGAATAACCGGCCTTCCTAGTCCCTGAAGTAAGCTAGCATCAATAAAGTTGCCCCCCGCTCCTGAATCCAGCAAGGCTAGGGTATTTATTCTGAATTCTCGCCAAAGTAAGATAATCGGTACTGTCATTAAATTATCCGGAAGGGCTCCTGACTGACCCAAAACCACCCCCTCCACAAGGCTAGGGTCTAAGCATTTCCCGGCTTGTTGGGACACCCCTTCACAAAATGACCAGGTTTGCCACAATACATGCATAATTTATTGTCCCTCCGGTGGGCCCGCTCAACGGCTGATAGTCGGTGCCTGCCAATCACCATAGGTTCCTCAGATCCCTCCGCAGCCGGACCCGCAACTCCCTGAGGAGAGACAGTACGTTGCCTCTGAGGGGAGATCCTTCGAGACGGACGAGAGGCACCCAGTTCTCGTGCCCGTTCCTGGAACCGGACATCAATCCGGATACATAGAGAGATTAGAGCATCCAGAGTACTAGGAATTTCACGGCCGGCTAACTCGTCCTTAATACGCCCACTCAAGCCTTGCCAGAAAATGGCCGTAAGAGCCTCTTGATTCCATTTAAGTTCTGCAGCCAAGGTGCGGAATCGAATAGTGTAGGCTCCTACCGAGCTGTTACCTTGCTGAATCCGTAGTAGCTCCCCTGCAGCAGAGGAGGGGCGTCCCGGAACATCAAATACCATGCGGAACCGGCGCAGGAATTCTCCAAGATCTGAGAGGAGAGGATCCTGTTGTTCCCAGAGTGGTGACGCCCATGCCAGGGCAGGACCAGAGAGTAACGAGATGATGTAGGTAATCTTTAATTTGTCCGTAGGGAAAGAAGCAGGTTGCATGTCAAAGAGCATTTGACATTGGTTCAAGAATCCGCGGCATGCGGAAGGTGTCCCGTCAAACCGGGGAGGTTCGGGCAGACGAAAGGCAGGTTGAGAGGGAGATGACCTACTTGCCCCGGAAGATGGTCCTCGCTGCGCTGACATCTGTGAGCATACGTCCTGTAGTACCCCAGACAATCTGTTAAGCTGAGCCTGCTGTTGTTGCAGGGCTTGGGCCAAGTCAGTCAGATCCGGCTTATCTGGCGAGCTCATGGCTTCGGCTTTCTATCAGGCTTATACCACGATCTGTGAGCCCCTGTGCCAAACAACGTCTGGCAGCCAGACAGTTCTGATCTTACCTGAAGAATCAGGACTGGAACCTCCAAGGAGGACAGGGCTGGATGCAGAATGTGCAGCAGGCAGATGACAACCGGCAAATCCCAGGGCCAACCAAAGGCTCGCGGCAGGTAGCAAAGTCCAGGTCCAAAAACAGAGGTTCAAGGCGGGCGGCAGGCAAAAGCAAAGTCCAGGTCCAAACAGAGGTTCAAGGCAGGTGGTAGGCAAAAGCAAAGTCCAGGTCCAAACGGAGGTTCAAGGCAGGCGGCAGGCAAAAGCAAAGTCCAGGTCCAAACAGAGGTTCAAGGCAGGCGGCAGGCAAAAGCAAAGTCCAGGTCCAAACAGAGGTTCTAGGCAGGCGGCAGGCAAAAGCAAAGTCCAGGTCCAAACAGAGGTTCTAGGCAGGCGGCAGGCAAAAGCAAAGTCCAGGTCCAAACAGAGGTTCAAGGCAGGCGGCAGGCAAAAGCAAAGTCCAGGTCCAAACAGAGGTTCTAGGCAGGCGGCAGGCAAAAGCAAAGTCCAGGTCCAAACAGAGGTTCAAGGCAGGCGGCAGGCAAAAGCAAAGTCCAGGTCCAAACAGAGGTTCAAGGCAGGCGGCAAGCAGAAGCGAAGTCCAGGTCCAGTCAGGGTTCGAGGCAGGTACTTAATCCAAAAACACAGAACTCAGGAATCCACACTAGCAGAAGCCGAAGCAAAGAGTTCTGCCAGAGTCTGACTTAAGTAGCCCCCTCCATCAGGGAAACAAACATCAGCTGTCCGGAAGGCGTGGCCAACAACCAGCCCAAGAGCTCTGGATAGGCTGGTCACAAAGAGCGGGCGGAGTCTAGCCGCGACCAGCCAATCCAAGCCCAGAAGAGGCGTTCCTCATGCTCCTGGGTCCCGCACCCGGAAGAGACTCTCCAGCTAGTGAGCGCCGGCCATTTTGGCAGTGCCGGTGCTCTCCAGCCGCTACAGCTCCATAGCGGCGGACCGGAGCCGTCCAAGAGGCAGACGAGACTCCCCCACCATGCCGCCCGTAGCCGGCGATACCCCGCTCTCTCCTGCTCGTGGAGCGAGGCATCCCAGTAGGCAGAGCGGCACAGGTAAGGGACGTGACAGTACCTGGCGCAATAGAGGGTTAAGTGACTTACCCAGGGTCACAAGCAGCTGCAGTGGGAGGTTCTGACACATCCTCTTAAAGATTTGTTTAATAAAATCTTGGAGACAAGAGAGGTTCTGCAGGACTGGAGAAGAGGGATATGGTCCCTCTTTAGAAAACTTGTGATAGAGAAGATGTGGGACACTATAGGCCTGTAAGGTTCATTTCAGTGGATGGAAAATTCATGAAGACACTGCTAAAATAAAGGATAGTGGACTTCCTAGAATGCAGTGGGTTGCAAGATCAGAGGCAATGTGGTTTTACTAAAGAAAATTGTGCCACATGGATCTGATTGATTTCTTTGACAGGGTGGCCAGAGAATTTGATTGAGGGCATATGCTAAATGTAGTCTACTTGGCTTTCAGTAAAGCCATTGACATGGTTCCTCATAGGAAGTTCATAAATAAACTCAGCAGGCTGACATTAAGACCCAAAGTGGTGAACTGGATTAGAAACTGGTTGACTGACAGACGACAGAGGGTGGTGGTAAATGGAATTTGCTCAGGAGAAAGAAAGGCGAGTTCCTCAGGGATCAGTACTGGGATGAATTCTGTTCGATATATTTGTCAGTGACACTACTGAAGGGTTAGAAGGAAAAGTTTGTCTTTGTGCAGATGACTCATTTTTGCAGACAACACAAAGATTTGTAACAGGCTGCATACCCCAGAGGGAGTAGACAACATGAGAATTGATTTACAAAGATAAGAAGAATGGTCTAATGTTCAGCAATTAAAGTTTAATGCAAAGAAGTGCAGCGTAATACACTTGGGGAGCAGAAATCCAAAAGAACTGGATGTGCTAGGTGGCGAGAGGCTAACATGTATGGACCAGGAGAGAGACCTTGGGATGATAGTGTCTGAGGATCTCAAGGTGGTGAAACAATGTGACAAGGCTGTGACCATAGCCAGAAGTATGCTAGAATGTTTAGAGAGAGGCATAACCAGAAAAAGAAAGGACAGGTAAATTCACCTGTACAAGTCATCAGTGAGGCTCCACTTGGGTACTGTGTTCAGTTTTGGAGGCCGTTTCTCACTAAGGATGTAAAAAGACTTGAAGCGGTTCAGAGCAAGGTGACAAAAATAGTATAGGATTTGCACCAAAAGATGTATGAGGAGAGACTTGAAGACTTGAATATGTGTACCCTAGACTGGAAAGAGGAATAGGGGAGATATGATATAAATGTTTAAATAGTTGAAAGGTATTATACAAACAAATCTTTTCCAGAGATAGGGAAGCAGTACAACTAAAATTCATGAATTGGGGTTGCAGGTGATAGACTTAAGAGTAGCATCAGGAAATTCTATTTCATGGAGATGGTGGTGGATGCCGTCAGTACCCTCCCGGTGGATGTAGCTGAGACAAAAACAGTGACAGAATTCAAAAATGTGTGGGATTAACAATGAGATGCCTAAATAGAAAGAAGTTTGAATCAAAACAAAAATTAAATGACCTAATGGCTGTTGATGTGTCATGATGGACAGGAGTAGTGCTTAGACGGCAACTCCAACAATTGAGGTCATTTCCAAACAGGTTTCTATGGTCTGTGTGCCAAAGCTGGCACAGATAGATCAAATATGTCTATCTGATATCACATTCATATCATATACTATGAGTGTGAATGCTTCTATCTTAATGGAAGAGGGGAACACATCTTAAGATTGAAAGTAAAATGTTATTAGTAACAATATTGTTGGATTGTTGGTTTATTGGTTTAATCATGTATTAATAATAAATATGACTACACTGCAGCCATAATAATAAAACCATTCTTCAGACTATCGGCATGTTGTTGTGGTATTGTGTTCCAAGATTGCACCATATATAATTGCCTATATGTGGTCGGCAAAGTGGCGAATTGCCCACTGCTCTATTTGTGATGCCAGAATTCAATCATGTTGGAGTGTAACCTGTATTGAGTGTTGGGTGTGGCTCTGGCAACCTCGTGGGCAGACTGGATGGACCTTGCAGTTCTTTATCTGTGATCATTTACTATGCTACTTTCCCTCCTGCTTTTAAGCCTAGGCAACATTAATGCTTTCTTCCTGCTTTTACACCCAACCAGCTTTAACATTTAAACCAGAACAGCAGTGGTACTTTCTTTCTGTTTTTAAACAGAAACGGCAATAATACTTTCTCCCTGTTTTTCTTTTTTTGTTTTTAATTATTTTTCAAAATGCTTACAAGACAACTCTTGTACAAGAAATAAAGTGAAAAAAGGACATATGAAAAAATAAAATAAAGCAATATTACTATCCAAAAAGCTAATACTAAGTACTTAACACAATTTAGCCCACAAGATATGGGGGGGGGCACAGAGAACGTAGTAATCAGGGAGCTAAAAAGGAAAAGGAAATCCAACTGTTAGAAGGCATCACTTACTATCAGACACAGAATCTTCCAACCTATATTACAGAAGCTTGAGGTATAGAAGCTATTCCCTCAGAGGCAAATTTCTTAATATTCAGAAAAGATCTAAGCTGTTGAGGGATAAAGAAAACATACTGTACATTTTTATATTTTACTAAACACATACAAGGAGATCTTAACTGAAACATCATACTTAGAGCTAATGTCTCTTGGCACATTGCCAAAAACAATTTTCACCTCTCTTGGGTAGCCCTAGAGAGATCAGGAAAAATCCATACTTTCTGTCCCTCGAACATATTTGGAGCCTTCTGAAAATACAAACAAGTCAATGATTTCAGATCTTGTCAGTGCGTTTTTCTAGCAAAAAAGGTGCTGGTACTCAAATGCCAGACCACCCTTCAGAAGTGGGGGTGATCACTGAGGGACCCATCCCACAATACCCAAGCCCCCTGAAACGAGTCACAGAATCTATGACAGGCCAGAATTCGTGTGTAGAGCCTGAGCTCTTTCATTAAAACTTGGGGACCATGGGTCAATTTTAGCAGACAATGGAAAAGGTGCTGGTACTCAGTACCCCCAAGTATCCTCTGAAAAAACGCCCTGGATCTTGTTCAAATACAAGGGTAACTAACAAAGCAACTCTCTCCACCTTGCAGCAGTTGCTGTTTGCAAAACTCTAGATGTATCCAAGCTATCATATAAAACATTCAGTTCATTCCCAGATTCTCATGTAGACATTAGTTCCTTCTTTTTAGGCACAAAGTACATTTTTCCTATTGGTGGTATTGCTTCTAAGGACAGTCCAGTACCTCCACAAAAAATCACTTTAAAGTCTCTAAAGGAGAAACTGCTCTTATCATTGGAAAATTTAGTAAACATATATTAAGATGTCTCACTTGATTTTCCAAGTTTTCCATTCTTCTTTGCAGCACTTCCTTATCTTTAATTATGGCAACTTGAACTTCTTTTATTTTCCCAGTCTCTGTCTTCATCGTACTAACTTCTTCCTGAAATTCCTTCACACTACCTTGATGTGACAAAGTCAGAATTGAAACAGACTGAACCAAAGCTGAAAGTTCTAAAGAACATTTCGAACTAGAAGCTTCCAATCGGGTCAAAGCTTCTCCCAACAAATCTAAAGTAAAAGGTTTGGAAGACATTAGAACAGGGGACTCCATACCTGGAGAGACAGAGAGCTCCCTCCAAAGATGGCTTCATGTTCCAGCTCTCCCAGTTCCAGGGGAGATTCCCTCTGTATCACCCTGGCGTCTCTCACAGGACAAGGCAGAACTCACAGCAGCTCTCTTTGGCTGTGGAAGGTGTCGCTTCTCCTTCCGGCCTCTCCACTGTCCTCACCGTAGTTTGCATTTGCCAGAGCGCAGGGGGAATCTGGTCTGAAAGGGAAAGAGATAATTCTCCCGATGGACGAGACTCTCCCTGCGTCTCACCCAGTGCAGGGACTTTCTTCCCCTCTTCCAATCCATCCCACTTAGGAAGGACAAATGAGTCGAGTTTATGCTCTTGAAATGAGATACAAGTGGTCTTGGGGGGAAAGACCCTTATTTTCCCTTATGTTTCAAAGAAATATTCACTGAAGAAACAGAAAATAGCAGCAAGCTCTTTCTCGTGCGTTTTCACAGTCGGCCATCTTGCTCCGCTCCCCTTTCTCCCTGTTTTTCTAAACAGAAACAGTATTAAATCTTTAACCCCTGCTTTTAAACCCATGTGGCCTTGACACTTTCTCCTGCTTTTACACTTAAGCAGGGATTGGTACATTTTCCCTGCATTGGCTCCAGCAGGACTTTCCAGGCCCTGTTCAAGCTGCTCTAACCCCAGCCTCTCAACTAGGAACTCCAGGCTAATTAGCTCTGCAGCTTGATTCCTTACCTTTCCCCCTTTCTGAGGCTAAACCCTCAAGTTTAATTTAATACCTCAGCTCTCGGTATCTAACATGCAGAACACAAGGTGTTTATCAGGCTTATTTTCAAAAGAGAAGGGCGCCCATCTTTTGACACAAATCGGAAGATGGGCGTCCTTCTCGCAGGGTCACCCAAATCAGCATATTCAAAAGCCGAATTTGGGCGTCCTCAACTGCTTTCCATCACAGGGACGACCGAAGTTCACAGGGGAGTGTCGGAAGCATAGCGAAGGTGGGACTGGGCATGCTTAACACATGGGCGTCCTCAGCCGATAATGGAAAAAAGAAGGGCGTCCCTGACGAGCACGTGGCCGACTTTACTTGGTCCTTTTTTTTTACAACCAAGCCACAAAAATGTGCCCTAAATGATCAGATGACCACCGGAGGGAATCAGAGATGGCCTTTGCTTACTCGTCCAGTGGTAACGAATACCCTCCCATCCTAAAAGAAAATTTCAAATATTTTTTCCAGCCTCTATGCCAGCCTCAAATATCATAACCAGCTCCATAACAGCAGTATGCAGGTCCCTGGAGCAGTTTTAGTGGGTACTGCAGTGCACTTCAAGCAGGCGGACCCAGCCCCATTCTTGAGGGGTAAATGTGGTGGTAAATGTGAGCCCTCCAAAACCCACCACAACCCCACTGTACCCACATCTAGGTGCCCCTTCATCCCTAAGGGCTATGGTAGTAGTATACAGTTGTGGGGAGTGGGTTTGGGGGGGGGGTTGGGGGCTCAACACACAAGGTAAGGGAGCTAAACAGCTGGGAGCAATTTCTGAAGTCCACTGCAATGCACCCTAAGGTGCCCGGTTGGTGTTCTGGCATGTCAGGGGGATCAGTGCACTACGAATGCTGGCTCCTCCCATAACCAAATGGCTTGGATTTGGTTGTTTCTGAGATGCGCGTCCTCGGTTTCCATTATCGCCCAAAACTGGGGACAACCATCTCTAAGGACAACCATCTCTAAGGTCGACCTAAATGTTGAGATTTGGGCATCCCTGACCGTATTATCAAAATGAAAGATGGACACCCATCTTGTTTCGATAATATGGGTTTCCCTGCCCCTTAGCAGGACATCCTGCAAAGACATCCTCAGGAAAACTTGGGCGCCCCGTTCGATTATGCCCGTACACATAACCTTTTCTCTATCTGCCTGGCAGGGACATCTACATCTCCCCTTATCAGTCCACGTGTTGCCTTCTCTTCTCCATCAGGCTCATCACTAGCAGTATGGGCCATCATTTCAGTTCCTTGGTGGGTTGGCATTCTGGGTCTCAGCTCCATCATTAGTGGAAAATACTTTCTTTCACCAGAGAGCTCTATTTCTCCCTCTTTTAAAACTCATGCTGGGCAATGTTAATGACTGCATTTGTCTTGACTACAGCTCCACCCAATACTGTCTGCTGGGAGATATAATTCCTCCAGGAAAATCTTATTTCCTATAGCTACCCAGGCCTAAAGGTGGAACTGACCAACTGGGCTGGTCTGTTTTTTTAAGGTAGAGAGGAAGTTTTCATTATGTACCTTCCTAGTTTCTCTCTGTCCTGGGATGTCCACATTACAGTAGAAACAGAGAAACATAGAAACATGATGGCAGTTAAGGGCCAAATGGTCCGTCCAGTCTGCCCATCCTCAGTAACTACTATCTCCCCTTTTTCCTAAGAGATTCCACATGCCTATCCCATGCTTTATTAAATTCAGACATAAGCCTTGTGTCCACGACTTCCACCGGAATGCTATTCTACATGTCCACCATCCATTCTGTGAAAAAGTATTTTCTTAGATTACTCCTGAGTCTGTAACCTCTTAACTTCATCCTATGCCCTCTCATAGTTTTCCTTCATTTGAAAAAGGCTCACTTCCTGTACATTAATGTCACGGAGGTATTTAAATTTCTTTATCTTATCCATTCTCTTCCGCCTTACTTCCAGAGTATACATGTTGAGGTCTATAAGTCTGTTCCCATATGCTTTATGGCAAAGACTACTGACCAGCTTTGTAGCCACCCTCTGGACTGACTCCATCCTGTTTATATCAATAGGCAACTCTGAGACCTGGTGGAAGGAGGATAACCAATGGGACCCTGTCATACCAAGGTACAAATTATATTGCAGTGATAGGGTGGATCAAATTGGCGGAGGGGTAGCACTGCATGTTAAAGAGGGCCTTGAATAAAATAGAATAACATTTCTTCAGGAAACAAAATACACCTTGGAATCTATCTGGCCAATGTTCAGCCAGGGGCAGTCAGCGTTTTTTTTAAATGCTGATCGTTGCCAGCAAGATTAGCCCCAGATATTCCGTGTCGGGCCATGTCTGGGTACCAGCACTGAATATTGGGGGCTAAATTTGGTAGGGATGGCTGCCGAAGCCTATGCGGGTCCCAGCTAATATTCAGCCATAGCCCACACGATAGTTATTTGTACCCGGTTGAATATAGGCTAGGACCCGCATAATTAAGATTTCTAGCTCAAAGTCCCCCTGATTCCCCTCCTTGACCCTGAAAAAGTCCCCTCCTTCCTACCCCCTCCCCACAGTCCACAAGACTGTAAACCCACCTTCTCCCTGAAATGACCCTTCCATCCCTCTCCCACAATGACAACCTAGTTATGTGTATCCTGGCCGATATTCAATTCCAGAGCAGCTTAGTTATGCGGGTCCCGACACTGAATATTGTTGGCACCCACATAACCCCTGGCTCCTCCCTAAAACCGCCTCCTGTGCTGCCCCTGCCCCGCCTACTTTTTTGTTGGGCAGTCTTTGGTGATATTCAGCAGCACTGACCGCTTAAGTGCTGCTAAATATCACCACTTAGTCAGTGATAAGCGATTTAACCGGGCAGGAGAGGCTCCTGCCCAGTTAAATTGCTTTGAATATCAGCTGGTGGTATGTATAGAAATTCCATATGTTAAGGAGAAAAGAATAGTAATGGTGTATAGCATTTTCTTCCTGGTCAGAATGAACAGACAGGTGTTGAAATGTTAGAAATTAGGGAAACAAACAAATCAGGTAACACAGTGATACTGGGTGATTTCAATTACACAAATGTATCTTGTTGGGCAGACTGGATGGACCGTGCAGGTCTTTTTCTGCCGTCATCTACTAAGTAACACCTAGGCCTGTTAGGGAGGTAAAGTTCCTAGCTGTAATAAATGACTGCTTCATGGAGCAGCTGGATCAGGAACCAACAAGAGAGGGAGCAATTCTAAATCTAGTCCTTAGTGGACACATGATTTGGTGCAAGAAGTATCAGTGCTGGGCCACTTGATAGCAGTGATCATAACATGATAAAATTTGATTTAATAATAATATTGAGGGGCATTTTCGATATGACGTCTAAGTCCGACTTTGGATGTTTTGTACAAAACATTCAAAATCCAAATAGGAAAGAAGGTCATTTTCGAAAGAGAAAAATGCCTATCTTTTTTTTTTTTTTTTTTAAATATTGTTTTGAACAAGGTTCTGTGCTTTGGACATTTTGTTTAAGGTGCGCCAGCATTTTTAGTGCATGCTAAACGCTAGAGACACCCATAGGAATATATGGGTGTTTTAGCATTTAGCGCATGCTTCCAACGCTAGCACACCCTTAACGTAGCTTAGTAAACAGGGCCCTATATATTTTTCAGTGCTTCTGCCCACAATGTATCTGCTATAGTGAGAGGATTTACACACCTAAATCTGATTTGGCTTTATCAGATTGACTGGTTTTTAGCAGCACACAAATCCCCTCTGTGCAGGAGATTATACAACAGGCAGAGTTATTTTCATTGGGTCAGTAGGACTTAACTACCTCACACAAATATTTATATTCTAGCTGCTTAACTGTTTATTTTTCACATTTTAATACTTTTGGCTTTAGCAGGTGCCATTAGTTTGAAGATCATTTTTACAGTCATTTAAAAAAAAAAAAAATAAATGCTGCTTGATTGAATCAGGTAATGGAAAATGCTGTATATTTCTTTTCATTGCAAATAATGAATGGACTGTGTGGCTAGCACTTTAATTACTTTGCAGATTGCTACCTGTCAGCGGATCTGCAGTTTTCATTTGCAGGCCTCTTACTGTGCATAATAAAAAGATTAATTAATGTAATACAATTATCTTTGTCTCTTTTGCCCTCATTTAGCTAATCCACAGATTAATTTTTTAAATGCATTCCACGTGAGTTTCAAACACATTTACTCCAATGCATTTGGAACATAAATTAAATATATATTTCAATATCATTACATGGAACTGCAGTGTAATAGGGACCTTGCAAGGAACCATTGCTCTAATTAATAAAGTATGTAATATAATGTAATATAATATACAGAGTGGCCTAGTGGTTAGAGCACCAGTCTTGTAATCCAGAGGTGGCCAGTTCAAATCCCACTACTGCTCCTTGTGATCTTGGGCAAGTCACTTAACCCTCCATTGCCTCAGGTACAAATTTTGATTGTGAGCCCTCTTGGGACAGAGAAATATCCTGTGTACCTGAATGTAACTCACCTTGAGCTACTACTGAAAAAGGTGTGAGCAAAATCCAAATAAATAAATAAAATATGTCTTCAACTGGGAATGAGGAACTTTGAGCCTTGAGTGTTGAAACCATCTAGTTTCAAGAATAGCAAAATTATGTAAATCAGCCCAGTTCCTAGAGCAAATATATCTCAGGAGTACTCATTATGGAAATCCTGAAAATCAGTCCTCTTTGTGGGACTGGGGCTTGCCATCACTGGTTTAGGGATTCAGAATCTGATTATGAGATACAGGAAAACTCTTGATAAGTTAAGATAGGGTCAGGGGTTTTCTGATCCCTGAGTGGGTTCTTGAGGGCTACCTCAGGGGCATAGATACTCTGTATGAGAGCTTGGGGATGCTAAGCTTTGCCAGCTCCAATGGTCACAACTCCAAGTCAACCAGCATCTTCTTCTTCCTTCCCCATTCACCTGCTTAAAACAGAAAAGAGGTGTGGGGCAGTTATGTGTACCACTACTGACTTTGCTTGTCTCACTTCCTCTGATGCAGACTTCCTATTCTGAGGGGTGGGAATTGGGGAAGAGGAGAAAGAAAAGGGATATGGTGGCTTTAGGTGGGTGTTGGCAAAGGAGCGAGAGTAAGATGGCAGAGGGAATATACTAGCTCAGTGGTGGAAAAGAAAGGCTAGGAACATAAAGGGGAGATGTTGGATGTGGGGATGGGGTAAATATGGCAACAGGAGAGATGCTGGACATAATATGGTGAAAGGTTTGGCACAAAGGGAATAAGAAGACAAAGTGGCAATGTTGGGCACAGGTAGAGAGTAGAAAAAGAGGGGAGATAATGGACACAGGTGGATAGGAAGACAGAGAGTTGGTGCTGGACATGGGGGGAAGTAGAGAGACAGAGGGCTGTTGCTGGACACATGGAGGAGTTAGGGAGACAGAGGAGTGGTGATGGATGGAGGGGAGAGGAGATACTGGACAGAATGGGGCAGAGAGAGAGAGAGAGAGAGAGAGAGGCTTTACCAAAGGAAAATCCTGTCAAACAAATCTGATTGACTTCTTTGACTTGGTGACCTTGGGGTGATGGTGTCTGAGGATCTCAAAGTGAAGAAACAATATAAGAAGGTGGTGGCCATGGCCAGAAGGATGCTAGGCTGCATAGAGAGGGGTATAAGTAGCAGAAGAAAAGAGGTGTTGATATCTCTGTACTAGTTGTTGGTGATGCCCCACTTGGAGTATTGTGTTCAGTTTTGGAGGCCATATCTTGCTAAGAATGTAAAAAGGCTTGAAGAAGTTCAAAGAAAAGAAACAAAAGTAGTAAGGGGTTTGCATAGCAAGGCGTACGAGGAGAGGCTTGACCTGAACATGTATACTCTGGAGGAAAGGAGAAACAGGGGTGATATGATACAGAGAGAGAGAGAAAGAAAGAAAGAGAGGAAGAGAGAAAAGACAAGAGATACTGGATGGAACAAGGCAGACCAAGAAAGAGAGGGGGGAGGTGCTATATGGAAGGGTAGAAGAAATGCTGGATGGAATGTGGCAGAGATAAAGAGGGGGAGATGCTAGAGGAACAATGACAGAGAGAGAGAGAGAGAGAGAGAGAGAGAGAGAGAGAGAGAGAGGAGATGCTGGATGGAAGAAGGAGAGTTTGTGAAAGACTAGGGTACAGGAGGAAGGGGAATAGAAGAGTTGGATGAGGGAAAAAGATGAAAATCTGTAGGTAGGTGCAGTTAAAAGAGAATGATTGAAAAATGGATAGTAAGAATGAATGAAATCTGAGTGGATAGAGAGGCAGAAAATAAATGGAAGAAAGCTAAAAGGAAAAGACCAATGTCAGAAAGGGAAGTAGTTGAATAAATGAAGAAGACAGGAGGAGAGAGAAAAATGAGAAATGGACAGGAGACCCTGGAAAGAGAGTTAAGAAAAAAAAAAAACCAACCAGGAAAGCTGAAACCAGAGCCTGGGACCAACACAATTAGAACATTTAAATGGCTAGACAACACGGGTAGAAAAATTATTTTATTTTTATTTTAGAAATTGCAACATAAGTATAAACATAACCAAGCCAATACTTGTACAGAAAAGTAAGAAGGCTAGAAATTACAATAAAGAACATAAACAAAAGAAAATATTATAATCACTTACAAAAGTCCCCCAAAATGGGGGGGGGGGGGGGCGGAGATCCAATAGTATCATTCACAAAAATGATTTTTTAAATCAAACAAGGAAAAAATAAACAGTTAAGTGACTTCCCTATCTTGAATTATACTTTAGAGGCAATGATGATACACTACTCTATATTTGTCCACAAATCAGCTGACATTGTAGGAACAACTGACTGATGCACAGCCAAAAAAGATTTTAATTGCTTTGGTTGATAGAAGATGTATTTTGTTGATTTACATTTAACAATACACTTGCAGGGGAATTTTTTTAAAGAAGGGGGGGGCACCTAACTGTAGCATCCCTGATGTTAACAACAGAAATTCTCTCCTGCACGTCTGTGTTTCTTTTGTCACATCAGGAAAAATCCTAATATTTGCTCTCTATCTTTAAAATAAAGGAACAGTAACCAATTCCTATCAGACTTTAATGCAAATATAGCCAAAAGAGTCACTGGGTTTCACTAAACCAGAATCAGAAGTCTCTAAGATATCTGATAACTCCAAGGATTCTGATTTGTAGATATGGTCTCACTAGATTTTATCTTCTCAAGTGGTAAATAATATGCTTGAACTAAAGGAGGTAATAATTGAAGAGATGTTTTCAAGATATCCATCATACACTGAAAAAAACCTCTTTCAGTGATCTCATAGGAAGTTTAGGAAAATTCAATAGTCTTAATCTAACAGCTCTTTTTTGATTCTCCAAAGCTTCCACTTTCAAATTTAGAACATTTTTTTTAAATTAAAGCTTCATCTTTAACTTGTACTGCTAAGACAGAAATTTTAATCTCTGCCAAAGAGTCTTTCATAGTCACCAATTCTACCTCAATATTTTTAATCTTCTTATCTTGTTCACTGAAGGGCCTTGATTTGTAGGCATATAGCCTGAGCCAGTTCAGTGACCACATGACAGATTGAGACCAACGTAATTTGTACAGGTCTTTTAGGGGAAAATTTAGTCACAGTAGAGACTCCAAGTAACTGATCTTTACTGCTTGACATAGGAATAGAAGTCTCAACAGGAGAAACAGCAGCTTCAGCTCCAATAACATCTTCAGCTATCTTCCTTGCCTCAGGTTGTAATTCTTTCTGCAAGGGCTACTGGTTCTCACCTAAGAGAGAACCGAGTTGATTCTTATACCCTTGCACGAACTGTCCTTCAACGTGTAATTAAACTCTGGAATTTGTTGTCAGAGAATGTAGTAAAAGTAAAAGTTAGCTTTGTGGGTTCTAAAAAAGGTTTGGATGGCTTCCTAAAGGAAAAGTCCATAGCCCGTTATTAAAATGGACTTGGGGAAAATCCACTGCTTATTTCTAGAATAAGTAGCATAAAATGTATTGTACTGTTCTGGGATTTTGCCAGGTATTTGTGACCTGGATTGGCCACTGTTGAAAACAGGATGCTGGGCTTGATGGCCTTCGGTCTGTCCCAGTATGGCAATATTTATGTACTTATGTATTTCAGTAGAAGAGGACTGGTTAGCATGCTTAAGCATCAGGGAAACAACCTCAGGTCAGTGTGGCGAAGTTTGCTGATCCAGACTGTGACATCAGCAAATTGCTCCTGCCTATACTGGCTCCAATCCCAGCTAGGACAACATGCAAGAAATCCTGCCAAAATTACCCTCTTTGCCCCAATTTAGGTAGAGCATTCCACAGTTGAGTGCCTATGTATGTAAAGTTGGAGGCGTAAATTGACTTGTATTTAAGGCCATTACAGTCTGGGTAGTGCTAGTTCAGGTATGATTGTGAGGTACTGTATACTTGATCCTGATTTGTAGAAGTTTGCCTGGCACTGGCCTTGTTCTCCAGTTATGGAAGCTGAATCTGTCCAGCCACGATCAGGGCACAGAACGTAGAGGTCTGCCCAGCACTGGCTTCTCTTCCCAATTACTGTTGTTGCCATCTAATCACCACTAAGCTTATTTGGTTCCACGCCTTCTAAACAGGATTCCTTTGTGTTTTTGAATTCCGTTACCATTTTCATCTCTACCACCTCCTGTGGGAGGGCCTTCCATCCTCTCCATTAAAAAATTACTGCCTGACATTATTACTGAGTCGCCCCCCCCTGCAACTTCAATTCATATTCTCTAGTTGAACAAAGTTGAACCCAAATTGGTTTACAAAAATGATCAAAGAAAACCTTTTCAATATACATCTTAGATTGAGACTTAATTAAAACATTTGAAATAGTGAAGTTTTCAAATGCTTATGAAATCCTGGATATAAAGAAATGTTTTTTGAGTTGGAAGATCATTCCATACCTGGACTGCTGTATGGGAAAATGACTTTTCCAACATTATTTTTGAAGCAAACAGATTTAAAAGATGGAAAGAAAAGAGCACAACGGTCCTTTAGCCTGTCAGTCTTACTACAGCAAGGAATGGTTTCTAATAGAAGAAAATCCTCAGGAACCATATCATTTAAGATTTTAAAACTGAAACAGGCCAGTTTAAAATCTATTTCTGCCTAGAGGGGAAGCCAATGAAGTGCATTAATCTTGCAGCCATATTTTGTATGTTGTAATTTTTTTCAATACAAGATCCATAATTCCACCGAATAGGGAGTTACAATAGACAAGTTGAGCTAAGATAGTAGCTTGGATTAACAATGCAAAATGTTTTTCATGAAAAAAAAGAACAGGTAGATCTTAATTGTTTCATCTTAAAGAAGCATTTCTTAACCACATTATTTGTGATTCAAAAGTTAATGATGAATCTAATACGACTCTTAATACCTTTGAAGTAATATTGACCGATTTAACTGGCAGATTTAATTTACTTGTTAGAAGCTGCAAAAACTGGAAAGGTCTGCAAATAAGTAGATTCTTCATTAATCGAGTTCCACTTAAAATTCTACAAAGACAGGTGTGTAACCCTATATTGTGACTCCAATGTTTATTAGCACGGATGTTACAGTGAGTGCACTATAACTGTAAACTGACCCTTAAGGAAAAGGACCTTGTGTTGTGGAAATAGCTTGGCTGTCTGAATACATTAAACTGTAAACAGTATAGCTGGAGGTTTAGACTATCAAAGCTGTCACTTCCTGACCACACAGAGACATGTTTCTAGTTCTGCATGACATACTCCTGCTTCACATACAATCATCTTGTTAGGCTGTGTAGCAAGTCTTTCCAAGCATGTCCTGGGGATCCCACAGCCAATTAAATTTTCAGGACATCCATGGTGAATATGTATAAAATAAATTTGCATACACTAATTCTCCAATGCACATAGCTATATTCCATGAATATTCATGGTGGATATTCTGAAAACCAGCTTGGTTGTGGGATCCTCGGGACAGGTTTGGAACTACATAGTATGTGTTTTTTCTCCTTATTTAGCCCCAGGTTTCATCAGTCCCTCAGAACTACTCTAGTACTTTGAGACTCAAACAGGGCAGGCAGCACCTTCGCCCTCTCTTTTCATCCCACACCACACACTCCAATAATCAACATATGCCACCTTATCCGAAGAAGAAGTGTGGAATTTATCATGGTCGCATCATTCTGAAATTTACATATTTAAATACATATACAGTACCGTACATTTACATTCAAGCATGCAGTTTACAATATCAAACCAATAAATACATGACTCTAACTAGAGCATTTTGGGGCAGGGTGCCTAGCCTCTTGAGTCACACAGCACCAACTACTTCTGTCTTAGTCCGCGGAGCACATTTACTGCTCCGCTTGTGGCATATACCATAGAAATGCCAAAGCGCTACCATCACTTCCTTGATGAGGAGTTGCTGTAAAAGCACATCCCCTTACTTAATCCTTCAGGGCTGGTCCAAGGCAAGATGCCACCTGAGGCAGCGCTAACATGCTGCCCCCCCTTGGGCCGAGATGTCACCCCCCCCCCTCCCCGTTGGCATTTACCTCATCATGTTCCAAACCTAGCAGTGGCAGCGATTCTCATACACTGCCCTGCCGCCGGGACCCACCTCTTTCCTCTACTGCGGCTGCCTGAGCCTCTGACGAAACAGGAAGTTATATCAGAGAGGCAGACACAGTAAAGAGAAGAGGCGGGTGCTGGTGGCAGCAGGGCAGCATATGGGAATCGCTGCTACTGCTAGGCTTAGAACATAACCACGACTAGGTAAAACACAGTGGTGGAAATGCTGCTCCCCAAGATGCCACCTGAGGCCCCTGCATCAGATGGCCTAATGGTCAGGCCGCCCCTGTAATCGTTGACTCTTAACTGTTGACTCTCTTTCTTGATGCTTTCCACCTCCCCAATCCATCCAAGTCTGAGTGGGCACTACCGTTTTTCTGTTATTCTGGCACTGGCACCGCCTCCGTACAAGAGGGGGACTGTCCCGGGTTTTGACCTCATCCATGCCACTGTTAGCCTGTGACAAATCACTTTACATTTGCCCACTGTTGAAGCTTAATTTGGTCTGCAACATACTGCTGTGTGCTCTATTAGGCTAGGATCCACCGCTGGATGGTACAATGTGGATAAAAAAACTGGTTAAAAGAAAACAGAGAGTAGGGTTAAATGGTCAGTATTCTCAATGGAGAAGGGTAGTTAGTGGGGTTCCCCAGGGGTCTGTGCTGGGACTGCTGCTTTTTAACATATTTATAAATGACCTAGAGATGGGAATAACTAGTGAGGTAATTAAATTTGCTGATGATAGAAAGTTTTGTGAAATTGTACAGCGCTGCGTAACCCTTAGCGCTTTAGAAATGTTAAGTAGTAGTAGTAGTATTCAAAGTCGTTAAATCGCGGGAGGATTGTGAAAAATTACAAGAGGACCTTACGAGACTGGGCGTCTAATTGGCAGATGACATTTAATGTAAGCAAGTGCAAAGTGATGCATATGGGAAAGAGAAACCCGAATTATAGCTACGTCATGCAAGGTTCCACATTAGGAGTCACAGGCCAAGAAAGGGATCTAAGTGTCGTCGTTGATGATATATTGAAACCTTCTGCTCAGTGTGCTGCTGCAGCTAAGAAAGCAAATAGAATGTTAAGTATTATTAGGAAAGAAATGGAAAACAAAAATGAGGATGTTATAATGTCTTTGTATCGCTCCATGGTGCGACTGCACCTCGAATATTGTGTTCAATTCTGGTCGCCGCATCTCAAAAAAGAAATAGTGGAATTAGAAAAGGTACAGAGAAGGGCGACAAAAATGATAAAGGGGATGGGACGACTTCCCTATGAGGAAAGGCTAAAGCAGCTAGGGCTCTTTAGCTTGGAAAAAAAACAGCTGGGGGAAGATATGATAGAGGTCTATAAAATAATGGGTGGAGATGAACGGGTAGATGTTAAGTGTCTGTTTACGCTTTCCAAAAATATTAGGACTAGGGAACATGCGATGAAGCTACAATGTAGTAAATTTAGAACGAATCGAAGAAACTTTTTCGTCACTCAACGTGTAATTAAATTCTGGAATTCATTGCCAGAGAATGTGGTAAAGGCGGTTAGCTTAGTGAGGCAGAGAACCCCAGTTATCATGCAACGGCAGTAGCTACCAGCTGGCTCAAAGGTGTATTTAAGTCAGATTTTAGAGCAGGGCTTCCTAAACCTAAGAACAAAAGTACATAAGCACTGCCATATTGACTCAGATTGATGGTCCATCTAGCCCAGTATCCTGCTTTCAACAGTGACCAATCCAAATCACTAATACCTGATAGAATCCCACACAGACAAAATATAAAAGGGAGAAAGAGGAAAACCACTCCAGAAGGAACGATATCACAAGCAAAAGAGAAGTAGTATAAACATGGCAACAAAAATTGTAAATTATGAATGATTAATTCTTAAAGTTGATTTTATGTTTAACTCATAAAGAGACAAAGAGGCATCAGATGGTTGTAAAACTGAGCTATCGGATCTTCTATAGTGCACAGCTATTTCAAATCCAAGCTCCTTAAACATTCATCAATTACTTGCCTCATATGTCCACTTTTGTCTAAAATAAAAATACCAACGTACCAAAAAAAGCAAAAATGCTATTACAAAACAGTGTTTTTAAAACTACCAAGCAGGGGCAATCATTCCAAATAGAACATGATTAGATTAGATTAGATTAGAATGTATAAAAACAGTGCTGTACAGCTCATTCAAAACGTCCCGACATCTATATAGGGCAAATGGCGTTTCAGTCCTCATGACCTGCTTTGGGGGATTGTGAGCAGTCGCTGGGAATAAATAAATATATTGGCTGAGCCGTGATAGCGTTACTCTGCCAATATATTTAATTATTCCCAGCGACTGCTGCTTGGTAGTTTTAAAAACACTATTTTGTAATAGCATTTTTGCTTTTTTGGTATGTTAGTATTTTTATTTTAGACTAAATAAAAGAAATATAGGCATAAAGGACTAGATTCTATATATCACGCCCAAACATTTGGCACTGAAATGAAATTCGCCTAAGCACATTCTATAAAGTATACCTTAATTTAGGCATACTTTATAGAATAAGCCTAGATTTATGCATGGTTTATAGAATACACTGAGTGCCGGTCCACGTGACTAAATTTAGTCATAGGCAGTTAGGCCAAGTAAAACCTGGTGATGGGATGGGAGGGCAGGGGACAGAGGAGAATCACTGGATATGGATGAGAGGGGAGGACAGGGGGCAAAGGAGAATCTCTGGGCATGGATGGGTGGGGAGGGCAGGGGAGAGAGGAGAGTTGCTGGACATGGATGGATGGAAGGGAGGGCAGGAGAAATGCTGGACATGGATGGAGGTGAGGGAAGACAGGAAGGAGATGCACATGGATGGAGGGGAGGGTAGAGGGGAAAAATGCTGGACATGGATGGGAGGGGAGGGCAGTGGACAGAGGAAAATCACTGGATGTGGATGAGAGGGGAAGACAGGGGGCAAAGGAGAATCACTGGACATAGATGGGAGGGCAGGGCAGAGGAGAATTGCTGGACATGGATGGGTAGGGAGGGCAGGGGAGAGAGGAGAGTTGCTATGGATGGATGGAGGGGAGGGAGGGCAGGAGAAATGCTGGATATGGATGGAAGTGAGGGAAGACAGGAAGGAGATGCACATGGATGGAGGGGAGAGGAGAGGTTCTGGACACGGATGGAGGAGACAGGAGAGTTGAAATGCTGGATATGGATGAGGGTAGGAAAGAGAGAGGACGTGAGATGAAGTGAGATGAACATGGATGGAAGGGAGAAGAGAGAGGAGAAATGCTGGACATGGATGGAGGAGAGGGAAGAGAGAGAGGAAGGAGATGCATACTGATGGAGGTGAGGGAAAGGGTAAAGAGGAGAAAAACTGCACATGGCTGGAGAAAATAGGCAAAAGCTGGATCCACTCTATACCTCCTCCAATCAAGTCAGCGGAGGACCCAGCTTTTCCTATGGATGTAGGGCAAGAAATGAAGAAGAAAGGAGGAAAGTAAAGAAATAAATGGAAAGGAAGCCCTGGAAGTGGAGTTAAGGGAGCAGATAGAGAGTAGCAGAACCAGAGACTGGGACCAACATGATCAGAAAAACAAAGTCACAGGACAACAAAGGTAGAAAAAATCATTTTATTTTCATTTTAGTGTTTGGAATATGTCCAATTTGAGAATTTACATCTGCTGTCTTATTTTGCAATGTATAGCAATGTTCTGTTTTTCTGGTATTGTGCTGCATGCAGAATCTGTATGCTAATTTGGTTTGTGTCATTTTGGGTATACTGGAGCTGTAACAGATTACAGAAATTATTTATAATTAAAAAAAAAAAACAAGTTATTTTTCTTCTCCTGTACTGGTGTAGTATTTTCAATGATTACTGTTTATATGCTCCATGGCTGGTAAACAGGTGTGGCTAAATGTGCCAACATTGTCCAGTTCAGCACACTATTAGCAGCCAAGTTCATACAAAGTTAATTATGTTCAGTGGAAAATAAATCTGTTGGCTCAGGCTGCTTGCTATCTGAATATTCAATCACTGTTTCATTATTGCTACCAAGTATTACTCATTAAGGGGATTTGTTTTAATTCATTTATCTAGTCCTTACTTGCACATGGTTTTGCTTTTTAAACCCAAAGGTTTCCTAGTATAGCATTTTTCATGTTTGAATTAGTTTTTGTATACAAGTTTTGCTTGATTTGTCTTAATTTGCAATAAAAGAAAATGTTTAAAACATATCTTGTCAGCAAGGGACGGGGCTCGTGGGACGGGGGGGGGGGGGGGGGGGGCCCGAACTGGTCTGCCCAGGGCCCTGCAGTTGCTAACACCGGCCCTGGTTATGCGCATTGTTATGGAATACGTTTCGATTTCCACAAGGAAATCTCAGCGAGATATATAGAATCCATATGAAATTGTACATATGAGGCAAGTGATGAATCTTTAAGGAGCTTGGATTTGAAATAGCTGTACACTATAAGAGATCAGATAGCTCACTTTTATGACTATCTGATGCCTCTTTGTCTCTTTATGAATTAAACATAAAATAAACTTTGTTTAAAAACTAATCATTAGTAATTTACTATTTTTGTTGCCACATTTATACTACTTTTTTGCTTGAGATATAGAATCCCAAACTGTAGCAAGATTCCATGCTCCCAATGCCAGGGATAAGTAGTGGCTTCCCCCATATCTATCTTAATAGCAGATAATGGAAGTTTCCGCCAGGAACTTGTCTAAACCTTTTTAAAACCCAGATATGCTAGCTGCTGTTACCACATTCTCTGGCAATGAGTTCCAGAGCTTAACTATTCATTGAGTGAAAAAAATGTTTCCTCCTATTTGTTTTAAAGGCATTACCATGTAACTTCATGAAATGTCCCCCAGTCTTTGTACTTTTTGAAAGAATAAACAATCAATTTATGTTTACCCATTCTAGTCCACTCAGAATTTTGTAGTCCTCGATAATAACCTCCCTCAGCCATCTCTTTTCCAAGCTGAAGAGCTCTATCTCTTAAGCCTTTCCTTATATTGGAGGAATTCCATCCCCTTAATCATTTTGGTTGCCCTTCTTTGAACCTTCTCTATTTCTGCTATATCTTTTTTGAAATATGGCAACCTTTCTTGGGGATCATGCATTTAGTTGAGTTTTTTGGGATATCCACAATGAATATGCATAAGATAAATTTGCATGCAAGAGGGGATTATGGTCTGTGCTTCTCTGTCAAAGGACTGTGTCCAGGATGGCTAGGCACATAATTGAACTGTGGAATTTGCTGTTGGAGGTTGTGGTCAAGGCAGCTAACATAGCAGGATTAGAAGTTTGGACAAGTTCCTGGAGGAAAGGTCCTTAGCAAATTATTAGTCAAGTATATTTGAGGGCTGTAAAAAATAGATCTAGGGGCTGATAGTCAGACCACAGGAGGCAGCTTGGCTAACTACTGTTGCTGGTGGTAAACCTGGATATTTGATGCCAGGTCGTTTCCAGTGACCGGCATTGAACATCCGGTTTATTTTTGGCTGATTTAAACATAACCAGCCAAGCCAATATTCAGTGCTGGCAGTTTAAGTTTATAGCAGCCAAAGACAAACCTGCTATTTGGGTGGCCAGATTTGGGCAACATAGAGGGGGATAATCAAACGGGGGGGGCCCATCTCTAAGGGTGCCCATCTCTAAGGACGGCCCCGTAAAGGGGCGGGGCAACCCGTATTATCGGGGACACCCAAATCATGAAATTTAGGTCGACCTTAGAGATGGTCGTCCCCAGTTTTCGGCAATAATGGAAAGCGAGGATGCCCATCTCAGAAATGACCAAATCCAAGCCATTTGGTCACGGGAGTAGCCAGCATTCGTAGTGCACTGGTCCCACTAACTGAATGGAAAAAGCCCTTCCCATACCGATCCAGAAAGTAACGGGCATGCATGAAGGAAATTGCATGCAAATGAGCTGCTCGCTGTTAGCTCATTTGCACACGATTTCCGGACATCCAAAATGTGGATGTTTCTGTGAGAACAACATCCATGCCTCCAACACCATCTTTATTTATTTGGATTTTGGATCACAAGTAGTAGCAATGGGATTTGAACCAGCCATCTCTAGATTGCAAGACCAGTGCTCTAGCCACTAAGCCACTTGGCCACTCTACTCCACTCCCTTAAATTTGGCCATCCCTGTGGGGGGCAGTTGAAGACATCCAAAATGTATGAAAGAAGGACGTCCATGCCTTTGTTATGCCTCCGCGGACACACACATACCTCCCCCTCCCCCCAATGACCAGGGTGTGGAGTAAAGAGGAGGAGTGGTGGACTGGCCTAGTGGTTAGAACACTGGTCTTGCAATCCAGAGGTAGCCAGTTCAAATTCCACTCCTGCTAGTTGTGATCCAAATAAACAAATAAAAAGGTTGTCAGAGGCATAGTAAAGGCATGGATGCCCTTCTCACAAAAACATCCACATTTTGGACATCCTCAACTGCCATCGAAAGGAAAGAGGCATAGCAAAGGACATACTCTAAAAAAAAGACAAAAGTTTTTGAAGTTGTTTTTTTCAGGGTGGGAGGTGGTTAGTGACCACTGGGGAAGTCAGGGGAGGTCATCCCTGATTCCCTCCGGTGGTCATCTGGTCAGTTCGGGCACCTTTTGATGCTTGGTCATGAAAAAAAATGGACCAAGAAAGTCAGCCAAATGCTCGTGAGGGACACCCTTCTTTTTTCCATTATCGGCCGAAAACGCCCATCTGTTAACCACACCCCCATCCCGCCTTCGGTACACTGCCAACACCCCCCCTTGAATTTTGGTCATTCACGAAAACAGTTGAGGACACCCAAAATCGGCTTTCGATTATGCCGATTTGGGCGACCTTAGAAGGATGCCCATCTCCCGATTTGTGTCGGAAGATGGGCACCCTTCTCCTTCAAAAATAAGCAGAATAGTTAGCTGGCGATACATTTAATATTCGTGGATGGCCAGTTATATTGTGCAAAAAAAACAGATAGCCGCTACGTGCTGACCACGAATATTCAGCTGCAGATAACTGGCTATCTCCCGCTGAATATTCACAGATAGCCGGTTAAGTGCTATTTAACCAGCCAGCCAGGAGTCATTGCTGGCCAGTTAAATACCGCTGAATATGGGGGGGGGGGGGCTACTATTTTGATCCCAACAAATACTTGTAACCCAGACTAGGCACTGTCAGAGACAGGATGCTGGGCTTGATGGATCTCGGTCTGGCTCAGTACGGCTTTGCTTATGTTCTTATGAGATGGGAGGGAGTTAAACATGGATAATTCCCCACTCCCACAGGATAACTACGAAGGGGGTCTAACGGAGCAGAAGTCACTGGTTTAAATGAGTGAAGAATTATTCTGTCAAAATTTGGAATGAGCTGGAAGATTTCTATACAGCATGACCATCTTCAGAAGCAAGAGCCTGCAAGAATGTGCCAAACTATCAAAGGCATTCCCTCACAGCAACTACATCTCTCTGAGGAGATAGAAGAAGCAGTTTATCAATGATAGGAAAGCCAAAACATCTGGATGAAATAACAAACAAATGCACTTTACAATTTTATCAATGCATATTCCAAGCTCTTAAGATTATTGGACCAGAGAAAAAAAAAAAAAAGCAAAGCCACTGGCGGCCTGATTCAGGGCTAAAGTCAGAATCTGCCAGGCTAATGGAATGATTTAGGGGCTGATGCAGTACAGTGTGCAAGGCATTGTGCAGGGCTAGCACAATTTTGTGGATGCACAGATGTAAAGCCTTGCGTTACACACCAACACACAGCATATTAATGGTAATGAGGATACTAGCTATTTTGTGCAAATGCAGAAAAGTACACAGAAGACTTAAAGGCTGAGCAAAACACCAGAGTTTTAAAACCAAATCTAAGGAGGCATAAAAGGTTAGCTCATTCTCCTGCAGTAGCATCTATGAGGATTTAATATCTATTTAGTTTTTGCTGTGAGGATACAAGACCTGCAACTTTTTTTGTGTGGCCTCCATGAAGAGAATGGGTAAAAAGAAAGACAATGGGGAGCTGTAAGCAACGAAGAGGGAAATACAGCTAGTGAAAGCATGTGTGGAAGAAAAATGGCTAAAGATGTTAAGAGAGGTGACAAGACCATTTTCAGAAATATTGGGGAAAGGAGAAATGATAGGAATGGAACTGCAAGACTAAAAGATACTGAGAATGGTTATGTGGAGAGTGAAGAGGATAAAGCGAACATGCTAAACAAATACTTCTCTTTGGTGTTCACAGAAGAAAATCCTGGAGAAGGAATATCTGCGAATGGAGTGGATATTGCGCTGTTCGTGGAGTAAAACATTTACAAACGGTTTGAGAATCTGAAGATAGACAAAGCTATGAGGTCCGATGGGATACATCCCAGGAAACTGAGGGAGCTCAGAGAAGTACTGGTGGGACCTCTTCAAGATTTTTTTTAATAGATCTTTAGAAATGGGAGAGGTTCTGCAGGATTGGAGATGAGCGAATGTAGTCCCTCTTCACAAAAGTGGAGACAGGGAAGAAGTGGAAAACTACAGGCAGGTAAGTCTCACGTCGGTGGTAGGAAAATTAATGGGTTACTGCTGAAAGAAAGGATAGTTAACTTTATAGAAACCAACGGATTACAGGATCTGAGGCAACATGGCTTTACCAAAGGAAAATCCTGCCAAACGAATCTCATTGACTTCTTTGACTGGGTGACTAAAGAACTGGATGAAGGACATGCACTAAATGTAATCTACTTGGATTTCAGCAAAGTCTTTGATATTGTTCCCCACAGAAGACTCATGAATAAGCTGAGAGGGCTGAACTTAGGACCCAAAGTGGTGAACTGGAGAGGAAACTGGTTGACCGACAGGCGACAGAGGGTGGTGATAAATGGAATCTGCCAGAGGAAATGAAGATGAGTAGTGGAGTGTCTCAGGGGTCGGTGCTGAGGCTGATATTGTTTAATATATTTGTGAGAGATATTGGTGAAGGGTTAGAAGGAAAAGTTTGCCTTTTTGTTTATGACACAAAGATAGCCAATACAGTGGATACCCTGGAGGGAGTAGAAAGCATGAGAAAGGATTAGAAGAAGCGTTAGAAAAATGGTCAAGGGTCTGGAAGTTAAAATTTAATGCCAAGAAGTGCAGAGTGAGGTGCTCAGGGTGCAGAAACGCAAAAGAGAGACACCAGATAGGAGGTGAGAGATTGGTAAGCTTGACTCAGGAGAGGGACCTTGGGGTGATGGTGTCTGAGAATCTGACAGTGAAGAAACAATGTGACAAGGCAATGGTCGTGGCCAGAAGGATGCTAGGCTGCACAGAGAGAGGTATAATCCAGTGGCGTTCCTAGCCTGGATGGCACCCGGGGCGGATCGCGGATGCGCCCCCCCCCCCCGGGTGCAGTGCCCCCCGCCTGCCAAATGACATCTTCTCCCCCGGCGAAATGACACCCCCCGGGTGCACGCTGCTGGGGGGGTGCCACGGCGCACGCCTGTGGGCTCCGACTTCACTAACTTCGCTCGTTCGCTGCAGCTCCCTCTGCCCCGGAACAAATTTGGAAGCAAAGCCAGTGCTGGGCGGACTTCTATGGTCTGTGCCCTGAAAATGGCAAGGATAAATCAAGGACTAGTATACATATAAAGTATCACATACAATGAATTTATCTTGTTGGGCAGACTGGATGGACCATACAGGTCTTTATCTGCAGTCATCTACTATGTTACTATCTTACTGTAAGAGCTAGGCTACTGAGAATACATGCCAAGGGCAGCCAAAGCTGTGCACAGATCTGAGCAGAAAAATCCTGTATCGGCACACATCTGTGCATGTGCTGGAATGCTGTTCTGCACATATTGACATTACAAAATTTTATGTGCAGTATATCATTTCAGCATATATGCAGATATGCGCCGATGCATGCTTTTCTGCCCAGACATGCACACAGCACTAACTGCCTTAGCGCAGAACCTCATGTGAATGCATCTATTGTGCTCTCCCTGATTAGCACACAAACGCAGGCCCTATTTGCATATAATTTGTTTACTGCATCAGTGAGCAACAATTTGGCATGATACTTTTGTTAGGAAGTCATATGCTAAGTCATCAGTGCACAGCTCTAATGCAAGCTTACTGTATGTTCCCCTTAGTTTGGGTGTTTTATGCACCCAGGTATGGCTTATAATACAATTATACTTTTATATCATAGGTTATTTTTGGATCTTATATGCCAAATGTAATTGAATTAGACAAAAGGTCCTAAAATCACTTTCTTAACACTTCTTATTATGGGTTGGTATTTCTTGCACAAAACCTGAGTGGTTCTAATAGTTCAATAAACGCACTGTAGTAATGCAGATCAAAAATGTTAATCTAGTTTTAAGGATAATGAATTGCTGAACAGTTTTCTTTGACTAATCACCTTTAGCCAAAAGAAGTGAGTATGTATCTGCTTCTAAATCCTTCTCTGAGAACAACATTCGGTTTGGTAAACAAACAGGAGAAATGAAGAAATTCCTCTAAACAGGCAGCAATCAGGAGTGGCTAAATGTGGAGGGAGGAGGGCTGGAGATCGGATGGGAGACAAATTCCATAACTGTACCGCAAAGATTAGTAGAAAAAAAAAAACCCCAAGTGAAACACTCAAGCCAGACAAAAACACTGAACACTATTACTGTGGAGAAAGCAAGCAATAGATTGTACACGTCTTTTTTTTTTTCACTAAATTATGAACACTAGCTGTGCTAAAAATATCCCACACCTCCATTTATTCATTTTTCTTTCATATCTGTTGATTTAGAGTGAGTACAGGAGTCCAGAGTCAATATCTGCCTGTAATTAGCATCCAGTTTAGTAACAAGTACAAACAACAGATGACTTAGAATAAGTATTTCAGGTGAGGTTGAAACACTGTCTATTGTCTTTGTCTGTCAAGATGCCTGAACTGGGAGGAGTTCAACGTCAAACACGATATGACAATGCAACTCAACAAGGGCCACACTATTAACATCCGTGACATAGATTTTCTGTTAAAAGGTTCAGAATTTCTGGTAGTCGATCAGTCAGAAGCTGTACTGCCGCTCACGTTAGCAGAATGACCCTGAGCCTCAGATCTCTCTGCACTGGAGTGTAGCGAGAAGTCCAGGGCTGAAATTCTATCCGTTTGACATCATTTTTAACATTATCTGATTACTGTCTGTGCCAAGCGACTGTGGTTTTATTCACCCACTGAAATCCACATAACTTGGCATAACGACTATAAATCAGCAGATGTATTAATCGTATAGGAATAATTGACTTGTAAAGCCAAATCTACAGCATTTGCATGCAGCAGTTAACAAGCACTGACCTGCAGAACTATTTCAGTGCATTTGCTTTCTGTGCATTTTTATTTGCCCCCTCCCCCCACCCGTATAATTCCTTGCAGCATTGTGCAATAACTGAAATTTAACTGCTTTATACTAAAGCAGTGTTTGTGCTCCATGTGGAGGGCTGGCTTCCATTCTGTTCCTGGAGTCAAACTGAAGAGAGACACAATGGGTGTGTTGTGCTGTGCGCTGCGCTGGTATGGTAAGTATGACAGCTTGGCATAGGAGGTGTGAGCTGCCTTTTTTTTTTTTTTAATATATATATATACCTTCACCACAAGCTCTGCACCACAAAGGCTCCGTGGTTCTGCGATCCCTAGATCGCAACAGTGAAATTCATTAGCAGTGTGAATCTAATTATGTTATATACATTTGTTATGATATGCTCAAATTAAACGAAGCACATTTTTCTTTTAAGAAAAATACATCCCTATTGCTGTGTGAATGCAGTGATCATGGTTCCAAATAAGCGCAAAATAGTATTTCTTTTTATTACCCATTACAAAAAAATAAATAGTGAAGCTACTATTAAACAATACATTTAAAAAAAAGATTTCCAACAACCTAATACAGTTGCCACCATTTAATAGACAAGGCTTTTAGTTTCATAAAAACATGCATGGCTTGCTTCGTTACTTACATCAGGCACTAGTCCAAGAAGGAGACAAATCTTTGCAAAAATAGACATACATATCTATTTATCTGCCTTACCTTTGTTCAAGTGAGATGCACAGAGACCCCAGTTCTGTGATCCAGTCCACCAAGCCGACTGGCCACAGTGGTTTGTAGGCTACTACTGTACGGAGCTCATCTGAACCGTACACCTGCTTCTTCAGCAGTGCTTGCTCAAAGAAAAGAGCAGGACAAAGGAGCAATGTCAGCCGAGGGCAACACCCTCCTTTTGGGTCACTAACTTTCACTGTGAGCAGCTAGTAAGCTGTTGAGATAACATTGCGGGCAAACCTTGCCTTTGCCAGACAAAAAAAAAAAAAAACCTGCTCCAGCGCCTGATAGCAGATACACAAGCCCTATCGCTCTGCATTCCACCTCCTCAGCTCAGCGCCTGGGAGAACGGCAGTCACCAGCGTGCCAGAATGGAAGCTTAAAGGCATTCCCGGCTCCAATAATTATCCACTTGTATGCCTGCTTCTTCTGTTTCTTCTGAATAGACTTTTTTTTCTTTATTCCAGAGAAAGCCCAGCATAATATGTCACACTGTTTTCCATAAGCAAAATGGCTGGTCCTTTCAACAGTACTGCAGACAGCTCATTGGGTTTCACTAGCTTTTTGTAGCCATGGCAACAACCAACAGACAGACATGTACAACAAGCATGGCTGACCATGTGCAGGTCACCAAGGCAGAATGTTAATTTCTGTCCATAAAACCACTCAGTTGTTCAGTTCTACAGAGGCAGTAACCGATTCAGGTGTTAATTCTGAATGTTTCATGAATGTTACCACACAATATAGTAATATAACACTCAGAGCTGGGACCTACTCTACCCTAGGTCCAAACAACCTCCCCCCTCCCTTCTATGCATATCCCCACACTACAGCACTACTCCCTTATTGTCTTAAACAAAATAACATCACATCAACTTGGAGTAACAAAACCTACACATAGTAACTTATTGAAAACTCTGTCCCCCACCCCCCTCCAGCCACTTGCCTTGTCAGCACTCAGCAGAGCAGCCATATTCTTCTAATCCCTTATAACTTGAGTCCCTGTAGCTCAGGTGACCACCCAGTGCTACAAAGTCTCTGACAACTCAACTAGGACACAGAGCATCAGCAGCTGAGGATTGGGAGGGCGTGAGCCTAGACCATGTGTTGCCTAACCTATTACTTACTCCCTCCCCCTCCATCCTTCTGATCCTGCTGCCTGCACTGCCACCCTCTCAAACCTTCAATGCCTAATCTAGAGACCTGAGGTGAGTGGGCCCAGAATCCCATTAATATCGACCTTGAGACAGGCTCTCAGATTTGTCAATAACACTGAGAGCTGGAACCCATTCCACCCTAGGTCCCCTCCCCCTCTCTTCCATGCCTATCCCCACACTATCGCATTACTCTATTGTCTTAAACAAAAGAACAGCACACCAACTTGGAATAACAAAAGGTCGCAGCTTCATTTATTAATACAAATATGGCAATAAACAAGTCAACCCAAGCTACATATAATATCTTCTTGACAACTCTGTTCCCCTCTCCCCCAATCCACTCATCTTGTCAGCAGAGCAGCCAAATTCTTCCATGATGTCACACAGAAGCACTCAGCCCTGCCCTAGACAGGAAGAACCAATGGAGCAGGCATGGACCTCCATGCCTATTTACCATGGTCACCAGACCCAATAGTTAATCTCATAGCTCATCTCTTATGAGCACAAGTCCCTGTAGCTTGGGTGACTGCCACCGGGGACCAACATCAATTTCTGCTGTCCCCACCCCCACAAAGAACTCAAAGCTGTGGCCTACCTGGGACACTCACAAGCAAACAATGCTCGATGGCATCCTATAGATCAATGAGAAACAAGTCCCAACCAATATCTGATAGGTGTAGTAGCGCTTTAGAAATGTTAAGTAGTAGTAGGTAGTAGTAGGTGAACCCCATCCTGCTCAAATAATCCTGCACATCTGTGATCCACCCAGTTGTTCCTCAGTTGATGGTCACCCCTCACTGCCAACCAAACACGAATCTGTCTATTCACCTTGGACAATCCTCAAGTCCATATCTTTATGTCCAAGCACCATGGTCTGGGAATAATATCCAACCACCCACCTGGGTTGCAGGGTACCAGGCCAGAACCAGCCTCAAATAATCTTTGAAGGTATCAATAAATATCTTGCCAGACCAGAGATCCAAATCATTCCCACCAAGGTGAAGGATAGGAGGTCAGGATGGCACAGTCTGGAACTGAGATTATATAGAAGTGACAATAGTTGGCACCAACATATGCCTCGCTCCCCCAGCCAGGAAATCCTCACTCCCTGCCAAGCCAAGATGTAATCCACCCGGTTGGAGAACAGCTTGATGGCCAAAAGTGATCAATTATCCAAACAGAGAAGACCTGGCAAGCCACATCTGCAAAACGACGATCTAGCCAAGGTCAGGGAGACATCACATAATAGAAGAAATAGAGAAAGCCAAACACCAACATGCCACCCAACTTGGAATTGAGCAACAGGCTCATAGAAAACAAAACAAAAAATGAAGGACCACTCTCACCCTGTAAGTCAGCATTGATTCTAAGGTACACCAGTTTCCTTTTTTTTTTTTTAGTTCTGTTCTTGATAAATGTATCCTGTGTGTGCACTAGAAGACCATCACCCTATATGCTTGACAGCCTCCTCTCCCAGGCCGGCCGCATCAGCACTAGCATTCATCCCAATATAAAAGAAATTATTATTATTATTTGTTGCATTTGTATCCCACATTTTCCCACCAATTTGCAGGCTCAATGTGGCTTACATTGTTCCGTCATGGCGATCGCCATTTCTGGAGTGAGAGGTACAAGTGGTATAACATTAAAGATCATGATTGATGTAGTAGATTAGGCAGTCAAGTATAAAGAGATCGTATTCGCAGTTGGGGATAGAGTGGTATTGCATTAAAGTTCATTCGTGGTAGGATTGACCTTGGTAGTCGAGTATACAGAGTTAGGTTTTATCTAGTTCAGGCTTGAGTCTCGTTGTACAAAGTGCACAATCCTCTCCCCGATAGCAACTAGGGCCTTCTTGAGAACTGCTGAAAATTGGTCAAAGCTGAACCATCCAAATGCACCAGAAACAACGTCCCACCAGGAGGACAGATTCACAAATAGTGGGCAACCAGCGATACCAAGCATGTTTCTATGCTTACTACCTTTTTCAACACCACTGTCTGACCTCATCCTGTGTGGTCCATCTTAGATCATGCAATGCGCACTCACAAAGTGGCATCATGCAAAAACCACATGCTCACACCTCAGGCCTCCACTCCTGGCAGCTTCCTTAGTTTGAGATACTATCCCACCCACCCTCAAGGCTCCGAAAAATGCCAAAGAGTAGGCAACCTTGAATAAGGAAGCCTCATAATCTGAGTATACCACTTGCGACAAGGCTCGCAGTAAGGAGACCAAGATAGCATGAGTTATCGGTCAGCAAATATTCTGGATCATAGGCTGGATGTGCTCCCAGCCCAAAAAATACAACATTGGGTTTCCCCACCCTTTGGCTCTACTGAAGAATATTGCAAGAATATTCACGAAGCAGCAGAGCACAGCACGAACACAGATAAGTGGTTTTGATTCTTATTGCATCGCTCAAAGATTTTTGCCAATGATTACTTTTTCACTGTGAGCTAATAGCTTTTTTGGCAGTTTTTCCGGTGAATGCAACCGAGATTAGCCACAGTAGTATGAGGTTTTTCCTCTCAATTCTTGAATAAGATATATGCGCATAGCCGCAGTGGTTTGTAAGTGTGTATAAGTGATTCACATTGTGTTTAGTTGTTGAACGGAGGTAACTGTGAATCGGATCTATTTTTGGAGTACATCTACTGAAGAATGCAAATCCTTGGTGCATCACCACACCTTTAGCTTACCCCTTGTTGCTTACTAAAAAGCACATACTCAGTCATAAGCCTATCCCCAACTGCCCTTCCATTCCAGCCCTTACCCTGCAAGAATGCAGTGACAGCAGAATAGCCAGACAGGTAAGAAGCCCATGTAGATCACGCCACCTAATTCTTCAATATCATTTCAATTGGATCTGGCCAAGATTCCACAGGTGTACTAGCACCTGAGTTTTCTCTTTTTCTGCATCTTGTCCCAATGCCCAGAAACAGTTGAACTGCAAATGAGTTAAGGTATCGACGATTGTGTTCACTGATCTTGGAACATGTCACACCCTAATAACCAGGTTAAGTTGAAACATCTCAAAACCAGCTCCCTTGGATTAGCCTTTACAGGGTTGGGGGATGAGCGGAGGAGGAAAGTCATCACCAACCTGAACCAGGCTTTGTTCATCATCAAATTCCCAGCACAGATGCACACCTCCTCCATATCCTCACTTGCTGCCTCCAGCACTGGATCCATTATGAAGCCAAAGTTACCTCCGAGGTGCTTTAAATAGTCTGACTCTTCACCTCACCTACCCCTGACTGCCCAGCCCGCCTGACCAGTCCCACCTTCTAGTTGGCCCTGTATACCTTTGATTAGTCAAATAGCCTAGACCATGTGTTGCCTAACCTATTGTTCATCCCCTTTCCCCTCTGTCCTTCCTGATCCTGCTGCCCATATCGCTACCTTATCAAGCCTTCAGTGCCTAGCCTACAAACCCAGGTGAGTGGGCCCAGCCTACCATTAATATTGCCCTTGAGACAGGCTCTCGAGCTTGTCAATTCTAGGAGACAAGAATACATGCAGAATATTATTCGAAAATGGAGACACTTTCTAATGCTATGCAAATTACCATCTGAACTGAACATTTGAAGTTCATTGGAAATATATTGTTTGTTTATGCAAAGATGGAGAGGTAATGCAGCATGGGGAAATATAGATAAATGATAATAAGCAAGTTGGTTTCTTGTCTGATATAGTGGAATTATGAAATGTGAAGTTGAACATAAAGCCATTTCAATGAAATAATTCTTCTGTGAATAATATATGAGCCTGCACTTTCCACTACTAATCAATGAAAATAGATTTGTTAATACTTTACATTTGTTTAAGCTGTAACACCATTCTATAAAGTGGGTGCTAACATTTATGTGTAAATGAGTAGAACTCTGGCATACACATGCACATATGCACGCATTTGCACACAAATGTCAAAATCCACCTAAGTGCTACTCTATAAAAAGGCACATAAATGTAGTGGTGCATAGTTTGAAGGTACGCATACACATGGACGGAGTCTGGACAGAGCATGGGTGGGGTGCATAGTCATGTGTGCAAATTATAGAATACTGTAATTTAAGTTTGATCACTTACACTAGCACTATGGCTGGTATAAGTGTTTGCTTCTAAATTATAGATACATAATATCAGTGGGGCAGTGACGTGGAGGTGAGAGAAGGAGCGGCTGCAGAGACTGCGTTGTAAGACTCGGGCATTTGCGAATGATTTGGGCTGGGTTTAAAAACATTTATCGCTTCTTTTCTTTTTGTAGCGGCCACTGCTGCTCAACAGGAGAAGCAGCAGCGTCCGGACAGCATTACTACTGGCATCTGCGGGTGGCGATGGGGTTTGATGCACCGGGGGGGGGGGGGGGGGGTGTAGATGTACTTCGGGTGGGAGAGGGGCATGTTTGATGTGCCTGGGGGGGTGTTTGATGTGCCGGTGGGGGGGGGGGTTCTGTGGTGCCGCGCTTGTAGGTTTTTGATGCGCTGTTTCCCTACTCCTCCCCCTGCCTGGGAACCAGCTGTTAGTGACGTCATCCTGGCTATGGAGCCTAGCTCAGCAACTCCAGGAGCCACGGACACAGGCAGTCCCACATTAGAACGTTGGTGGTGAGAATTATTATATAGGATGTTTTACTTGTCATGCTGATATTGTATAATGGAATGAAGGCACCTACTTTCCTTTATAAAACTGGGACCTCATAGGCACCCTCCAGGCACCTAAAGATAGGTGTGTTGTTATAGAATTGCCCTCATAATAGGCGTAGTTCCCAAATCCATTCCAAATTAAAATGATTCTTCTGCCTCATCTTTTCTTTCCACTCTCCTCTGACAACCTCTGACAAGCCCAAATCAAGGTCCTTTTCTGTTACCAAACTTTGTCCTGTACGCAACTATTAAAGGGTGAGGAGGCAAGGTACTTGCAACAAAATCCGGATAGGTACATACCTGGATGCCAATTGAAGTCTACTCAAACTGGTTATTATCAATTCCCTCTTGTGCATTTGTGAAACATGGCTGGGCAAGATACTGGGCATTCTTTCTGAAGCAGTGCATGCAAATCTACCTCATGCATATTCATTGTGGATATCCTGAAAACCAGATAGCGCTAGAGAGTGCTCCAAGATTAGCTTGAGAACCACTGATCAAGAGTGTGATGGCTCAGCCACTGTTCCCCCTAAGCTGAGCAGGAGCCCTCCACCTATAGTCCCGCCAGTGGGGGATACTGTTTCACTATCCCATTTTCAATAGTGAGGGCCAGGCAAACTCTGCAGGACTCCAGACAGCCTGTCTGTACCTAGTGATAGAAAACACAATTTTGATGCATCTCCCCCCACTGGCAGCAACAATGCCGTAGCGAGGGCGGCTGACACCCGGGGCGGGTCGCCGCTGCGCACCCCCCCCCGGGTGCAGCACGGCGCCCCCCTCCGGAGCGTACCCTCCCCCCTGGAGCACATTCTTACTTGAATTAGGAAGCGAGGGGCGGGCAAGAGGGCCGATCCGCCCCCGAGTGCACGTCGCTGGGTGCTGCGTCGGCTCCGCTGGTTCCCTGCTCTCTCTGCCCCGGAACAGGAAGTAACCTGTTCCGGGGCAGAGGGAGCAGGGAACCAGCGGAGGTGACACCCCCCCCAGTGGCGTGCAACCGGGGCGGACTGCCCCACTGCCCCCCTTCCTACACCACTGGGCAGTAATGCAGTTGGAGGAGGGAACAGTGATGGCTCCTGTATGGTGAAATGGATTGCCTGTAGACATAGGAATGGAGCAAAGTTACCTGGGCTTCCAGAAGTTAAAGGCATGGCTATTCTCAAAGTGTGGGTGAAGAGATATGTAGGAACACATCCAGTGTGATTGTTTTCAGTGTTTATATTTTGTTAGTATTCTTCTTTAGTGGATGTAATCTATTGAGTTAATGTTTAAACATCGCCGTTTGCATTTTTTAAAACCCCTGTCGCAGTGTTTAAATCATCCAAATATATTCAGCACTGCTGTACATATAGTCAGCAGCACTGAATATATGTTTTGGCACTGAGCTGTTTGTAGATTGATGACATTTTTGGCCACTGTCCATATGGCTATGATGTTTAATTTGATGTCCTAAATTAAACTACTAACCTATATGGATAGTAGCTGAAAATTGCCACTACCTGTACACTTACCCTGCACTCTTGGAACAATACAGATAGCACCAGGATGAAATACAAGACTTTCCAGTGCTACTATACACATGGGGGGGGGGGGGGGTGGAATTTATAAATGGCGCCAAAACTTGGGTGCTGAAAAAAATTCAGCTCTAAATGCTATTCTATAAATGGGGCATACCTTATATAGAATAATGCTTAGGTACGGATTCCATGCCTAACGTTTGGGTGCTGGACTAATGTTGGCACCCAAGTTAGGCAAACTGGCCAAATTCTGAAATTCCACGTGCAAAGTTTTGGAACCCCCCCTGACATGCCCCTGGCCACTCCCCTTTTCAGATACATGCTAGAAAAGTTGGACAGCTAGATGCATGTGCAACTTTTAATCAAAGCCAATGAACTGCAATAATTAGTTATTAGTGCCCAAGTACTGCTAGTTAAGGACTTGTTAATGATAACAACAGCCATACTGGGTCACCAATGGTCCATCTAGCCCAGTATCCTTCTTCCAACAGTGGCCAATCCAGGTCACAAGTACCTGGCAGAAACCCAATTAGTAGCAACAATCAATGCTACCAATCCCAGGCAAGCAGTGGCTTCCCCCAAATTTAGTTGCTGCTGCTCCTACCACAACTACTAATCATTTCTATAGCACTACTAGATGTACACAATGCTGTACACATTATACACAGGTGCTTTCTCTGTTGCTAGTGGCTTGCAATCTAAGCTTTGTTTTTATATCTGGGGTGATAGAGGGTTAAGTGGCTTGCCCAGGCTCACAGGGAGCTGCAGTGGGAATTGAACCCAGTTCCCCAGGATTGCAGTCTGTTGCACTAACCATTAGACTATTCTAATGCACTCTTATTTGTAATAACTGTAAAAATATTCTTCCGTTATTATGATTGCTTTGATATTCTATGTACCCATCTGTATCTATATTTTGAAATTCTTATCCTATAATGTGTACATGTTGCTGTAACATTTTGTGAGCCACATTGAGCCTGCAAATAGGTGGGAAAATGTGGGATACAAGTGCAGCAAATAAACTGAGTGAGCGTCTTGGGAGCATGCCCAAATTTTGACACACAACTTTGGGTGTGATATATAGAATCCGGGGGATAGAGGCGAATTCAATAAAGGTTGCCCAAAGTTAGGCACCGGGATGATGTGCACTAAGTGAGAATTCTATAACAGCAGTTCCACACAGAACAGCCTTTATAGAATATTAGCTTAGTGCTCATTTCGTGCCTAACTATGGGCATGAAATCCATAGAAACCACACAAGGTGGAGGAACAAGAACACCATTATGTCGACTAACAAACAAACAAGAAAAAAGTAGAGGGTCTGATGGAGCTTCCAACCATGGCTGATGATGGAAAAGTCTTTTATTGTAGCTAAACAATCACAAAGGCTTGACTGTACTTGACTCGACATTGTGCCATAGTTCGGCATTTCTGGCTGCATCAGGAGTCTATGAAATTACATGTACAGCAATATTAGGCACATAGTTTCAATCATAGGACAAGGGTAATGTATCTTTAAAGGTTACAAAATAAAATCCTATATAATAATTTGCTCTATGAACATTCCATGCAGCTGCCTGTGACCGTGCCTCGCTTCTGATTGGCTGTGCCAGGCAGCTTCATGGAAAAGAAAAAGAAAGGACTACCGAGACTGCCGCCCTCCCAAACTGCCCTCCCGAAATCGCCAACCTCCCTACCCCCCTCCTCCTTTCTCCTTCATCCTCTTACCGGGGTCCTGGTGGCACCAGTGAAAGGCGAGCAGGCTCGCCGAGTCTGCTGCCTTCCCTTCTCTTCGCTGTCAGCTCTGACTCTGGTCCCGCCCTTGCGGAAACAGGAAATGAGGACGGGACCAGAGTCAGAGTTGACAGCGAAGAGAAGGGAAGGCAGCAGACTCGCCGAGCCTGCTCCCTCTTCACTGCTGCCGCCGGGACCCCGGTAAGAGGGAGGGAGGGGAGAGTAGCAGAGGGGGGTTGGCGATTTTGGAGGGGGGTGACGTACATGTAGGGAGATGGGCGGGGCCAGTGTCGGGGAGGGGTGCGGGTGGAGGCATCGCAAGGATGTGTGTGAGACTGAAAGAGGGGGTCTGGAACTCGGGGAAGGAAGGAGGGGGGGCCTGGAACTCGGAGGGGGAAGGGAGGGAGGGAGGGGGGTCTGGAACTCAGAGGGGGAAGGGAGGGGAAGGGAGGGAGGGGGGTCTGGAACTCAGAGGGGGAAGGGAGGGAGGGGGGTCTGGAACTCGGAGGGGGAAGGAAGGGAGTGAGGGAGGGGGTCTGGAACTCGGAGGGGGAAGGGAGGGGGTCTGGAACTCGGAGGGGGGATGGGGGACTGGAACTCGGAGGAAGGGAGGGAGGGGGGATGGAAAGAGGGGGGATGGGGATGGGGGGAGGGAGGGGGGACTGGAACTCAGAGGATGGACAGAGGGAAGGAGAGCGACAGAGGGAGGGAGAGAGGGAGAGGGGCCCTGGAACTCAGAGGAGAGGGGAGGGGGGTCTGGAACTCAGAGGGGGAGGGGAATGCACCACCTGTTAAAAAAAAAACACAATCAGGCCCGTACAGAACACCTGGAAACTTATGGACAAAGTGGTGAGTTGCAGGGGAATGGGAGAGCGGAGGGAGGATGGCATGGAAATTGGAGGGGAGGAAAGGGGGCCGTGGGAGGGGACAGAGGGAGAGAGCGAGGGGGGGATAACCTTGCTAGCGCCCGTTTCATTGCATACAGTAATGGGCCTTTTTTTACTAGTAAAGAATAAAATGCATGAATACAACAACAGATTAAAAGTAAACATCTGCACTTAGACGTTTTACAAACATGAAGAGGTGATAAATATACATCTCTATATAGAAGGTGATAGACTTAATAAAATATATAACACACTGTAAAAAACAACATTAAAAAGATAAGAACTATCTGGAAAAAATATATATGTCTTATTACATTACACAACATCAAACATATAAATGACAAGTGACCGACTCACCTGCAAATGTGCAGTAAAGACTTCCCTCTCTGTTCCGCCCTCGCGTCAAGACATGATGACATCAGAGGGCGGAACAGAGAGGGAAACAGACGCTGCTGCTGCCGCTGGAGCCTGGAGACAAAGCAACATCGCTGGCGCACCAACCTCTACCTCCCTCCCATCCCCAACATCGTCGCCGCCGCCTCTCCCGCCCTCCTCCGTATCGGGCCCCCTGCACTGACATGACAGCGCTTGTCACCTCCGTGTGGAAGCGCTGCAGGTAGCAGCAGAGCGATCTGCTGCTGCCTGCAGCGCTTTCACACAGAGGTGAGAAGTGCTCTCATGTCAGTGCAGGGGGCCCGGCACGGAGGGGGGAGGAAGCGGCGGCGAGGAGGGTAGCTGGACATGGGGGGAGGGCAGGGGGGAGAGAGGAAGGTTGCTGGACATGGGGAGAGAGCAGGGCAGAGAGGAGGGTTGCTGGACATGGGGGGAGGGCAGGGGAGAGAGCAGGGGGGGAGGCCAAGGGAAAGAGGAAGGTTGCTGGATTTGGGGGGAGGGCAGGGGAGAGGGGAGGGTCGGTGGACGGGTGAGGCCAGGGGAGACAGGAGGGCTGCTGGACATGGGGGGAGGGTAGGGGAGAGAGCAGGGTTGCTGGACATGGGGGGAGGGCATGGGAGGGAGCAGGGTTGGTGAACGGCGGGGGGGGGGGGAGGCCAAGGGAAAGAGGAGGGTTGCTGGATGTGGGGGGAGGGCAGGGGAGAGGGGATGGTTGGTGGACGGGGGGGAGGCCAGGGAATACAGGAAGGCTGCTGGACATGGGGGGGGAGGGCAGGGGAGAGAGCAAGGTTGCTGGACATGGATCGGGGGAGGGGAGGGCAGGGGAGAGAGGAGGTTTGCTGGACATGGATGGATGGAGTTGAGAATTATTACATTTTGCAAAACACAAATCTCGCCTGTTTTAACGGGCTTAAGGGCTAGTATATCATAAAAGCTGTTATGAAACAAAAATCCCATATGTGGCTTAGGAACTGATGGAAAACTAAAATGATTTTGGCAAAGTGGTCATTAAGGGACACAGGAAATTGCGAGTAAAATGACTATCCTTGGGAATGTAAATCAGGGGTTGTGATGACTGTAAAACATTCAAACAAAAGGCAAGGTCACAGTGCTGTAAAACAGAATAGCAAAGATGTGTAAAAAACGAAATAACAAATAATGTGTACAAAAATAAGTATAAACCTAAAAATATTAATATTAAAGAGGCAGAGTTAGTGACACAGAAAAAATGGATAGTGAACAACGCTGTTGTAAAAAGCTAAAACGAAGTGAGTGGTGCTGAAGTAAAAAAAGAGGAACAATATGGTTCCAAAAATGGAGAAAATGGAAATGATGTAGAAAATGAAAACCGAGACACACAAGAATTGAAGAAAATTGACTAAATGAGGTAAAGTGGAGTGAGCTCAATTTTGGAACAGCATAAACACATGAGCTGTGCTGAAAAGGCTTGAGTGCTGACGGTGATTAAACACGGTGCGGTCATAAAATATTACAGAGATCTGTGCAAAGAGGACAAGGATACATACCTTGGCAGCAAAACGTATGGAGTGCAGCCAAAACATCTACCAGAGGTAGTGAGAAAGTGAGTCCCGGCATTGAACAGTCTTTAAATACTGAATGTAACAGACCTTTGCACCAGCGTTGGAAGCTCCGTCAGACCCTCTACTTCTTTGTTGTTTAACTGTGGGCATAGTCAATAATGCCTGCCAGAGGCCGGTGTAAAGGATTGTGCCCAACTAATGGCAGGCATGAAAAGTAGGTATTCTATAACCTTGCACCTAATTTCCAGGCACACACCCATGCCCCTACTATGGCCATGCCTACTTTGGAATTGAATTCAATGGAAATTAGACATGGGAGTTATGGCATAGGGTTGAAGACATTTTTGCATGTAACTACTAATAGGTGCCAATTAGCACTTCTTGAGGTCAATTGACTGAGCCTTAGCACCAATTAAGAGTCATTAAACCTATTAAGTTATTCGTAGAAATGGAAACCACACACGGAAATCTGAACCTAACTTTGGGCACCATATATAGACTCTGGGAGATAGTGCTGCTGAAAATTCTCAGATAGGGCACTTGTATATATGAAGGGCAATTCTATAACTGGGTGTCCACATATCCTTGCCACTAATGCGTGTAAATGTCGTGGGTAAGTGTACACCGTACATGTGCAATAGCAGCAAAGCGACTAAGCGCTATTCTGTAATGGTGTATGTAAGTGTCATAGCATATAAATGCAAGGGGGCATTCATAATGGTGGAGCGTGGGAGGGGCATGAGAGGTACTGCTATTTACACATGCAGTTTTCAGAATACTGTAAGTTATGTGCATCTTTGCCGCATCAAGGTACCCACAGTTATGCCAGGTCTATGGCTGGTGTAACTGCAGGTGTGTGCATGTAAGGTGCGCTGATGCTGGGTTACATTAGTATTCTATAATGAAATCAGGGCACTCAGGTGCCATTATAGAATAGGCTTTCACTTCACAACATCGGAGTGGCTAAAAGGAAATGCCATTTATGGAACTGCCCCCTTAACATTTGTTACTTTTACTTTTACCAAATTAATAATTTCACCAATTTTTACTATTTTTACTCAGTTACATCAGATGTGTGCACTTCTGATGAAGGGCCTTGTGCTGAAACATGACCATGTTGAGTCTTGTTTCCTCAGTTGTGAGTCTCATTTCAGAGTATATTGGAAGCATGGACCGTTCCTCTATATATGGATTTTTTGGTGAACAAATTGAAGTAATAACTTCACATCTATTGGACTCTGTTTTGTTGGACCTCACTACACTTTCATCTCTTCCACTAGCATAACCTATTCCCTGTCTCCATGGTGGGGAGGTACCACCAATTACCTCTCTCTTGGGGGGGGGGGTAGAGGTGCAATCATGTGTTCCTGCTCTCTGAGGAGTGCCATTACCAACCCCTCCCAGGATGCCACCTGCCGCAGATCCAGCCCAGGTTCTAGTGGACTGGTGAGGGGAATCAATCTGCTGGTTGAGCTGACCAGTCCACTCTGTGAATCAGGAAGATTTTTCTCTGAGGTACCTGCATCTCTAGAGTACCATTTCATTCCTACATATAAAGGAGCTGAAAACTGATATAATGAACCCAAACCACTCCAGAACTCATAGTTTCAAAATAAAGTCCATTTGCATACAAGACGGGAATAATTGCAACAATCACATCCATGGGCAAATCACACAGAGATGTAGATAGTTCTTGAACTACAATAAGATTAGCAGCAATTATTATTCCTTCTTTCTGAGCTGCCTGAACCAGTTTAAACTTTACAGACTCATTCCAGGGCTAATGTAATAAGCCATGTATTATTGTGAGCTAAGCTTCAGTGCACAGAATTCTAAAACAATCACTAAAACATCTTATGCTCTCAATGCAGTTAAACTAATGGCATGCCAATGACCATAATGTAATAAAGTGTACGCTGACAGAAAACACAGAGGTACCACTAGGGATCAGGTGCCCCCGTTTTCCACGATCATGAAGGGATGAGAAAGATGCTGCCTTACACCTCCCTAGACTGGGTAAGAATTATTGGTCCAGGGGGCCCAGTAGCATGGAGGATCTCTGCTCGAAGGCCTCCCTGTGCTGGGTGCCTGGGTCCAGGATTCCTAAGCCATTAGTGTACTGGGTCAGATAACCTATGTCGAGTCCTCTGAGGTAAAGTGTTGACCTTCATCTCATATGACCCTGCCACTCCCACATTGATCTTTTTGAGGTAAAGATTCTGCACCAAAGGGAAAGTAAAAAACAAAACACTGCACCAAAATTTAGTGCACTTGTTTACATCAGGAGCAATTCCCAGTTTGTTGGGTTTGTACACAATCTGCACGCTGACCACACTATAGTGCAATGGGTTTTGCTGCAGATTTTTCTGTACATCGGGAGTAAATTGAAAATGAACAACTTATTACATCGGCCCTACAGTAAGCATTTCCCAGTCCACTTCAGGCAGCTGTCAAGTTGCTGTTTATATGAACTAACTGGTAGCACTAGAATTTGATACAAGTTCTCAAAATGGCCAGGAACTTCCAGCATTCAGGGTCTGACACTTCTAGTACCTTGGGTTGGAATAATGAATTATGTGCTCAGAGTCATCATATTCTTAATCCTACAAGAAAGTGGGACAACTGCAATCTTCCAAGTTGTATGGGAGTTTGCAAATGGCCCAGTGTTTAAAAGCATTTATCCATGTAGCAGCACCTGCTATGAAGAAAAATAAAGGCATTGTATTTAGCTCATGCTTTTTCAGTAGTAGTTCAAGGCAATTTGCATTCAGGTACAGTATTTCTCTGTCCCATGAGGCCTTATAATCAAAGTGAAGCAGAACTCTCAGATAATGGGGCTGAGGGATACCCTGGAGGCCAATGCACAAACAAGTTAGTTAAGGTCTGTGTCTAAATCACATCAAATCTCCCATAAACCTTCTTTCCCAATGTAGAAACTATGAAAGAATCCCCTAATGGCAGGTGTTATTATTAGTATTCATTTTTTTCTTTTTTCATTTATTAAACTGTATATTCTGCACTTATCCAGAGCGAAGTACAAAACAACACACATAATGAAAATACATCTAAGCAAGAACATACTGTAAGTACATAAAACAGTCAAAAAGCAATACAGAAATCAAGTCCACTGGAGCCTGAAATCAAATAGGCGGGTACAATACAGTCAGAGAAAAACGCTGCACCGAGACTGTTCTGAAATATCATTGGGCACTCCAGAAATGTAAAAGAAGGACTAGAAAAACAATAAGGCAACTAGTCCATAAGAATAAAGTAAAATTGTTGCAAAAGGTATCAAAAAGTTTCAAAAGGTGTTTAACTCTTGGTCTCCTCTGAACATTGTTGGCTCCTTCTAGATCATACATCCTAAATAATAATTCTCACCACCAACATTCCATGCGTCTGCCTGCCTGTGTCCGTAACTTTCTTCACAGATGGGCTCAGAAGCCCCGAGGATTGGCGGTGGGAAGGGGGCTCGAGAGGGTCGCGGCAGGGAGTCCAGGGGTCAGGAACTCCGAGGGGGTCGGGAAATCTGAGGAAAGGGGGTCTGCAAATCGGAGGAAGGGAGGCAGGGAGGTGAGGTCTGGAACTCGGAGAGAGGGAGGGGGTCTGCAAATCGGAGAGAGGGAGGTGAGGTCTGGAACTCGGAGAGCGGGAGGGGTCTGGAACTCGGAGGGGGGGTCTGGAATTTGGAGGGGGGAGGGAGGAGGGTCTGGAACTGGGGAGGGAGGGAGGGGGGTCTGGAACTTGGAGGAGGGGACAAGAGGGGAGGAGGGAGGAAGGGGGGACACTGGAACTGGGTGAGAGGGATGGGCCCCAGGCACACACACTCTATCTCACAGACACACTCACAGCCAGTCTCACTCTCTCTGTCACACACACACATTCGCAGATTCACTCTTTCTCTCTCACACAGTCACTCTCACACACACTCTCTCAAACATACACACTCTGAGGAAAACCTTGCTAGCGCCCGTTTCAATTGTGTCAGAAATGGGCCTTTTTTTACTAGTCTTTCATATTCTTGACTGACTAGATATTGTGCTGTATATCACATACAAGGTGGTTCTCTTTATCAGTCTTTCACTGTTATCTTTGTAAGCTCTTTGAGCAGGGACTGTCTTTCTTCTATGTTTGTACAGCGCTGCGTATGCCTTGTAGCGCTATAGAAATGCTAAATAGTAGTAGTAGTAGTAGTATCTTACAGGCATAGGTTAAGCCCAGAACTTCTCTTCTTTCACTCTCTTTTGTATGTAAACAGACCTTCTATGTCTCACTCGCATTTTCTGCTCCTCTTTTCATGGGGCTCTGTGTAGTCCCTTTCTCTTAGATTAGGCCCTACCTCCCTTCTCTTTCAGGGTCTCAGCAGTCAACAACTCCACTACTCTCCAGTGTCCAATCCTTTCCCTGATAAGGACTGTTTGCTAGCAGCAGCATTACTCTTTCTCTGTCATCTGTGGATCAGGATCTAATCTCCCCAATGATCCATCACTCCTCTTCTCTTTGGTACTCTGCACCTTAGGGGACAGCCATAGATCTCACTGATAACCCTCAATTATTTAGTCTGGCCTCTCTGCTTTCCGTATGCACCAAGGGAACAGCTGTGGATCAGATTGGCAACCTTTCCTTTCCCCTTAGCCCTTAGAGCAGTGGTTCCCAAGGCTGTCCTGAGGGGAATCCCAGCCTGTCAGGTTTTCAGAATTCCTGCTATGAATATTCATAAGTTATATTTACATGCAATAATATTCAGTGTGGGTATCCCGAAAACCTGACTGCTTGGATTCCTCCAGGACAGTGTTGGGAACCATTGCCTTAGAGCAAGGAAGCAAGGCTCAGTGGAGCTCCAGAGTGGAAGAGGAAATCCAGCTCCTTCCTGAACTCAGAGTTTCATACTTCCCTCTAAAAGCCACAGCTTCAATTCTACTGGGATGCTTTCCTGGAACAGACCATAATTAGCACTTTTCTGGAGCAGGAGCCCAGAATGTTCTTCCTGCATCTACATAGGAAAGTGCATTTTTGCAGCCTGCTATGGAAGTTTGTACCTGAGGCAATAGAGGTTTAAATGACTGGTCTAAGATCATAAGGAGCAGCAGTGGGAGTTGAACCTTGGTTAACCTGATTTCATTGATACTCCCTGCTTTAACCATGAGGATACGCCTACTCTTCCACTTGCTAGCCAGGGCCAGTCAGTGATTTTCAGTGGCATTATCTGGATAATGTCACTTCAACCAGAAAAAATATATCTATATAATAGTCATAACAGTGGTGTAATGTTCTTTTAAGGAGGGAAAAGCCTCAAATAATGATAGAATACTCCTTTGTTGATTGCTCTTTCAACATTAGGGAGGTCCCTCTATTCATCATAGGCTCAAAACTCGGGCCGAAGTTGGGCCGTGGACAGCAATATGAGACTGTACAGCTGGAGAGATAAGTGAACCCCATAACATTAGCAGAAAGCAGAATTGAGTTTTTCGGGGTACCTTGTGTGGAGGAGGGAAGTTTTTGAGTCTATGATGAATAGAGGGAACTCCCTAATGTTGAAAGAGCAATCAACAATGGAGTATCCTATCATTATTTGAGGCTTTTCCTCCTTAAAAGAACATTACACCACTGTTATGACTATAATATAGATATCTTTTTTCTGGTTGAAGTGACATAAAAGTGATATTCTATAAGTTCTGGATGGGTGTTTAGATTTTCTAGATAATGCCAGTGAAAATCATTACAATGCACTCTGGCACTATCTGGATAGGGCTGGCATGGTCCAGGCCAGAGCCTAGGTGGAGCAGCAGATTAACTAGACAGTAGAAATATTTAATGCCAATATTTTGATAATTATTTGCATTGATTAGGAAAGTCAAAAAGCTGTCATAAATTATCTGGATAGTTATCCAAATAATGGTGCTGAATCTGGGTCATCGCTATTTCCGAATATTCATTGCTGATATCTGAGTATTGATCAGTGCTGCCAGTATTTAAAAGAACTACTGACTGCGGTGTTTAAATATAGAACCTTGAGATTTTAGCTGTAGATTCATATAGAACAATAGACAAAAACCCTCCAGAGGATTTACACAGTACCTGTATATTGCCATGGACTGTTGATCAGGGGCTTAAAGATATACATGCTCTGGTATTAGATATGTCCTCATAAGGGCCTGAGAGCACCTAGTCACACTGTATCATGGGACTGTGTTTATTCATTTTTATTTGAATTTGCCAGATTGAATTGAATTGGAAACCAAAACTAAAATTCTTTGGGTATCCACAGGAAAGGCACAGTACAAGCACTGGCACTACAAGCTTCACACAAACCGGCTGATATGTCTTATTGATGAGGGATTATCTCTAGGAAAGATGAAGTAATCCAGTTTTCATGCTTGTTCAATCTTTGACTTTCTCAAGAATTATGAAGGCCCCTTTTAATGATATGGACATCAACACCACTAAAAATGGAGCCAAGGCCACCAACTCATTTTATGCATGCCACCAAACAGCTTCCAGATACTAATGACACTAATGGTTTAGTCAGTAAAATTTCAATAATATTGGGAGAATATTGGTCAGCTTTTCAGGGCCTAGTTTACTCTTAAAATATTGATTCAATGCAATTACTTATTTAATTTCACTTATTAGACCATCTCTGCTAAACCACTAAAGATGATTTACAGCAACTTTTTAAAAAAGCTTAACAACCCCTGCAATGAAGAGTACATGCAACATAACCCCATGATCTCATCCTGCAATTCGTTCCCCATCGCTTATAGAACTAAACATATGTATGATTGGTTAACATTACAAAAAAATAAATGACTGGTTTATCAGTCAATAAACCTCCTTTCAATCTTATTAAGGGTATAATAAAGCTATTTACAAATAGGGATGGGCTTACTGCAGGTTAAAAAGCACTACCACAGGGCGCACTCAGGCATCTTGTGGTAGTTCTGGGATTGCTGCGTTACCCACAAGCTAAAAAATAGAACTTATTTTTTAGTGCTGGGGCAGAGAGTAGGCATGTTCCGTGCTAATCAGCACAGCCACATCGCCGCACACTAACTGATTAGCACAGAGATAGTGTTTGAGCCCTTACCGCCTACAAAATAGGAATCAGTAAGAGCTTACACGCAAATAGCCATACACTAATGGGGAAATTAGCATGTGGCCACTAATAGGAAAAATGGAAAATGGGGCCATTTTACTGCTACAGTAAAAGTGGCCTTAGGGCACAGGAAAGACCTGTGCTGGGAGATAGTGCAGGCCACTTTTTAACATTACCTTAATCCACACCTCCCCAACTGCAAAGGTATTAAGTACAAATCCTTCTACGCATCCAATTTTTCCTTTTTAGGTAGCCAGCTTTGGAATGCTCTACCAAGACCTATCCATATCATTAACGGCCTTTTGCCCTTCAGAAAAGCACTGAAGACCCATCTCTTCAAGATAGCCTACCCTAACGATTCAACCTAACCAAAACTTGCCCACATGATTCTTATTGACAATAGTTATACATTGAACATGTTTCCCATTATCCTTTTTGCTACCCCATATCCATATCCATTCCTCTCCATCTTCCTACACCTACCTCCCAACGCTCATTTCCTTCTGAACCCAGTTCCTCCTATGTTCAACTTACTTATCCGTTAACCCCATTAATTTTGTGCTTACCACAAACTGTATATTCTTCTTACGACTTTGTAATTCTTTATATTGTTACTATGTAAGCCGCATTGAGCCTGCCATGTGTGGGAAAGCGCGGGGTACAAATGTAATAAATAAATAAATAAACATGACTTGGTAAAAGGGCCCCTAAGTCTTTGAAGGGCCCTTTTACTAAAGTGCACTAAAAAATGGCCTGCGGTGGTGTAGATGTGTGTTTTGGGTGCGCGCAGAATTATTTTTTCAGTGCACCTGTAAAAAATGCCTTTTTAAATTTTTGCCAAAAATGGACATGCAGCAAAATGAAAATTGCTGCACGTCCATTTCGGATCTGAGACCTTACCACCAGCCATTGACCTAGTGGTAAGGTCTCACGTGGTAACCAGGCGGTAATGGTCTACCTATGTAAAATGCCGATTACCGCCCGTGCACTAGAAAATAAAAATATTTTCCGGCACGCATATCAGATGCGCATCAAAAATGAAATTACCGCAGGGGCCATGCGGTAGCCGAATGGTAACTCAAAATTGACACACATTGGGCATACGTAGGCGCCTACGTGGCTTAGTAAAAGGGCCCTAAAGAAGCTATACATTTAGAGAACAACTGTTCAGCACGAAGCGGAAAAGGTGTTCTCCATGATTATTTAGTCTATCCATCTCCATAAGCCTGGTGAAAAAAACATGCTTTAACCTCTTTATGGAAGGAAGATCAAAATTCAGACATTGAATTTCTAAGGGGAAGCTATTCCAAATTACCGGAGCAATGGCAGATAATGCTCATCTTCTAAAACTCTACATGTAAACTTCTCTAAAGGCCAGGGCATGCAGCAAATCATCCTGAGAGGAACGCAAACTATGCAGTGGATGATAAGGCAGGATATAATTGGCCAAATATTTTGGCCCCAGTTCAAAGCTAACTTTGAACACCAGCAGTGGCATTTTAAATTTACTCAAACTCCATAGGCAATCACTAAAGTCTCTAAGACTTTGTGCCATACTGGAAACATTTAACATAGGAAAATTAGTAGTATGAATTATATGGATATATGTGGTGGGGCATAATCAAACAGGGCGCCCAAGTTTTCCTGGGGCTGTCCTCACAGGAAGGCTCTGTGAAGGGGCGTGGAAACCCGTATTATCGAAACAAGATGGGCGTCCATCTTTTGTTTCAATAATACGGTCGGGGACGCCCAAATCTCAACATTTAGGTCGACCTTAGAGATGGTCATCCTTAGAGATGGTCGTCCCCGGCTTTCGGCCATAATGGAAACCGAGGACACCCATCTCAGAAACGACCAAATCCAAGCCCTTTGGTCGTGGGAGGAGCCAGCATTCGTAGTGCACTGGTCCCCCTGACATGCCAGGACCCCAACTGGGCACCCTAGGGGGCACTGCAGTGGACTTCAGAAATTGCTCCCAGGAACATAGCTCCCTTACCTTGTGTACTGAGCCCCCCACTCCCCCTAAAACCCACTCCCCACAACTGTACACTACTACCATAGCCCTAAGGGGTGAAGGGGGGCACCTACATGTGGGTACAGTGGGATTCTGGTGGGTTTTGAAGGGCTCACATCTACCACCACAAGTGTAACAAGTAGGGGGGATGGGCCTGGGTCTACCTGCCTGAAGTGCACTGCACCCACTAAAACTGCTCCAGGGACCTGCATACTGCTGTCATGGAGCTGGGTATGACATTTGAGGCTGGCATAGAGACTGGCAAAAAACATTTTTTATGGGTTTTTTTAGGGTGGGAGAGGGTTGGTGACCACTGGGGGAGTAAGGGGAGGCCATCCCCGATTCCCTCCGGTGGTCATCTGGTCAGTTCAGGTACCTTTTTGAGGCTTGGTGGCAAGAAAAAATGGACCAAGTAAAGTTAGCCAAGTGCTCGTCAGGGACACCCTTCTTTTTTCCATTATCAGCCGAGGACACCCATCTCTTAAGCACACCCCAGTCCCGCCTTCGCTATGCTGCAGACATGCCCCCATGAACTTTGGTCGTCCCCGCAACAGAAAGCAGTTGAGGGCGCCCAAAATTGGCTTTTGATTATGCCAATTTGGGCAACCCTGAGAGAAGGACGCCCATCTCCCGATTTGTGTCGGAAGATGGGCGCTCTTCTCTTTCAAAAATAAGCCTGATAGTGTTGTGTGATATTGAGTTATTAGTAATTAATTACTGTAGTTAATTACTCTCTTGTAATTAAAAGTAGTTAACTACTTATTCACTATCCCAATACCTGTATTTAATTACTTTTGAAGAGTAACTACCACAACACTACATATATATATATATATATATATATATATATATAAAATATATGTGAATGGATAGTTGCTACAGTAGAAACCTTGACAATACAGATTATTGCCCCTAAGGTATCTATGGGGCCCATCCATGCCCTGCGCTTCAGGCATAAGTGCTCATACTGGGCCAGGAATGGACTGATGAGCATCCAGAAATCAGGAATTATAGTCAAATATTTAGAAACCCAGATCTGGAACAAGAGCTGTAGTGGACTTGGGATCAGAGCTTGCACTGGGGCATATATCAGGGTCGCATATGAACCAGGGATGTGGGCCTGAAAGTACGGTCTGCAAGGAGGTAACAGTGCTAGAAATAGTACTGAAAGTGCATATGTAGAGGTATTCAGGTTCTGCTTTCTAAACATGCACAGCAGAATCCTCTAGTGAGTCTACCAGTCACAAGAGGATTCTTAACTCAGAATACTCTCACAGCTTCTGGAACAAGAGGCTGGCTAGCCTACCTATGATTGACATTGTTAGGAGGCAACACCCTTGAATGGAAATTGTATTAATATAAATACCAAGCCCAGTGAGAGTTTCCTTGTCTGTGGCTCCAGCTTTGTCAGCCATTGCACCTTTACTGCAAAGAGAAGAGGCCTGGTTCTTTCCTCCCCAGCAACTGTCCATCTGACTAAGAGGAAAGATAAGGAGTGGGGTGCACTTAACAGAGCTAACAAAGCGGCTGAATTTGCATAAAGAAAGGCTGGAATGGGAAACCAGCCCTTTACCAGAAATCCTAATAAGGGACAAAGGGAGAAAGGGTAACCTGAAGAAAGGGAGAAAGGGTAGCCTGAAGAAAGAGCAGGGAGACAAAAGAGGGTCCCAGGAGAAGTTATAGAACAGAGAACCTCAGTAGCAATGGGCCCATTTGGGAGGGAGCTCTTAAAAGGTTCAGAGAGCCCTACTGGATAGAGACTTGCATAGCAGCTCTCTTCTGGGGTTCAGAGAGAGAGAGAAAGAAAGAAAGAAAGAAAGAAAGAAAGAAAGAAAGAAAGAAAGAAAGAGAGTACAGCTGTAAAGGGCTTTTACAAGAACATCTACTAAGGCAGGGGATTAAGAAAATTAACTAAAGACATTAAGTGAATGATGATTGCTTTGTTCTAATATTGCTTATACATATAGTTTATGCTGAAGTTGCTTAAGTTTTTTTGCCTACATCATCCAAGTTTAAGTAAACCCTTTGGCTCAGAACTGTGACTTTTGGCCTGGACTAACTTACTGAATGAATAGAGAATGCTGAGTTGGTGGAATGTTGTGCCTTTGGCCTCACTCACAGCTCTTACTAGTCCCAGCCCTAACCCCAGAAACAAACACTAAAATAACTAAAAGTAACCCACCCTGATGCCTACCAGGCATGCGAGGACTACACATTGAAACTTCAGGCCTGGGAATGGAGTAAGAAAACACAGATAAGCCTAGAACATAGGGTCTTAGAAACAAGGATACCATATATGGAAGGCTTTAGAGTAAACCAGCTGGTTGGTCTTTAGGTTGTTGCAAATGGCTTCCTGCTTCTCAGCAACACCTCTTAACTGAGCCTCAGACAATTACTGATATCTAGGGGTGAGGCCTTCAAGCCCATGTGGTACAATACTTTCTTATAGGGCCTTGGTTTAGTCTAGGTCATTAGATGGTCTGAAGGTTGGTTGGTGTGGGCTCTGGCTGGCTCTGATTCAAGCTTTCATTGGAGTCTTACCCTGGAAGACGATTGACACCACCCAGCCGCATAGCCAGACTGTCAAATTTGCAGGGACCTGAGCCAAAAGTGTGTGTATGTGTGTGTGTGGGGGGGGGGGGGTGAGATGACATAAAATGTCCTCTCCCCCCCACTTTCCACCTAGTCCTGCTGTTCTTGCTGCCTCCCCCTCACTGCAACCTCAAATGCCTGAAGCCTCTGGTGGGGATCCCCAAGCCCTGCCAGTCGAAGATGTCCTCCTCCAGCAGCCTGGCAGTCAACGGCACTTTCTGTAGGCCACCGGCACCATACTGGGTCTTTATGAAGACCCAGTAGTGAGTTCCAGAGCTTAACTATTCTTTGAGTGAAAAATTTTTCCTCTTGTTTTAGAAGTATTTTCATATAATTTTGACTGTCCCCTGGTCTTTGTACTTTTTGAAAGAGTGAAAAATCGATTCACTTCTTCCCTTTCTACACCACTCAGGATTTTATAGACCTCAATCATATCCCTCCCCCTCAGCCATCTCTTTTCCATACTGAAGAGCCCTAACCTCTTTAGCCTCTCCTCATATGGGAGGAGTTCCATCCCCTCTATCATTTTGCTTGCTCTTCTTTGAACCTTTTCTAATTCTGCTATATCTTTTATGAGATATGGTGATCAGAACTGAACGCAGTGCTCAAGGTGAGGTCGCACCACTCAAAGAATAAACTCTGGAATTCGCAGCTGGAGGATGTGGTAACAGCAGTTATTGTATCTGGGTTTAAAAATGTTTGGACAGGTTCCTAGAGGAAAAGTCCACAGTCTATTATTGAGATGGACATGGGAGAAGCCACTGCTTGCCCCAGGATTGGTAGAATGGAATGTTGCTACTAATTGGGTTTCTGCCAGGTACTTGTGACCTGGATTGGCCACTGTTAGAAGCAGGATACTGGGCTAGATGGACAATTTGTCTGACCCAGTATAGCTATTCTTATGTTCTTAAGTTCACTAATGGATTTTTGGACTTTTTCACAAAACATCCAAAATTGGATTTAGACATCATATCGAAAATGCCCTTCTACATCTGTTGAATGCTGGACCCAAAAAATGAAGCAGTGAATGGTAAATGAAAGAGCTGGATCAAATGCTCCACAGTATAGTCTTGCATTTTCAACAAACTTAATCTGAGTTCAAATCAGTGGCGTAGCCAAGGGTGGGTTTGGGTGAGCCCAGGCCCAGCCACTTTGGGTTCAGGCCCACCCAGTAGCATACCTATGATGTGGCTGGCAGGGATTCCCAAGCCCCACCAGCCGAAAACTCCCAACAAGTGTCCCTCCTGCATACATTGTAAGTAGCAGATCTTCGCCTGCAGTGAGCAGCGACATACATACTGCTCGCACCGGCCCCACAGCCTTCCCTCTGATGTATTTCTGCCTAGGCGGAAACATGAAGCTGCATCAGAGGGAAGGGTGTGAGGCCAACATGAGCAGTGTGTATTAGTTGCTGCTTGCTGCTGGTGAAAATCTACTATTTAAAAGGTATACGGGAGAGGGGGGATGTTTGAGAGACCATATGGCATGCAGGCAAGAGGAGAGACCAAATCACCTGTGGGACGGGGCGAGGTTCTTCTGCCCACCCATCTTGGGCCCAGGCCCACCCAAAATTGGGTGTCTGGCTACGCCCCTGGTTCAAATCAACTTCTTTTCTTAAAAACTGTGAGGTTTATAAAATAGGCCTGATATAGGTATGTTTTTAGATATTTTTATAGACTGCAAATTATAAAATTAGCCCCCACCTGTCCAATATAAATACTTTTTTTTTCTATAAATGAAAAATGAATGTAATGAAATAAAAAAGCATGCTTAGTAGGCTAATATATTTAATTGAAGGAACTGAAAATATTTCAATTAATGCCATTGATTTCTGTGGCGCCTCTGCAGTCCCACATGCCTCACAGCTTTTAATGTAAAATGTATTGTCATTGTACCCTACTTGGTTTTATAAAGGTCACTGATTTACACTGAGGCTATAGAAATGTATTATGGTTAATCAAATTCATTATATTCTTAATGAAGCTAATTTTACTGCTAATGTGACATATTAAATTCTAATGTGTCACATTGAGTGCAAATTGAGAATTGTGAATTCCAAAATAGAATAATATGAAATATGTAAGACATAAGTATAGCAAGATGCTTGAATATACTCCTTTTTTCCAATTAAAGAACCTCCTAGGTCACTGCTTCAGAAAAGTTTCTCTTAAGACATGAGGTAGATTGAACTATGCTAGCTATCCCCTTGGAGTAAGTATTTCCCTGTGGTTTTGGAGGGAACTTAAAAAAAAAAAAGGCCATGTGAGAAGGGGACAAGGGCTGGGGAGTGAAGGATTGGAGCTTTCGGATCCTTGGGCATAGGGCTTTGGCTTGGGACGATGTCCTGGATTGTTAGCGAAGGGGATCACTACAGGGAACCCTCTACTGAACATATTTGGCTTAACTGGCAATTGGTTTTAGGAAAAATGTGTAAAGGGTGGGGGATGTTCTGGGAAGGCCACCGGGCACTGTGATCACTATTGCACTTGCTTAGAGTGGTACTATTGGAGGATGGAAAAGAGGCACTTTGCAAAAACCCAGGTTAGGAGTGGAGTAGGAGAAGTGACTGAGATGAAGGAAGGAGGAAAGGACTCCTCTAGGGACCAGATAAGGAAAGAAACCACTAAAAGAGGATAAGATGGAAAGAGGACCTCAGAATACCGCTACTCTTTAACTTTTTTCTAAAACTAAATATGATTCATGTTACTCCTTTCAAGTTATTCATTGGTTACCTGTTCAAGCCAGAATTCATTTCAAATCCCTCTGTTTAGTTTTTAAGATCATAAATGGGCTCTGTTGGGAACATCACAAGACTTGCTCAGGAATGGCTGCATGATTACTCGGCTTCCGTCAGCAAGTTGATATTAATCCATTTGTCAACATTGTTACAGCTTTCTTTGATAAGTTTTATACTTACATTTAATGCGATTTATTTACAATGGCTTCTAAACAGCTAAAAAATGAATCAGCATTTGCAATGCAATCCACCTCCAAATGCCTGAAGCACGATCCATCCACTCTGGAAAGAACTCTACTGCTGCTTGACATACCTAACATGCACCATAGCATGGCTGAGGATATAAAATTATTAAAAGGTCTAATGCTGCAAAATCTGTCGAATACTGCAATGTATATCAAAACAAAAATGTAAACAAGCCTTGGAAGCAGAAATTCACTCACTTGAATCAAAACTTTCTCATCGCTGGGATTATGCTATATTGTCTCAACTGCAATCTTTGAAATTTAAATACAACCATATACTCACCAGATTGCTAATGCAAATCATTTCAAACAAAGTTCTGTGTTCTATGAAGCTGCAAACAAAGCAGGCAAACTTCTAGAATCCTACTTAAAAGAACGAAGAACTAAACAGAGAATAGCTGCAAATAAGAATGCGTCAGGCAATATTCTTACTTCCACAAAAGACATTCTCCAAGAATTCAAAACATTTTATGATGATCTTTATAGCTCAGAATTTCAAGGGACAGAACAGGAAACGTTAAACTTCCTCTCTTCTATTCAACTTCCCAACCTCAACTCATCAGCCTCTGAACTCCTGGCTCAAGATATATCAACTGAGGAAATTAAGGTAGCAATAAAAGCCCTAGCATCATCCAAGGCTCCAGGACCTGATGGTCTCCCAGCAGAATTCTTCAAAATGTTGTCTTCATTCCTTGCTCCGAAGCTAAAACTCCTGTTTTCAGGACCTGCTACAACACCCAGACTTAACAGGATGCTTCTTAGAGGCAAACATAATTATACTACCCAAACCTAATCATGACCCACAATTGATTAAAAACTATCACCAAATTTCTCTCCTGAATTTGGACTATAAAATCTTCACCAAAGTTATGGTCACTAGATTAGAGAAAGTGATATCAACTCTTATTCATTCTGATCAAGTGGGATTCCTGAAAGGTCAATATGGATCAGATAGCTCTAGGCTTTATCATGTCACCATATCCACTCTGCCCAGTCACGGGCTGACCCCTTGCTTGCTATATCTATAGATGCAGAAAAAGCCTTTGACCAGGTGGAGTGAACCTATCTATTCTGTGTGCTGCACCATTTTGGCTTACATGACTTTTTTTATTAATATGGTCAAACTGCTGTATGCTAAGCCATCAGCCAGGATTATGGATAATGGTGACCTCTTTGATCCATTTATTTTAAAAAGAGGCACCCGACAGGGATGTCCCATGCCACCCCTACTATTCAATTTGGTTCTTGAGCCCTTATTTGCAAAAATCAGACAAAATACCCTTATCACTAGCATCTAAGAGTTTAAAGTCATCAGCATATGCAGATGACATTTTACTATTTATGTCCAACCCCCAATCATCATTATTGGAGTTACTATGGCTATTACTACTACTACTTATCATTTCTATAGCTCTACTAGACGTACGCAGCGCTGTTCACCTCTTTAGTCAATATAGGGTCAACTGGGACAAGACAGAGCTGATACCCTTAAATTCAGCATGTACCATCTTTTATATACCAGGGTACCCCCTTAGTTGGAACTCTTCATTTATTAAGTACTTGGGTATAATTTTTACCTCAGACCTACAATTATCTCTCAAATTGAACATAGAAAAACTCACTAAAACAATTAAGTAATATCTGTCCACCTGATCTCCCCTTCACCTTTCATAGTGGGGGAGACTTGATACCTTAAAGATATGATTTTAGCATGATCCCATTCTTTTTCCCCTCTACATTTTATACCGCCATAGATAAGGTGCTGGTCAGATTTCTCTGGGCAAATAGGAAACCAAGAATTGTGTTGTACAAACTGTAAGCCCCTAAATCTATGGGCGGGGTTAACTTCCCAGATTTAAAATTATATCATAAATCATATATCCTTAGGTATGGTGCAACTTCGTTAATCGGTGATTTTTATCTCAGAGATGGTTACAGTTAAAATTGTCACTGTTACCCTTCTATTTTTTTTTACCCAGATTGTCAGGTATGTATCTACCTCCTAACCTTGTTTGTAATCCCATAACCAAACACACATACACTCTCCTTGAAGAACTAGACAGCACGCTTGACAGTACTTGGAAACAATCTAAATACTTCTCTTTATGGAATAATCCCAACTTATTAATAAACAAAAATCAGATTTCTTGGCCCTTGTGGCAAGCTAATAATAGTTGGAATGTTAGTAATATTTGTTCATACACTAACACCTCAAACAGTAATGTAACTCCCTCAGGTAACTTTCCTTCCTCTCTAAAAACATAAGCACAATTGAAAACACAATTTAACATTCCTGACTCCCAATTCTATCTATGGCTTCAGCTGACCAGAGCCATTAAGAATCAGATATTCAATGTAACCACTGATTTATAACCCCTTCACTATTAATATTAAGTAGACAATTTCATGCCTTAGGTCACCCTCCAAATAATTTATACAAATTACTCAAGCAAATACACATAAACCTCTACGTGGCCTACGTAGTGTTTGGCAGGAAGATTTAAACTATACTTTTCAAGACAATAAAAACACTCTTTTTGGTCCATAATATTTTCTTCTTCCAGATCTGCTAATGTTACTCAATCCCTATACTTCCAAGTACACAAGACCTATTGAACCCCTACTAAATCGCACTGTATCAAACACAATCATGTCTCCCAATTGTTGGTCCTGTTGAGTAGAGCGTGGCTCACTTCTAATTACAGGAGCTCCATATGGTCCACCATGTGCAAACTTCTTCCTATCCAATGTCAAATTCAATATAAATATGTTATTCTTAGATCCATATGTTTTAAGGATGTTTTAGATCAGCCTGAACTCGCTTTGTTAGATACTCTAATTGCTATTGCCAAGTACTACTTAATGCCTGGAAAATTGTAATGCAAGTTAACCATACTGCCTGGTTGAATTCTGTACATATTACATACAAGTATGAGGCACACATTGCTAGAAAAACAAACCGCTTACCCGCATTTACATCTAAATGGGCTCCTATATCCTCCTTTGCATAAGTTGACTGTAATACTCATGCTGTCACTACATCTGGTTAACTTTCTTGTTATTCTTTTTTGTTGCTGTATTGTTCATATTACATTGTAAAAATTTCAATAAAGAAACTCAAACTAAAGAAAATAAAAGAAATGGGCTCTGTCCAGACTATCTATCGTCCTTAATATCTGTCCAACATTCTAATTGTACTACTAGGCTTATACATGTTAACAAGTTACAGTTTCCTTCTTTTTTCAATCCTGGACTAGCTTCTACTTCTAAGAGACTATTTTCATTTGTCATGGTCTCTGTTTGGAATGCTTTGCCTATTGAAATTTGAACTGAAGCAAATGATCTGCAGTTTACGAAACTACTTAAAACCTGGTTCCTCTCTAAAAGGGGTCCTTTTACTAAGGCACGCTAATGAATTTAGTGAGTTCCAGATTAGGGTGCATTAGGTGGAAGAGTGGCCTAGTGGTTAGGGTGGTGGACTTTGGTCCTGGGGAGTTCAGGAACTAAGTTCAATTCCTACTTCAGGCACAGGCGACTCCTTGTGACTCTGGGCAAGTCACTTAACCCTCCATTGCCCCATGTAAGCCACATTGAACCTGCCATGAGTGGGAAAGCACAGGGTAAAAAAAAAAATTAAATGATAAGCACCCATAGGAATATAATGGGTGTCTTAGCATGTGCTAAATCGTTAGTGCACCTTAGTAACCGTTCACTTGTCTATTAGATTGTAAGCTCTTTGAGCAGGGACTGTCTCTCTTTGTTAAATTGTACAGCGCTGCGTAACCCTAGTAGCGCTCTAGAAATGTTAAGTAGTAGTAGTAGTAGTAGTAGTAGTAAAAGTACCCCTAATGTTACTCTTAACTGCATTTTGGTTATGATTTTGTTTTATATTATTCATAATTATATTTTAGATATGATACTGTATTCTTTCATTTGAATTATGTATATTGTAGTTTTTAATTTTGTTATAAACCATTCTAAGCCATTAGGTAAAATATGGTATATAAGATTTGATATGTTTTGATATGACTGTGAGTACTGCACTTGTACTGTGCACCAGAAAGAGTTGTCACAATTAAACTATTTTATTGAGCCTGTGAGTCTTGTTTTTGTACGATGTTTAGTTTGGCTAAATAAACTAAGTTTTGTAGACATTAGACATTGTGGAGTACTGTCAACCTCAGAACAGACTTGCCATCTTAGGCTGTCAGAATACTTTTCTCTCTTTTTCACCAGAACCCAAGGCTCTGGCACAGTCATCCTTCCAAAAGACACAGCCGTTGGGGTGCTCTAACTCTAAAGTTAGGTATAAAACGGTTACAGTTCTGAGGTAGTCTTTCAATCCTTAGGTTGTACAGCATTGGGTAATACTGTAAGCTTCACTCTTCCTCTGTATCTGTGTATCTGATCCCTTTAAATTAATCAATTAATAGGATATTTGGCTTTCTGGATTTTGGAGCAAACCAACTGTATTCAGAATATAGTCTTTCAGAGTAAAAGGTCTCCCTGGGTCTGAGGTTAACCTGTTCCCCTTCGTCACACACTCTCTCTCTCTCTCTTTCCCAGGATCCACTTCTACACACAGATGCTTCTAATTAGAAACAATCTCATATACTGTACCTCCTTTGCAGTCCAGCTGTAAAGTGGGGCTTCTCAGTCTTAGTCCCATTAGATTAAGGGCCAATATGCTGTTCTGCTTCTCAATTAACAGAAGGTAGAGGGGTGGATAAAAACCTCTGACCTGTCACATTCACTTCACACTGAACACAGACTAAAAGAGTCAAGGGTGTCTTCACACAAGACAAAACCTTTTGCCCTTATAAGGAAATCTGACCCCTCCCCTAGCTGTAGTATCGCAAGACTACTGTTAGGGGTCACCAGCACCAAAAAGCCAGCAGAGACTGAGGATAGCTCCTGTCTGAACCCTACTAGACCCCAGGGAAATAGAAAGATAGGACCAGGGGTATTTTCCAGGGGAGGCCTGACCTCAGAAGGGTCTCCCAGATGGGGGTAACTTCCATATGGAAGGTCATGACTTGTCCTTCTGGAGGAGGGTTTGCAGCATATTTTACCTTTGCCGGGCCCCTTTACAATGTGATCCAGTAGCGTCAGGCTGCAGCTTTGCGGCCCGATGTTCTTAGGATGGTAAAATAACCTCAGCTTTTTGCTGGGGTTATTTTTCCAGCTATAACACAAGTTCACCACAAGCTGTGTTAAGGAATTTATATAGTAATGAAGTGTTTGTATGCATTTGTATGCTTTGCATCTTATTACTATGCACCCCATGGTGACCTACAAAGCACTGTGTTAATGGCACCAAAATTTGGGTTTGAGCCCTTTAACACACATTAAGGGGCAAATAGCATGTGGTATAGCAGTTTGATAACTACCTCCCTAAATCACCTTAATAGTCAACATAGGGTGTAAATTGAGGTGGAACATATAGAGAGATAAGACAGAGTAATGAGAGAGTTAGAAATTAAAGGTAACTAATTTAAGAAACAAATGGCATGTGGAGTCAGAAAAGGTGTGTGAAAATGATCTCAGCTGGAGTAAGAGTGGATAAGCAAGTCCAGCTACAATATGTTCAGCTGTTGTTAGTCCTTTTGTATGTGAATAGCTAGTTAGTTGCTCCTTCCATTAAAGGTTTGGAAGGAGAGCCAAACTTTCTCACCTGATTCTTGAAGTAGAAATAAGCCTTCAATTAAGCGAAGCCTTTCTGGGCATGCATTCTAGAGTGTGAGGGCTACTCCCAAGAAAGTTCATTGGAGGGTGTCACATCGCAGTTTCCTTTGGAGAGGGTATTGATTAGAAATGATCCTTGGGAGGACCTTAACGACATTGAAGGTGTGTAAAGAGGGAGATCAAGCGCTCTGTCCCATTTCCTTAAAGGACTTGAAGATCAGACACAGAGTTTTAAATTTAGCCCTACTGGTAGATAGTGACGTTTTTGGAATGGTGTGATGTGACCTTTGTGCTGCAGCACTCTGAATCAATTAGAGCTAGTGCAAACCCTTTGTAGTCAGGCCAATGCAGGGCAACCGAGGGGGGGGGGCGACAGGGGGGCAAGGTTGGCAAGGTTCCCCCTGGGCCCAACCTGCAAGTGAGGCCCAGCGCCAGCTAGGCTTCTGGAGGCATGCAAAAGGTTCTGCTCCCTCAGTCTGTCTCTCTCCTGCTCCTGTGTTGAGACCTGTGTGATTGCGTTAACGAGGTAACCCGGGTCTTGGCACATAGGAGCAGGAGAGTGACAGACCGAGGAAGGTAAGAGGGCAGTGGCGGCAGCCCAAGTGGGGTGGGGGGGGGGGCAGCTGTAGCTGCCGTGCCCCGGGCCCGGCTCTGTCTCTTGGCGGCCCTGGGCCAATGTACAGTGTATTACAGTAATCCAACCTTGATGTTATCATAGTGAGGACCACTGTGAGAAGACTTGTCCTTTTGATATATGGTGAGAAGCAGTGTAGTCACAGATGATAGAGGTAGCTCCTGAAGGTTGCTTGGATTTGGAGGATCCAAGTAAGTGCCTATATCAGCTGTATCCTAACATTCCTGACTTATGATTTGTAGTTCTCAAAAAGGATTTTGATGTCAGGTATGTGACCACTTGTGTTGGGACCCAGAGGAGCTCAGTTTTACTTGGATTTAGGCAAAGTTTATTGATTTTAGTCCATTCTTGAATTGCTGTTAAACGGGTAATCAGTTTTTTCAGGGCTGTAGGTAAGTCTGGTTCAATAGAAAGCTGCACACCATCCGTGTAGATGTAGAACTGAGTATCAATGATTAAATTAGTTTGGCTAGAGGCTTGAAGTAGATATTAAACAAAATAGGCAACAGTATGGATCTTTGTGGTACCCCACAGGCCAATCCCAAGGCAGCAATAAGGTGCTGCTGAACAATATGAACTTTTATCTATCTGATAGATAGGATCTCAACCAGACAAGTACTGTGCCACTGATATTTGTGTCTGTCAGTCGAGCTAGCATGATATTGTGGACCACAGTGTCAAAAGAATCTAAGAAATCCAGCAGTACTAACACTGAGGCAAATCCCCTCTTACTGTTTCTGTGAAGATCAGCTAATAAGTGTACAAGGACTGTTTCCATTCCATAATGAGGTCTGAATCCAGATTGGCATGGATCTAGCCAGTTTCTTTTTTTCTAGCCAACACTGAATTGAATGCAGACTTGTTATCTATAAGTTTACTGAGAAATGGGATGTTAGATACTGACTGGTAAATTTTGAGTTTGTCCTGGTCAAGGTTGTTATCCTTTAGCAGAAGGCATACTACTACCCGAGGAGGATTTGGGGGGGACACCGGTGCCGGAAAGAATATTTGAAGCGGGGGAGTCGGAGAAACTAAACAAATTCTCTGTAACCTTGGAGGATGTAATGGGTCAGTTCAGCAAGCTGAAGAGTAGTAAATCACCGGGACCTGATGGTATTCATCCCAGAGTATTAATAGAACTAAAAAATGAACTTGCGGAGCTACTGTTAGAAATATGCAATCTGTCCCTAAAATCGAGTGTAGTACCGGAAGACTGGAGGGTAGCCAATGTTACTCCGATTTTTAAGAAGGGTTCCAGAGGAGATCCGGGAAATTATAGACCAGTGAGTCTGACGTCGGTGCCGGGCAAGATGGTGGAGGCTATTATTAAGAATAAAATTGCAGAGCATATACAAAAACATGGACTGATGAGACAAAGTCAGCACGGATTTAGTGAAGGGAAGTCTTGCCTCACCAATCTAATGCATTTTTTTGAGGGGGTAAGCAAACATGTGGACAATGGGGAGCCGGTTGATATTGTATATCTGGATTTTCAGAAGGCGTTTGACAAAGTGCCGCACGAAAGACTCCTGAAGAAATTGCAGAGTCATGGAATCGGACGTAGGGTATTATTATGGATTAAGAACTGGTTGAAAGATAGGAAGCAGAGAGTAGGATTGCGTGGCCAGTATTCTCAGTGGAGGAGGGTAGTTAGTGGGGTCCCGCAGGGGTCTGTGCTGGGTCCGTTGCTTTTTAATGTATTTATAAATGACCTAGAGATGGGAATAACTAGTGAGGTAATTAAATTCGCCGATGACACAAAATTATTCAGGGTCGTCAAGTCGCAGGAGGAATGTGAACGATTACAGGAGGACCTTGCGAGACTGGGAGAATGGGCGTGCAAGTGGCAGATGAAGTTCAATGTTGACAAGTGCAAAGTGATGCATGTGGGTAAGAGGAACCTGAATTATAGCTACGTCTTGCAAGGTTCCGCGTTAGGAGTTACGGATCAAGAAAGGGATCTGGGTGTCGTCGTCGATGATACGCTGAAACCTTCTGCTCAGTGTGCTGCTGCGGCTAGGAAAGCGAATAGAATGTTGGGTGTTATTAGGAAGGGTATGGAGTCCAGGTGTGCGGATGTTATAATGCCGTTGTATCGCTCCATGGTGCGACCGCACCTGGAGTATTGTGTTCAGTACTGGTCTCCGTATCTCAAAAAAGATATAGTAGAATTGGAAAAGGTACAGCGAAGGGCGACGAAAATGATAGTGGGGATGGGACGACTTTCCTATGAAGAGAGGCTGAGAAGGCTAGGGCTTTTCAGCTTGGAGAAGAGACGGCTGAGGGGAGATATGATAGAAGTGTATAAAATAATGAGTGGAATGGATCGGGTGGATGTGAAGCGACTGTTCACGCTATCCAAAAATACTAGGACTAGAGGGCATGAGTTGAAGCTACAGTGTGGTAAATTTAAAACGAATCGGAGAAAATTTTTCTTCACCCAACGTGTAATTAGACTCTGGAATTCGTTGCCGGAGAACGTGGTACGGGCGGTTAGCTTGACGGAGTTTAAAAAGGGGTTAGATAGATTCCTAAAGGACAAGTCCATAGACCGCTATTAAATGGACTTGGAAAAATTCCGCATTTTTAGGTATAACTTGTCTGGAATGTTTTTACGTTTGGGGAGCGTGCCAGGTGCCCTTGACCTGGATTGGCCACTGTCGGTGACAGGATGCTGGGCTAGATGGACCTTTGGTCTTTTCCAGTATGGCACTACTTATGTACTTATGTACTTATGTACCCATTTTAAAATGCTATTGGTAGTTACCCATTTGAAAGGGAGGCGCTCATGTGTTTTGTGGTCTCCTTCTATGAGGCCCCTGCTTGCTTGTTTTGATGGACTGGGGTCAAAGGAGCAAGTGGTTTGTCAAAATCCTCCTCTGCTACTGGTTAAAAGTATACCACATATCTGTAAGAAGAGGAAAAGATTTTGAACTCCTGGTTAACTGACAGGAGATTGGGTGAAACTGCCTGTGGGTCCTGATGAAGATTTTTAATTTTGTTGGCAAAGTATGTAGCAAAATTGTTGCAGTTCAGTTCCAACTAGGCAGGCTGGTTCTGTTGTGGGGCTTACAGTAAGCATCTTACTATGCTGAATAGGTGCTTTGTTGAACTGGCAGCTTGTTCAATATATTGAGAGAAATATTGATTTTTGGCTGTTAGGGCACAGCAGTGTTTTATCATATATTTCTTACAGTTTAGCCTTTCCTCATTCAGGGAAAATTTATGCTATCTCTTTCCAGTTTCCATCCTTAGCACTTAAGGGTACAGAGTTCTAAAGAGAACCAAGGTAATTGTTTTTGAGAGGGCCATAAGAGCTAGAGGCCAACCAAAAGCAGTGGTTTTGGTGCCAGCTGAAACCGAATTCACGGCTGAAATCCACCACTCGGTTTCGTCCAGAACCGGAATAAGACCCTGCCTCCTGCCACCACTGCAAGCCCATCCCCCTGAGCCTTTTCCCTCTGCTAGCCACAAACCAACTCTGCCCCCCCCCCCTCCATAAACCCTCCCGGGTCTACTTTTTAAAGGCCCTGGTGGTCTAGTGGCCCTTTTGGGAAAGGAGCATTCTGAGTTGCTCCTGCCCCTGCTGGCTGCATTCTGAAAATGGCAGCTCTGACTTCCCATGTCATTCTTGCAAAAGAGGTTACAGCCACCATTTTGAAATTGGAAATGGCATGAGCAGGAGCGATGTCAGTAGCTAAGTATGTATTCCAAATATCAATTTAGGTAAGTATGTATTCCAAATATCAACCTGCTCTGACACTAGCTGTCTTTTCATCCACATGGAGATAGTCTAAGACCTCTAGGAAATTCTCATTTGAACTTTTCCTCCATCCCTATTAGTAAAAGTACCTCCTGTTGTTTATTTATTTATTTTCTGTGTGTGTCTGTTGTTTATCAGGACCTATTGTCAGGACTGAAGTTGTTTTTTTTTTACTCACCAGGAGCTGTTTCCCTAGGCAGCTGCTTGATCTTATCTAATAGTTAGGCCTACCCTGTATGTCATTCCAGTGAAGACATTTTTCTCTCCCGTCCACTGGAACCTTTTTGGTTTTATTTTTGTCAAGTTTTCCTCCACGTTTTATGTATACCTCTGGGGCTACACTCACCCTATGATAGGAGACCCACCACATAGAGAACAAGGAACTGAGGGTATATTGTATAAGATATTTCAGTAGTGACAAAAAAAGAGAAGCTTGGTCTGACAAGAGACAATACAGTAAAAACAGAGTAAGACCAACAATATACATAGTTTTATTACAAATAAAATAGAAGACATTAACCCTGACATGTTTTTATTTAAAAGTTAAAAGAGAAACTTAGCTTCCAAGTGCAGATACAGTATACCATGACAGTAATGAACCTCTCTCCTAAGCTAGGAACATTGGGCAATATCATCATCTTTCAAGTTCACTGCTTATGTTCATTTTAATGCTTGCATTATATCAAAGAAGGCTTTCTTCTAGAGTTCATAGAATATGTACACTTGGGACTAGTAAGCAGGAAGCAACTAGGAAACATGCTCATATTGTGAACTTTTATGGTTACTCACGCCTTGACACAGCATTATTTGCGAAACCTTGGCCGAAGTCGGTGTGTTGAACCAATGACCCACTTGATGCTTTGTATCTGCACTTGGAAGCCAAGTTACTCTTTTGATTTTCACATGCTGTATGGATCCCGAGCTGATTCTGTCGAGCTTTATTTAAAAGTTAAACATCTGTTTTATTGTACTCTGTCAATCTTGTAGATATGAGACATATGGATGTTATATATGTTCTCTCGTTATTTGTTTATTTTAATTCATGCCAGGTTTTAAATCTTCTATTTGCAAAAACTCCTTTTATGTGTGTCTTTCTTTGGTTTTACTCCAAGATATTGTAGTGTTCATAATAAGGTTAATTTGTTAAATATGAATTCTTAGATTTTAGCATGAGGTATTTTGAGTATTTCATGAAAATCATTTGATGTCTCCACATAAAAGAATTTCCAAGTGCACATATTCTATAAACTCTAGAAGAAAGCTTTCTTTGATACAATGCAAGTATTAAAATGAACACAAGCAGTGAACTTGAAAGATGATGATATTGACCAATGTACCTAGCTTAGGAGAGAGGTTCATTACTGTCATGGTATACTGAAAATTAATTGCAAAGCTTATATCACTACGGCTTAATACAGCCACAATGCATCCAATGCCTATTTACACTATCACAATTCAAAGGTGGAGGAAAAAACCTCAGACTTACATGACAGTAATAGACAGGGGCACAATTTCCTCTCTGTCATAAGCACAATCATAGGCATAAAAAACCCTCCAACCTTCTAAATATGTATATATAGTGGAGCATAACAACTTTCAGACACATTGGTCATGCACTTCAACAGTTAAAATAACCCAATCACTTATCTGCAATACTTCAGCTTAAATACTAAGTGCAAATGTGCATGATTACACTAGTATGTTATAAAGAAAAGTAGACTTGCCTCTTAGAGACACTGTCTCTAGGAAATAAAGGTTAATAAATAAAAACAAAAAGCAAACATTAAGGCAAAAATACTTTAATTGGATTAACAGTACATTTTTTGAATAGCTTACAGGAGCTAATACCTCTTTCTTCAGCAGGGCCAGCTTTAGCCTATGGACCAGGTGAGGCTCTGACCCAAGGTACCAGAGATAAAGGGCGCCAAATGCCTAAGCCTGTGATGTCACTGGCCCTATACGTTAAGCTGGCCCAGAGCTTACCTGATAGCATTGCATGTTCAGGGAAAAAAGAAGAGCTGGCAATCCCCTTCCTCTCTCTGTCTCAGGCTACCTCCCTCTATCTATCTTTAAAGGCAGTTTTCCCCTCCCAAACACAGACAGCGTTTCACATAATGCTACCCATATCAGCCCCAGCATCTTCCTTCTCCTATGCCCTGACCCGTCTTTTGATATAACTTCCTGTTTCCACAAGGGGCATGTCAGAGGTAAGACACAGGGGCTGAGGTGAAATGCTGTCGGTATTCAGGAGGGGAAAACTGCCTTTAAATGTAGGCCGTGGGGGGGGGGGGGGGGGGGGGGCGTGCCAATGGGAGGCGTGCCAATGGGAGGGTGCCAAACCAAAAGTGTATTTATAGACTATAGCCCAGTGTGCCGTCTACGGGCTGTGAATTAAGCTATGTTTTCTTTGGTGTAAATGGATATGTGTAATTTTAGGCACTGGGATATCAACTAAGTGTATTCTATATTCCATGCCTAAATCTAGGTGTCGCTTATAGAATACACTTAGGTGGAAATGTTTTTCGCGTGGATTTTTTTAGGCGCCATATAGAATGCCCCCCTTAATGGCTGATCCCAGCACGGACAATAACGTGACTCGTTCTTCTTTGTCTAGTCAAGATTTTGCTTATGGATTTGCGGACCAAGTAACTAACATTTCTCAACAATTTGAGAGCCAATCATTGCCAGCTGAATTAAACTGCCTTTTGGTTCTTGATGATCAATGGTCTTTTTTTCAACCTATAAGTACTGACCAAGTGTACATTTTGTTGATACATCAGGGGTTGCATCATGCTTCATCACAGTATTTGAAGCAAGTACTGCGGCCATGTGTCCCCGCTAGAGCATTGTGACCTGCAGGGACATGTAGTTTGGTTGTTCTTAATCTCTGCAGTTTTATACTTGATGAAACAAGAAAACATACCTTTTCTGTAGCTGGGCCTATAGAATGGAATCAACTGCCATTAGCACTTAGAAACCAAAAAGATACTTTTGTTTTAAAAAAAACTATTGAAGAGTTACGTGTATCTATTTTGGTTAGCCTATGGGGCTTAGTTTGCAGTGAACGATTTGTGAAAATGACCTGTTGAGTGTTTTTATTTGTATAGTAATGTTTTGGATGACGTTGTTTTATGTATTATGTCTTTTTATTGTATTATAGTTTTATGATTATGTATGTTTCTTCTGTCCTCCGTTATGGAAAAAGGCAGATTATAAGTAATAAACTATTGTCAGGAAAAATCATTACTGAGAGAATCCTATCAATAAGAACAAGAATTTGTGCAGAGGTTTCACTGATAAATGAGTATCTCAAAGGATCAAGATCAGCAAAGACAAAAAAAAGCAGAACATCAAGCTGCAACATGGCACTTACGGAAGATATTACTTTTGTATGTTCCAAAAACAAACTGAAAGAGGAAGCACAAAAATACAGAGCTACAAGGAAAACAAGAAAGATGTTCATCAAAATAAAACATTTAGAGAAAATTCAAATCAATTCTTTAGGGAATGGGGAAGAGCATCAATGCACTTAAAACATCACCAGCTTAAACAGCGATAAGCATTCTGATGAGTAGAAGGAATGGGTGAGAATTCACTAGCACACTTGGGGACGCAAGCCACAGAATTTGCAAAGTACAAGAAAAAAAAACACTTTAAGGAATCATATCAGCAAACAAAGAAAAGCAAGCAGCAAAAATACATTTATTTGTTTTTCAGTAAGACTTACTATATATTCTGTTCCCTCCTACAATACCTAGTTTGGAGGGGATTGCAGCTAAACATATTCAGGGGTCCTTTTACTAAGCCACTGGAAAAAATGGCCAGTGGGGGCCATTTTCCCTATGTGCCAAGACCCTTTTTACCGCAGTCGTAAAATTCCCCCCCCCCCAAAAAAAATATTCATGCAGTAAGATAAGTCTTACCGCATAGCCGTGCAGCAGGGAGCACTTACTGCCACCCATTGAAGTAACCAGTGCAATTTTTCTAGCAAAAAAGGTGCCGGTACTCAAATGCCAGGCCATCCTTCAGGGGTGGGGTGATCACTGAGGGACTCACTCCACAATAGCCAAGCCCCCTGCAACCAGTCACAGAATCTATGACAAGGCAGAATTGGTGTCTTGAGCCTGAACTCTTTCATTAAAACTTGTGGTCCATGGGTTAATTTTAGAAGACACTAGAAAAGGTGCCGGTACTCAGTACCCCCGAGTACCCCCTCAAAAAAAGCCCTGGAAGTAACCCACAGTGACCTAATTACCACTGGGCTACCACCACACTAGAAAAAAAATAACAAATTTCCAGAGCACCGGAAGCAGCGTGCACTTGACCTGGAACTTCCGCTGGTGCCTGCATTGGGCCAGCACTAGTTCAGCTTTAGCATGTGGTAAGCCCACGTTTGGCATACCGCTGCTTTGTAAAAGACCCCCACAATGAATAATACAGTACAATAGACAAATACATAAAATATAAAGGGGGTTCATTTACTAATAGCGAGAACTATCTGCTGTAGGGCACAAAGGAATAAAATGGGGCCCATGTTAGTGAGCTTGGAGAAGTGGTCTAGTGGTTAGTGCAGCAGGCTTGGTTCCTGGTGAACTGGGTTTAATTCCCAATGCAGCTGCTTGTGATTTTGCAGCAGAGCCCATTTTATTCCTATAAGCCCTGCTGCAGGTAAGTCAAGCTAAGCTTTAGTAAAAGACCCCCCCCTAACCCTCTATTGCCCCAGGTACAAAAAAAAAGTACCTGGATAAAATATGTAAACTGCTTTGAATGAAACCACAGAAAGGTTAATGCAAATGCTGGTGTAAAATATGTCTTTGGTTTCTCTCACAATCTCCAATGATCCTATACAGTTTGAATTGCTAATCAAAAAGGCAAGATGAAATTAGTTGCAGTAAAGGACAACGGACTATAGACGAGATGGTTCACCTCAGCATAGAAAAAATGGCAAAACAGACAAGCGTAGCATGAGTAAGGCAGAACTGGAAATAGTGACATGACATATCTTGTTGCTGAATGTGATGTACTGATGTCAGAAGACCTGTTTAGAGTTAGGCACAGTAAAGTAACATGGATCATCCACTGGAAACTGTGTAAGCACAATATAATTGCTACACCAGAAAAACATTGGAATCATGACCCTAAGAGAATTATGGAAAAATGAAGAACTTGAGATCACTTGGGACATCCCAGTTTCAACTGATAAAAAAACTTGATGAAAGGAAGCAGGATATAGAAGTAAAGGAGAAGTGCAAAAGAACACCATGGCTAATAGAAATACCGATTAGGATAATTGTCTTTTATGTCTTTTTTATTGATATTTATACTCATATTTATATATGTGTTTCAATCTTTTATATATTGTTTTCCTATGTTTTTATAATGATATCTTTGTGATTTTAGTTTGAACTTCTGTTCTTGTTCAGACTTATGTACTGTGGACTCCTGATGCAGGCACTATAGCCAAAATACGGCCCGAATCGATTGCATGTAGTGGTTGTGTACTTCTCCAAGTGTGTTTATGCTAACCTTTGTCAATTAAAGTTTTTCTAAGAGACTGCTTTGGCTTTGCACTGGCCTTTAGTAATCTCTGCTGATTTTTTAATCTAAATTTAGGCACCATGGTGGGGCATAATCGAAAGGGACGCCCAAGGTTTGTTGAGGACATTCTCGCAAAATGTCCTGATGGAGGGGCGGGGAAACCCATATTATCGAAAAAGTTGGACATCCATCTTTTGTTTCGATAATACGGTTGGGAACGCCCAAATCTTGAAATGTTGTCGTCCTTAGAGATGGTCGTCCCTAGACTTGGTCGTTTCTGACTTTCGGCAATAATAGAAACCAAGGATGTCTATCTCAGAAACGACCAAATGCAAGCCCTTTGGTCGTGAGAGGAGCCAGCATTTGTACTGCACTGGTCCCCCTCACATGCCAGGACACCAACCGGGCACCCTAGGGGGCACTGCAGTGCACTTCATAAAATGCTACCAGGAACATAGCTCACTTACCTTGTCTGCTCAGCCCCCCCAAACCCCCCCGTAAAACCCACTCCCCACAACTGTACACTACTACCATAACCCTTATGGGTGAAGGGGGCACCTAGATGTGGGTACAGTGGGTTTCTGGTAGGTTTTGGAGGGCTCGCTGTTTCCTCCACAAACGTAACAGGTAGGGAGGAGGATGGGCCTTGGTCCACCTGTCTGAAGTGCACTGCACCCAGTAAAACTGCTCCAGGGACCTGCATACTGCTGTGATGGACCTGAGTATGACACCTGAGGCTGGCAAAAAATATTTTGAAAGATATTTTTTGAGGGTGGACAAGTCTGCAAAACATCAACATACTATTGTATACACTTGTGCACATGAAATGAAGTAATATTTACCAGCAACTCATAATTATAGGAAAACAGATATCTACAGTGCAACATGTGCGATACATGCCAAAGATAAGTAAAAAAAAAAAGTGTAGTGAAAACTACAAACAAGGTGCTTTAAAATATTACCGTTACATACCAAATTGTGAGTGCCAGAGGGCTCACAATCCCAATTTAGCTAAGAAAACCAAATTTAGCTAAGAAAATTGTTTGACAACACTAGGAAAAGCCAGATAAAAATATATTGAACCATATTTCAAACACAATGGACAACAAAATTAATTTAAAAAATGTCAAAACTCACTATCCTCTAAAAGCAAACAGGTATACCCAACCAATACTTGTTTCTATTAATAGTAATTATAACATAAGAGATCTCCTTAGAGAATAAAAAAACTATCAATCAGGCCAGTATCCAACTTGCCAGTGCTGACAGCATCATTCTCACTGACTCCTCTTGCTACAACAGCGTTTGAGAACTATGCATGATGGGACAAATAAATCTAGCACTTCCTGGTTTAATTTTAATATGGGAAATTTAATCCAAATCAACAAAAAGAAAGATTAAAATAAATACAGTTTAAAGGGCATTGTAGAACAGTAGAATCATACAAAAATTGTAAATAATGTGCTCTAAACATTTTTTTTTACCGCTAAAGATGCCATAAATTCAGGCTCAATAATATCACCCTGCGGGACATTCAATGATACAATTCCAAAATCACCAAACTTAAAATTATAAATACTAAGCATGATCATTCAATTTAAATTTCAAAATAAATACATATTAAAAGCTCTCACTAATTGAAAAACATGGGATAGTGCTGAATCTTGTTAAAAAAGATACCTAAAATTGGGCTTGGAAAACGCATGCATTCCAATAATGTCATACATCTAAATACAATCCACTATATTAAAAAAAAACAGGTGTGGCTAGCCATAGAAGCAACATACTGAGGGGCATAATCGAAAGGGGCGCCCAAGTTTTCCTGAGGACGTCCTTGCGGGACGTCCAGGTGAAGGGGTGGGGAAACCCGTATTATCGAAACAAGATGGGTGTCCATCTTTTGTTTCGATAATATGGTCGGGGACGCCTAAATCTTGGCATTTAGGTCGTCCCTAGAGATGGTCGTCCTTAGACTTGGTCGTTTCTGATTTTCGGCGATAATGGAAACTAAGGACGCCCATCTCAGAAACTACCAAATGCAAGCCCTTTGGTCGTGGGAGGAGCCAGCATTCGTAGTGCACTGGTCCCCCTCACATGCCAGGACACCAACTGGGCATCTTAGGGGGCACTGCAGTGGACTTAATAAATTGCTCCCAGGTACAAAGCTCCCTTACCTTGTGTGCTGAGCCCCTCAACTCCCCCGCCCCCAAAACCCACTACCCACAACTGTACACCACTACCATAGCCCTTATGGGTGAAGGGGGGGCACCTAGATGTGGGTACAGTGGATTTCTGGTGGGTTTTGAAGGGCTCACACTTACCATCACAAGTGTAACAGGTGGGGGGATGGCCTGGGTCCGCCTGCCTGAAGTGCACTCCATACACACTAAAACTGCTCCAGGGACCTGCATACTGCTGTCATGGAGCTGGGTATTATATTTGAGGCTGGCATAGAGGCTGGCAAAAAATATTTAAAAAGGGTTTTAGGAGGGTGGGAGGGGGTTAGTGACCACTGGGGGAGTAAGGGGAGGTCATCCCTGATTCTCTCCGGTGGTAATCTGGTCAGTTTGAGCACCTTTTTGTGGCTTGGTCATAAGAAAAACACGACCAGGTAAAGTTGTCCAAGTGCTCATCAGGGAAGCCCTTTTTTCCCATTATGGGTCGAGGACATCCATGTGTTAGGCACGCCCAAGTCCCGCCTTCGCTATGCCTCTGATATGCCCCCTTGAACTTTGGCCATCTCTGCGACAGAAAGCAGTTGAGGATGCCAAAAATCGGCTTTCAATTATACTGATTTGGACGACCCTGTGTGAAGGACACCCATCTTCCGCTTTCGAAAATGAGGTAGAAAGTGTACCTAATTTATAGAATAGTCATGGATGGTGTCAGTGATTGACAGTTATGTACATAAGTTCAAGGTAATATTCTATAAACAGTGCACCAAACTCACATGCCCCTGGATTTTTTATATGGCTCCCGCAGTTGCGCAGTCAACTTTGGGTGCACTTCTGAGATGCACGTGTAAATAAATTTGATAATAAGTGCTGAGCCATCAACAATTGGGTGCTAACAACCAATTGTTGATAAGTACATAAGTATTGCCACACTGGGACAGATCAAAGGTCCATCAAGCACAGTGTCCTGTTTCCAACGGTGGCCAATCCAGGTCACAAATACATGGCAAGATCCCCCAAAACGTTCAATACAATTTATGCTGCTTATCCCAGAAATAGCAGTGGATTTTCCCCAAGTCAATCTAATAATGGTCTATGGACTTTTCCTTTAGGAAGCCGTCCAGACCTTTTTAAAACCCCGCTAAGCTAACCACCTTCACCACATTCTCTGGCAATGAATTCCAGAGTTTAATTACACGTTGAATGAAGAAAACTTTTCTCAGATTCGTATTAAATTTACTACTTTGTAGCTTCATCGCATGCCCCATAGTCCTAGTATTTTTGGAAAGAGTAAACAAACGATTCATGACTACCCATTCCACTCCACTCTTTATTTTATAGACCTCTATCATGATGTTAATTGACACTCATTAAAATTTGTGCCCACATCTATAAGACATATAGCGCCTAACTCCCATGGTGCATATCTGAAAAGGGGGCATAGTCATGGGCATGTCAGGATCATTCCAAAAAGTTGTGCATAAAATTACAGAATACTGCCTAACCACGTCTAACTTGGGTGCTGGCACTTACACCAGGTTTCAGGGGGTATAAGTCCGGTGCCCTTTATAGAATAGCGCTTAGAGCTGAATTTTTTCAGTGCCTAAGTTTCAGTGCCGTTTATTGAATTTCCTCCATAGCACACAACTGTCAGGGAGCATACATGTAGGTGGAGCATGGACATGTCACCAAGCGATTCATGCAACTGATAGAATACTATAACAACATCCACAAAGAAAACAGGAGAAAACCTCTATGAAGACCACAAGATGCAACACAAAGTAGAGGATGACTCAAGACTCTCAAGACCAGAGTAGTAGATGAACAGTATTTATTAAGGCACCAAAGTAAGACCCAACATGGGTCCGTGTTTTGGTGGACTTGCCACCTGCCTCAGGGGTCACAAGACTTGGTTGAGCAACTGTTCTGTACATAACTGTCAATCACTGACACCATTCATAACTATTCTATAAATTAGGTACACTTTCTAGCTCATCTTCGAAAGAGGACGCCCATCTTTCGACACAAATCGGAAGATGGGCGTCCTTCTCACAGGTTGTCCAAATCGGTATAATCGAAAGCCGATTTTGGGCATCCCCAACTGCTTTCTGTGTATGGTACCTTATGTAATGTGTGCCTTTGAATCTCGCTATTCTTTGATGGAACTGCCCTCCGCTGGCAGTATCCTTTTGCTATGTATACACTTACACACACATTACATAAGGTACCAACTAAAACCTGGTGTAAATCCTCACACCTAAATTAGGCATGGATCTATCATATTCTATAACACTGTGTGCAAATTCTAGGAATGCTCATACCCCTCCCATGGCTATGACCCCTTTTTGGATCCATGCAGAAAAATTTACACTTGCATCTTTACATAATTCTGACTAGGAAGATGCGTGCATAAGATTCTAATTATTGTCAGTTAGAGCAAATAATTGATTGTTAGCACCGAATTACTGGTGATAATTGACTTGTATGATTAAATTGTATGCACAAACTGGGCATGCACCCAAATTTCGATGCACAGTTTTGAGCGCCATATATAGATTTTGGGGGTCCATGTATACTTGAGAACTGCTGGAGCCCCACAGGTAAATCTTAGTTTTATCTTACCTCTGTTGCCAATGGCTAGATTCTATATATGGCGCCTGAAAATTCTGCCTGGAAAAAAAATACACCTAGGCGTATTATATAAAGTACATCTATGTTTTATAGAATAGGTTTAAATTTCCATGCGGTATATAGAATACGCTGAGCGCCTTTCCACATGACCAAATTTAGTCATGTCCATTTACCCTGTGTTTTACTTGGCGTTAATCCTGACACCTAAATTAGGCACAGAGCGGGTGCATTCTATAACAAAGTGCATAGATTTTAGAAAAACCCATGCCCTGCATATGACCACGCCCCCTTTTCAACTATGCAACTTAGAATTTAGGTGCACCACATTACAGAATACACTTAGAGAGTTGTGCATGTAAATCTTAATTAATGTCAATTAGTGCTGATAATTGCTTGTTAACATCCAATTAACAGTGCTGAATAGCTAGTTCACTAATTAAGTTATGCGCATTGTTATAGAATACGCTTCAATTTCTGCACGGATAGAATACACGGAAATTAAGGCACAGTATATAGAATCCTGGGGTATATGCATAAATATTACAGGTCTGCCACCAGAAGAGTCCCAATGAGAAATTACTCAATGCAAATCCTGTGCCCCAAATTGGAAAAGATTCCAACAAAACTGTTATTCAAATTGGCTTATTCAAAATGACAAAAACACACCACCACTTATCTCTCCTGTATACAATGATGGTGTTTTTCACCTTCAATGAGCCACTGGACTGTAAGAAGGTGATTCTCAAAAGGTCTTCTAAAGTTGGGTGCTCGGATGATTCTATAATGACTATTGCATGCAATTGCCCTTATAGAATTGTCACAGAACCCAGGATGGTGAGCCCTTGGGCTGCAGCCAGGCTGCAGCAGACGAGTCCTCTGGGGATGCGCAGTCCAGAGGTGAACCAGGCACTGAATACAAACAGGCTACCAGACATGGCAGATAGGCAGAGCACACTCAAGACAAGCAACAAGCACCACTGTTGATCTTGCAACTCCCAATCTCATGAGACAGCAAAATCAGCAAGCTCTCTGAGAGAGAGAGAGAGAGGGTGGGGGCAAACAGACTAAGGACAGGTGGGATGAGAGAGACAGTGGGCAGACAGGCTGAGGGCAGGTAGGATGAGTGAAAGAGAGAGAGAGAGAGAGAAAGTGTGAATGAGAGAGGAGCAGAGTGGCTGAGAGCAGGTGGGATGTGTAGAGAGAAGAGGAAGAGCGGCTGAGGATATGAGAGAGAGAGAGAGCGACAGACTGGCTAAGGGCAGGCGGGATGTGAGAGAGAGAAAGAGAGAGAGGCAGAGTGACTGAGGGCAAGTAGGACGTGTGTGTGTATGAGAGAGGGGGAAGACTGGCTGAGGGTAGGTGGGATGTGAGAGAGAGAGAGAAAGGGGGCAGACTGGCTGAGGACAGGTGGGATATGTAAGAGAGAGAGAGGGGGCAGATTGGCTGAGGGCAGGTGGGATGTATGTGTGTGGGAGTGTATGTAAGAGAGAGAGACACACACACAGATTGGCTGAGGGCAGGTAGGATGTGTATAAGAGAAAGGGAGATTGGCTGGGAGCAGGTGGGATGTGTGTGTGTGTGAGAGAGAGAGAGGGGGGGGGGGTGAGACTGGTTGAGGGCAGGTGGGATGTTTGTGAGAGAAGGAGGCAGACTGACTGCAGGCCTTTATGGATGAACTGACATCACCTACAAAGGCTTTTTTCAATCCACTTTAATTCTGTTACTGCCTCCAGCCACTCTATGGTCTTTCCTTTGCACACTGAAATACTGCAATATGAAATCCACTTTTCTCATCTAATTTATTTATTTGTAGCATTTATACCCCGCTCTTTCCCGCTCGATAGCAGGTTCAGTGCAGCTTACAATGTATGGGTTACAAAGTATCACAGAGATAACACAATTGAATACCGTAGGACAAGAGGAAGAGGATGTGGGGGGAGGATTGAGATGTGGGTAATGTTAGTGGTGTGGATTAGGTTTGTAAATTAAGTGTGGGTAATGTTAGTGGTGTTCTCAAAAATAAAATGAGAACGCACATGTGTCCAGAAAGTGACCTGATTGTGGAAATCAGTTCGCTGAAACTGAGATTCAGAATGCTTGTTTTATCCAAAAAGCCTAGATCTCCCATTAAAACTATAAAAGGAAACATGTGTACCTATATTTCACCACATTTTGAGACCGTCCACACTTTCAGTTTTAGTGGCTGAGGGTGTAATTCTTGTATTTTCTGAAGACTGTTTCCACTTCTGTGTCATTTCTACTATGTGCTATTTATTTTTAATTTTCATTTGGTGTGTACACAGAAAGGTGCCTTTGTTCATTGGTGTCTATTTATAAAACAAAAACAAACAAACAAAAAAAGGACTTCACAAAAGTGGAGAACTTGCCCACAGTGACTAATTAGATTACTATTTTCATTTTCCCAGAGAAAAGATGAAACTGGATTGGTTGCTATGGACAACATTTGTGGAGAACAGTTTGTGAGAATAACACACCACCTGTCAAGAGGCCAAACAGTATATGAGAGTGAACAATAACAGATCATGCCAACTGTGTCTTGGTCTGTATGCCAGCTGCAGTGACCTGTATGTATTTTACATGTTTCCAAGTTAGTTAACTGTTTAACAATAACATGTCTATTTCAAAATCTCTGCTGCTCAGAGCTCAGGGGTATTCAGTTGAAATTTGTTCAACTTGGCGGGGGGGGGGGGAGTAACGGCTTTAAAAAGTTGGGAAATGTTGTTCTAGCCCATGTGCTCACAGCTTGCAAAGGCCTGCAACTCCCCTCTGATGCATATTTCCCATTGCCAGGGGGCGGGACTATCAGGGTCTTCACAAGCTGTGAGCATATATGCTGGAAGGCTGTCCTGCACATATTTAGTGCTTTGGTTGCTACTTACTACTACTTAACATTTCTAGAGCGCTACTAGGGTTACGCAGCGCTGTACTGCTGTGAGGTGACGGGCCTGGAGGGGAGGTACAGCAGTGGAGTCTCTAGTCAGAAATATTTGGGGTGGCAACAGGGGGATAAGCCAAAGTGACACTTCTGCACATCATTCACCACATCCCCTCCCTCAAACATACACTTTAAATTAGCAATATAAGACACCAGAACATTCTTTGCTGAAAGAACCCCCCCCCCCCCCCCATTTAGTTTCAGCTACCACATAAGATTGCCATTATAATCAACAGTAGCATTTAACAAATTCTCCTGTGTGGGGTCAATATAAGAACATAAGAATAGCCATACTGGGTCCATCTAGCCCAGTATCCTGTCTCCAACAGTGGCCAAGCCAGGTCACAAGTACCAGGCAGAAACCCAATTAGTAGTACCTTTCTATGCTACAAATCCCAGAGCAAGCATTGGCTTCCCCCATGTCCATCTCAATAATAGACTATGGACGTTTCCTCTAGGAACTTGTCCAAACCTTTTTTAAACCCAGATACACTAACTGCCATTACCACATTTTACAGCAATGAGTCCCAGACCTTAACTATTCTTTGAGTGAAAAAATATTTCCTCCTATTTGTTTTCAAAGTATTTCTATGCATTTCATTGAGTGTCCCCTGGTCTTTGTATTTTTTGCATGAGCAAAAATGAGGTTTTATATTCAACAGTGACCTTGGCCCTCTTGTTATGGCCAGGAACTCAGTCAGTAATCCTACAGAGCACACTGAGAAATTTGCCTCTAAGTAAAGAGCTTAGAGACAGTCAATTGCAGCATGGATTACAAGTCTAGTAGTCCTTGCTAGGCTTCTTTACACTCAGGGTGACTTTTCCAGATACCAAGGTTCAAGTATTCATTCTGCCCAGCACCTGCCCTTTCCAGAGACCAATTATGGCTTTGGTACTTCTTAAGCATTCAATCTTCCCCGGGTGACAAAACATACATGGTTAGCAGGTTTTAGGCAATATGCAAGTTAGGATCTCTTCAAGGCCTGGCCTTATGCAAATCAGGCCCATATGTAGCCTCCTCCAACCAACACTGTGGGGGTGATTCACCCTTTAATACAGTTCTCTTTCAAGTAACAATGTTGAACTGTGCCCTTTCACTGAAGTACCAGGAACTCAGTCTAACAGTCTCCACTCCCTTGGACATGACAATATTTCACCAACACCTTATGGTCCTGTCCTCCACTCCCAGCTGTTAGTCCTAATTCCAAAACAACACAGTGTTCACTTCACACTGCAGTCTCAACAACATTGCAAAACTTCTCTTCGGTAATCTGCTAAGGTAGGTACCCCCTTCTTCCTTTAGGGTCCAGTCTCTGAGAATATCAGCCTGTCTCCTCCATTTCTGGCCACAGGTAGGGCTCCTTCCTTCTCCCCAGCTTCTCTCCCAGGGACTCTTCTCTCTCTCTCTCTCTCTCTCTCTCTTTCTCTCTCTACTACTACTACTACTATTTAGCATTTCTATAGCGCTACAAGGCATACGCAGCGCTGCACAAACATAGAAGAAAGACAGTCCATGCTCAAAGCGCTTACAATCTAATAGACAAAAAATAAATAAAGTAAGCAAATCAAACCAATTAATGTGAATTAATGTGCTTTTTGGGGACAGCTTTTATGGGGCTGTTGGAACCAAACCCTACCTTTTCCAAACACTCCCCTTACTTCTAAAATGGGGCTATAGAGGTTTCCTAATTGGGCCCTCTTTCTTAAAAGGTAAATATCCTCTTCTACTCCCTCTATATTATAATTAACCACTGTTGTTATCTTAGGTCTAAACACAATACTTCATTATTTTCAAAATATTGTATCTTCAGAGGTGACCTTCCACTTAAGCCAACAGCTTTGAATATATGGAAGTAGGTGTTTCACCTTGTGTCTTCAGTTTGTTTACTTATTTTTTTCTATTTTTCTTATTTTTTTACTTATAATAAATATGCATCAAAATCCTTTAATCAACTCATATGTTGCAATATTTGTACTACTGCTTTTGCATTACTTCAAAGAGTAGTACTTATTATATTCCAAAGAATAGCAGGCTGGATATACACTGCAGAAAAATTAAGGGGGATGCATTGAGAAAGCTTCAGATGTCTGCACTTTTTTCCCCTTGGAATATAATTAAGATACATACTACACTTTGAAGTAATGCAAAAGCGGTAGTACAAATGTTATAACATATGAGTTGATTAAAGGACTTTGATGCATATTTATTATAAGAAAAATAGAAAAAAATAAGTAAACAAATATGATGGATTGATGAAGACACGTGGAGGGGCATAATCGAAAGGGGCGCTCAAGTTTTCCTGGGGCCATCCTCACAGGATGGCTCCGTGAAGGGGCAGGGAAACCAGTATTATCGAAACAAGTTGGGCGTCCATCTTTCGTTTTGATAATACGGTCAGGGACGCCCAAATCTCAACATTTAGGTCGACCTTAGAGATGGTCGTCCCCGGTTTTCGGCCATACTGGAAACCAAGGACCCCCATCTCAGAAACAACCAAATCCAAGCCCTTTGGTCATGGGAGGAGCCAGCATTCGTAGTGCACTGGTCCCCCTCACATGCCAGGACACCAACCGGGCACCCTAGGGGGCTCTGCAGTGGACTTCACAAATCGCACCCAGATGCATAGCTCCTTTACCTTGTGTACTAAACCCCCAACCCCCCCCCCCCCCAATAAACCCACTCCCCACAACTGTACACCACTACCATAGCCCTAAGGGGTACAGTGGGTTTCTGGTGGGTTTTGAAGGACTCACATTTACCACAACAAGTGTAACAGGTAGGGGGGGATAGGCCTGGGTCCGCCTGCCCGAAGTGCACTGCACCCACTAAAACTGCTCCAGGGACCTGCATACTGCTGTCAAGGAGCTGGGTATGACATTAGAGGCTGGCAATAAAAATTTTTAAACTCTTTTTTTTAGGGTGGGAGGGGGTTGGTGACCACTGGGGGAGTAAGGGGAGGTCATCCCTGATTCCCTCCGGTGGTCATCTGGTCAGTTCAGGCACCTTTTTGAAGCTTGGTCGTAAGAAAAAATGGACCAAGTAAAGTCGGCCAAGTGCTCATCAGGGACGCCCTTCTTTTTTCCATTATTGGCCGAGGACACCCATCTCTTAAGCATGCCCCAGTCCCGCCTTTGCTACGGTGCCGACAGGCCCCCGTGAACTTTGGTTGTCCCCGCGACAGAAAGCAGTTGAGGGTGCCCAAAATCGGCTTTCGATTATGCCGATTTGGGCGACCCTGAGAGAAGGACGCCAGGATGCTAGAACAAGAGGAGCTGGGAAAGGGAAGGAAGAGAAGAGTAGCCTGGCAGAACAGAGAAGAACAGTTTGTAATAGCCTGCCCTTTCTGAACTTGCAAGTCAAAGTGGTTAACAGCTAGAAATGGAAGCAGAAAAAAGCAACAAAATCAGATATGACAGTAATTGTTGAAACAGATGAGCCAAGATACAAAGGCATACAATGAGGGGCATTTTCGATATTTATTTATTGCATTTGTATCCCACATTCCCCCACCTATTTGCAGGCTCAATGTGGCTTACATAGATTTGTTAATATTGTCATTTAGGATATCAGATACAGTTAATAATGTGTAGCTATTAAAGAAGGGAAAAAGAAGAAGGAAGAGATTGGTTAGGGTAGATATAGGGGTTGGTTGTTAATAATTGAGTGGGTTGGCGAGGTGACTTAGTGAGGCTGTAGGTTCTCATTGTAGGCTTTGCTGAAGAGGAATGTCTTCAGAGATCTTCGAAAGATAGTTGACATCTAAATCAAATTTTTAATATCTAATACGTTATCTTACACAGTACAAGTAACTACTATGGAACTGATTTTGGTCTCACCAAAGAATAAAGTTAATACTTGGATATTTAACACAACCCTTTTAAATGACAAACTATTCATTGAATCCACTGAGCAATGGATACAGGAATATTTCGTATTTAATGAGACAACAGAACTAGTATTCTCTTATATGGGATGCATTTAAAGCCTATATTTGTGGTGAATTATAGCATATACCGCTAAAAAGAATAAAGTTCGAAAAGGACAGCTGTTTCAATTAGAATCTGCAGTTAAAGGTATTGAGCAGCAAGTACTTCATAATTCAAATGCCTCTCTTAAATGCCAGTTATGTAAATTGAAATTTCAATACAATTCCATATTAGCTGAACAAGCTGGTGTGTTAATTTTAGATGAACATCGCAATAAGGTGGGTCACCTATTGGCTAATTATTTGAGAAAAAAGAGCAATGCAACCAAAATACAGGCTATATGATTTAAAGATCATATTGCCTGTATTTATCTACTACGCCCTCCGATATTGTATCTAAAGTTCAAGAATTTTATGAACAACTCTACACCTGCTCATCCCATATATTCTCAAATACAAGTTTAGCTCCACTACATCCTCAAGAGTTAACACAGAATCAACTTAACCTTTTAAATGGTCCACTAACTTATCTAGAAATACAAAATGCAATTAAAACTCTCAAACTAAATAAGGCCCCTGGAGATGGTATCAGTATTGAGTTTTACTGCACTTTGAAATCTTTATTGATACCTAAACTACTATGATTATATAAATCATTTATTGAAAATCAGTCAAGTGAAGATCCTTTACGGAGGCAATAATTACTGTTTTTCCAAGAAACACCCATTGTTAGTCAAGTACTATAGACCCATCTCTTTACTCAACTATGTCTGTAAGATTTTTCTCTAAGATTCTAGCTGATCGACTTGCCAAATTGATGCCATACAACATACTTCCAGCCCAAAGTTGCTTTGTAAAAGGGAGGATGACATCTAATAGTTAATACTAAATGTTTAACTACTAGCATTCTTCCACTACTCATGATGTATTGTAAGCCATTTTGAGCCTGCAAAGAGGTGGGATAAGGTGGGATACAAATGCAACAAATAAATTAAATAAATAAATAAATAAATAAATAAATAATACTAGATTATTCTGTCATATTCAACAAAAAACTGCATATAGTAGTGAATCTTTGTGTGTAATGTCACTCGATACAGAAAAGGCATTTGATTTTTCTGGACTGGAAATATTTATTTACTACTTTACAATGGTTGGGTCTTGGAGACTCTTTTTTTTATAAAAATGGTGAAATTCTTGTATTTTAACTCTGGGGCTATATTGCGGGTAGAGGGGGAATTTGTATCATCTTTTAATTTGACAAGAGGAAGCCGTCAAGGGTGCCCCTTGTCCCCTTTACTCTTCAGGTGCCCCTTGTCCCCTTTACGCTTCAATATAGCTCTAGAACCTTTATTACTAACAATTAGGCAACACAAAAAAAATACTTGGCATTACATTAAAAACTAAGGGGCCCTTTAACAAAGATGCAATAGGACTACCGCCAGGTTTGGGCGCAGCAAATTGGCCCTACCGCAGGGCTCTCCTAGGAGCCCAGCAGTAGTTCCAGGTCTAACGCATGCCATTTCCAGCACTAGAAAATATTTTTTATTCTCCAGTGCCAGTGAGTGGGGAGTGGGTAGCGATTACCGCTGGGTAACCACCAGAGCCCTCTCCGGGCTCCAGCAGTAAATGGCCGCATGACAATTTTTTGTGTACCGCATGGCCATTTACTACTCCTTTTTTAGAAAAACCCTTTTACCTGCTGCGGTAACAGGTGGCCTCGGCACACAAAAATCCCATGCGCTGATGCCACCATGGGCCACTTTTTACCACCGCTTGGTAAAAGGGCCCCAAAAGTTGTTAAAGTAAATGCCTTTGGTGATGGTGTACTCACATCCTGAAACGTCAATTCCCTCTGTTTTATCCCTTTTGAAAGCCTTTGGGCAACTGTCAGGGTATTCTGTAAACTGAGATAAGACAGAGGTTATGCCCCTTAATGCTTACTGCACGTTTGGTACAATCTCAGCTTATGGTTTAAAATGGTGTAATTTTGAAATAAAATATTTAGGTATCAAATTTAAACCTACTTGATAAGATGCGAACTGCGTATTTATGGTCTAGGATATCCTTAGCAAAACTCAAGACACCCAAGGAATCAGGAGGTGTTGGATTTCCAGATTTTGTCTCATATACTAAATTAGCAATTTTGAGATCTGCCTGCTGGTGGACGCAGGAACCTGATAACGGATGGTACTCCATATTGGCTTTCAATAGAACAAGACCTAATTTCGCCATACTCTCTGACATCAATTATTGGGTTGACGTACCTAACATTTTTACAACACTGGCCTGTACTACTGGAAACATTGAAAACAATACATTTATTTGATGAAACTTTAACATTACCATTAAAGACTTTACTCACTCCAATTTGGATCAATCCTAACATTAAAATTGATAAAACAACAATCATCTGGCCCAAAGGGGCCTTAGCAGAGATATAGACTTTGAAAGACTTTTTAGATACAACCTGCAATAATACTATTTACAGCTTTCACAAATTGAAATTATTATATGGATGAGATGATGCATAACACTTTATTTGCAACTTGTTAGCAGCGGCACTAACCAGTTAAATGCTGTTCAATATCAGCTCATAGCCCCACACAAGTGATTTGATTTAACTGGCCAGGAGCCTCTCCAGGCTAGATGAATCACTTTGAATATCGATCCCTTTAGATTTAACCAGCATTCAAAATATGCAAGATGTGTCAGGCATAGATGTCAGTAAAATATTTGACAAGATTGCTATGCCATGAAAAGTAATTTTACTTATCTGAAGGATGGATATGAATGGAAAATAAGTGAGTTGCAATAAAAGTAGTATTTATCATGGCATCTGCATTTACACAGAATTACAGGCTGCAAACACTCTCAATTTAGATGGAAGACTGATTTAGCTAACTGTTGTTTCAGTGCCATCAAGTCAGTGTCAACTCATGGCAACCCTCTGGATCAGCCATTCCAAACTCAGTCCTTGGGCATACCTAGTCCCATCAGGTTTTCTGGATATCCACAATGAATATGCATGAGTTAGATTTGCATGCAACTGAGGAAGTGCACGCAAATCTATCTCATGCATATTCATTGTGGATATCCTGAAAACTTGATGAGACTAGGTGTGCTCTGAAGATTGGGTCGGGAATTGCTGCTCTGGACAGTTGCCCTGAATTGCATTTGGTCTTCAGTCAGGTAACCGGTATTTGATAGAGTGCCATCTATAGCTTTTGTTATTGTACTGATCCATCACATTACTGATCTTCCTCTTTTGCATTGACCTTCAACCTTGCCAAGTATGATGTCTTTCTCTAATGACCTCTTTCTTCTCATAGTAACATAGAGGGGCATAATCAAACGGCGATCTATTTTGGCGGCGCCGCCGCAACAGCTGGCCGGAACCGTATTATCGAAAAAGATGGCCGGCCAACTTTTGTTTCGATAATATGGTTGGGGCCGGCCAAATGCCACAGATCGCCGGGTTTGAGAAGGTCGACTTTGTTTTTCAGCGATAATGGAAACTGGAACCGGCCATCTCAAACCCGGCCAGATCCAAGGCATTTGGCCATGGGAGGGGCCAGCATTCGTAGTGCACTGGTACTTCTGGATGTTTAGATCTTGCTGATCAGTTATGTTATGACTTACTTGTTCAGGAGTGCTGTATTTTGTGATACTGTTTTGAGAAATGTTCAAGAAAGACTTCAAACAAATGAAAAAAGTCCCTGCCGTTCATTCTCCTTGATGGCTGTCCCTGAGGTGCACTTCCCTTAATAGCCGTCTTTCTCTCCGAAAGTGCACTTCTCTTAATGATTGTCTTTCTCCCTGAACAGGGAAATCAAAAGCTTTTGCACACTGCTTTTTTGTAGTAACATTGGGATTTGAACCAGCCACCTCAGCATTATAAGACCCGTGATGTAACCACTTGGCCACAGCTCCACTTACTTGGGTGTCCCTCCCTTTTGATTATACCCCTTCAGGTCTCTCTCAGCCACTCACAGACAGCTTAACACACTGTGATTGGCTAAGAGAGACCTGAAGGGGTATAATCAAAAGGGAGGGGCAGCCAAGTAAGTGGAGCTGTGGCCAAGTGGTTACATCATGGCTCTTGTAATACGGAGGTGGCTGGTTCAAATCCCACTGTTACTACTTAAAAAAAACTGTGAGCAAAAACTGTTTTGATTTCCCTGTTTGGGGAGAAAGCCGGCCATTAAGAGAAGTGCACTTTCGGAGAGAAAGACGGCTATTAAGGGAAGTGCACGTCAGGGACGGCCATCAAAGGAAAATGAACGGCATGGACTTTTTTCATTTGTATGAAGTCTTTCTTGAACATTTCTCAAAACAGTACCACAAAATACAGCACTCCAGAACAAGTAAGTCATAACATAACTGATCAGCAAGATCTTTTTTTTTTTTTTTTTTTACGAGCTGGCCGACTGGCTTCCCCTCCTAGGAAGGAAATGTTTTAAAGTTTTTTTTTTTTGGGTGGGAGGGGGTTGGTGACCACTGGAGGAGTATGGGGAGGTCATCCCTGATTCCTTCCGGTGGTCATCTGGTCAGTTTGGGCATCTTTTTGAGACTTGGTTGTGAAAATAAATAGACCAAGTAAAACCGGCCAAATGCTCATCATCGCCGGTTTTCTTTTTTCCATTATCAGCTGAAGCCGGCCATCTCGTAAGCATGCCCACATCCCGCCTTCACTACCCTGCCGACACGCCCCCTTGAAGTTTAGCCGCCTCCGCAACGGAATGCCGGCGAGTGTGTCCAAAAATCGGCTTTCGATTATACCGATTTGGCCGGTTTTAGGAGATGGCCGGCCATCTCCCGATTTGTGTCAGAAGATGGCCGGCTATCACTTTTGAAAATAAGCTGGATAGTAACATAGTAGATGACGGCAGAAAATGACCTGCACAGTCCACCCAGTCTGCCCAACAAGATAAACTCACATGTGCCATTTTTTGTGTATACCTTACCTTGATTTGTACCTGTCTTTTTCATGGCACAGACCGTATAAGTCTGCCCAGCACTATCCCCACCTCCCAACCACCAGCCCTGCCTCCTACCACCGGCTAAGCTTCTGGGGATCCCTTCCTTCTGAGCAGGATTCCTTTATGTTTATCCCACGCATGTTTGAATTCCGTTACCGTTTTCCTCTCCACCACCTCCCGCAGGAGGGCATTCCAAGCTTCCACCACTCTCTCCGTGAAAAAATACTTCCTGACATTTTTCTTGACTCTGCCCCCCTTCAATCTCATTTCATGTCCTCTCGTTTTACCACCTTCCCATCTCTAGAAAAGGTTCGTTTGCGGATTCATACCTTTCAAATATTTGAACGTCTGTATCATATCACCCCTGTTCCTCCTTTCCTCCAGGGTATACATGTTCAGGTCAACAAGTCTCTCCTCATACGTCTTGTAACGCAAATCCCATACCATTCTTGTAGCTTTGCACCACTTCCATTTTTTTAACATCCTTCACAAGATATGACCTCCAAAACTGAACACAATACTCCAGGTGGGGCCTCACCAACGTCTTATACAGGGGTATTAAAACCTCTTTTCTTCTGCTGGTCACACCTCTCTCTATACAGCCTAGCAATCTTCTAGCTATGGCCACCGCTTTATCACACTGTTTCGTCGCCTTCAGGTCCTCAGATACTATCACCCCCAAGATCCCTCTCCCCGTCTGTACCTATCATACTCTCACCGCCTAACACATACGTCTCCCGTGGATTTCTACTTCCTAAGTGCATCACTTTGCATTTCTTCGCATTGAATTTTAATTGCCAAATGTTAGACCATTCTTCTAGCTTCTGCAGATCTTTTTTCATGCTTTCCACTCCTTCCGGAGTGTCCACTCTGTTGCAAACCTTGGTGTCATCCGCAAAAAGGCAAAACTTTACCTTGTAAGCCTTCGGCAATATCACTCACAAATATATTGAATAGAATCGGCCCCAGCACCTATCCCTGAGTCACCGATCCCTGAGGCACTCTTCAAGTCTTTGCTTAAAACCCACCTCTTCATTGCTGCGTTCGGCACCTAACTCTTACCATTCAGTAAATCCAGACTGCCCCAATTTGACTGCCCTTATCGGACTGACCGTTCACTTGTCTTCTAGATTGTAAGCTCTTTGAGCAGGGACTGTCCCTCTATGTAAATTGTACAGCGCTGCGTAACCCTAGTAGCGCTTTAGAAATGTTAAGTAGTAGTAGTAGTAGCACTCCACTACTCACCTTTATCTCCTCCGAGCGAACTCCATTTACCACCACCCTCTGGCGTCTGCCCGTCAACCAGTTCCTAATCCAGTTCACAACTTCGGGTCCTATCTTCAGCCCATCTAGTTTATTCAAGAGCCTCCTGTGGGGAACCGTGTCAAAAGCTATACTTAAATCTAAGTAGATTACGTCCATAGCATGTCCTTGATTTAATTCTCCGGTCATCCAGTCAAAGAATTCAATGAGATTCATTTGGCATGATTTCTCTTTGATAAAACCATGTTGTCATGGATCTTGCAACTTATTTGCTTCCAAGAAATTCACTATCATGATGTATCTGAAGTATGAAAGTCAAAGTCTTGCCATTTGAGCTTCCAAGGAAAGCTTAGGTTTGATCTCCTCCAATATAAATAGATTTGTTACCATTTTACCCCAAGTTTTTTCACTCCTTGAAATTCCTGTAGCACAGAGGTTCTCAACCCAGTCCTTGGGACACACCCAGTCAGGTGTTCAGGACATCCACAAACGAGTATACATGAGAGAGATTTGAATACAATGGAGGTATTTCACACAAATTTATCTTGTGCATATTAATTGTGGAAAGCCTGACTGGCTGGGTTCGTCCTGAGAACTAGGTTGAGAGCCCATTCTGCAACATAATTCATTTCACTATGAATTAAATTAATCCCCTGTTTTTGCCCACCGCTTTCCTCACTCCCATTTAAATGGCAATGTTCTTGGCACCTATCACAGTATCCCAAATAGGAACTAGGTTTCCTTCAATAGTCTTATGTGCCTCGTGTATTTATTGACCATCCCAAATTACAGTAAGAATGTTTCTTTTACTACTTAACATTTCTAGAGCGCTACTAGGGTTACGCAGCGCTGTACAATTTAACAAAAAGGACAGTCCCTGCTCAAAGGAGCTTACAATCTAAAGGGGGAAATGTCAAGTTGGTGCAGTCTAGATATCTTGAATAGAGGTATAGTGGTTGAGATCATTATGCCATTGAAAAGCCACCTTCTAAATATAAATACTATACCTCATGTCTAGACAATGCCAGCATATCTGCCTGCCATTACTGCAATACTTGAATGTTGATTTAAAGAAGAGTCTCTTATCTACAGCATTCTTTTGTTGACGAGGTCATCGAGTTGTTTTTGTTCCATAAAGTGCAACAATTCTAAAGCAACACTTCAATCAAGTAATATTAAAAGAGCAATTCGAAAAAACCGTAATCAGGCTTGCTTGCAATGACACAGTTGGTAATCTATTTGAAAAGGTCAGCCCCACGCATTGTTATTGAAATGTACATTTCTTATACATTATAACATGAAAATCTGTTCACGATCGCTGTCAGTGGCTGTGATGCCTTCTATATACATTTTAAAATACCATAGTTATAGTTACAATTCAAGGGGCACTTTGAGTTCAAAAACCCCTTGTTAAAAAGTAGTATCTCGCTGACTGCCTTAAAATGTATTATTGTGCTCAAGATTCTGCACAATTATCCTTAAATCAACTAAAACTGCTTGCTTAACAAAATTGCTCCAGGTTCCACTGGAAGCATGAAGCACCCAATTTAGTTTCACTATAACTCTATTGAAATGAAACTTAAATATTCAAGTTACAATGTTTTTTTTCTGACCATGCTAGGTTTGAATATTTATGAAAGCAGAAATAAATAACACAAATAAAAAGCACTGGAGGACAGATATGTGCCTCACTAGGAGAGAAAGAATTACCTTGAGGAGCTGGAAGTACACAGATTTTCTGCTTGGCTGTGCTTTCCTGTGAGCTATGTCTACTTTACATGTACTTTTAAAACAAATAGGAGGAAATATTTTTTCACTCAATGAATAGTTAAGCGCTGGAATTCATTGCCAGAGGATATGGTAACAATGGTGAGCATATCTGGGTTTAAAAAAATGGTTTGGACAAGTTCCTGGAGGAAAAGTCCATAGTCTGCTATTGAGATAGTGTTGGAAGGGACCTAGGAGAACTGGAGAGTTGGGGTCTAGTAGGGGATAGGGGAGAAATGGAAAGCCTGTGTCAGTCATATAATGAAGAAGAATTCTTAAGTTTCTCTGAGGCTGAAAACTGTAGCCTTGAAGAATATGTGCTGTAAATATTTGGCTGCAAATAATTATCTGTTGAACCAAATAGCAAGGCCTTGAAACCTAGGCATGAAAGAAACTGAGCAAACTGAGTAAAGCTTAGCCAAAGAAGGATGTGCTTCAGCCAGAATGACAGTCTTTCCTAAAGCTGACTTTAGCTGATGCTTTATACCTGTAACCTGAGTTGTGTTTATTTCCTCAAACACACCTTGGGCTCTGAAAACTAAGAGCCGAGGTCAGGGCAAGGGGATACCCAGGTTTCAACAGCCATCAATAGGGATTACCCTAGGATTGGTCACATGTTACTATTTGGGTTTCTGCCACAGGTACTTATGACCTGGATTGGCCACTGTTGGAAACATTATTCTGGGCTAGATGGACCATTGGTCTGACCCAGTATGGCTATTCTTATGTTATATGTACTTGAAGCTAAATCTGATTACATCTGTGACTGCAGTTGTTTTTTCCCCTTGAGACTGATTCATGTTTTATAGAAACTTGTGATTATTATTATTTTTGTCTAAGGAACACATATTTTTTCCTATGGGATTTGTTTGAGGAAAACATTTTCTCTTTAAAAAAGGTTTTTGCTAGAATACTGTTTTTTGTTTGATGTTTGTACTTTGTGAGTGTTTTTATTGTAAGCCGCTTAGTGTACAGGCGGAGTATAAATTTTATAAATAACTCACAGGGTAGTACCTGCCTAAATGAGCATTTGGATTTTTGTCCACCTTTCCAAACAATGCACAAGCACCAGACGAAATTTGACTGATCAGAAATCTGCTAAAATAGAGAGCTGCATGGGGATGGGGTTAGCAGGACTCCTGCAGTTCCTGCAGGACTCCTGTGGGATTCCCATGGAAGTGTAGATATACAGTGATACTTCGGTTTTCGTCGATAATCCGTCCGAAAACAATCGGCAAAATCCAAAACCGACGAAAACTGAGGCAATTATTTCCATATGAATAAAAAAAGCACAAAAACACTGGAAAGCAATGGAATTGTTTGGCTAGACGCGAGAAACAACGCCACACTGAGCAGGAGAACGCGTTTTCACAAAATTAGCAGCAAAGTCACGTGGGCACGCCGATGAAATCCGAGGCAACCGACAAAATCCGAGACAAATTTTTCGCAGAAAAAATCAACGAAAACCGAAACCGACGATAACCGAAGTCAACGAAAACCAAGGTATTACTGCATTTGTATGTGTTTTGATTGTTTGGTGCTGGTCATTTTTTGTCCGTTGGATTTGTTTTTCACAAGATAGTGGAGCTTTTTCTGCCTTGTGCTTTTTCTGCACTGTTTTTTGTTAGGTTGCCAGTGATTAAAATTGCTGTAGCAGCTGTGTTTGGACATTAGTCCTCTTTGGAGTGTTTAGCACTGAGGCACTGCCTTCCACTTTTTGCAGTTATTTGTGAGTATTGTGGTTACTTATCTAGTGATAGCTAGCAAGCATTCTATTGAGTTATTGTATGTTTACCTGCTTACCTTCATTGTTTTGATACCCACATTTATGTGTCACTTGAGCGCATACATGTACAGAAAGCTGTCACGCCCACAAAAGTGACAGCAGAGCCACTGAGTGCTATTCTGTAGGAGCATACATTTCATAAACTTACATGCCCTTATTTATTCAAAATATGTGTTTACCAAGGTCCAGTTGGAGAAAAGTCATACTGGTGATATTAAAACTAATTAAACAAAATGAGGCTCAACTGTCTGGGGTAAGATTATAAACATTAATCAACAACCCTGCTTCAGGAGGAGGAAGGAAACTCATATTTTCAACATGGCGCCAGAGTTTAAAAAATATGAGTTTCCTTCCTCCTCCTGAAGCAGAGTATCGAAACAAGGAGGGCCCGTGTCTCTTGTTAAGGTGGAGAGTGTTCCTGGAGTTCCTTGCTGGTGTCAAAATTGTGATTTATTGGAACTGTGAACTGGAGTTTCAATCCAAAGCTGCAGAACAGCTTGGCTAGGAAAAGTTTACAGCACAGATACGGATTGACTGTTTTTAAAAATCTTTTTCTACGTGTGTTACTGGGACTCATTAAAGTGGATTTTTGATTCTGTTCTTTATTTTTGATCCAATTTGGTGCTGGGTCATATTGAGGCATATTTTCAAAGTACTTAGCCTTCCAAAGTTCCATAGAAACCTATGGAACTTTGGAAGGCTAAGTGCTTTGAAAATATGCCTCATTGTGTGTTTTGATAATATAGAGGGGCATAATAGAACGGGGCCGGCCATCTATATGGGTGGCCATCTCTACGGCCGGCCCCGTAAAGCGCCATACCCGACCGTATTATTGAGAAAAGATGGCCGGCCATCTTTCGTTTCGATAATACGGTCGGGGCCGGCCAAATCTCAACATTTGGGCCGGCGTTAGAGATCACCGGCATTAGAGATGGCCGCCATTGGTTTTTGCCGATAATGGAAACTAATGGCAGCCATCTCAAACCCAGCCAAATCCAAGCCCTTTGGTCATGGGAGGAGCCAGCATTTATAGTGCACTAGTCCACCTCACATGCCAGGACACCAACCGGGCACCCTAGGGGGCACTGCAGTGGACTTCATAAATTGATCCCAGGTGCATAGCTCCCTTACCTTGTGCCCCCAACCCCCTCCCAAAACCCACTACCCACAACTGTACACCACTACCATAGCCCTTAAAGGGTAAAGGGGGTCACCTACATGTGGGTACAGTGGGTTTTGAAGTGCTCCCATTTACCACCACAAGTGTAACAGGTAGAGGGGGGGGGGGGTGGGCCTGGGTCTGCCTGTCTGAAGAGCACCGCAGTACCCACTAAAAACTGCTCCAGGGACCTGCATAGTGCTGTGATGGAGCTGGGTATGACATTTGAGGCTGGCATAGAGGCTGGCACAAAATGTTAAAAATATCTCTTTTTGGGTGCGAGGGGGTTGGTGACCACTGGGGGAGTAAGGGGAGGTGATCCCTGATTCCCTCCAGTGGTCATTTGGTCAGTTGGGGCACTTTTTTGAGGCTTTGTCCAAGTAAAGCCAGCCAAGTGCTCGTCAGAGCTGGTCTTCTTTTTTCCCATTATCGGCCGAAGCCGGCTATTTCGTAACCATGCCCCGTCCCGCCTTCCTTACCCTACCAACACGCTCCCTTGAACTTTGGCTGGCCCTGCGACGGAAAGCAGTTGAAGCCGGCCAAAATCGGCTTTCAATTATACCGATTTGGCCGGGTTTAGGAGATGGTCTTCTCCTTCGAAAATAAGCAGGATAATGTCAGAACCCGGTTTTTGAAGCAGTGGTTTTCTCAATTTTTTTTGGAGTTTTTACACTGCTTTTTTCCCAGACTCTGGGGAGCCAATGAGGAGAGGTCCATTAAGGGTTGTTGTTTATAATCTTAACCTGGACAATTGAGGCTCATTTTGTTTAATTAGGTCATACTGATGATATTAAAACTTTCTCCAACTGGCCCTTGGTAAACACATTTTGAATAAATAAGAGTATCTAGTGTTTTGTTTCCATTTTTGAGATTTGATTTACATAAACTTGCATGCACAGTTCTACACATGAGGGTGAATTCTATATCGCTGAAAAAAATTGGTGCAGAAAAAAGCGCTATTCTATAAGCTGCACTTAATTTTAAGTGCGATTTATAGAACAGCGCTTATGCCTGGGAATCACGACTAACTTTAGGCGCAGCCATTTGTACCAGCTGAAACATGGTGCAAATGTACATGCCTAAATTAGGCACATATCTACAACATCTCTCTATATAAAAGGCAAAACCAACGTTCTATGAAGCCTCCAGCCGGAAGTGTGAAGGGGGCGAGATATCCGGTTTCCCTATGAGTGTCTGCCCCGCCCTCTCTGTAACACAGTCAGTGAAGGAAAACAGCAGAGCACGAAATCGCTGGCTCTGTAACAGTGAAGGACTCAGAGGGGGGAGGGGAGAGAGGCCAGAGGGCAGGGACACACACACTCCCACATGCACACAGAAGAAAACATTGCTAGCCCCCGTTTCATTTGCATCAGAAACGGGGCTTTTTTACTAGTATTCTATAACAATGCGCATAAATGCTAGGAACATCCCTGTTCCGCTCATGACCCTCCCATTTCTGCACCCCCCTTTTTTTTTTACTCACGTGTAAAATTTAGGTGCAGATCCCATGCCTAAATTTACACACTTAAATTCCAATGAAATCTAATTAGTACCAATAATTTTTGGGTTTCTGCCAGATACTTGTGACCTGGATTGGCCACTGTTGGAAACAGGATACTGGGCTAGATGGACCATTGGTCTGACCCGGTATGGCTACTCATATGTTCTTATGCCCTTATGGAATTACTTTTTAAAAGGTCAATTATTGGTGCTAATTAGCTCTTTATTTAATTAAATTGCACATGCAAATTGGGTGTGTGCCCAAATTTGCACAGCAATTTTTGGCAACTTTTATAGAATTAGGGGGTTAGCGCACTAAGAGGCTTATTTTCAAAGCACTTAGCCTTCCAAAGTTCCATAGAAACCTATGGAACTTTGGAAGGCTAAGTGCTTTGAAAATATGCCTCAAAGTTGCATGTAACTTAATATAATAATTAGCTCCTAATTGGAATCCATGGACAATTATTGGTTATATTTGGTATTAATTGATGCTAACTGGCACTAATCAGCAGTTGCAGGTGTAATTGCCATTAGTTGAGATTCTGTAAAATGCACATGCAAAATCCATGTATGCAACTGCTAGGGGGGGCATAGATCTGAGAGCGGCATGGATTATCCCACAACAAGAAATAATAATTGTTTTACAGCGATCTGTTTATATATTTATTATATATTTAATTTATGTTTTTATTTTTTTTATTACTTGTTGTGGGATAATGCTTCAGAATTATATACTTCTGCTAAGAGTGTTATACATTTTACAGTGGATATATGATGTAGTACTCACTTTTACCTTTGGAGGCAACCTTCTGACTTTTGACTCCCGCACTGCTTTAAATAATAGCAGCATCATTTTTTCCAGTGATATTGAATGGAGTGGCTATATGCTGTCATTTACTGGAATGTGGTAAGTTCTTTGCTTCCGTGGTTTTACTTTTATTTTTCAGGTTCAGGCAGTTGACCATTTTTATACTCGATGCACAGTGCTCATTGCTTTTTTTATTTTGCCATCCAGGTTTTGTCCCTAACGTTGCCTGTATGCAGGTTTTTTTTGCCTACAATTGTGTCTTAGTTTTTTGTTCATTTAGTAAGTGTTATTTTTCTCTTATCTATTCTTCTTTTTTTACTTGTTTACTTTTTGGTATTTATTTTTTATGAACACATACTTATCAATATCAGGCTCATTTTTGAAAGAGAAGGACGCCCATCTTTCAACACAAATCGTAAGATGGACGTCCTTCTTTCAGGGTCACTCAAATCGGTATAATTGAAAGCAGATTTTGGGTGTCCCCAACTGCTTTCCGTCGCGGAAATGACCAAAGTTCACAGGGGCGTGTCAGAGGCGTAGAAAAGGCGGGACTTGGGCATGCCTAACACATGGATGTCCTCAACCCATAATGGAAAAAAAGGGCGTCCCTGACGAGCACTTGGACGAATTTACCTGGTCCTGTTTTTCTTACGACCAAGGCACAAAAAGGTGCCCAAACTGACCAGATGACCACCAGAGAGCATTGGGGATGACCTCCCCTTACTCTCCCAGTGGTCACTAACCCCCTTCCACCCTGAAAAAAATCTTTAAGAATATTTTATGCCAGCCTCAAATGTCATACTCGGGTCCATCACAGCAGTATGCAAATCCCTGGAGCAGTTTTAGTGGGTACAGTGCACTTCAGGCAGGTAGATCCAGGTCCACCCTCCCCTACCTGTTGCACTTGTGGTGGTAAATGTGAGCCCTCCAAACCCCACCACAAACCCACTGTACCCATATCTAGGTGCCCCCCTTCACCCCTAAGGGCTATGGTAGTGGTGTACAGTTGTGGGTAGTGGGTTTTGGGGGCTTTGGGGGGGCTCAGCACACAAGGTAAGGGAGCTATGTACCTGGGAGCAATTTATGAAGTCCATTGCAGTGCCCCCTAGGATGCCCAGTTGGTGTCCTGGCATGTCAGGGAGACCAGTGCACTGCAAATGCTGGCTCCTTCTACGGCCAAAGGGCTTGCATTTGGTCGTTTCTGAGATGGGTGTCCTTGGTTTCCATTATCGCCGAAAATCAGAAGCGACCAAGTCTAGGGACGACCATCTCTAAGGACGACCAAAATTTCAAGATTTGGGCGTCCCCGACCGTATTATCGAAACGAAAGATGGACGTCCATCTTGTTTCAATAATACGGGTTTCCCCCGCCCCTCCATTGGGATGTTTTGCGTGGACGTCCTCAGCAAAACTTGGGCGTCCCTTTCGATTATGCCCCTCCGTGTTTACTAAGGTGTTTTAGCATTTCTAACGCACCTGTAAAGTTAAGGCACATTAATGCTAATGCGGCTATACATTTCTATGGGCACATTAACGTGTAATGCGCATAAACCATTTACGTGTATTAAATGCTAATGCGCCCATAGCGCACCTTAATAAACATAGGCGTCAGTGTTTCTCCATTTTTTGTTTTGCAGTTATGCTTGGTGGCAACTAAGATATTTAATTTCCCTAGTGTTGTGTTTGTACACACTCTTATAGGTATGTGTCCAAACAGTTCTCATTTTGTATGTTAATGCTATTTTTGCCATTTATATTTTATATTTGTTGTTTTTCCATGTTATACCACTTTCTCTGCTTTAATATATATATATATATATATATATATATATATATATATATATATATATTTATTTATACCTATTCTTTATATTTTTTACATATTGTATTAGTTATTATTTGTATTAATTATATCTCTGTTTTTGTATTACTTTAAAATGCTTATCACATGTTTTGATCTATATTTGTCATGTTGTCCTGGTACTTTTTAATTATTATTTTTTATGGTCTTATATACATTTTCAAGTATATGATTGTATTATTTATTGTTTTAGAGCCCCTGACGCAGCCCTTTTTGGGCAAAACACAGCCTGACGGGCACTTTTTATTGAGGTGTTTACCTTATCAATAAAGTTTGTTTAATCTGCTCTGGTTTGTTCCCACATTAGATTTTGCAGATTGTCTACCTTCTTGTTTTCTAGCACCCTTCTTTACAGTGGGGCACAGCCTGCGTGCGGTTTCCACTGGGTAATGTTGCCTTCTGAGGTGAGCAGGCAGTGGCCCTGTCTAGAACATAAGAGTAGCCATACTGCATCAGACCAATGGTCCTTCTAGCCCAGTATCCTGTTTTCCAAACAGTGGCCAAGCCAGGTCACAAGTACCTGGCAGAGACTCAAATCATGGCAACACTCCATACTACAAATCACAGGGCAAGCAGTTGCTTCCCATATCTGTCTCAACTGCAGACTATGCACTTTTCCTCCAGGAATTTGTCCAAACCTTTTTTTAAACCCAGATACACTAACCACTGTTACCACTTCCTCTGGCAAAGATTTCCAGAGCTTACCTATCCGTTGAGTGAAAAAATATTTCCTCCGATTTGTTAAAAGTATTTCCATGTAACTTCCTCAAGCGTCCCCTAGTCTTTGCAATGAGTAAAAAAATCAGTTTACTTCTACTCATTCTACACCATTCAGGATTTTGTAAACCTCAATCATTTCTCCCCTCATCCATCTCTTTTGCAAGCTGAACAGCCCTAACCTTTTTAGCATTTCCTCATACGAGAGGAGATCCATCCCCTTTATCAAGGATCACCGGTCTCACCTATATTGTTCAACCTAATGATGACACTACTGGCTAAATCTCTATCCAAACAAGGCCTCAACCCATTTCTCTACACAGATGACATCACCAATAGTAGAATTGGAAAAAGTGCAGCGAAGGGCGACTAAAATGATAGCGGGGATGGGACGACTTCCCTATGAAGAAAGACTAAGGAGGCTAGGGATTTTCAGCTTGGAGAAGAGACGACTGAGGGGAGACATGATAGAGGTATATAAAATATTGAGTGGAGTGGAACAAGTGGACGTGAAGCGTCTGTTCAAGCTTTCCAAAAATACTAGGACTAGGGGGCATGTGATGAAACTACAGTGTAGTAAATTTAAAACAAATCGGAGAAAATTTTTCTTCACCCAACGCATAATTAAACTCTGGAATTCGTTGCCGGAGAACGTGGTGAAGGCGGTTAGCTTAGCAGAGTTTAAAAAGGGGTTAGACGGTTTCCTAAAGGACAAGTCCATAAACCACTACTAAATGGACTTGGGAAAAATGTATAGAATGTTTGTACGTTTGGGAAGCTTGCCAGGTGCCCTTGGCCTGGATTGGCCGCTGTCGTGGACAGGATACTGGGCTCGATGGACCTTTGGTCTTTTCCCAGTGTGGCATTACTTATGTACTTATCATTTTGGTTGCTCTTCTTTGAACCTTTTCTAATTCTTCTATATCTTTTTTGAGATACGACGACCAGAACTGAATGCAATACTCAAGGTGTGGATGCACCATGGAGTGATAAAAAGGCATTATAGTATTTTCGGTCTTATTCACCACCCATTTCCTAATAATTCCTAGCATCCTGTTTGCCACCACACACTGAACAGAAGATTTCAGCGTATTATCTACAATGACACCCAGATGTTTTTCTTGAGTGCTGACCCCCAAAGTGGACCCTAGCATCAGGTAACTATGATTTGGGTTATTCTTTCCAATGTTCAGCATCTTGCATTTGTCCACATTAAATTTCATCTGCCATTTGGATGCCTAGTCTTCCAATTTCCTAAAGTCTCCCTGCAATATTTCAGTCTGCATGTGTTTTAACAACCTTTAATAGTTTTGTATCATCTGCAAATTTGATAATCTCACTCGTTCTGATTTCCATATCTCTATATATAAAAGGCACCACCAATGTTCTAAATGAAGCCTCCAGCCGGAAGTGTGAAGGGGGAGAGATATCCGGTTTCCCCATGAGTGTCTGCCCCACCCTCGCTCTCTCTGTAACACAAACAGTGAAGGAAAACACAGCAAAGCACGAAATCAAATCTCAAATCGCTCTCTCTGTAACAGTGAAGGACTCAGAGGGGGGAGGGGAGAGATGGCAGAAGCCCTCACTATCTCTGTGACACAAACACAGCAGGAAACTTAACACTGAAGGACTCGACTCCGAGGGGGGAGGGGACAGAGAGCTGAGGGGACCGACAGCACACTCCCATATGCACACAGAAGAAAACCTTGCTAGCCCCCGTTTCATTTGCATCAGAAACGGGGCTTTTTTTTACTAGTCGTTTATAAATATGATAAATAGCACCGGTCCCAGTAAAGATCCCTGTGGTACTCCACTGTTCACCCTCCTCCGTTGTACACCTTCCTTTTCTCTGCAGGTAGAGCTTTCTACATTGCTTGTGGATAGGACATGTCTATTTCTCTAAGCCTATAGTACCATGGGCAGTAGCTCCATCCAGGCGTGGGCTGACCGTTCGGGCAGCTGGGCAGTGCCCGAGGGCCCAGAGGCTCTGCATGGATGGCCAGATGCTCCATCTCTGCATTTGTGGGCACAGATCCACCTTTGGGCTATAGCGCCTGCTCTGGCTCTCTGGCTCAGGGTAGGCAGCCCGGCTCCATCTGGGGCTTCTCAACACGCCCCCAGTTTTTGAGATTCTCCATAGCTCCATCTTGGTGTATGGGGTTGTTTTGGGTCTCTTTGGGTGTCTATCCATTTTCCTTTGGATGGATTCTCTTGTATGGCAGTTGTCCTTTGGGGGTTTCCATTCCTTTGGTATTTTATCTACCCCTAGCGCTCTTTGGGGGCTGCATCCTCCTCTTCAGCCTCCGAGGCTCAACTCCTTGACTGCAAGTCTGGGGTTCCCCTTTTATGGAGCAAAGGTCAATGGGGCTGCAACCAATGTTTTGTCAGGAGCATTAGCTGTAGTCCTGGTTGAAGAAGTGAGCTCTTTGGAAGTACCTGGGGCTTCAGGTTCTCTTGGTGCCCTCAGTTGCTGGCGGGCGCTCCTTGTTATAGCTTCTTTTGTTTTGCTCTGCGGTGATGGGCCAGAGGTACAGATACATTTCTCCAGCAGCCTTGGGCTCCTTCACCTACTCTGTATTTTCATCAGCAGTGTGCCTTACAGGGAATGTTGGCGAGGTGCAGTAGTGCGTTCCGAGGGCACATTGGTCACCTGCTCCTGATCCCTGCTATGGGGCATTTGAGGCTTTCCCCTTTTGACTCAGTGTTCACTCTTGTCATCATACTATTGAGTTCTCATGTTTTCCTGGATTATCTAGTGGGGGCTCTGTTCTACATTGCCTGGCTTTCTTTGGGTGGTACCATGGTTCTCTTGCTCCTCTGTGGCCTGGGTTCTATTCTGATTTGGCAACCTTATAAAATCAGTTTTTGGCCCCTGAGCTTTTGGGGGGGGGGGGGGGCGCTCCCAGCTGACGGGCCTTATTTCATTTACTCTGTTGAGTGGCATTTAGAAGTCCTTTCCTTTAAGCTCCTGGGTTTGGAACTCCTGTGAGCATTCTGCCATATGCAGCCCACTTTGCTGTTCTTTGCTTTCTTTCTTTTTGGTCCCACCCAACGTTGGGCACTGCTTTGCTACATCCCATTAGTCTGGACTGGTCTAGTATTGATGACAAGGAAGTTGAAATTGTCTTACCTGATAATTTTCTTTCCTTTAGTCATACCAGACCAGTCCAGTGGCCCTCCCTCTCATGTTTTCTTTTAGGTTTCATGGATATAGCTTCTCTTCTATCTTGGACATCCCTCGTCTCATGATTCTGGGTATCACCTGGTTTCAGTTGAGTTTTGCTTCCTGCTATTCAGTTGTATCTATTGTCTGCCTGTTATGTGGGAATTGCATATTGAAGGCACTATTGTTTGGCAAATCGAAATATTGAGCATTCCAGGCTGTATAATACCCTTAAGGGCGAAGTACTATTTTGTTTTCTGTCTCTTTCTGCTGGTGGATGGACATAAGTAACCCATTAGTCTGGACTGGTCTGATAAGACTAAAGCAAATTATCAGGTAAGATAATTTTACCTTAGCTTTGTCAAGCAAAACTGGGGGCAGTGATTGTACCTTTCTATAGAATTGCTTAGTTGAACTTAAGTGTAATTCTAATCAGAATTGTGTGTAGCAAATGCTTTGAACTCCCATATGCAACAAACTCTTGTTCCTTATTGAGGCCCAAAATGTTCATTTTTATAAATGTGTAGAATAAAGACTACTTAAGAGTGCCTTGTAAACAAAAGCATAGAAAGCTTACCATTCAAATAAATAAGCAACCGTAATTAGGAAATAATAAGAATCATTCCACACAAATTAGTTCACAATAGAGGGAGGCAGATTACCAGAAATAAAGATAATTAATATGGAGAAAGAACAGTAAAGAAAAAGTGAGCAAAACAAGGCTTGACACACATTTATTACATCTTAAACAATTAAATGCTCCAATTACTCATTCCCCCTATACCACAACACTGAATAACTTTTTATTCTCAAGAAGAGCTTTTAACTAATCTATTTCATACAAGACATATCTGGTATTAGCATATTTAATAATATATTTATAGGAAAAACAAAATACATATGCCCCTGAATTCTATATGTGGTGTGTGCTCAATTTGCACGTACAATTTAATTGAGTAATGAACCAATTAGCACCAATAATTTGGTGCCAATAATCAATTATTGGCACCAATTGGCAAAACAAATGAGAATTTATCTGTGCATCTTGCAAGGCACTATTCTATAAAGATGCGCACGTAAATTCTTGTGCATGGATCCAAAAAGGGGGCATGGCCATGGAAGGCACATGGGCGGGTCATGGGAGTTCCAAGGATTTGCACGCAGTGTTAGAGAATACAGCAGATCTGCACCTAGGCAAGGATCTATATCATGTTTCAGTTGGTATAAATCCTCATGCCTAAAAGTTAGGCACAGATCCTGGCATGAGGCGCAAATCTAGAAACAGTTCCCAACTCAGAGTGCCATTTATAGAATAATGCTTACTGCTCATATTTTCGGTGCTGATTTTTCTCTGATTTTTAGAATTTGGTCCATGATGTGCAAAGGGCGTGAGCCTCGTGACAGAAACATTTTTCTCTGGAGGATAGTTCCAAAAGGGCAGGGGAAAGAGCAGGATGCTCGTCAGGGCTACAGTGGACATCGACATCTTGATGAAAAATCCAACAAGGGGCCCCTGACGCAGCTTTGGTGAAATGAAGGGTCCCTTGTTGGATTTTTCATCTGGTGTCAGTGGGACTGCATGCATGCATTGAAGACTTTTCAGTTATATTTGTTTGCTGTATATGATATTAGTAAAAAAGGCCCGTTTCTGACACAAATGAAACGGGCGCTAGCAAGGTTTTCCTCGGAGTGTGTATGTGAGAGTGTGTGTGTGTGACAGAGAGAGAGAGAGAGAGTGAGACTGGGTGCGAGTGTGTCTGTGAGAGAGAGAGAGAGTGTGTGTGTGAGCATGAGAGTGTGTGCCAGGGTCCCCCCTCCCTCCCACCCTCTGAGTTCCAGGGTCGTCCCCCCTCCCTCCCTCCGAGTTCCAGGGCTGTTGTCCCCCTCCCTTCCTCTGAGTTCCAGGGTCGTCCCCTCCCTGCCTCCCTCCAAGTTTCAGGGTCCTCTCCCTCCCCTGCATTATGCTTTCTCCCCTGCATTATGCTTTCTCCCCTGCATTCATCCATATGCAGGCAACGTCCTCTGTGTCCTGCCCCCTCCATCCATCCATGTGCAGCATCTCTCCCCTGCCCCCTCCACCTCCCTCCGAGTTCCAGGCCCCCCTCCCTCCCCCCTCCGAGTTCCAGGGTCCCCCCTCCCTCTGTCCCTCCTTCCCTCCCTCCCAGTTCCAGGGTCTCCCATGGGAGGGAGGGGGACGGAGAACATTGGAGGAGTGACGTCAGCAGGTCTTTACGATCCAAGTGAGACACATTGGAATGCTGGAGGAGCAAATTATTATATTAGATGTTTGTGTTCCAGACCATTCCTTCTGGTACCATTGTTTCTCACTCACACTGGCTTGTAGTGACTCTGTTGACATATTGTGACTGTTCACATGTTTGTGGTACTTTTTTTTTTTTAATGCCGTTTGGCTTTTTTCTCCACCTGTATTACATTTTGTGCTAGTGACAGAGTGGGCCTGTGATAGTTTCTTCTGTAGTCCCTGTTGCTGAGACTTTGTCTTAGAGGGGGCATTTAGCTTTGAGGCTTAACTCCTTGCCTTTTTCTTTTTCTCACGTTTGTGCTGTGTGTTTTTGCATTAGTTTTTTTGTGTAGTAGTCACATAAATGCCAGCAAGCTGAGAAGGTTATTTTGAATTATTTTGTAGTTGGCCCTGTTCCCTCTGTGCATATTGTATTTTTGAACGAAAACAACAAACCATGATTGAAATGAATTTCCAAAATAGTCAGCTGTCAGTCTCATCAAGCATAACATCAACAATTTGTATTTACTATATAACCATCTTCTAATCTTTCTCCCAATTCCCTCAAACCATTGTGTATTCCCTCTTTTAACTAACCACCCCCACCTCAAACTCTGAAAGGGCCTGTGCTCTTATATAAATTATATAGTAATCCAGCTCATTCATTCCCCCTTAAAACTTCCTTCCCATCCCTTCCCATATCTCCTAGTCCCCCCCTACCCAAATTCCTAGCAACATCCCAGAACTATAGTTCACAACTTCCTAGGCAATCCCCCCAAAACATTAAATATGTTTAAAATGTCTGTAACCATAGCAAGTACCTGCAACTTTAAAAGACAGAATAGGAGGTAACAGTTCTGCATGCTTATCCAGTGAAAACGAATGTACCAGCACACATCTGCAAATGAACCAAACTGTTGTCTTGGGCATGAATATCTGCCTCACCAAATTTTATGGTCCAGAAATTTTAGTAAGTGTAAAATTTGTGCACAGAACAACATTCTGATTCATGTGCAGATGTGTGCTGGTACTTTTATTTCGTTTGGACATGTGCGTAGTGAAGGTGCCCTATCTTTGTGTGCATGCGTCTACATAAGACCATAAGAGTAGCCATACTGGGTCAGACCAATGGCCCATCTAGCCCAGTATCCTGTTTTCCAAACAGTGACCAAGCCAGGTCACAAATACCTGGCAGAAACCCAAATTTTGGCAACACTCCATACTATAAATCCCAGGGCAAGCAGTTGCTTCCCATGTCTGCCTCAATAGCAGACTATGGACTTTTCCTCTAGGAATTTGTCCAAACCTTTTTTAAACCCAGAAACGCTAACCGCTGTTATCACCTCTTCTGGCAAAGTTCCAGAGCTTAACTATTCATTATATTTCCTCCTATTTGTTTTAAAAGTATTTCCATGTAACTTCCCCGAGTGTCCCCTAGTCTTTGTACTTTTGGAACGAGTAAAAAATTGATTTACTTCTACTCGTTCTACACCACTCAGTATTTTGGAATACTTTCTTGCTAGTTTTATGTTAGAAGCCGCATGTTCAGCCATCAGCGTGCAGGTCTACCACGTGGCTGTCTGCATCAATCCCTCAGCTGAGCACACATACACACTTCACTGCGAACATAGAGACACATACATGCACAATTGCCCTTTGCTAGCAACAGGACATGACATTTCTACACAGCCTGCTTCTGTGAGTTATTTGTAAAACTGATTGTAGAACGCCAAGAACATTCTGATTCTGGTTTTTATTTTTGAGGGGGGGGGGAGTCTTAATGTAGCTATCAGACTTCTGGTTGATTGAAGTAACATGTGTAAAATTTCTCATGGGTCACTGGTCAACAGCTCAAAGAGCTGAACAAAATTTCACTAATGAAGTCGAGGCCACATGAAGGTCACATAGGAATCCGGTGAATCAGATCATTCTTGGACCAGAAGAGCTGCTGTTCAGAGCTCCCTAGTTCTGCTAGTTCTTAATGACAAAGTCAAAGTGGAAAAGTATCAGGCTTGAAATTTTAGAGCCAAGAGAATATAGTTGGTCTGTTCTCTAACATAACTCTCGGATGGAATATATTAATTTCAAATGACACAAAGTGTCAGTGAGGAAAAACTCTCTTAATGAGTTTTCAAATAAACATTTCTATATATTTTTGGAGGTCTATGAGCTCAGTTGGAATATGTTATGTCACTAAGGGGCCCTTTTACTAAGGCATGCCCAAAAGTGGTGTGTGCTGGTGTAGGCACATGTTTTGAACATGTGTTGGTCCATTTCCTAAGTGAGCCTGGAAAATAGGGATTTTTTTATTGTGCCGGAAAATGGACGTGCGGCAAAATGAAAACCAGCATGAGTCTATTTTCATTCTAAGACCTTAACAACACCCATTGACTTAGTGGTAAGGTCTCGCGTGCTAACTGGCGGTAAGTGTCCAGCACATGCCAACTGCTGATTACTGTGGGTAAGTGTCCTGCAGTACAAAATAGAAAATATTTTCTATGCATGTTTTGGGTGCTCAGGGCATCTGGTAGCTGGGCGATAGTGCCAATTTGACATGTGTTGGACGTGCGTAGGTGTCTATGCGCCTTAGTAAAAGGGCCCCGAAGCTCACTGTAAAATTGCTGCAATGTAGCATGGGCACCGGGGGCTTCTGTTTGCCATAATGTTTGTGCCATGTGGCCTGTATGGCTCTTACTGCTACTGATGCAAGACTTTGGGGGAATTTTCTTCCTTTAGCTACTGGAGATATTTCTACAGTCAAGCACCTCCATTGAAGCACCCTGAGAACATGCAGTAGGCATCTGGGCACCCAGATTTCATTATAGAATTTCAGCACAAACTGGGATTGGTACACCTTACATTTATGCACCCGCAGTTAAACCAGCTACAGACCTGGTATAACTGCAACTATTTAAATGTGGCAAGGATGCATGTAATATAGGGTATTCTGTAAGTTATGCATGTAATTGGAGCCCCGCCCATACCCTTGTCATTCTCTACCATGTATACATCCTGTTGCATTTATGGACTATGCTACTTATGCACGCTTTTACAAAATAGGTTTAAGTTTAATTAAAACTTGATATATCACCTTTACATAAGAACATAAGCATTGCCATACTGAGACAGACCGAAGGTCCATCAAGCTCAATATCCTGTTTCCAACAGTGGACAATCCAGGTCACAAGTACTTGGCAAGACCCCAGAACAGTAAAAAAATGTTTATGTTGCTTATCCTAGAATATGCAGTGGATTTTGCCAAGTTCATCATAATAATGGCTTATGGACTTCTCTTAGGAAAGTATCCAAACCTTTTTTAAACCCTGCTAAGCTAACTGTTTTTACCACATTCTCTGGCAATGAATTCCAGAGTTAAATTACTCAGAGTGAAAAAATATTTTCTCCAATTCATTTTAAATTCACTAAGTAGTTTCATTGTGTGCCCCCTAGTTCTTGTATTTTTGGAAAGAGTAAACAAGCGACTCACCTCTACCCGTTCCACTCCACTCAGAATTTTATAGACCTCTATCATATCTCCCCTCAGCTGTCTCTTCTCCAAACTGAAGAGCCCTAGCCGCTTTAGTCTTGACTCATAGGGAAGTCATCCCATCCTCTATCATTTTTGATGCTCCTCTCTTTACCTTTTCTAATTCCACTATATCTTTTTTAGATGCAATGATCAGAAGTTTATAGCTCAAAGCAGTATACAATCTCTAATAATTCAAAGAGCCAGAATGGAAATCCATAAAAGACAGAAAATAACTAAGTCACAAAGAACACATTCTTCCAAAATAAATAAAATACATAGAACATGAAAATAACACAAAGGCGTCCCACTGACACATTCGCTGGTACATGTATACTGTGAAAAATGATGAGGCTACTGTGATGATGATGAAGCTCCCACCTCAGGCTCCCAGGTCCCTCTTTCACTCAGGGTGAGCTGGTTCTCAGTATGCAGATTTATGCAAATTAATCTACCACCCTTTTCTGCTCAGGGTGACCTGCTTCTCAAAAAGCAAACATAGTCAGGTTTCACCAATCAGGCTCTTTTCATACACAACTTTATTCCAGCCTCTGGGGCACACTTCTTTTAGCTTAAAACACTTTCACAAGCTTAAACCGTTCTTCCAGCTTAAACATTTCATTTCTTTATACTCAGTGCAATCTTCCCTTTCAAACATTTCTTCTTGCACAGTTCAATATCCATAGATTTCTTCCCCCTGAGCCCTCTCACACAGGCCTTTGGGCTCAGTACTAACTCAGTCCCCGGACATACAGTCCCCGGACACGCAGTCCCCGGACACACAGTCCCTCTTCACTGTTCTAGACACACAGGCTTTTCAGCTGGGACACACAGTACCTCTTTGAACCCATAGTTCTTCTACCTGGCACTCTAGGGCCTTCTTCCCCCAGCCAGCTTCCTTCTTGGGAACACACAGTTCTACCACCAGTCCAAAGGGCACAGCCAGTACTTCTCATGGGGATTCCTCTTTGCTTTAGTTACCAGCTCTCTTTTCCAGCTGCCAGCTCTCCTTCCTCCCTTCACAACTCAGGAGGAGTATAAGTAGTTAATAGCCAAACAGGACCCAGCCCATAACCTGCTGCACCTGTTTCTATCCCCAGGACTCTCCCCGGTCCTAACGACCTCCAGCTATCCTCCAGGACTCGCTCCGGTCCTAGCGACCTCCAGCTATACCTCCCCTTTCTGGCTCCCTTCAGCAACTCACCCAGCCCTTTTCCCTGGACATTTTAGGGGATCTACGCCCTCTAGGGGCCTAACCAGGGTAGGACAGCCTCTTCCTTCTTACAATACTTACACATGTAACTGCTAGCATTCTATACATTTATGTGTACCAGGGGTGTGTAAATGCTTGTGAATCTTCCTAGGAGGTTCAGTGCTCAAGAAAAAAAGAAGAAGATGGAGCTACAGTTTTAATATGAATTGACATTATTTTTCAAAATGACTTAAGTGGGCAGGAGATGATCCTGATGAACAGGAGAAGGCAGGAGCTTGCTTGGCCCATTATCTGGGCTGAAGCCAGTAGGCAGAGCTTGTCACCCTATCAATTACATTGCTTTGGGTGTACCAAGATGGTGGTGGCTTCATTGGGGAAAATGAAAACCTCCTTGGGTGGACCGGCTTCAGTGTTGTGATGTTATCCATTTAACCCTGCCCTCTGTTTTCAGTCCAAAACCAATTCCTAATCCACAGAAGGATATTACTTCCTATCCCATGACTTTCTAATTTTCTCAGGAGTCTCTCATGAGGAACCGTGGGGAGTATGCCATGCAGTCTAGGTGATTTATCACCCTTTAACTTGTCAGTTTGGCTCAGTACATCTTCCAGGTTCACTGAGATTTCCTTCTGTTCCTCCGCAGTGTCACCCTTGAAAACCATTTCCAGTACAGGAGTTCCCTTACATCTTCTTACATAAAAACCAAAGCAAAGAATTCATTCAGTCTCTCTGCTATGGCCTTTTTCTCCCTGAAAGCCTCTCAGGGGCACTGCTAAGAGAGAGAATATATTCACTGAATATTGGACCCTGAAAATCCTCTTTCTCTTTTCTCCCCTTTCCACATGAGCCTTGAGAAGAAGAAGATTTTCTTATTTTTCATTCATACAGCCCTCTGGACACTAGCCATCTGGTACAGCATCACCTAAAACTTGTTTGCTGACCTTAATTTATAAATATTGAAGTGGACTAAGAGGATGACCATGTTATTTTATTCAAAATTCTACATAAAGATAAACAGATGCCTAATTGTTAAATCTAGTTCCAAGGTTTCTATTTCTCAGTTTCAGAGCTTTTTGAATGCCAGAACACCTGCAAATAATTGGCCCAGAACATTTCCCTCATGCTGAAAAAAGGCATTTGGGGTGGCTTATGTGGGAGATGTTGGAATGGTGGGAAGTGAATGATTCCTCAGCCTGACTGTACATATACCATAGAGGCTCATCTGATTTTTGCTTATTTTCTCAGATGTAATAATTAGAAACAAAACATAAAGGGCTCCTTTTACAAAGCCACTGTAGGCTTCGTCGCATTTGACAAGAAGGGAATCAGTACCGCCGCTTTGTAAAAGGATCCTAAAGAAAAATAGTGATGTATTTTGCACTGGTTAGAAGATTCTGGCCAAGTTAGTCCAATAAAAAAAATATCGTTTTATTTTTATTTATTAACCTTTAAAGTAGATTAAAACAGCAAGGACATTATTTTCTCAGATTTGCAACATTTCTTTTTAGCTTTATCTGCACCAAACAGAAATCATTTGAGAGACAGGAGACACTAATTGCACAACTGCTGTCTGTGCTCAGGCAAACCTAATGGTAAGAAAGTGGTCCAATATAATTAATAAGGCAAGTGATGTGGACCACAGAAATGTGCCTAACACATGGCAGCTCTCAGAGAGAGGGGGAGGGGCAGTAGAGTGAATCAAACCAGATCTGATAGGCGTGTAGCATTTGTCAAGTGTTTCACACATGTCTGTACCACAGACTCTTTCAGACCTTGTTGAATTGCAGCATCGGTTTAAGGATCTTCAAGTGATGGATGCTGACTGTGTAGTGCTTACTGCTTGCTTGGCTGTCTTCCAGAAGGCATCAATGTGATGTGCACAGCCTACATCATGGCCATTGTTTCTGATACATCTGAGAAACTGGGTTATTTAACACTCAAATATTTAAAGCCCTGTTGGAGACCTTTCTTGTTAACCAGTGAGAGAAATGCATGATATCAATGTCAGCTCCATTGAGGGCAGTGTATAAATGGGTATATTAATAATATGTGTGTTATACCAGATTTAGTGTGTTATTAGTGACTGCCATTCACTAAGGCCCTAATGTAAGCATTAGAACCCTGAAGACATTAGTATTAATCCAATGTGTATGAACACTGATGCTAAGGTAAGAGCAAATGATGGCATCATAATCACGAGTATTATAAGGTCCTCATTTGCAATTAGCAATGCATGCACTATGCAGTGTTAATACTTGTGCATGTTAATATGGTCCATGTAATACTAGAAAATTAACTAGAGCATTTGAGGTATAATTATCTTGTCACTGTTAGGTGAGTCATGTTAACATATGGTCAGAAGGCTTAGGCCCTCAGCCCTTCCCAAATCAAGCACAGGGTCTCCAGACAAAAATCCCAAGAGGGGTTCCTCCTTCCCAGGGTGAACACCCTCACGAAATACACCCCACCCCTGCCCAAAATGTCTGATATCCCTCACCTGTACTCCAAATACCTCACCCCCCCACTCCATTGTGTGTGTAACATTCAGTTCAAAATACAGCAAAACCACCATTGTGAGAAAGCAGTAGGTGCAACATGTTATTCTATTTCTCATGCCACTTCCCTCATCCTGTGCAAGGGATTGGACACTTCACATTGGTGAAAATGGGGAGGAAAAACCCTTTGCTGGTGGCCTTCCCCTTAGATGATATAGCAACATTCATCTTAGAAAAGCATCGTCACATCTTGATCCGGCTGTGGTGTACCTAATTCTTCAGTTGTCCTACTCATACCAATGTCACACATCCTCTGTCATGCTCCAGTCTCTCCACCAAAATCTCTGTCACTTAATTCTATGCCTCTGTACCCGTGTCCATTTGCTATCTTCTCTGTCCATGCATCACTGACTCCAAAAGTATGTGCTAGCCACTATTTTATGTTTTTGGTCAAAGGACAGGGAACGGAGATAAAAGTGTTAATGTTCAATACACCAACTACCTCCAAGGTACTAAAGGGGACAAAAGGGGTAATTCTATAACTGACACCTAGAGGGCAACTGGTAGCAGCCCATTCTATAAAGGAACATAGGCACTCCCTTTCCTTTATTGAATACTAGCATAACTGCTTAAATGGGTGCTTAAAAGTTAGATGCCAAAGTTAGAGTTGGTGTATGAGCACCTAAATTCTGCAGATATGCAGAGCTGGGTATGATTTCAAATCAAGTGAATTGAAATCATGATTTAAAATCATTTTGTATGATTTTTTGTTTTAATTTGAAATCACATTTACCCTCATTTCCTGTTTCCAGAAGGGCGGGACCAGAGCTGATAGAGAGAGAAGGGCCGAGCCTGCACGCCTTTTACCGTTGTTGCTGGCCACCGTAAACCCGACTTGGTAAGTGAAGATGACTTTTAAAATTCGGAGGGAGGGGGCCTGGAACTGGAAGGGAGGGAGGAAGGGAGGGACGACGACACCCTCATGCGTGTGACGTCGCGTTCCTTTGCCTGGCAACTCTGCAGTGTTCCCTTCCCTCTCACTGTTCCGCCCTCGATGTCATCACATTTTGATGTGAGGGCGGGACAGAAAGAGATGGTTACAGAGTTACGAACCCTTCACTGCATTCTGCCACGGAGTCAGCTTCAGAACATTGGAGGTGAAAATTATTATAGTAGACTAGTAAAAAAGGCCCGTTTCTGACACAAATGAAACAGGCGCTAGCAAGGTTTTCCTCAGAGTGTGTATGTTTGAGAGAGTGTATGTGAGAGTGACTGTGTGTGAGAGAGAGAGTGAATGTGCGAGTGTGTGTGTGTGTGTGAGAGAGAGAGTGAGTCTGGGTGCGAGTGTGTCTGTGAGAGACAGAGTGTGTATGTGAGAATGAGAGTGTGTGCAAGTGCGTATGTGAGACAGGTTAAGAGAGAGAGAGTGTGTGTTTCACACAGATACAGTGTGTGCGAGAGAGAGTGTGTGTGTGAGACACAGACTCTCTGTGAGACTGAGTGCATGAGTGTGTAAGAGAGTGTGTGTGTGACAGAGATACCTCCCCCCCCTTTGGTGTCAGCCCCTCCCTCCTTCCCTCTCTCTGGTGTCAGGCCCCCACCTCTCTCTGGTGTCTGAGCGTTAATGTGCAGGACGCTGAGCTCTGGCTGTGCTTCAAGGAACTGACCAATCCTATTTAGTAGAATACACCTCCAACATTCTGAAGCCGAGAAACCTCGTGTGGTTGGTCAATTCTGCTTGTGATGAACCCGGAAGTACATGATGTCAATTCAGGAGATGGATACAGAGAGCAGGAATGCCTCAGCCATGCAGTCAGCTTCAGAATGTTGGAGGTGCGTTTTATTATATAGGATGATTAGTAAGCTTAAGCAGCAGATGCTCATTCTGGGGTCCTTTTTCTAAGGTGGACTAACAAATTTAGCACTTGCTAATGATTAGCATACACTAAATGATAAGATACCCGTTTCCTATGGGCATCTTATCATTTAGTGCATGCTAAGGGGGTCTTTTACTAAAGATTAGCTCAAGTTATCTGCAGCAGTGCCTATAGGAATAAAATGGGCACAGCTGCAGATAACTCAAGCTAATCTTTAGTAAAAGACCCCTAAATTTGTTAGCGCACCTTAGTAAAAGGATCCCTCATTATGCACAACTGCTGACATCTGGTTCACTAATAGGAAAAGCTACTTGGGCATGACAGCTCACTGGATAGCTGAGAATCTGAACAGGTATTCTGCAGATATCACATGTCAATGATTTAAAGGAACTCAGAGTTAATTCTCACAGTAGAGGAAGAAAGAGACAAAATACTAATTTCTACACCAAACTCTTTCTATAGCACAGCTTGCAAAATGTATAAATATCACAGATTCATTGGAGTACAAAATACTCATAGGGGAAAAAGCCTCAGAACCCTTCCTCTACTTCTAGATTGCAGAAGAATATATTGTAGGAATATATCAGGTATGTTTTCTTCATCGGCATAATGATGCCATTTACATCATTGAGTGCCAATTTGAAAGCATATAAAGAACTAAGGGGTCCTTTTACTAAGGTGCGCTGAAAATGGCTTGCGGTAGTGTAGGCATGGGTTTTGGGCACACGCCGATCCATTTTTCAGCACACCTATAAAAAAAGGCCTTTTTAAAATTTTTGCCGAAAATGGACAATCGGCAAAATCAAAATTGCTTTGTGTCCATTTTGGGTCTGCAACCTTACTGCCAGCCATCGACCTAGCGGTAAAGTCTCATGCGGTAACTGGGCGGTAATGACCTATATGCGTCAAATGCCACTTGGTGCGTGTCCAATACGCGCATCCACTGCACTAACCACTAGGCTACTCCACTCTCCAATATAGACACTTCAAACTGTGTTTTTGTTTTTCTAGCATCCACAAGCTGTTTTGAAGTTGACAGGGATAATTTGCATCCTTTCCTCTGTTCTCCCATTAAACCCTCCTGGCTTTCTTTCAACATTATTGAAACCTCTCTATTGGGATTCCCTAAATGTCTTATTTCAATAGTACCCTTTGGCTCCCCTCCCCTTTAATTTAAAAGCTGAACTAGACTCTGCTGTGCCTTCTAGAGGCTATCTGTTAATGCTGTATGCTGTGGTTCAAGTTTTAGAAACTATGGGGAAAAACCCCATTCTTTCTATGACCCCAGTGGGCTCACAATCTAAGTTTTGTACCTGGGAATTGAGCCTGGTTTTCAGCCCACTGCTGTAACATTATACTACCTGCCCCCCCACACTCCACTCATTTATCTAACACGGTCTCAAGAGAAAAGAGACTGATAGGACCTAAAAAAAAAAGGGGGGGAGGTAGTGACATGGTAGTGAGTGCTCATGAAATAAAGTGTAAAGAGGTTTAGACTATTCCATCCAAAATATAAATACTTATGCTCATTATAAAACAACCCTCTTTGCATCATCTTCCTTCTACATTAATATACCGTCAAACATAAAAAGGAAAGAGCCCTCGGTGGTAAACTTTGAGCAACTTTAAAGTTCAATGGTTACCAGTGTAATTTATTAGCATACCTGTTTGGAAGCAAGTTAGTTGCAAGAGGATTTGGCACACAGACTTGGTAACAGAATTTCTGCCAATTAAAATCATGAGCAACAGTGGAGCCACCCAGGGCATGCAGCACAGCAAAGAAGATGCACTGAACTCACATGCCATGTACCCTGCAGAACCCTGGACTCAGAGAGATGTAGGTAGCCAATAGTAAAGAAACAGCAGATATGAAGGAGGAACCTAGAGCCAGCTGCAGTTAAAGAAGGTGGAAAGCAAGCTCTACAGAGTATGCAGTGTATATACAGGATTATGGCAAGGGAGTGAGTGGGAGGTGTGGGGGAGGAAGACTGGGAATGAGAGAGAGAATCAGAAGCACAACATAGGCTGCCATCTGTGCAACATTATAGTCTAATGTTCTAAGAGAGAGAAAAAGGAGAGAGGAATGGAATGTGGCAGGAAAGAGGCATAAATGAAAGCCTGAGCAGGAGAGAGAGGCAGATTGACAGACAGGTGGATAAAGAGCAATGGATCCCTAACACTGAGTGAATTAGGAACAGTTCCCCTTGGATAGGGGATATTTTTGGTCTCTGTAAATTGCTTTCTAAGGATTAGGAGTGAACCAGCACAGCCAGAAGAGTGGCAAGTAATGTTATAGGATTAGTCAGGAAAACACAACAATTTCTAGGTATCTAATAGAAAAATGCATGCTTGCGTAGTGTGCATACAAAGGGGATGAATGAAGAGAAATGTGAAACCTGTGAGTAGCAGTGCCAATTGTCAGAGCTTCAGCCTTTGCTACTGCAGTATCTTGATATTTTCATTTGCATATTGTTAAAACAATGGAGTGCTTATGAAAGATGTGCTAAGGCTGTAGCCTTCATGAAAGCTGCTACAGTTCACAAGATTGCAACTTTGCAAATTAAACCCTTCGTGCGCCTATCAGCATGCATCTGATGTATATGTGCGCACTTTTCTGAGCAATAATGTTTAGGAATATTTTTCATATGCTCCCAGGATACAAGGTTTTACAGCTCTAAAGAAACTTGGTCCCCTCTGACTGAAGGTCATCACTTGGATAACTGAATGCTTGGAAATGTTGGGGTTAATATTCAAAGTGATTTAACCAGGCAGGAGAGGCTCCTGCATTGTAAAATTGCTTGTGTGGAGCTATCCACTGATATTCAGTGGCACTTAACTGGTTACTGCCACTGAATGTTGGCACTAGCTGCTAATATATTCAATCAAATGGAGAATTCAATCCACTTAAAAATAGTTCTCATCAAATACCAACAATAGTGGACAGTTTATTAATGTTATTCATGAATTTAATAAATTAGAGGAAAATCAGTCAATGCTGGACAAATTCTTTCTTAAAAGCGGTGAACAACAGAATACTCCTTCCAGCTTATTTCAATCATTGGCTCAAAAAACCTCCGAAACATGCCCTTTCTTATCCATTCCAACATTTTTCTTCATAAATGTATATATGTTTTGTTTTTATTTTTTTACTGCAATGTTTATCACTTAATCTTCATCTGCTTGTAAAGATTCCTCAATGAACTCAACCATCTATGTAAATGCAAGGAAGAGAAGAAGCACTTATCTCTTTAGTGGACAGTCCCAATGGAGACCCGTTTCATCCTCACTTCTTCAGGGGATGTCCTCTGGTGCCTCACTCTCAAACTCAATACTTTCCATAAGAGTTTTCTGTAAAAATCCAATTTTTTAAAACTCAAAAGGGCCCTTTTACAAAGTGGCAGTAAGTGCTAACAAAAGCTTACCACGTGCTATAAAGGCAGTACCATGGGACACGCTCAGGTGTCCTGCAGTAATTCTGCTATTTAAAATATATACCACCCAAGTCTAGTATCTCCACACACCTCCACACATTCATTATTAGCTGGCCAGAACCTCAAACATGTCCTCATAAATTTTATTAAGATCATGTATCCATGCCCGTTGCGCATACAAAACATTTTATCGCGTGAGCCTCTATCACCACCTATTTTGTAGGCAGTAAAGGCTCATGTACTAATCACACACTGTAATGGTATCAGTTTATTACTGAAATATGTAGCATGTTTGCTGGACTATATATACACCAATATATTTGTGTATCTTTTGAAGATATATGTTTGTGCAGCTTTTGGAGAATAGTTTCATTTCAAGCCTCTCTCTCTCCATTCCTTTTTCTGGGAGCTTCTGAGAGCAGGAATAAGTTAACTACAAACACTTAACAAACACAAAAGAGCTTCCTCTGCCCTCCCACCTAACAAAAGATGGACTAAGGTGGACACCTGAATACTCAGAGGAAGCATAAACAGGACATTTGCTTGTCAAAGGTATACCTGCCCCTCCCATCAGCTTCCAGACATGTGCAGAAAGGAAGGACTTGTAATGTATATCTGCCCCAGAGACTGAACAGGACATCAAAAGACATTTGCCAGCAAAGTCCAGACTGTAAGTCTCGTGATGTCATAACACATGAGACCAACTCAGGGGTCGTGTGCAGACATGAGACTACATTAACCATAATGCCTTGCAAAATATCCAAGACATGCACACACCATGCTTCTCTGCTAACATTATAAAAGGCCTGGAAACAGCCCAGCTCGCTCTCTTGGAACCTGCTCCTCTTGGGACCTGCCTCCTCTTGGGACCTGCCTCCTCTGGAAACCTGCCTCTCTTGGAAACTGTTGCTCTCTTTGGGGTCTGCTGAGGCCTTGCTCCTGAAACATGTGCTCATCAATCAGCTGGACCACAGCATGCTTGTAACAAGGACTTGTAAGTTGATCTAGCTGCTACTTTGTTCTATTTTTATGCACAGATTACCTGTAAAGATTCCTCTTAATACCTACCTCTCGTGTGCAATTGTATATTAAATCAATCTTTTTGAAGCTAAAAATATGGTCTCTTTGTGTTCTGAATATATATATACTTAATATATTTAATTTATTGCAATTATCACCTTTGGTGATTGGTGGAGAAATTAATATCCTAAAACTTATAAATACAGCGCTTGCTCTTAAATTATAAACAGTAGCGAGTTGCTCTCGAGCTATTTTCCCCAAAATAACTCATTTCTTCCAACATATTATTTGCTGGAGAAGTGGGTAGAATTTCTTGTAACATATTAATTCGTGGAGAATGTGGGCAGCAAGTCTAACATATTAATTGGTGGAGAATGAACTGGTAACAACACTAATAGATTAGCACATGGCAATGTATTGCACCAACTGATTATCATAGAACATGCCTACTCTCTACCACTGACCCATCCCAGAGCTAAAAATAAAATCTGTTTTTTAGCACATGAAAAGCATGTACGATCACAAAATTACTGAGGGACACTGGAACATGCCCTGTGGTAAGGCCTTTGTGCTGCGGTAAGCACACATTAAAGGACCCCTATAAAGTTTTACCTGAAAGAAATTCCTCTAGCTGAGAAGAATCCCAAAACATATAGCCAGGTACCTCTGTAATAAAAAGGATTATAGAGATTGCTTTTCAACTTTATCTGCCTTGACCAACAAGTGCACTTGGGGTCTGTATTCGTGATTAGAAGTAATTCTGTTTAAAAATGATTGTTTAACTTTGATTGTGTGAAAATAAGTTGGAATGTAGAAGATAAGACACAGCTCTAATTAATTTGTTATGTGAAGGGAAAGATGGAACTTTTGTTTTCGAGTTCAGATTGGCCACCTGGACTGGGAAACATGTGACCACATTCCCACAATATGGCTTGTTTACCTATTCTCAAACATTCCGTAATTTTCCTTGGCTCTGAAAATAAGCTTTAGCTTAATAAAAAGGGGGGCTTGTTGCAGCAGAGCTCTGAGGCTCATCTGTGGGTGGATGCATCGTGCAGAAAAGACTGTTCCTGGTCATAAAGAGACTTTGGGCTTTCGCTTCAACGGGCCTCTCGGCTGATGAGATACGGGCCTGAAATTCCTGATCAGTGATCTTGTATGTACAATATGTATATATCTGTCTTATATCTTTCTTTTAGTTAGATGATTTAATCATTGTATATATCTTAATAATTGTAGATTTTAGAGCCTCTACTAAAGGTCTCATTTACCTAATACAAATCCAAAAGAATCCACAGTAATTATTGAGTAGTCTGTGTCAGTGAGACAGGCTGTAAATCCATAGCAATATAACCTCCCATAGCCAAAACCTTAGATTTTAGCGGAAGGAAGGACTTTCTTCTCTTTTGGGTTGGCCTAGATACATCAGGAAACATAGCTATTGTCTGCCCAAAAGAGTACATAAGTACATAAGTAATGCCACACTGGGAAAAGACCAAGGGTCCATCGAGCCCAGCATCCTGTCCACGACAGCGGCCAATCCAGGCCAAGGGCACCTGGCAAGCTTCCCAAATGTACAAACATTCTATACATGTTATTCCCGGAATTGTGGATTTTTCCCAAGTCCATTTAGTAGCGGTTTATGGACTTGTCCTTTAGGAAACCGTCTAACCCCTTTTTAAACTCTGACAAGCTAACCGCCTTCACCACGTTCTCTGGCAACGAATTCCAGAGTTTAATTACGCGTTGGGTGAAGAAGAATTTTCTCCGATTTGTTTTAAATTTACTACACTGTAGTTTCATCGCATGCCCCCTAGTCCTAGTATTTTTGGAAAGCGTGAACAGACGCTTCACATCCACCTGTTCCACTCCACTCGTTATTTTATACACCTCTATCATGTCTCCCCTCAGCCGTCTCATATTTCTTTGAAAAACACAGTTTACTAAGCTGTGCTAATGTTTTTAGCATGTGCTAAACACTAAAGGCACCCATAGGAATGTATGGGTTTCTCTAGTGTTAAGCGTATGCTAATTTTAGGCATGAACTAAAAACACTAGCGCATCTTAGTAAACAGGGCCCTAAGAGCTTAGCTCTTTTTGTAATTACCTCCTGAAAGATTCCAAAAACCTACAGATGTCCAGACTATCTGGTAAAACATCAGCATTATCTTCTTCATTCCCAATCTTTGTAGTATCCACTATTTATGTGCTGAAGTGCACACAAAGTAACATAAATTCTTACCATACACACGTCTAATATGTTTATAAATAATAGCGCCTAGGTTATAGATTTGCCCTATTAATGTGAAAATTAGCATACACTAATTGCTAAAGTGTTGCATTAATTGTCAGTGAGCACTAAGTGCCGTGTTTACAGCCAGTGTAGTTAAGTAAATATGCCCCTCTATGATTTTCATACACTGGATTATCAACATGCTTTGAAAGACTGAGGGCCCCTTTCACTAAGCCACGTGGAGGGGCATAATCGAACGGGGCCGGCCATCTATATGGCCGGCCCCGTAAAGCGGCGTCATGACAGTATTATCGAAACAAGATGGCCGGCCATGTTTCGTTTTGATAATATGGTCTGAGCCAGCCAAATCTCAACATTTGGCCCGGCTTTAGAGATGGCCAGCATTGGTTTTCAGCGATAATGGAAACTAATTGCGGCGATCTCAAACCTGGCCAAATCCAAGGCATTTGGTTGTGGAAGGAGCCAGCATTTGTAGTGCACTGGTCCCCCTCACATGACAGGACATCAACCGGGCAACCTAGGGGGCACTGCAGTGGACTTCAAAAATTGCTCCCAGGTGCATACCTCCCTTACCTTGTGTGCTGAGCCCCCCAAGTCCCCCACAAAACCCACTCCCCACAACTGTACACCACTACCATAGCCCTTAGGGATGAAGGGGGCACCTACATGTGGGTACAGTGGGTTTTGGGGGGGGGTTGGAGGGCTCCCATTTACCACCACAAGTGTAACAGTTGGGGGGGGGGGGGTGGAACTGCATGAAGTGCACTGCACCCACTAAAAACTGCTCCAGGGACCTGCATACTGCTGTCATGGAGCAGGGTATGACATTTGAGGCTGGCATAGAGGCTGGCAAAAAGATGATTTTTAATTTTCTTTTGGGTGGGAGGGGGTTGGTGACCACTGGGGGAGTAAGGGGAGGTGATCCCTGATTCCCTTCGGTGGTCATCTGGTCAGTTGGGGCATTTTTTGGAGGCTTTTTTTTGTTACATTTGTACCCCGCGCTTTCCCACTCATGGCAGGCTCAATGCGGCTTACATGGGGCAATGGAGGGTTAAGTGACTTGCCCAGAGTCACAAGGAGCTGCCTGTGCCTGAAGTGGGAATTGAACTCAGTTCCTCAGTTCCCCAGGACCAAAGTCCACCACCCTAACCACTAGGCCACTCCTCCTAAAAATAAATGGACCAAGTGAAGCCGGCCAAGTGCTTGTCAGAGCCGGCCTTCCTTTTTCCATTATCGTCCAAAGTCGGCCATCTCGTAACCACGCCCCCGTCCCGCCTTCTGTACCCTGCCGAAATGCCCCCTTTAACTTTGGCCGTCCCTGCGACGGAAAGCAGTTGGAGTCGGCCAAAATCGGCTTTCGATTATATCGATTTGGCCGGGTTTAGGAGATGGCCGGCCATCTACCGATTTGTGTCGGAAGATGGCCGGCTATCTCCTTCAAAAATGAGCAGGATAGGTGCCTACATGCGCCCAACATGCGCCAAATTGGAGTTACCACTCAGTTACCAAGTGGCCCTTGCAGTAATTTCAATTTTAGTGTGCATCAACTACGCACATCTGGAAAATTTATTTTCTGGCATTCGTGGAGGGGCATTTTCAAAAGGGACGTCCAAGTTGCGATTTGGATGTCTTTGCAAAACAGTGAAATCCAGGGGTGGGGAAACCTGTATTTTCGAAACAAGATGGACGTCCATCTTTCGTTTTGAAAATACCGTCAGGGACTCCAAATCCTTAAATTTGGACGTCCCTAGACATGGATGTTTCTGACTTTCGGCGATTTTCGAAACCAAAGACGTCCATGTCAAAAACATCCTAATGCAAGCCATTTGGGCGTGGGAAGAGGCAGCATTTGTAGTGCACTGGTCCTGGTGAGTTCTGGAGGGCTCGCTGTTTCCTCCACAAATGTAACAGGTGGGGGGGGGGGGGGTATGGGCCTGGGTCCGCCTGTCTGAAGTACACTGCAGTACCCACTAAAACTGCTCCTGGGACCTGCATGCACTATCACGGACCTGAGAATGGCATCTGAGGCTGGCACAACATATTTTTAAAGATGTTTTTTGAAGGTGGGAGGGGGTTAGTGATCACTGGGGGAGTAACGGGATGTCATCCCCGATTATCTCCGGTGGTCATCTGGTCATTTCGGGTACCTTTCTGTGCCTTAGTCGTAATAAAAACAGGTTCGGGTGAAAACGTCCAAGTGTTCATCAGGGACGTCCTTGTTTTTTCGATTGAGTCAAGGATGTCCAAGTGTTAGGCATGCCAAAGTCCCGCCTTTGCTATGCCTCTGACACACCCCCTTGAACTTTGGCCATCCTTGCGACGGACTGCAGTTGGAGATGTCCTAAGTTGGGTTTCAATTATACCAATTTGGACGTCCTTGGGAGAAGGACATCCATCTTCCAATTTGTGTTGAAAGATGGACGTCCTTTTTCGAAAATGAGCCCAATAGTGGACATGCACCAAGTGGCATCTGACGTGCGTAGGTCATTACCTTCCAAATTCTTTACCGCTAGGTCTATGGCTAAGGTTTCAGACCCAAAATGGACGCACTGCATTTTTGGGGAAAAAAAGAGGGCTTTTTTACAGGTGCGCTGAAAAATGATTCTGAGTGTGCCCAAAACCCATGCCTACACTATCGCAAGCCATTTTCAGTGCACCTTTGCAAAAGGACCACTGAGTAAAGGATCATCTTTATTCAGCACAGTTGTTCAGTGCCTAAAAAGATTATTTGTGCTGTTAAATTCTTATATGTACTTTATCAAGACCTGGATATTCTGTCAACTCCTGATGCCCAGCGGGGCTTCATATAAAGTGAAGTTTGTCAATTACCCTGTTCCAGGACTGCTCTGGGTAAATGTACCAATCATCGCTCTGTTCTGACAAGCACAGTACGACCTCTGAAGAATTTACCGAGCATGGAATGTGTTCTTTCATGAACTATAAAAGATTTCAATTGTATTGTAGAATAATATTAAAAACTTTTATGAAGGCATTCCAAGGCAAGAAGCAATATTATTATACAGATGTCATTATAGGACACTATTGTTCAAAGTTGTATGTTCCTAATTTGTTTCTGAGCCATTACTGTGTTTGATATTCATTACCTTCAGCTCCTCATTATTTTGTATTTTACTTCCCTATATTATGCAGCTTTTCCCCCTCTTGATAAAAGTCACAAATAGGGGCTCATTTTCGAAACATCAAAACATCCAAAAAGCAGCAAATCACTATTTTTGGGTGTCGGGGGGGGGGGGGGGGGCATATTGCAGTGGGATTTGGGCATTCCCAAAACTTGGAAGTTTTTTTGCCATAATAGAACAAATCAAAAATGTCCACGGCCAAAATTTAGACATTTGGGTCTAGACCTCTTTAGATCCTAACTAAGTCGTGCTCTAATTGACCACTAGAGGGATTAGGGCATGACCACCACCCTCTCCTTTTCCTCTCCCAGTGGTCACTGACCCCCCTCCAACCCACCCCCAAAGATGTGAAAGAAACTGTACATACCAGCCTCTATGACAGCTTCAGATGTATAGCCAGTCCTATTAGAGCAGCAAGCAGGTCCCTGGAGTAGCCTAGTGGTCAGTGCAATGCACTATAGAGAAGGGAACCCAGACCTATATCCCACTCTAACTGTTACACTTATGGTGGAAAGTGTGAGCCCTCCAAAGCACACCAAAACCTACTGTATCACATATAAGTGACACCTGTAGACAAGAGTGGTGTACAGTTGGGTACAGTAGGTTTTTGGTGGGTTTGATTCACTCAACGAATAGTTAAACTCTAGAACTCACTGCCAGAGGATGTGGTAATAGCAGTTTAGAAAGGTTTGGACAAGTTTCTGGAGCAAAACCCCATAATCTGCTATTGAGACAGACATGGGAAAGCCATTGCTTGCCCTGGGATTGGTAGCATGGAATATTGCTACTATATGGGTTTCTGCCAGGTACTTGTGACCTGGATTGGCCACTGTTGGAAACAGGATATTGGGCTAGATGGACCATTGGTCTGATCCAGTATGGCTATTTTGTTCTTATTTAAAATTTTAAACATTTTTTCAGTGAATTCAATGCTCACAAAAGTTACTGAAATAATTTCACAGAAAACAAAGTGTCCTTTGTTTATCCACAGAGCAGTTACAGTGCAACCTGACCAGCTCTCTACCCCATTATGGATGGACAATCCCTGAAAGTATTTCAGCTTTTATATTCTTTTTCCCTAGAGCAGTTATTCTCAACCCAGTCCTCGGGACACACCTAACCATGTATTCAGGATCCCCCCAGATTTACATACTGTGGAGGTATTGTGTGCAAATGTTTTCTCATTGTGGATATCCTAAAAACCTAACTGGTGTCCCAAGGACTGGGTTGAGAACCCCTGCCCTAGAGAAGGGTGAAAATGTTTTCATTTCATTTTTTTAATTTCATTTCTTGCTTTGTTCAACTTCATTCCATATCAGCATGCACAATGCTATTTTAGCATGTACTAAAACAGAACAAAGCAAAAATACACATCCCTACATTCCCCTTTCTTCTGGAACTTCAAAAAAAGTTGATTTCCATATTTTGTAGTTATATTTTTCATTGAGTCTTTAAATGGTATCAAAATCTAGGAACTCTGTAGTATGTAAGTATTATGCAATATGTGTATATGATTAACTCTGTCATAAGAAGATTGGATATAAGTTTTGATGAATGATCTGCGTAACAGCTTGTTGATAACAGTGAATATCAATAGGCAAGGACCATTTTGGCCCACTAACTTGGCTCAACTTACGCTACTCTGTTTCAACTGACAACCTATCTTTGCTTTTACCATCACCTTCTGTGCAAATGTGATCTCTCAGCTGTCAATCATATAAGCTTGACTGCTTACAGGAGATTGCTTCTTATCTTATCTAACAGCTGATACCTGCCACTGAGGAGTACTACTATACAGAATAAGGCAAGATAAAGTTCTCTGAACGTTGAATCTCTGGAGGAAAAGACTTCAGATACTCTGTATTCACTATGTAGATATCGTGAATAACAGGCTGTCATAGATCTTATTACATAAACATTCTTAATATATGAGTCTACGATACAGGTTCCTCATTAGTCAAAAAACCTCCATTCTAAGCATGTTAGAGATTCCTCTTTATAGTTTCTTTCTTATACTCTATTATCCCCGATTTATAAAAGGATTTAAATACACCTATCTGGGCTGTAGCATCGTCTGGAGGGTGTGCTCGACATAAAGCTTCTGTTTCCCACATGCTTCATCGGGAGCTATTCCCTCAGTCGCCAGTGATGCCCTAAAACGTAGATGATTAAATATACACGAGAATGTATATTGTGGAAACAGACATAAAACATTTTTTCACAATTATTTCCTACCTTCATGTGTCTAACTGGTATTTTCAGCAACACAGCCAGCACTCAACATGGCGCCCGGTTTTAAAAGGATGCTAACGTCGACTACCAATCAACAGAGACCTGAAAAATTAAAGAGCTAGGACTCTATTTCTAATTCTTAAACAGGCCAATGAGAAATTACAGGAACGCCTTCCATTCTATACGACTGTTTAACTCCTTGGGAATAAGGGTCTCTTTCCTTTGGATCAAGGCCCGGTCACAGTCGCCACCTCTGGTCGATTTCTGAATTTGATCTATAGCTATGCATCTATAATCAGAAAATGTGTGCAATTTGTCTAAACTATGTACCACTAGAGGGGCTTGTCTCTTTTGGTGCACTATATTAAACTTATGATCTCACAGTCTATGCTTAAGTGCCCTAGAAGTCTTCCCTACATAAAGTTTAGGGCAAGGGCATTGTAGTACACACACCACATTAGTACTGTTACAATCTGTGGAATATTTCAGATTGTACGTTTTGGAGATGGCCGACCTCGGTTTTTGCCAATAATGGAAACCGAGGACGGCCATCTCAAAAATGAACAAATCCAAGCCATTTGGTCATGGGAGGAGCCAGCATTTGTAGTGCACTGGTCCACTCTCACATGCCAGGACACCAACCGGTCACCCTAGGGGGCACTGCAGTGGACTTCACAAATTGATCCCAGGTACATAGCTCCCTTACCTTGGGTGCTGAGCCCCCCAAAACCCACTCCCCACAACTGTACACCACTACCATAGCCCTTAAAGGGTATGACATTTGAGGCCGGCATAGAGGCTGGGAAAAATGTTTTTAATGTGTTTTTTGGGTGGGATGGGGTTGGTGACCACTGGGGGAGTAAGGGGAGGTCATCCCCGATTCCTTCCGGTGGTCATCTGGTCAGTTCGAGCACCTTTTTGAGGCTTGGTTGTGAACAAAAAGGGACCAAGTAAAGTCAGCCAAATGCTTTGCCCTTCTTTTTCCCATTAACGGCCAAGGATGGCCATCTCTTAACCACGCCCCCGTCCCACCTTTGGTACGCTGCCGACACGCCCCCTTGAACTTTGGTCGTCCCCGCGATGGAAAGCAGTTGAGTGCGCCCAAAATCGGTTTTCCATTATGCTGATTTGGGCACCCCTGAGAGAAGGGCGGCCATCTCCCGATTTGTGTCAAAAGATGGGCGCCCTTCTCTTTCAAACATAAGCAGGAAAGTCTACTTCTTCCCAATAATCAGTCTGAACTTAAACAATCATTTATATCTAATAACAAGTTGTGCATAATTTAGGGAGCTTTTTTTTTTTTTTTTAAATGTTGTGAACATCATTTTAAAAAGAAAAAAAAACAGGAAACTGTCCCAAACTGTGTTAAACTAATGTTCTTTTGCATTCAATAAATCTTGCTTAAGGCGCTTGCAAATTACATATCTTGGCAGATTGATCAGGTGGGATTTATTCCATCCTGAAAGCTTTATGGGAATGGAGAAAAACTCTCAACTTTTTAGATGTAATTTTAAGAAAAATAATAATGTTTTAATGACAATAAAAATTCAATACAAATGGAAGCTCAGAAGACTAAAACACTAACAGGAGCAGCTAAATCTCTTAAGATATTAACTTGCCTGTTTCTTAGCAACATTTGCTTCTGACTAACTCGTAGAACGCTTGTACAGCATCCTGCCTTCACTTCCCCTCACAGTGTTATGGATACATAGTTACATATTCGATGACGGCAGAAAAAGACCTGCATGGTCCATTCAGTCTGCCCAAGACAAACTCATATGTGTATACCTTACTTTGAATTTGTACCTGTCCTTTTCAGGGCACAGACCATATAAGTCTGCGCAGCAGTATTTCCCGCCTCCCAACCACCAGTCCCGCCTCCCATCACCGGCTGTGGTACAGACCGTATAAGTCTGCCCTCCCCTATCCTCGCCTCCCAACCACCACCCCCTCTTCCCCCCACCTGCTCTGCCACCCAATTTCAGCTAAGCTTCTGAGGATCCATTCCTTCTGCACAGGATTCCTCTATGCATATCCCACGCATGTTTGAACTCCGTTACCGTTTTCATCTCCACCACTGCCTGCGGGAGGGCATTCCAAGCGTCTACCACCCTCTTGGTTGATTCTGTTTGCCCATCCCTACAGCTTTTGGTTTTACTAAATACTTAGTAAAGTGGTGTGGTAGCCATGTTAGTCCACTTTTAAAGGTAATAAATAGAAATAAAAAAAAAAACTGAAAAGAAAATATGATACCTTTTTTATTGGACTAACAATACATCTTTTGATTAGATTTCAAAGGTAATCCTTCTTCCCCCAATGGCAATAACTATCTGTGCAATGATTCCAAATATGGATGGTATCCAGATAACTTCAAGCGGACGCCCTAGACCCAGATACAGTTCAGACACTTTAATCATAAAATACTAACTGGCATAAAAGTACATGCTGGCATGCCCAGGGGTGAAGTAAGGATATAGCTGACTAGAAAAAAAGACTTTAAATTGGACTGGGTTAATTAGTCAAATTCTGGGGTCCAGGAGCAGGGTTAAATTGAGGGGAGACAATTAATAAGCTAAGATTGATTTTCAGCCATTTCCACCTAACTTGGCTTGCAAAATATAGTTGCTGCCTCAGTTTGTCCAATCACCCTTCCTGCTGATTTGCAAATGTCAAAAACGTCCCCACAGCCATCCCTCCTCCCTCCCAAATGTAGAAATATTTAAAAAGGGAAATGGCAGTGGTCCCCTTCCCTTTATCCCTCCTTATCCTGTGACATTAACTCCCTTCCTGAAGGCATCTTCTTCCCTCTGGACTCTTTAATTATTTATAAAAAGATCTCTCAGAAGCCAGGCCCTTTCCCGTCCTCCTTCTTGTGTCCTTGTGCACAGCTAGTTAATTGCTGAAAATTGCTTACAAGACCTGTGGGTATGATAGTGTCCACACATTTTGCACCAAAGCAGCTACTGAGAATTATCGCCTTGATAATCAATTGCTACACTAATGGTTTCCTATAGCACATACAGCAGTATTTTACAGCCTATCCATTAGCTTTTAAACGGGAAATGAAAATGAATTACAGGTATTTCATTCTATTTCCTGACACTTAATCAGAGATAATGTGAAAAATGAACACTTACATCCGCAGAGTTTCATAGTAGTACTCCATGCTTTGTTATGGTAATTAATACGCTTTTCACTTAACTTCATTAACATCACCATTATAGTGGTAGGCAGTACCTCTGTTTCTAGTGCTTTAATTATTATGGGTAGTTAATTTAGAGAGCAACACGAGCTGTACATTCCTTTATATATGTTACTGCACTTGCAGTCAGATGCTCAAAACTCCAGCACTGTATGAAACAGTGGCAGAGTTTTACCGCCATAAGAGCGCCAAGGAATTACTTCCTCGTGCTCAACGCTAATAGTATGCAAATGATATGCACGCTATTAGCTTCAAGCATGAGGAAGTAAAGCAGGAGGATGGTGCCTGCCTAGTGCATGCAGAGAAGAATTGTGTGTCAAGCACAGCTCTTCATGCCAGAGGGGAGGAGGGAAGGAGGAGAAAGATGTGCAGGCTACAGTGCTTCTTGTAAAGGTATTTTGGAAAAAGGTATTGATTGAAATGTGCAGAAGCCAATCCACAAGTGCTTCAAAAATAGCAGCATTGGAAACTAACCTGATGAAAAGGGTTCTGGCTTGGTCAAGTGTAGTCCAATTTAAAAAAGTGTAGTATTTTCCTTTTTTTTTTTTTTTATTTCTATTTGTTACAAATAAATAAAAGACCTTTTGATGCTTGGCTTAACAAAGAAGAGATCATTATTTGAGGACAAGCCTCTTCTCCCTGGCTGGACTGGCTTGCCAGGTTGCTTCATTGCTTGCCAGGTTACCTAACGGTTCCCAGTGGTAACAGTGCCCTTGTTCATGGCGCTCTTCTTCAGGTATCCGGAGGAATTTGTAATGACCATAATTTAAATGTGATTTGCATGTTTTGAATGCTACTTGCGGTATCCTCTAGCACGGTGGTTGTTCCCCACGTCAGAGCCCTTCGAGCACTCAGCGGGAGCAAATGTGGGCATTAGTCCAGCACTCATGGCCTCTAGCGCCTGCATTTGCTTCTGAGCATTGGGGACTTGCCGTTCAGTATTTAGCCTGCAGCAGTCAGCATGTTTTTAAATGATCGCCATGGGCAGAATTAGCCCTGGATATTCAATGCCGGGCTATGTCCGGGCACTGGCATTGAATATGCAAGGCTATGCCAATATGTGCTGGCCTCCAGAGCTTATGCAGGTCCCAGCTGATATTCAGCCAGGACCCACATGAGATACTTATGCTAGCCTCAGCTGAATATCGGGCAGGACCTACATAAGGTGATGCAGGTGCCCTCATCCCCTCTTCCCCTTCTCTTCCTCAGATTCCAATCCCCCCCCCCCCCAAGAGAATGAGAACCCACCACCTTCCCTAGCCTTCTGCTTTACTCTTCCTCTGACTTTCTCTTCAAACTGTAGTTCCTTTCTGCCCTCCTTATTATTTTGTGTTTGTAAACCACCTTGATGGAATTCCCTAAGGTAGCATATCAAGTATAAATAAACTTAGAAACCGAGCCCCCACAACCCCAACCCCTGTATGGACCCCCTGCCCCCAGGCCTACCTTCCTCATCTGCTCACACTTGCTCTTGCCCATTGTGGCTCTGACCTCAAAATGGCCACTGCGACCCCCCCCCCAGCAGGAGTCTCTCGGTACTTGTATTTTTTCAGCTATAACGGCTTGCGGTGTTCCCTATAAACCATGTTATAGAATTTACATAGTAATGAAATATTTTGCATGCATTTGCATCTCATAACTATGTATCCCTCATCCCCACAAGAGCTGAGAACTATTTGCAGCTTTGAAGATGAGTCAAGAGTAGGTCCACAGCAATAGCTTAGTCACACACATGCTCAGTTACAGCCATTTAAAATTAGGTTGTACTCTGGACTACACTTGCACACCAGCCCATCCTTGTTAAGTTACAAGATTTACAGTCATGTAAGCTATCTAACATTGATGTGATGTTTAACAAAAATAAGGATATAAGGGGTTTATATATGGGTATAAATGTACAAAATGAGCCACTGTGTGGAAATTTAATCTTAACTATAATTACCACTATGTATGTGGAGGAGTGGAGGAGTGGCCTAGTGGTTAGGGTGGTGGACTTTGGTCCTGGGGAACTGAGGAACTGAGTTCGATTCCCGGCACAGGCAGCTCCTTGTGACTCTGGGCAAGTCACTTAACCCTCCATTGCCCCATGTAAGCCGCATTGAGCCTGCCATGAGTGGGAAAGCGCGGGGTACAAATGTAACAAAAAATAAAAATATTAGTGTAGGTTATATTATGTTATATTGTTGTATTGTGGTCATGCAACAATGCTGTTTGGCAATGGTTTATAAATAGAGAAAAAATAATAAGGATATAATAATGAAAGTCTTTTTTTGGGCTCACATATATTGTATTTTTTGCATACCCATGTTAAGTGTTGGAGTATATTGAGGTGAACCAAGGAGTAGGGTGGATAGGCTCATCCAAAACAAGCACAAGGGAGATGTCCAGATGTCTATATGTAAAGTATTTTAAAAATAACACCAATAAGACAGGACACAGTACCTGTATTCCGGCACTAAAGCGCCTGCCTCAGGAGTCTGAAAAGAAATACACATGAATAAAGCTATCTTTCGTCTGTGTTTGGAGTATATTAAGGGGCATTTTTGATATGATGTCTAAATCCAATTTTGGACGTTTTGCTGAAAACACCCAAAAATCCAGTAGTGAACATGGTCATTTTCAAATCAGAAAAACTTCCAACTCTTTGTTTCGAAAATGGTCATTTGCTAGATGTTTTGGTGCTCAGTGCTTCTATTTTTTTGGACCATTTTTTTTTTTGGGGGGGGGGGGGGGGGAACCATCCAAGCGGAAAAACGCATAAAAACAAGCCATTGGGATGTATGGGGGAGGCAGCATTTTTAGTAGACTGGCCACTCAGACATCCCAGCAGAGCAGTGGGGCACCCTTATACACCCCTTTTCACCATACACTTTACACCCAAAAATCACAGCACACCTCCAAAAATTCTCTCTCCCACCTCCAACCTCTCACAACACACTGCTTATCACCCAACTCCAAACCTCAACCACTTCCAATCTCCACAAACTCACTCCCAAACCTTTATCTCAGCCACACCACCAAAAACACTTCCTCTACTCACCTCAGCCAGAAATGCTCTGCCAACTGCCAGCCTGCCCGTTACCTGGGAGACGGACCCTTGGCTTGGGGTTCCGCAACCCATCCAGCCAATCCTGAGTCCTGCCCAACATTCCGTATCCTTCTGCTGACCAGCGGAATGTTGAGCAGCACTACTCAAGCCCCATTTTAATTAAAGATTTCCCATAGGGATCAATGAGAAAAACTTCAATTAATTTAAAACCCCTGAAAATTTTACTCAAATTACCCCAAATTTCCCATGCTAATTAAACCTCCCATTCTCTATTAACCTATATCTTTAAAATTTAAAAATCCCAAAATTTAATATCCGTCCGGAAAAAAACTTCCTAAAATCCCGGAAAAATTCCCAAAAAATTTAAAACCCCCCTCAAAAATTCTAAAACCACCTCCCGGACACACCACGTCGAAATTTAAAAATTAACCCTTTCCTAACCTCATAAAATAGCACCCTTCCCAAAAGACCCCCTAAAAATATTAAAATTAAAAAACTAAATCACCCAAAAAATCCCAAAAAATCCCCCGACCCCAAAACTGAAAACAGAATTTAAATTTTAAAAAATCCTGATTTTTTAAAAATAAAAAACGCTATTTCTACAATTTAAAAATAAATAAATTAAAAATTTAGATTAAAAAAACCCCTTACCTGAACGTAGATTTTTCCCACTCTCAAAGACCTCCATCTGTTCCGGTGCCGATGTCCTCCTCACGAAATCGGAAACAAAATAAAAAAACTTCCGAGCCCGGGCCCAAAATTTAGGCCCCGGCTTCGGCCTAACCGGGAAACTCGCGATCCCGATTCGTGCATGTAGCGCGCCCCCTACGGGAGCGCGCCCGCACGTTTTCTCTTCTTCTCGGCGCTCCTCTTCGCTTTGGCGCCTAGCGCCAAAGCCAAAACCGGCCCCATTCGGCCCGGAAACGGGGCGAAGAAACCCAGCTGCTTCCTTCTGCACCCGGGGACGTGCCCAACCGTCCCCGGGCGTCAAGAACATGGCGATCCTGCCTCAAGCAGCGTCCCCCACGGCCCCACACCGCCGGGAATTCTTCTTTTTTTTTTTCCTTTTGTTTTTTTTTTTTTTTTAAAAAACCTCACCGCTTGCTTCTCCCAACAATGGGCCCCAGATAGCAGCCTCCCGGATCCAGAGCCCCCCAGGTAAGTATTCCCTACACATACCTCCCAACATTCATAACTCAAATACCTCCCAAACAAGCCTATCATAACAATCCCCTTACTAACCCCCATAATCAAAAACTACATCCAACACAATTTACTACCCACCTTTGACCTACCCACTATTTAAATACATAATAAAAAAAAAACCCTATTCTAATTAAGAAGGACTTGTACGTCTGAATGAAACAATTTTAGCCTAAATATCTAACATTAGATTCCTTTGGTCACAGTCTTTATATGTCAGTTGAACTCTCTTCAAACAAATTCCCCCTCATCATTCTCTACGTCATACTTTTTATTTACTTTAAAATGAAATTCTCCTTCAGATAAGAAGAACACACCCCTTTATTATACCTAGTCGAACTTCTTACTTTCTCACCACTTTCCCGCCCCAGTTCATTAACAGGATTAACAATTACTTCCGTATAAACTAAGTAGTCACAAGCATTTCCAGCAGGTTCCCTTTCAGGAATTGATGACTTAACCTTTCTAAAACTTTTTTCTCTCTGTGGTTGCATCAGTTCAAAATCCACCCCCTCCAAAGTATACTTTTTTACCGCATCGCGGTGAACAATTTTCACCTCTTGTTCCATATTTTGAATTTTTACAACATTGCCAGATTCACCTAAAATTTGCACCACTTTATAAGGTTGTTTCTCCCATAGGTCTTGTATCTTGTGTCTCCCGCGGAATCCCCGCTCCCGGAGCAACACCCACTCTCCTTCTTGAAGTCGCTCCGCTCCACATTTTCTATCATATAGTCTCTTCATTCTATCCTGTTGGATTTCTGATGTTTTTACAGCCAGTTCCTGTGCAAACTCCAGCTTTGAACGATGCATGTTTATCCAGTCTTCCAAAGTTTCAATTTGCTCCATTCCTTCCTCATCTTCATTTACCAACACAGGATGAGGTAAAAGATTCTCTCTGCCCAGGAACAGGAAAGCTGGTGTGTACCCGGTTGCCTGATGAACTGAACTGTTATATATTTGGTTCACCTCCGGCAAAAACTTAGACCAGCATCTCTTCTTCTCAGGGGGAAAAGTACGGAGAATCTGATGTAACGTCCTATTATATCTTTCGCACCTTCCGTTCCCTTGAGGATGGTACGGGGTGGTGCGTGTCTTCTTTATTCCATACAAATGGCACAGTTCCTTAATTATCCGAGACTCGAAAGCTGCCCCCTGGTCAGAATGTAATCGCTCTGGCACACCATATGCTGCAAACCATTTGTTAATCAGCATTTTTGCCGTGGTCTTCGCCGTCTGGTTCTGTGTTGGCACTGCTACAGCGAAGCGAGAAAACATGTCCGTCATCACCAATACACTTTCATATCCTCCACTGTCCCTGTCTAACACCGTATAATCAATGGCCAACACTTCTTGAGGCCTGATTACATTAAAACATCCCATTTCCGCCCTTTCCCTTGGGAACAAGTCTTTAGACTAGCAGCATTTTTGGCAGTTCTTTATCCATTCGTCCACTTCCTTCTTCATATTCACCCAAAAATGACTCTTTCTTAGATTTTTGAAAGTTGTTTCTGTAGCGTAATGTCCCATACGATCATGATATATCTCCAACAGTTGTTTCTTTAATATGTCTGGAATCACCACTTGTAGTTCATCACTTCCTGTACGACAATCTTCAAATTTCCTAAATAAAATTCCCTTTTTCATGAGTAATCTTTCTCTATGTTTCCATAAAGACTTCTTCTCACTGGTATCCAGCTCTTCACACTCTGGGGTACGATTTTCCTCCAACCAGGAAATCACATTTCTTAACATTTCATCTTCTCTCTGGGCGGTTATAATTTCTGAATTCTGCACCTCCGAAAAGATACCTCTGCAAGCATCTTTACCAGCCTTCCAATTCTTTCTCTTTTTATTTTGCTTAACTGAGACAAATGCACAAGTCAGTCTCAGGAAATCTTTCTCAGAGTCTTCTTCGATTAATTCCGGCTCCTCCGAATCAGGCAGGCGGGAAAGCACATCTGCCACCACATTGGATCTTCCAGGTCTATACTCGACCGAAAAATCCAGCTCAGCTAACTGGGCTAACCAGCGCTGTTCAACCGCTTGTACTTTTGCTGTATTGAGATACTTAAGGGGGTTATGATCGGTTCGCAGAATGAATTTTTGATATATCAGATATTCTCTAAATTTTTCCGTGGCCGCCCACTTAAGCGCCAATAATTCTAATTTGAATGCGGAATAATTATTTGCATTCCTCTCCGATTTCCTTAGGCCATGGCTTGCAAACGCAATCACCTTTTCCTCTCCATTCTGCATTTGGCTTAAAACTGCTCCCAATCCTCTATTGCTGGCATCAGTTGTTAGGATAAAAGGTTCAGTGAAGATTGGGTAAGACAATACAGGTGCTGACATCATCTTCTGTTTCAAAATCTCAAAAGCTACTTGACAATCCTCTGTCCAGATGATCTTGGATCCCTCCTGAAGATTTTTCCCCGTTAAGGCATGTAGTGGCGCGGCTACTTGGGCAAAGTTTTGCACGAACCGCCTGTAAAAGCTGGCAAAGCCCATAAAAGTACGGACTTCTGTTTTGTTGGTGGGAATTTTCCAGTCCTGTAGAGTTTTCACTTTTTCAGGATCCATAGACACCCCACGGTTGGATACAATATACCCCAAAAATTTTACTTCCCGGCATACTATCTTACATTTTGATGGCTTAAGTTTCAATCCATGCTTCTTCATTCTTATAAAGACTTGTTCCAATCTCTCCAAATGCCTCTCGAAGGTTGGCGCAAAGACTAAGATGTCATCCAAGTACAGTAGGAGAATATCGAAAATGTATTCGTTCAGGACTGTTTCCATCAAACGCTGAAAACTAGCCGGAGCATTACACAGACCGAATGGCATCCTTGTCCACTCGAATAATCCCATAGGAGTGGTAACCGCTGTTTTTTCCATGTCCTTCTGATGCATTCCCATCTGAAAGTATCCAGACGTCATGTCCAATGAAGAAAACCAACTCGCAGTTCCCAGGGCATCTAGTGACTCGTCAAATCGGGGAAGAGGGTAAGCGTCTCGTATGGTTACAGCATTCAGCTTTCGATAGTCGCAGCAGAACCGAATACTTCCATCTTTTTTCTTTATAACTATGGCCGGCGAGGCCCACGGACTTTGGCTTTTCCGAAGGATTCCCTGATGGACCAGGTCATTCACATGACTCCTAAATTGCTCATAAATATGAGGGGACACTCTCCGGTAAGGTTGTTTAATAGGATTGGCACTCCCGGTATTAATCTGGTGCGTCACCAAACTGGAATAGCCTATGTCTGTATCACTTGATGAAAATACAGACCGGTGTTTCCACAGAAGATTTTTCAACTGAATGGCTTGTTCTGAGGATAACTTGTCCCAATCAACTTTTACATTAGGTATTTTTCCTTCCCAAACATCCTCCATATCGTCCAATTCATCCACATCCAACTCCGGAATGATTTGTGCAGGTTTGTGAATCTCTGCAATTTGGGCCCTTCCTGGGATGATTACATCCTTCACTCCTGTGTTAATCATCCTCACCATAACATTTCCACGAGATTGTGTGACTAAAGTATTCGCCACCATAATCTTCTCTGGTAAGTTTATTCTACTAGAAGCCGTCACCAGCAACCCTCCAGAAGTTCCTCGAATCTGCTGACATTTTCCCACCAGTATTCGTTCCGACATTGCAGGTATTATCTGCCCAACTCGCCCTTGCAATTTTACCAGACCATCCACATCTCTCATTCTGGTACTTCTCTTCTGGGATATTTTTGTTAAAATGCCTGAAATTCCTGCCGGTTCTAATACAAAGCACGAAAGGTCCTTAAACAAACCTTCCAGGTGCTGTAGAACATTCATTCCAATAATACCTTGCACCTGGCTATCTTCGATATGCCCTTCTCGGAAGTTGTCCTTCACTATAAAAATGCACCTTTGTGGGACCACTTGGCCTAAGCATTGTACATCCGCCTCAATGTATCCCAAAACCGGGAGTTCAGTCCCATTTACAGCAACTAATGTTAATTGACTTGCATCCTTCAGCTGATCAGTATTTGGGAAGTTCTTGTAAAAAAAACTTGCCAGGATCGTTGAGACATTTGAGCTCGTACCCACGGTACACAGTACCTCGACATCCCCAATTTTGATCTTCAATAATGGGCTTGCTCCAATCGCTTTTTCTCCAAACAGCTTCTCTTCCCGTTCCTTTTCACCTTCCAAGTATTTTTGCATTCTGACCATTGGTTTTTCAGTTTCCGTTTTCTGAGTCGGCTCCTCTCGAGCTCTTTCTCCTCTAGGAACTCCACTAGGACCAGGTCTCTCCGCATCTGACTGATTTCCACCCGAATAGGAACGATTGATCCTTTCACTATAACAATTCCGGGCGAAATGTCCCGGCTCATGACATCTGTAGCATATTATCTCCCCAGTACTATTTCTTGACAGTCTTTGTTGGGTGAATCCCATATAACCCAACTGGAAGGTCCCATACTACTTCTTTCGCTCCATTGTCTTCTCCATTCCTCCTCTTGACGTTCACACATCCGTGAAAACATTCTTGTCATCTGTTGCATCATTACCTCTGCAACCGAATCCTTCGTCCTACGACAGTCTCCCGCATCTTCTCTGCTTCTCTGTAATATTTTTCTTGGATGAGTGTCTCCCAGGGCCAAACCTCTTTCCTCCCCGGCCCACCGAATCGCAGCCTGCATTAAGTCCGCGAATGACATTGCTGGATTATCTTCATTTCTCCTCATCACCTCTCGCTTTAACCCTTCATCCCTTAGACCGATCACAAACTGCTCTTTCAATGTGTCATCAGGGTGGCCCATCCTTCTTCGGTCCCTCTTCATGATGGCATCGAGCTTCTCTTGGAGCTTGTAAGCGAAGACACGAATCTGTTCTTTTTCCCCTTGCCTGAGATTATAGAACTCTTGAATTCTGAGTCCCAGGGCAACTTTGTCACCATACACTTGACGGAGTAAATCAAAAATTTCTTCAACCGAGCAATCCCTGGGCAGAGAGTATTTTACTGTGTCCAGTGCGATTCCCCTAAGGTGGTCTCGCACTACATCCACCTGATCCTCCTGTGGCACCCGCATTATTCTCATCCTGGTTTTCATTTTGTCGACCCATTCCTCAACTCCCAAATCTTTGGCACTCCTCGGAAATCCATAAAAATCCGGCATTGTCTGATCTTGTGGAATAATGACGGTATGGGTCAGTATTTGCGGAGCAGTGCGGCTCCCGGCTGCTTCACCTTCCATCTTCAAGTGGATGTTGCCCCAGGAACAAGGAAACCCCCACAAAAGACACACACAAGACACTTTTCTTTTAATTAAGGCAGCACTCCTCTGCAACCGGAAACAATCTGTTGAATAAAGAAGCAGTCTCTCACTCTCCTCCCTCTATCTCTCACAAAATTCAGGAAGGAATCCTGCCGACTACGCCAAATCTTACTATCCCCCCTCTGTGTTCTGTTTGATATGTGTCACCCCAACCCTGTTGAATGTAGTCGTGCCAGGTAGGGGTTTACACCTGAGAACACAGGGGGGTGATACAAGCTCACTAACCCCGCTGTATACCCTCAAAGAGTGTACAGGGAAAGAAAACTAAAATTGGATTCTACCTAAATTACCCAAACTCAATTCAAATGTTACAATGCAATTAACATTTATTTTATATACAATAGATACAATTTTAAACAGAATATTCTTCTAACAGTGAACTAATTTCTTTTTCTTTCTTTTATTACAGAAGCCAACTCTGAACACTACTAAAGGAACAGATCAGATAAGTATTCTTTCTTTTCTTCTTTTACTTTCTAAACATACAATGAATTCTTTAATAATTTCTAATTTTAATCTTTAGTCATTAAAAGAAAATGATACTTTGTGTGCATTTTTTTATCTCTTGTAGGAGCTCAGCACCGTGATCAACTCAGGTAAGTATGCAAATTTATGTTTGTGAAATATAGTCACCACACTGGTTGTACCACCACCGGCCGGTTGTCCTCAGGATCTGTCTTGCGTAGGGGCCCAAGATGAATGTTTTCAGATGATTTCAGGATCCCTTGTGACCGTCACCTACACCTCACACTTAAACAAACCAAAAGGAAGAAAAACCTATCTACCTATTAATCACCCCACCCCACTAATGACATTAATCAAAACTTAAATTTTATACACTGGCCACCACTAACTAACAAAATTAAAATAACAATACCCTCACTAAAACCCCCTAATCTTACTTAAATGATCCCTAAACTAAAGAGCATTAACATATATACACCCCTTTTCACCATACACTTTACACCCAAAAATCACAGCACACCTCCAAAAATTCTCTCTCCCACCTCCAACCTCTCACAACACACTGCTTATCACCCAAATCCAAACCTCAACCACTTCCAATCTCCACAAACTCACTCCCAAACCTTTATCTCAGCCAAACCACCAAAAACACTTCCTCTCCTCACCTCAGCCAGAAATGCTCTGCCAACTGCCAGCCTGCCCGTTACCTGGGAGACGGACCCTTGGCTTGGGGTTCCGCAACCCATCCAGCCAATCCTGAGTCCTGCCCAACATTCCGTATCCTTCTGCTGACCAGCAGAATGTTGAGCAGCACTACTCAAGCCCCATTTTAATTAAAGATTTCCCATAGGGATCAATGAGAAAACTTCAATTAATTTAAAACCCCTGAAAATTTTACTCAAATTACCCCAAATTTCCCATGCTAATTAAACCTCCCATTCTCTATTAACCTATATCTTTAAAATTTAAAAATCCCAAAATGTAATATCCGTCCGGAAAAAAACTTCCTAAAATCCCGGAAAAATTCCCAAAAAATTTAAAACCACCCTCAAAAATTCTAAAACCACTTCCTGGACACACCACGTCGAAATTTAAAAATTAACCCTTTCCTAACCTCATAAAATAGCACCCTTCCCAAAAGACCCCCTAAAAATATTAAAATTCAAAAACTAAATCACCCAAAAAATCCCAAAAAATCCCCCGACCCCAAAACTGAAAACAGAATTTAAATTTAAAAAAATCCTGATTTTTTAAAAATAAAAAAACGCTATTTCTACAATTTAAAAATAAATAAATTAAAATTTTAGATTAAAAAAACCCCTTACCTGAACGTAGATTTTTCCCACTCTCAAAGACCTCCATCTGCTCCGGTGCCGACGTCCTCCTCACGAAATCGGAAACAAAATAAAAAAACTTCCGAGCCCGGGCCCAAAATTTAGGCCCCGGCTTCGGCCTAACCGGGAAACTCGCGATCCCGATTCGTGCATGTAGCGCGCCCCCTATGGGAGCACGCCCGCACATTTTTTCTTCTTCTCGGCGCTCCTCTTTGCTTTGGCGCCTAGCGCCAAAGCCAAAACCGGCCCCATTCGGCCCCGAAACGGGGCGAAGAAACCCAGCTGCTTCCTTCTGCACCCGGGGACATGCCCAACCGTCCCCGGGCGTCAAGAACATGGCGATCCTGCCTCAAGCAGCGTCCCCCACGGCCCCACACCGCCGGGAATTCTTCTTTTTTTTTTTCCTTTTGTTTTTTTTTAAAAAAAAAAACCTCGCCGCTTGCTTCTCCCAACAATGGGCCCCAGACAGCAGCCTCCCGGATCCAGAGCCCACCAGGTAAGTATTATTTTTTTTTCTTTTAATTTCTTTCCTTATATTTCATTAAGGGTCATTGCAGTGGAATTCACATAAAAGGTCCCAGGTGCACATCTCACTGCTACCCCCTTATATTGTATGGAAAACCCTCCAAAACCCACCAAAAACCTACTGTACCCCACTACAATAGCCCTGATGTCTACAAGTGTCACCTAAATGTGGGTACAGTCTCCCTGATAGTCAGTTGGCAATGGTCAGCAGTTTTTTTTAAATGATTACCATCGCTGGCTGAATTAGCCCCCAGTATTCAATGCTGGGTCATATCTGGGCACTGGTACTGAACATTAAGTGCGGGCAGGCTGGAGCTTAGGCAGGTCTGGCTGATATTCAGCCAGGCCCACATAAGAGAGTTATGCTGGCCCAGGCTGAATATCGGCCGTGACCCACATAACTTTCATTTTTTTAAAAAATGTAAAACCCTCCTGATCCCCTTCCCAGCCTTTCTAATACCCCCTCCCATTCACCTACCTCAACCCACCACCACTACGATTCCTAAGTTCCTCCTATCTCCCCAAAAGAGCCCCCACCCCTCCTGATGTCTAGGTAGGCCCCCCATAGCCTATCTGTTTTCCTGGGGGTCTTTTGAGGCAAGAGCCCTCTTGTGGCTGCCTTTCAAAATAACTGTGCTCCTGCCCCTAAAGACCCCTGCTGGACCACCAGGGAGACAGGTAGGCCTGGATGTTTTGGCAAACAAAACATCCCTCTGCCACGTGGAGGGGCATTTTCGAAAGGGACGTCCAAGTTGGACATCACTGGGAGAAGGATGTCCATCTTCCGATTTATGTCGAAAGATAGACATCCTCTTTTGAAAATGAGCCCGTATGTGCTGCTTTTTGGATGTTTTGCTGTTTTGAAAATGAGCCCCATTATGTAGCAGAAGCAGTTGAGTCAAACAACATAGCATCTCCTGCAGCAGAGACTGTTACAAGTACATTAGCTGGCTTTGTAAGGTGGGTTCATAGGATGAATATTCACATTGCCAGCTACCATGTTGCTCACATAGAAAAGTCAGCTTTCAGGATAAGGTCAGAGGTAGCAAATGTAAGCAGTATCTTAGATAACCATCAAAAGGCAGGACACTTATACAATTAGATTATGTCGCCTAGTTGTCACTGACATAGGTGGCCAAGAAAAGAAGGTTGACATATTGGCTTGGGTAGCTTATTATGCTTACACTCTTCTGAATATTTTAATAAACAGCAATTATGATGCACCACAATAAAGCATCCTGAAAGTACTCTTAATCTTAATTTTAGAGCGGTCCAGGCAAGGGGTCTCAAGCTTTAGTTAATGGCTAAAATCAAATGGTCAGCAGTAACCAGTAGACATCTAAAGCAACAAGACCATGATCCTGATTCTTTGTACCAGAACCCTTGGCTCTTTTAAAAATTTAACTGATATGCCAATATGCCATTTTGCTATTGTTTGAGGAGGCAGTGCTCCAATGATGTTGTGTCAATTGAGGATGAATGTAGGAAAGCATGAAGGGAACTCTAAATCTTTGAGGCAAAACAGTACAAAACAATTTAAGCTGAGAGTGACTGGCATAATTTGGTAACAGTTTTACAATTTTGGAAATACAACACTGTGACAGCAGTGTTAGTTCTACAGAAGGTTTACAAGTTCTGTTCAGGATGTGTTAATTCCATTGAAATAAATAATACGTTGTTGGCGGGTTTGGTTAATGGAATCAATCGGACATGGAACAGCTTAAGAAAATCTGTGTGTATATGCTATTTTGAAATAAATGGTGCTGTTTGCACAGCTTGGATCAGCAGAGGTGTTGTGAGAACTCCAGTTTGCTTATTGTTTAGAAGACCTAATTATCTGTCACTCCAACTATAAATGACAGAACAGTCTGGGATAAACAGAGGGGCATAATTGAAAGGGACGCCCAAGTTTTCCTGAGGACGTCCTCGCAGGACGTCCCGGCGAAGGGGCGGGGAAACCCGTATTATCGAAACAAGATGGGCATCCATCTTTCGTTTTGATAATATGGTCAGGGACGCCCAAATCACAAAATTTAGGTCGACCTTAGAGATGGCCGTCCCTGATTTTCGCTGATAATGGAAACTGAGGACGCCCATCTCAGAAACGACCAAATCCAAGCCATTTGGTTGTGGGAGGAGCCATCATTCGTAGTGCACTAGTCCCCCTGACATGCCAGGACACCAACCTGGCACCCTAGGGGGCACTGCAGTGGAATTCAGAAATTGCTCCCAGGTGCATAGCTCCCTTACCTTGTGTGCTGAGCCCCCCAACCCCCCCCCCCAAACCCACTCCCCACAACTGTAAGCCACTACCATAGTCCTTATGGGTGAAGGGGGCACCTACATGTGGGTACAGTGGGTTTCTTGTGGGTTTTGAAGGGCTCACATTTACCACCACAAGTGTAACAGGTAGGGGGGAATGGGCCTGGGTCCACATGCCTGAAGTGCACTGCACCACTAAAACTGCTCCAAGGACCTGCATACTGCTGTCATGGAGCTGGGTATGACATTTGAGGCTGGCAAAAAATATTTAAAAAGGTTTTTTTTAGTATGGGAGGGGGTTGGTGACCACTGGGGGAGTAAGGAGAGGTCATCCCCGGTTCCCTTCGGTGGTCATCTGGTCAGTTTGGGCACCTTTTTGAGGCTTGGTCGTAACAAAAAATGGACCAAGTAAAGTCTCCCAAGTGCTCGTCAGGGACGCCCTTCTTTTTTCCATTATCGGTTGAGGACACCCATGTGTTAGGCAAGCCCCAGTCCCGCCTTTGCTATGCTTCCGACACGTCCCCGTGAACTTTAGTTGTCCCCACGAAGGAAAGCAGTTGAGGATGCCCAAAATCGGCTTTTGATTATGCCGATTTGGGCTACCCTGGGAGAAGTACGCCCATCTCCCGATTTGAGTCGAAAGATGGGCGCTCTTCTCTTTCGAAAATAAGCCTGTTAGGGTTTTACTCAAAAAGGACTTTCCCCCAGTGTGTACATACAGAAATGTTTCTATGCTTATTAAAAACTTGATATACTGCCTGGTTAGGATAATTTCTGAGCAGTTTACAAAATCAAATAAAATCAAAAGTTAGAAAAAAAATGTCTTCTTCAGAGGGGGAGGAGGAAGATGATGATGATGAGGGGTCACTGGCAGGTGTTGCTCCTCCCCGCCCTTCTGGTCCCCTCCACCTCCAAAAGATCCTGTAAAACCCAGTGATGCACTTGCCCGCCCCAAGGCACGTCCCTTTAACCTCTCCTCCTCTCCACCCAGAGTTGAGCCCCCACTGCCTCCCCCCCCCCAGAGCCACACAGTCCCACCAGCCCTCCTCTCCCCCAGTCTGTCATCCATCCTCTTCCCCATCCTGCCAGCCCCCCCACCACTAAGGTAGTCACCCCCCTACTGGAGCGGTTCGAGGAGAGAGTTGTCCATGGTGAGTTGCACAGGTACTGCCAACACCGGTGTGTGCGTGTTAAAGGTGTCTGTGAGGAAGCTTTTTAACAGGCCTTCTTTTGTCTTTACTTGCAGGTGCCGCAGTAGACCTCACAGGGGAGGACATCCCCCTCTCACCCACCCTCTCACCCCCCGCTACCCTTGTTGACCACCGTACCTCCCCCATTCCCCCTTATTGACAGATCCACCACCCCTATCCTTCCCACTCCTACCCTTGTTGACCGCGATCCCTCCCACTCCTATTCTTGTTGACTGCGCTTCGTCCCCCATCCCTCTCGCCCATAAGAACCTCTCTGCAGAGGAGCTCATGAAGGTGGCAGAGCTGTTGCATATGGGAGGGGCGGCACTGGAGGGCCTTTCCCAGGTGCTCCAGTATCTCTCCTCCTAAGTATGGCCCGCTGTGCCACATCCATGACCTCCTCTCCTCCTCCTCTCCCCCTCCTCTCCCCCTATCCAACCCCACATATATTCCACCTGCCCCTGTATATATTATGAATATTTCCCCCTTATATAACCCCGGTATAAATTGTATATTTTCCCCCATGTATAATAAATCCTCCCCCTTCCCTTTCAGCATTTATCCACATTGCCTTTTTAAATATTTCAACCCCCCATACACATACTCCACCTCCTCCCTGTATATAGTGTGAATATTTTCCACCATATATATATATATATATATATATATATCCCCTATACATTGTAACTATTTCCATCCCTGTATGTACCCCCCTGTGTAAAGTTTTATATATTTCCCCCATCTGTGTACTGATCCCCACCTTGTATATACTATACATCCCCTCCCTTGTTGCATTTTTCCACATGACCCTTTTATATTTTACCCCCTCCCTTTGAAAACTTATAAAATTTCTTTTTGGTAAGACAATTATGTGTGCTCTTCTTGTGATGTTATTTTCCAAAAGGTTGAAAGTTTGGAGGGGGGGGGGGGGGGAGGTTTATAAGACAGCCAGCAGACAGACATATTAGCAAGAAATAGATTCAAACTGTAGTAAAAACAAAACAGAAACATGTTGATCCAAACCGGGGGTGGGGGGGGTTCAAAGTCAGCCTGTGATCAGAAATGACGCAACGTGGTTTTCCTGACTTCCGGTGAGCAGGAGGGAAAACACAGACAAACCAATCGGCTTCTACTTTTCAGGTCATCGCGTCTCCATTGGCTGTGTGGGTTCATATATATGATGTGGAAGTAGCATCACGGATGTTGTACGTCAATAACAAGCAACACACAAATCTGCATGCTATCAGTACATTTGTCTCACACATGCCTTGCTGCAACCTGGAAATGGATGGTGGATTCTTCTTGGCACAGTTGGACTTTTTTGGTGAGAGGCAAGAAGCTGGCAGGCCAGGGCAGGAGCCAAGGTGACCCATTCATCAATCCCCTGCCCACGTTTGCCCTCACCCCCGCCCACGTGTGTCCCATCCACGGGTGGTATTGGAAGACATGTTAGACAGGAAAATAGTAGATGACTTGTCCCGACCAGCTATATATGAGCTGTACGAGGAAATACAAGCTGATATTGACCCACCCAGTGCAAGATCTCATGCAGTACCTGGGCTGGTGAAGCTGCTGATTGTTCTGCAGTTCCTTGCCACAGGGACATTCCAGTATGTGTTAGGGGGTAACAGTGGCATGGACCAGTCTAGTGTTTCAAGACATCTAACACAGGTACTACTCTGAATTTCACCCTCTTCCCTCCCCGTCTTGCCTCCATGGTGTCTGCCCTCTTCCCCCTTTGTTACATCTCCTTCTCATATCTTTCTTACAGCGCTATCCACTTGTATTCATTTTAAGTACATAAGTACATAAGTAATGCCACACTGGGAAAAGACCAAGGGTCCATCGAGCCCAGCATCCTGTCCACGACAGCGGCCAATCCAGGCCAAGGGCACCTGGCAAGCTTCCCAAACGTACAAACATTCTATACATGTTATTCCTGGAATTGTGGATTTTTCCCAAGTCCAGTTAGTAGCGGTTTATGGACTTGTCCTTTAGGAAACGGTCTAACCCTTTTTTAAACTCTGCCAAGCTAACCGCCTTCACCACGTTCTCCGGCAACGAATTCCAGAGTTTAATTACGCGTTATGTGAAGAAAAATTTTCTCGGATTTGTTTTAATTTACTACACTGTAGTTTCATCGCATGCCCCTTAGTCCTAGTATTTTTGGAAAGCGTGAACAGACGCTTCACATCCACCTGTTCCACTCCACTCCACTCATTATTTTATATACCTCTATCATGTCTCCCCTCAGCCGTCTCTTCTCCACGTTGAAAAGCCCTAGCCTCCTTAGTCTTTCTTCATAGGGAAATTGTCCCATCCCCGCTATCATTTTAGTTGCCCTTCGCTGCACCTTTTTCAATTCCACTATATCTTTCTTGAGATGCGGCGACCAGAATTGAACACAATACTCAAGGTGCGGTCGCACCATGGAGCGATATAACGATTTTAGGACTGCTCACATTCCTGAGCCATGATGAGTTTAGAAAGTGCATTACCAAATACACCACATACACTATGACCCCCCCCCCCACACACACACACACACACTCCCTTTGCTCTATATTGCAGGTTCTGTGCGCCCTGAAAAGATGTGTTCGCAAGCACATTAGATACCCTGTAGGAGAAGAGGAGTAGAGGAGGATCAAGCAGGACTTTTACAAGATTGCTGGCATGCCCAGTGGCCTGGGGGCTATTGACTGCACACATGTTGCTTTCACCCCGCCTATGGATCAAGAAATACAGTACCGTAACCGCAAGATGGGATACTCGCTGAATGTCCAAGTGGTGTGCGATGCAAATCTGAGGATCTTCGATGCTGTGTCACATTATCCGGGGAGATGCCATGACTCTTAAATCTTGTCAAACAGTGCGCTGGGGAAGAAATTTGCTGAGGGGGAATTCGGACAAGGGTGGCTACTTGGTGAGTTTTTGTGTTTTAACAGATGTGGCAGTGGTGCCGAAGGGGATGCACATGACACCTGTTTTAAAAGTGGCACTAGACAGCTGTGAAGGGCCTCTGTCTTGCATACTGTTAGGTGCTGATAGCAATGTATTGTTGTGTTCCTGCAGGGGATGCCGGATATGGATCCAACTGCTATCCAAACCAGGACTAAGAGTTACCAAATCCAAAATCAAAAAGTCACAGTGTTGGCTACAAAGATTTTTTTATATATGTATTTTCAATTTTTTGAGTGTACCCTCAGAGTTCCCACTCAATATGGCAGGCAATAATATAACTGCCTGGTGGTCCAGCACTTCGTTCATCGGGTAACTCTTTTTACATTTTTTATGTGCTTGGATTCATGTGATATTAATTCTCACTTCACAAATTCACCCTCTACGCCTGTGCTTAAGGTGATATCAATATATAACCAATAGCCAATATTGATGATAACACTGTGGCTAAATTCACATGCACTTATCTTATAGTCCAAATGCTTTGGGCTTGCTGAGTCACAACGAGAAAATATCCAATTGCCTTCCCCTAGAAGACGCCCTAGGGCAATGAATTCCAGAGTTTAATTACACGTTGAGTGAAGAAAAATTTCTCTGATTCTTTTTAAATTTACTACTTTGTAGCTTCATCGCATGCCCCTTAGTCCTAGTATGTTTGGAAAGAGTAAACAAACGCTTTACGTCTACCTGTTCCACTCCACACATTATTTTATAGACCTCTATCATATCTCCCCTCAGCCATCTTTTCTCCAAACTAAAGTGATTCGTGTGAAGTTTTCAACATTTCACTTGGACCACTTCGGTGGCCTTTAGAAGTATTTCCTGTGACTTTGGATTACGGTTAGTTTTGTTTTTTGTATTAGAACCAGAAAACAACGGCATTTGCTTTCTCTGCACTTTATCTTCAAAGCAGCATTTATTACACCATGACTCCTGAAGCAGGCGTTTAGGCGCCGAAACACAGCTGCTGTGTCAAGTCGTTTGATGCTTTGTAATAAAGACCTATAATTGCATATACGTCTTCCTCGCGTTTGGAAAGAGCCAGCCTCCTCTGCTCTTCCTTTGTTTAATTGACTTGCATAGGGATTGAGTGTACCTCCACCTCACGTGGGTGTTCCTTTCTTTTTAGCCATACAAATACCTGCATCTAATTCCAGTTTTAGCAATTATAAAAAGCTGTCACATCTAAAAACTATGGGGTAGATATTCAGCCAACAGGCTCTGCATATTTTTTTTTTTTGGCCACTGCCAGCATTATCCCTGGATGTTCAATGCTGGGCCATATCTGGACACTGGCATTGAATATCCGGTGTATGCAGGCCGGCTATTTCTTATCCAGCTAAGTGTGATATTCAGCATAAAGATAGAACTGTGTTTAATGCAGACTGATTTGTCCAGTTAATGTAGGCTAAATATCGTCACTTAACTGCATGTGTCAACTCTGCCCCTGGACCGCCCATAAAATAGCCAGATTTCAGTTTGGTGGTTAGTGTTGAAATTTAATGGCACTAACCAGTTAAGTGCCGTTCAATATCAGCATATAACCCTACACAAGGGATTTAACCAGTCAGGAGCCCCTCCTGGCTGGTTATATTGCTTTGAATATTGATCCACATATGGACTTATTCATGTGGTAAAGGCTTCTAGTCAGTGGCGGCCCTACCATTAGGCCACCTGAGGCGGGGGCCTCAGGCGGCACTCTTTTGGAGCAGCATCCACTCCCACGCCTATCACCCTCTTGTATCTCTCTTTGCCCTTCCCTGAATTTACCTTCTTTTCTTGCTTTCCAAAAGTCAGGGTGGCAGAAGTTCCCATATGCTGCCCTGTCGCCGACCCCTTCTCTCTTACAGACCGCTTCTCTGACATACTTCCTGTTTCCTCTGAGGTGGGGTGGGCTGCAGTAGAGAGAAGGGGCCGGGACTGGTGGCAGGGCAGCGTATGGGAACCACTGCTGCCATGACTTTTGGAAAGCCAGAAAAGAATGTAAATTCAGGGAAAGAAGGAAGAGGAGATATCAGACTGGGGGGGGGGGGGGGGGGGGGAGAAAGGAAGGAAGGAGAGAGATGTCAGACTAGGAGGGGGCAGAACGGACTCAGGATGGGGCGGGGTGAAGCGGATCAGAGCCAGGGGGCGGGGCAGGGAGGAGCAGAGCGGAGCCGTGGGATGGGCCGGAGTAGAGCAGAGCTGTGGACGGAGCGGAGCTGGAGTGAAAGATCGTCTCCTCGCAGACTGTCTTGGGTCTCCCCTGCTTCTAGTGCTACCCAAGTAAGTCACGTTCACTGGGCCCATACCCATATTTTCAGCAGCACTATCTGGACGATGCCACTGAAAATCCAAACAAGTAGAAATATTTTCTCTGATTCATTTTAAATTTACTACTTTGTAGCTTCATTGCATGTCCCCTAGTCCTAGTATTTTTGGAAAGAGTAAATAAGCGATTCACTTCTATCTGTTCCACTCCACTCATTATTAGATAGACCTCTATCATATCTCCTTCAGCCATCTTTTCTCCAAGCTGAAGAGCCCTAGCTTTTGCCTTTCCTCATAGGGAAGTCGTCCCATCCCTTTTATCATTTTCAACGCATTTCTCTGTACCTTTTCTAATTCCACTATATCTCTTTTGAGATGCGGTGACCAGAACTGAACACAATATTTGAGGTGCGGTCGCACCATGGAGTGATACACAGGCATTATAACATCTTCATTTGTGTTTTCCATTCCTTTCCTAATAATACCTAACATTCTGTTTGCTTTCTTAGCTGCCGCCGCACACTGAACAGAGGGTTTTAACATATCACCAATGATGACGCCCTTTCTTGGTCGGTGACTCCTAATGTGAAACCTTGCATTACGTATCTATAGTTCGGGTTCCTTTTTCTCAAATACATCACTCTGCATATAGATAACTAAGATTGAGTAAGAAAATAAGGGACTAGCTAAAGAGAGTTGTGAATGAGGTCAGAAAGGTGCTTGAACATTATCTTGGTTAGGGTAGGAGTGGATAAACATGTCCTGCTGTAATATGTGCAGCCAGTGTCATTTACTTCTTCCATTATAAAGGCCTTGTTGAAGAGCCAAGCTTTCATCTGCTTCCTGAAGTAGAGATAGTTTTGTGTTAAGTGAAGCCTTTGAGTGAGTGCATTCCAGAGCATAGGGGCTACTACAGAGAAGGCTCGCTTGCGGGTATCACATCGTGTGATGTCCTTTGGAGAAGGTGTGGTTAGGGATACTCCTTGGGATGACCTTAGTGACCTCGGAGGCGTGTAGAAGGAGATCATGTTCTTCAAGTACTCTAGGTCATTTCCTTTATGGGCTTTGAAGGTCAAACAGAGATTTTTTAAAATTTGGCTCTGTATCGTACTGGTAGCCAGTGAAGTGTATTCAAAAATGGTGTTATGTGCCCTGTATATCTTATTTGAAGTGTGAAAGTAATTTTTTTTTTGCTTGGATTCCATCTTCTTGCTACATAGGGATCTTCTGTGCAACGCACAAAAAAAATGGACCAGACTCAGAGTTCTGCTTATGGTGATGTTAACAAGCCACTTTCTTGGCTCCCACTCCACAACTATTTTCTAGGGTCCATCATGGAATTGGCTTTTACATACATGCCTCTCTGACCTCATTACTCACCTCTTCCTCTTCATTTGTCAAACTTATATCCTCTTGACTCCATCCCTCAGTCTTGCCTCTGTTCTTAAAATGTAAATGAATTCCTTTCCCATATTTTATGTGATTTATGCATCCGCTATTTTCAATTTCCAGTAAACTTTTTTTTAGATTTCTCTTAAAGGCTCTGACTAAATTATTTGCATAGTTTGGCATTCGCTTCTTAATATCTGTTCATTTTTTTCCACATTCTTCATGACATCAAATTAAACACTTAAAAACTTGAATGCTAAAAATCTACAAACAAATCTTTTTCCAGAGACAGAGAGGTGGTAATACTAGTGGACATAATTTGAGCTTTGGGGGTGGTAGGCTTAGGAGTAACGTCAGGAAATACTTTTTTCACAGAGAGGATGGTGGATGCCTGGAATGCCCTCCCGGTGGAAGTGGTGGAGACAAAAACAGTGAAGGAATTCAAAAGTGTGTGGGATAGACACAAAATTTTAAGTAACTATGGAACTTTGGAAGGCTAAGTGCTTTGAAAATATGCCTCCCCTAAATAGAAAGAGGATAGTATCAAAAGAACACTTAGCACATCAACAATTATAAGTTCATTTATGATGCACAGGAGTGGTGCTTAAATGGCAGCTCCAGCAGTGGGGAAGTGAAGCCAGTGCCGGATGGACTTCTACGGTCTGTGTCCTGGATATGGTAAGACAGAGCAGGATGGGCTAAAGTGGATCATGCAGGTCCTTATGTGCCGTCATTTACTATGTACTGCATTTTATATCCCGTAGAAGGGATCCTATATATATATACTAGTAAAACAGGCCCGTTTCTGACACAAATGAAACAGGCACTAGCAAGGTTTTCCTCGGAGTATGTATGTTTGAGAGAGTATGTGTGAGATTGACTGTGTGTGAGAGAGAGAGAGTGAATGTGCAAGTGTGTGTGTGTGACAGAGAGTGAGACTGCTGGGTGCGAGTGTGTCTCCTCTGTCCCCCTTCCAGCCACCCAGCGATGCTCTTCTCTCCCCTGCCCACCCTCCAGCCACCCAGCGAGTCTCCTCTGTTCCCTGCCCCCCCTCCAGCCACCCAGTGATTCTCCTCTCTCCCCTGCCCCCCTCCAACCACCCAGTGATTGTCCTATCTCCCCTGCCCCCCTCCAGACACCCAGCGATTCTCCTTTTTCCCTTGCCCCCCCAGCCACCCAGCAATTCTCCTATCTCCCCTGCCCCCCTGCAGCCACTCCTCCAGTTTAATCAGCATAGATTAAATTCCCCCCATGTGCTACAGAAAAGCACTGAGCACATGCTATATAATAAAACGCACCTCCAACGTTCTGAAGCCGAGAAAGTGAAGCCTTCAAGCCTTGAAGCATTCGTGCGCTCTGTAAGGCTCCATCTTCTCAATTGACGATACGTAGTTCCGGAACATTGCAGGAATGCTTCAAGGCTTGAAGGCTTCACTTTCTCGGCTTCAGAACGTTGGAGGTGCGTTTTATTATACATTCATACATATACATACATATATATATATATATATATATATATATATATATATACAGTGGGGGAAATAAGTATTTGATCCCTTGCTGATTTTGTAAGTTTGCCCACTGACAAAGACATGAGCAGCCCATAATTGAAGGGTAGGTTATTGGTAACAGTGAGAGATAGCACATCACAAATTAAATCCGGAAAATCACATTGTGGAAAGTATATGAATTTATTTGCATTCTGCAGAGGGAAATAAGTATTTGATCCCTCTGGCAAACAAGACCTAATACTTGGTGGCAAAACCCTTGTTGGCAAGCACAGCGGTCAGACGTCTTCTGTAGTTGATGATGAGGTTTGCACACATGTCAGGAGGAATTTTGGTCCACTCCTCTTTGCAGATCATCTCTAAATCATTAAGAGTTCTGGGCTGTCGCTTGGCAACTCGCAGCTTCAGCTCCCTCCATAAGTTTTCAATGGGATTAAGGTCTGGTGACTGGCTAGGCCACTCCATGACCCTAATGTGCTTCTTCCTGAGCCACTCCTTTGTTGCCTTGGCTGTATGTTTTGGGTCATTGTCGTTTTGGAAGACCCAGCCACGACCCATTTTTAAGGCCCTGGCAGAGGGAAGGAGGTTGTCACTCAGAATTGTACGGTACATGGCCCCATCCATTCTCCCATTGATGCGGTGAAGTAGTCCTGTGCCCTTAGCAGAGAAACACCCCCAAAACATAACATTTCCACCTCCATGCTTGACAGTGGGGACGGTGTTCTTTGGGTCATAGGCAGCATTTCTCTTCCTCCAAACACGGCGAGTTGAGTTCATGCCAAAGAGCTCAATTTTTGTCTCATCTGACCACAGCACCTTCTCCCAATCACTCTCGGCATCATCCAGGTGTTCACTGGCAAACTTCAGACGGGCCGTCACATGTGCCTTCCGGAGCAGGGGGACCTTGCGGGCACTGCAGGATTGCAATCCGTTATGTCGTAATGTGTTATCAATGGTTTTCGTGGTGACAGTGGTCCCAGCTGCCTTGAGATCATTGACAAGTTCCCCCCTTGTAGTTGTAGGCTGATTTCTAACCTTCCTCATGATCAAGGATACCCCACGAGGTGAGATTTTGCGTGGAGCCCCAGATCTTTGTCGATTGACAGTCATTTTGTACTTCTTCCATTTTCTTACTATGGCACCAACAGTTGTCTCCTTCTCGCCCAGCGTCTTACTGATGGTTTTGTAGCCCATTCCAGCCTTGTGCAGGTGTATGATCTTGTCCCTGACATCCTTAGACAGCTCCTTGCTCTTGGCCATTTTGTAGAGGTTAGAGTCTGACTGATTCACTGAGTCTGTGGACAGGTGTCTTTCATACAGGTGACCATTGCCGACAGCTGTCTGTCATGCAGGTAACGAGTTGATTTGGAGCATCTACCTGGTCTGTAGGGGCCAGATCTCTTACTGGTTGGTGGGGGATCAAATACTTATTTCCCTCTGCAGAATGCAAATAAATTCATATAGTTTCCACAATGTGATTTTCCGGATTTAATTTGTGATGTGCTATCTCTCACTGTTACCAATAACCTACCCTTCAATTATGGGCTGCTCATGTCTTTGTCAGTGGGCAAACTTACAAAATCAGCAAGGGATCAAATACTTATTTCCCCCACTGTATATATATATATATATATATATATATGTATACCATATCTTCCCACCTATTTGCAGGCTCAATGTGGCTTACAAAGACCTGTTATGGTATCGCCATACCAGGGTAAAGAATACAATTGGTGTTACAAAAAGTCAAGGAAAACAGGAGGATTTGGTCAAGCAGTAATAGAAGGATACATTCTTAATAAAGGTGGATAGGTGTTGTATTATAGTTGGTTATGGGTTTTTGTGGTAGGCTTTGTTAAAGAGATAGATAGGTTTTCAGAGATTTGTGGAAGTTACTTAATTCGTTGATTGATTTCAAGAGAGATGGAAGTGCATTCCACAGCTGCGTACTCATATAAGAAAAACTGGTCGCGTGTGTTAGTTTGTATTTTAGACCTTTACAACTGGGGAAGTGTAGGTTAAGAAAGGTACGGGAAGATCTTTTAGCATTTCTGGGTGGTAGGTCCACGAGGTCTAGCATGTAGGTCGGGGTATCTCCGTAAATGATTCTGTGAACAATCGTGCACATAAGGACCTGCATGATCCATCCAGTCTGCCCAACAGTCAATAACAAAGCATTATTGAACCAACAGTCCAATACTATTATTACAACATTCCACTATATGATGTTTTCCCCTCCCCCACTGACCTGTGTGGTATAAAATATGCATATTTGCTCCTGATCCGTCCTTGCCATTTTCTGGGCTCAGACCATAAAAAAAATCTGCCCTGCATTGGCCCTACTTCCCAGCTCCTGAAGTTGTCATCTAAACCCTCTCCAGCCCATCCTGATCTATCTTACCATATCCGGATAGTTAGCATGTGTAGTTATGAGAGTCAGATGATCGTGTGAATACTCAAGTCCTCAGAGAACAGGAAATTCACAGAGGTGCAACTAAAGATCTTAAAAGAAGAGATTCTGATGCCCTTTTACTAAGCAGCACTAAAGTGGCCCTTTGCCATCCCCAGCACGGGTCTTTCCCTTGCGCTAAGGCCACTTTGCTATTTCTACAATAATGGAAATGCGCTAATTTTCCCATTATAGGGGCCCTTTTACTTAGCCATGTAAGCATCTACACGCACCCAATGTGTACCAATATGGAGTTACCACATGGCTACCACATTACTCTTGCTGTAATTTCATTTTTGCAGTGTGTCCGATACGCGCGACCAAAAATAATTATTTTTGATGCGCATATCGGACGCACGCCAAGTGGCATTTGGCACACATAGGTCATTACTGCCCAGTTACCACGTGAGACTTTACTGCTAGGTCAATGACTGGCGGTAAGGTCCCAGACCCAAGATGGACATGCGGCAATTTTGATTTTGCTGCACATCCATTTTCGGCAAAAATTTTAAAAAGGCCTTTTTTACAGGCATGCTGGAAAATGGATTGGCGTGCACCCAAAACCCACGCCTACACAAGCCATTTTTCAACGCACCTTAATAAAAGGACCCCATAATGAAGTAAAACCTTGGTCACAATATTCAATCATTAGGAACTAATTAATCAATTCACAAGTATTTATTTATTTATTTATTGGTAACACTTGTACCCCACATTTTCCCACCTACTTGCAGGCTCAATGTGGCTTACATAGTACCATAGAGGTGATCGCCAGTAACGGTATGAACAAATACAAAGTGAAGTTGTATGACAGTGAAGTTGTATGAAGTTGCATGACAGTCAGATTTAGGAATCATAAGGAGAAGAGGTCATTTATGACCAATCAAGTTTTAATTTTGCTGTGTTGCAGAGTTGAGGCATTTAAGTTGGGTTGTTCGGGTATGCCTTTTTGAACAGGTAAGTTTTTAGTAGTTTCCGGAAGTTTATGTGGTCATATGTTGCTTTCACGGCATTTGGTAGTGCGTTCCATAATTGTGTGCTTATATAGGAGAAGCCGGATGCGTAGGTTGATTTGTATTTGAGTCCTTTGCAGCTTAGGTAGTGGAGATTTAGGTATGTTCGTGTTGATCTTGTATTTCTGATTGGGAGGTCTATAAGGTCTGACATGTATCCCGGGGATTCAGCATTGATGATTTTGTAAACGAGGGCGCAGATTTTGAATGCAATATGTTCTTTGATTGGGAGCCAGTGTAGTTTTCTCATAGAGGTTTTGCGCTTTCGAATCTTGTTTTTCCATATATGAGTCTGGCTGCTGTGTTTTGGGCAGTTTGGAGTTTCTTTGCATCCCACATAAATTCCATTGCAGTAGTCTAGGTGGTGTGGAGGGGCATAATCGAACTCGAACGCCCATCTCCATGGGCATCTATCTCCGAGAATGGGTACGTGAAGGGGTGGGACAGACCATATTTTCGAAAAAAAATGGGTGTCTATCTTTTTTTTTTTATAATACGGTTTGTGCCGGGCAAATGCATCGGATTTGTGCGGATTTGAGCTGGGCGGTTTCGTTTTTCAGCGATAATGGAAACCGTAGGCGCCCAGCTCAAAAATGAACAAATCCAAGGCATTGGGTTGTGGGAGGGGCCAGGATGTGTAGTGCACTGGTCCCCCTCACAGGCCAGGACACCAACCGGGCACCCTAGGGGGCACTTGTAACAATTAAAAAAAAAAAGTAATATACCTCCCAAGTCCATAGCTCCCTTCCCTTCCCCCCAAAACCCACTCCCCACAACTCTACACCATTACCATAGCACTTATGGCTGAAGAGGGGCACCTAGATGTGGGTACAGTGGGTTTTAGGGGCAGTTTGGAGGGCTCCCATTTTCCACCTCAAGTGTAACAGGTAGGGGGGGATGGGCCTGGGTCCACCTGGTTGATGTCCACTGCACCCACTAACAACTGCTCCAGGGACCGGCATACTGCTGTGATGGAGCTGGATATGGCATTTGAGGCTGGCATACAGGCTGGAAAAAAGTTGTTAAAGTTGGGGGGTTTTTTGGTGGGAGGGAGTTATTGATCACTGGGGGAATCAGGGGTGGTCATCCCCGATTCCCTCCAGTGGTCATCTGGTCATTTAGGGCACTTTTTTGGGACTTATTCGTGAAAAAAAGGTCCAAAAAAAGTGACCCAAATTCGCGCTAAAAATGCCTTTCTCTTCGGCCGATAAACACACCCAGTCCCACCTTCACTACGCCTCCGACACGCCCCCATCAACTTTGCCCGTTTCCATGACAGATTGCAGTTGAAGACACCCAAAATCGGCTTTCAATTATACCGATTTGGGCGCCCATGGGAGAAAGACGCCCATCTCTCGATTTGGGTCGAAATATGGGCGTCTTTCTCTTTCGAAAATAAGAGTCTTAGTACCATTGATTGTACCAATTTGCAAAGTGTTTCAGGAAGAATGGTTTCCAGTGGCGTAGCCAGACCTGACATTTTGGGTGGGCCCAGAGCTAATATGGGTGGGCATTACATATATAACTATATATATAAGTGAGAGTAGCATTTCTTGAGATACTTCTAAATAATGCCTTAAAGTGCACTTGATGAAGGATTTCTAATAAACAGTCTGCCCAACAGCTGTCCAGCATCAATATAAACCACAAACATACTCAAAGCCTATGTAGCAAACTTTAACACCACCAATTCTGAACACACAAATACTAATAACAGTACCTTTAAAAAGGCAGCAGTGAATATACACAACAGCAATACGCGTCTCACTGGAAAAGTCAGACTACTTAGACTGATATAGATCTCAACACAAACCACATGCCAGAAGAATCACTTTGGTCACATGCAGAACACAGACCAACCCTCATCAATTGCCCAGCATCAGCTCTGTCCTTCCCTACCCCTCCATTCCTCCCTGTAGCCCGACATCAGTCCTACCCTTCCCTACTCACCTCATCCATCCCTATAACCTGGCATTAGCCCTACCCTTCCTTTCCTACCCCCCCCCCCCCCATCCATCCATCCCCGTAGCCTTGCATCAGCCCTTCCTTTCTCTACACTACCCCCCATCTATCCCTATAACCTGGCATCAGCCCCACCCTACCCCCACCCCTCCCTGTAGCCTATTGTCAGCCCTGTCCTACCCCCTTCTCATCCCACCATTATGATGTTAAAAAAAAGCATTTACAAATTGTATTACCTGCAGTACTGGGCTGGGCTGAGAAAGAAAGGGAGAAATCAAACTTGGGTATACAAGTAAAGTATCACATACCATGTAAAATGAGTTTATCTTGCTGGGCAGACTGGATGGACCATACAGGTTTTTATCTGTCGTCATTAACTATGTTATAACACCAGGCTTCCCAAAGGCAGACTACAGAAACAATTAAGATGAACAGTTAAGATCAAGAAATAGAATATTCTCACTGAAACTTGTAGATAAATGAGCACAAAATACAAAGATTATCACTGCTATTTCTACCAGCTATAATAATTTTTAAGCTGTTTTACTGATGTTCAATTTTTATTTTATATTTAAATCTAGATATAGGAAGGTTTCAAATAAATTAAAAAGCTGTTAAATAAGTAAAAAAAGAAAACAAAATCCCACCTCCACCTTTTAAGGCACTGTCCAATGCCTATCCAACTGGAACTGTTTTAGGCTTTTTACAGATGGACTACACATTTATTTTGAAAATTCTTTTGCTAAAGTCCGTATAATGGACTAGATAGGAACACCCCATCTTCTGTTTTCTTCAACCTCCTTGTCCTGTCCTGTGTTGGGGACGGGTCGGGTGATAGCTCCTACAAGTGCCGCGGAGGTGGAACCCAGCAACCCACAAAGTCAGCGGGCCAGGGCACACACAACATGTACTGTGGGAACGGTCCCTTACCTTACCTCTACTACAGCCATGGCGCCAGCCCAGCAGTCAAAGAAGAACAGGTCACAGGAGTCAGCTTTCCACAACCAACCAAGGTGAAGCGCTGCTGCCGCTGAACAGCTGGGCTACAGCAGCGAGTGCAGCCTGCAACATACACCGGACCTCCCGCCCCCACCCGTGCTGCCAGTGCCTGCACTGCTTGAAGCCAAGAGAAGGAGCAGAACGTCATTGAGAGATCTCATCCCAGCCGCAGCGGCCTTGTGTGGTAAGCTACTTTACTACTACAATGGCTGCGGCTGAGCTCTCTGGACGACGTTCTGCTCCTTCTCTTGGCTTCAAGCAGTGCAGGCACCGGCAGCACAGGGGGGGGGGGAACAGGAGACTGGGAGTGCGTGGACAGCAGGCGGCTGAGTGGGTTGAAAGCGGCAAGCCGGCGCCGCCGGCGCCGCCAACCATCTGCAGCAAAGCAAGGCACGAATCCGATCCAGCCAACTGGCACCGCATGCGCTGCAGGAACTAATCTGGCGATGAATGCGCATAGGCGCCGTTTTTTCCATCCCCCCTAGCTACGCCGCCTACGCCACTGACAGGGCAGAACTGAAAGGCTGTGCAGCACTCTCACTGCAGCCTAACCGGCACCTAGAAGACAGCACCGGATTGAAGGAGCAGGACAAATTGGGTGAGCCTGAGCTGTGATTGGGTGGGCCTGGGCCCACCCAGGCCCACCCATAGCTACGCCCCTGATGGTTTCACTCTTCTGAGTTTCCACATAGGGTGGAACATTTTCTTTGTTGTGGCTTTCGCTTGGCTTTCAAGTGTGAGATTTCGATTGATTATAACTCCGAGTATTTTTAGGCTGAGATAGGGAGGGTGTAGTCTGGGGTGGATATGTTGGAGGGTATGTTTGTGTTATATTGGGATGAGAGGATTAGACAGTGTGTTTTTTCGGTGTTTAGTTTTAGTTGAAATGTGTTCGCCCATGAGTTCATGATGTTCAAGCTGAGTGTGAGTTCTTTGGTGATTTCTGTTAGGTCATGTTTGTAAGGGATGTATAGTGTGACATCATCTGCATATATGAAGGGGTTAAGACCTTGATTGGATAAGCATTTGGCTAGTGGGATCATCATTAAGTTGAAAAGGAGCGGTGAGAGTGGTGATCCTTGAGGTACTCTGCAGTCTGTTTTCCATGGTGATGATATATTCGAGTTCGATTTCACTTGATAAGTTCTAGTTGTTAGGAAGCCCTTGATCCAACAAAGTACACTTCCACCAATCTCGAAGTATACTAGTATGCTTAGTAATATATTGTGGTTTACCATGTCGAATGCACTAGACATGTCGAATTGTAGGAGAAGTATGCTTTTGCCTGTTGCTATTTGTTGTTTGAATTTGGCTAGTAGAGTGATTAGTACTGTTTCAGTACTGTGGTTGGAGTGGAATCCTGATTGTGATTCGTGTAATATGGTGAATTTGTTTATGTAGTCAGTAAGGTGTTTGGTTAATAAGCTTTCCATCAATTTGACTACCAGTGGAATCAATGCTACTGGTCGGTAGTTGGTGATATCATCTGTTTTTAATCTTGGTATCTTTTGGTATTGGGGTAAGTAGGATGTTGCCGTTTTCCTTTGGGAAGAGACCATGTTGGAGCCTGTCATTTAAGTGGGATGAGAGGTCTACTATGAAGCGGTGGGGAACGGATTTTAGTAAGTAACTGAGGCAGGCATCTAGTTTACAGTGAGTCTTGGAGAACCTATTAATCGCTTGGTTAACTGTTTCAGTAGTAAGGGGAGCGAAGGTTGTCCAGAGTCTGTCTGCTGGGTATTCACCAGGGATTGGGTCCATACACTCAAAGAAATTATCGAAGTCGGTGGTGGTCTGAGGTAGCATGTTGCGTAGTGTCTAGTACTTTGTTCACGAGTTGAGTGATTGTTCATCTTTTAATTTTTTCCATGCTCGTTCAAGCTTCCTGGATTGTGTTTTTAGTTTTTTTTAGTTCTTCGTACCATGGTATTGAATTTTGCCTATGTGATGTTCTTGTATGTAACGGTGCTATTTAGTCTAATATGTTTTTGCATCTTTTGTCCCAATCTGAGAGGTAATATATAGAGTCCATTTGTGCTGTCCAATTATTGTTGTTCATTTGGTGCCAGAATGTTTCCGGGTCTATTTTGCCTCTTGTGTTCTATGTTGTTTGTATCTGCTCTCTACTGTTTAAACTACTTAATACATAGGACCATCAGATATTATATGAGTATTTTGACCTTCACCAACTTGGTGTAATCTTATCTCATTTCAGTTCCTTAATGGTCAACAGTCTCAGTTCATATTTATTATGTACTTGTTTATAATTAATTTTTTCTATAATTTCCTTAATAAAATTAACAGTTGTCAATTCTTTAGTATATATTCCACAAAAATATTACTTATCTTCTTCATATCCCATGACAATAGGGTTTGAACTTGAACTTAAACTTCCTAGCTGCATCAGGGATATCGACTCTGTGAAGGCAAAACCCACATCAATGTGTTGTATCATTTAGCAATCAAATATAAAAACTGGTCCAAAAGCTTCCCATGAGCACGTGGCCATTACCATGTGAGCACTTACCGACACTTATTTTATAGGTGGTAAGAGCTCATTCCCTAACCACGCACTAATCGGTTAGCATATGACAATGTAGCTGTGCTACCGATAAGCACAGAACACGCCTACTCTCCACTCACAGACACGCCCCAGTGCTAAAAAATAAAAACTATGGTGTCCTTTTACTAAGCTGTGGTAAAAAGTGGCCTGTGATAGTGTAGGCATGGGTTTTGGGCATGTGCAGAATTATTTTTTAGTGCGCCTGCAAAAATGGACGTGCGGCAAAATCAAAATTGCCACACATCCATTTACCGCCAGCCATAGACCTAGCAGTAAAGAATTTGTGCGGTAATGACCTATGTGCATCAGATGCCACTTGGCGTGCGTCCGCTATGTGCGCCAGAAAATAAAGAATATTTTCAGACGTGCGTAGCTCACACATGCCAAAAATTAAATTACCACAAAGCCATGCGGTAGTTGGGCGGTAAGTCCATTTTGGCGCGCGTTGGGCATGCGTAGATGCTTATGCGGCTTAGTAAAAGGGGCCTTATATTTTAGCACGTGCATAGCTCGCTGACATGCAAAAACTATTGCAGGATGCATTAGTGCTTACCACAGCTTAGTAAAAGGACCCCTTTATTCTCTATCTAGCCTTTTTTTTTTAGTTCAAATAATTGTATAGGTTTCTAAATAACTTTTCAGATTTCCGATCTGAGGAAGAAGGGCAACCTTCGAAAGCTAATCAAGAAATGTATTAAGTTATGTCCAATAAAAAAGGTATCATCTTATTTTCTTTTCCATGTTTTATTTTGTTTGATTTCTATAAATAACTTTGCAATGAACAGTAACAACAGCAAGCAGGTGTAAAAAAGCACTGTCATAATTAATCACTGTTGAGAGACAAATTCTCTTACTAGAGACCACTTTTCAATGACCCTCTTCACTCTGCTTCTAGTCTCTCATAATGAGATACTTAAACATAATTCCACCACATTATGACATTTAATATTAACTTTTTTCAATTATTATTAATTTTAACACTAAAGATAATAGCATGTCAAGTAATTTTGCTTGCTATTTAGTCGTTGGCATTTGCTCCTCAGAGGATTAGTATAATAAAATTTGATAGCTAAAGGGTACTTCTATATACACAGTACCGATTGGTTGCCACACTGTACCCCAACAGGGTGCAAGGCTACCACATAGGTACTGCAAACTTCAGACCACCCAGTTAATGCATGAGACCTTACTGCTAAGTCAATGAGTGGAGGTAAGGTCTCAGGCCCAAAATGGACATGCACCAATTTTTATTTTGCTGCATGTCCATTTTCGTCCAAAAGAAAAAGGCCTTTTTTGTAGGCACGCTGAAAAATGGACCTGTAAGCGTCCAAAACACGTGCCTACACCAGTGCAGGCTATTTTCTGCGTGCCTTAGTAAAAGGGCCCCTTAGCCCTCCATTGACCCAGGTACAATATTTAGATTGTAAGCTCACTAGGGACAGAGAAAATACCTGCATACAATAAATGTAAACCACTTTGATTGTACCACACAAAGGCAGTATATCAAATTCCGTTAAAAAAAAAGTCTTATCCAGTGAGATACTCAACACCACAACCTTTTTTTTAATTAATGGAAAGACCATCCTCAGAACACCAATCCAGGATGTGCTGAAAATGTGTAACTAAACTCAGTGACTGTACACCAGAACTCAAAGAGAATGGTCAAATAATAAAATACGGGGGTCCTTTTACTAAAGTGTGCTGAAAAATGGCCTGCGGTAGTGTAGGCATGGGTTTTGGGTGCAAGCAGATCCATTTTTCAGTGCGCCTGCAAAAAATGCCTTTTTTTTAACAATTTTTGCTGAAAATGGACATGCGGCAAAATAAAAATTGCCGTGCATCCATTTTGGGTCTGAGACCTTACCGCCAGCCACTGACTTAGCGGTAAGGTCTCTCGCTTTAACCGTGCGGTAATCACCTATGTACGTCAATTACTGCACGGGCCAGGCAGTAACTGGGTGGTAACTCCGAATTGGCGTATGTTGGGCACGCATATGCGTCTGCGCGGCTTAGTAAAAGGGCTCCACAGTGTCATCAGCATATAAATCAAACATGCTATTCAAATTGTGAAATCATGTCATTATTACACAAAGGAACAGATAACGGTGCACCACAGGGATGAGCTTTATGCACCTCATACTATTCAGATACATCAATAATTTAAACCTGTTGCTGTCTACCTGATACATTTTATTTTATTTCATTTATGTATTAGTTAGGGTTTATTTACCACCTTTTTGAAGAAATTCACCCAAAGTGATGTACAGCAAGAATAAGTCAAACATAAGCAATGGATAATTACAGCAGTAAAAATATTCAAATAGTACGGTATAATATGCTACTTACAATGTCAATGCAATAAATCATCTTAATAGACTGCAAAGGGTGTAAGAGAAGGAAGAATACACAGATAAAATAAGGTAACAGGAGTTAGAAAACAAGGGGCTAATTTAAAGAAAGTTGCATGAATATAATCTCAGCTAGGACAGAAGTTGGATAAGCAAGTCCTGCTACAATATATGCAGACCGATGTTAGTCCTTGTGTGTGTGTGTGTGTGTGTGTGACTAGCAAGTTAGTTGCTTCTACCATTAAAGGCTTGGGTGAAGAGCCAAGCTTTCACCTGCTCCCTGAATACGACACAAACCATTTTACTCTTAATATAATTTATTTATTATTTCCAAGTTATTAACAAGAATACAACTTGTTTGAAATACAGCCCAAATTTACAAATAAAGAAAAGGAATAGGAGAATGTCTCCTTTAAATAAGCTTACGTTTACAAAACATCATAAACATATTTGAATTACAAAAACAAAATTTTTATTTAAATTTAAGCCAGGTAACATATTACGCGTTCTCAGACCACTATATCCCGGGGGGGGGGGGGGGGGGGGGAGGGGGGCGAAATGAATAGAGAAGTTTTATTACATAGCATTTTCTGTAAACCTCACGGCATAATCTCAAACTTATTTATAAAGATGTTTATTTCAGTCATTTTGCATCTAGAAAAGATCTTAGCTGTTCTGGTGAGTAAAAAACATATTTCGTCATACCCAATTTTACTATGCATTTACATAGATAGGCTAGAAAAAAGGAGGCTCCCAGCTCCACTGTCTCCTTCTTCAAAGCCAAGAAAACTTTTCTTTTTTGTTGGGTTTGTTTTGTTACATCTGGGAATATCCAAACCTTTTCTCCACCAAAAGGAGCATTAGCATTCTTAAAATACATTCTCATTACCAAATTAAGGTCCTGTTCAAATACAAATGAAACAATAAGTGTTGATCTTTTTGTTGTATTATCTATTTATTTATTACATTTGTACCCCACTCTTTCCCACATACAGCAGGTCCAGTGCGGCTTACATAGTAAAAGAAAGCATCTTATATATAGATTGTTCCAGGAAAAGTGAAGTGTTATTCAAGTCAGTATTTGTTTTTATTGCTTCTCCCAATCCTCCTTCCTTTCTCCTGATATTTGAAATATAATACACTTTATTTATTGGGGGCATCGCTTCAAGAGGAAATTTCAAGTTTTTATTCAGAAATCTTTTAAATAATTCAATTGGAGTAATCCCAGAGAGCTTAGGGAAGTTCAAGAGTCGCAAATTCAAATGTCTATTATAGTTTTCTATTTGTTCAATTTTTCGACGCAAATCCAAATTATCCTTAACATTCATAACTTTAAATTGTTGCAATTAATCAACCTCTTGTTGAAGATTTTTAACTTTAGTTGATAACTCTTGTTTTAATGAATTTATTGTGGAATTCAATTCTTCAAATTTAAGCTTAAAGGCTGCAATTTCACCAGATGATTTTTGTAATGTTAAGTCCATTTTACTCAGCATCAGCCATATTCTCTCTAAATTAATCTTTGGTACTTTCTCCGAGGTTCTTATCTCGGCTCTCTGCGTTTTTTTGCGGCGCTAGTCCCTCGCACAGTGACCCTTCTGACGGATTTCCGGCGGTCTGTTAGGACACCTCTAGAGCTGCCGTTGACGACGGACATGGAGGAAACAACAATGCTGGTGGTGAAAGGGAGATTTCCTCTCCCCGTGAGGATTCCCCTCCTCTGGATATCCCCACTATGGGATCCGCTTCCCTAATTGTTTGAGATGCCATGGTGAGAAATCAGTCTAAGGTCAGCTGGATCGGCGAGGAGGTTGAGGCGGGCGGGGGCACCATTCTCACTGTCCCTTTTTGCTTGGAGTACAGCATAGCTTTTAGGAAAATCTTTCCAGGAGAGCCAGAGCGTTTCTCTCACCATTCGACTATGCTGCCATCTTGACAAGCCCCCCGACACAAACCATTTTAAGAGAACACCTCCTTTCTGTAAATCAGCAAGCCTTTGTAATAAGATCTGAGAACGAATAGTATCAAATGAAGCTTCTATATCTACAAACAAGAAAGGATAAGCAGCCTGCTTATTCCCAAGACAATAACCAACAGAGTCATATCTAGTGCAGAGGAAGAGTTACTAATCTGCAAAATGACACTATTTAATTCAGCTTCATCAGATAGTATACCAGATTCATTGAGCTTTAGGAAAGTGCTCAAGGTGGGGAACAATAAGCAATATGCAACAGAATTCAAACATGAAAATTGAGAATGCAATCAGATTGAAATAAAGTGCAATAAAGTGCCAACAAAACTCATGCAGAACAACAGAGATATATAACCAAGACATGTATATAATCCAAAGAAGACAGCAAGATAAAAATATGCTAAAAGAATATGCAGCAAAAATGCCTACAAAAATTCAGTTAAAAGCCTACAATAACAGCCAGATTATGTTGAGCTGTCTAAAAAAAATGATAGGAAATCATTCCGTAAACAGGCATCTGGTGCAAAAGAGTTAGAGTTAAGAGACATAAACAGATTTCCTCTTAATGAATTCTCTTGCAGTTGTAAGAAGATATTTATTGAATATTAAATCATTAAAACTCCTGCCCTCCTTAGAAACTATATTTTAAGTTACATGGACCTGATGGAGACATACAATGCATTTGGTGGATTGTTTCTATGCCAGCCCTTGAGGAAACATGTAGCAACATGTGTGCTTGGAGGTGTTGCATTGCTTTGGCAGCAGTTCTTATCAAGCCACTGTCTCCTTCCACTTTTCAGTACTAACACATTGTTTGGAATCACTTCATTTTAATTTCAAGGATATTTATGTTAGTATATTTGGCATACGTATTCCAATTTTTTTGAAAACTCACTCAAAGACTATGCTATGTTCTTGTTTACAGGTACCACGTGATGTCTAGATAGTAAACCATACCCTGTGTTGCTGTATTGATCCTAATCAGAATTCTTTATGGGTTTTTTTTTACTATGGACCTGCAATGGGAGAAAAGTTCTTATTAAATCTAGACTGATAATTGTTGCACAGACTACATTGGAAGAGAAGTTTTTCTTTAGGACTGAAGTATTTATTTAGGAATGAAATAACAAACAGAACTGAAACGTTCTACTGAGCTATGTAAAAGTTCTATTACTGCTGCTATAAATCATTTTTAGTGTATGTATTAAGCCACATATCATGAAAATGGAGAAATACAAAGTTACAGATTACCAGTGTATTCTTAAAGCTTTCAAGGGTTAATGCCGTTAATGCATGCCATTTACCAGGGTCATCAGAAGGGGCGCCAAGCAGCTGGATGCAAGCTCCCATATGTGGAATCATTAGTGAAAAAAGCGGACTACATTGACAGCAGATAAATACCACAATGCCTTATTCTATAATTGTGTGTATCTGTTTTCCTTCAGCATGGCAAACTTGTGTAATAGGCATATGATGATACACATGCTTTAGGCAAAGGAAATGGATCACAACATGCACAACATAAGTAAAACAATGGTACAATAAAACTTTAAAAAATGATGTAAAACAGCATGATAAATAAAACACAAACAATAATGCTCCTACTGGTACTGACGAAATTAAAGTTCAATCATTTATAAGCCATTAAGTTGTATTTATAAATGCCTTAGCAAACAATGCACATTTTAAAAATGTTCTAAACACAAATCAGTAGTATACGCTAGTTATCAATGGGTACACTATTGAAGAACAATGTGTAATATTGAGCAGTGGGACATACTATTGACTACACTAGCCATGAATTAAAACCAGAATAAAACAAAAAAAGACCTATAAATGGCACAGGAAACTAAACAAAACAAAAATGTTTGTTCTGAACACCCTTAATGAACAAATAGCAAACAAACCTATAGTTTGCTGATAATCCAACTCCTAGATTTGCCCTTCCTTCCTCACAGACCAGATTTGCCCTCAGAGATTCTAAACTGGTAGTGAGATAGCAGCAACGCATTCTGACAATTTGAGGGCTAGGAGGCTAACGTTGGAAGAGACCTGTGAATATTGTTTCATGTTTTCAGTGTTTATGAGGTGAAATGTTCTAGACCAGGAGTACTCGAAGGGGTCCACAGGCTAGTTGGATTTTCAGGATATCCCTAATGAATATACATTTTATTCCTTTGAGTATCTTGTGTTCAATCTAGTTACACATACTACTATCCTATTACAAGTAACTACAAATTTAATAAACTCAATTACCTTTATTTCAAAAATATCTTTAAAAATAATACATAAGCACCACCATACTGGGAAAAGACCAAGGGTCCATCAAGCCCAGCATCCTGTCTTCGACAGTGGCCAATCCAGGCTTCAAGAACCCGGCAACCCCCCCCCCCCCCAAAAAAAAAAAAAAATTAATAATGTTCAATGGACTTTTCCTTCAGGAATCTGTCCAAACCTGAAGGAAATGTCCATTGAACATTATACAAATTTTGCATATCTTTGTTCACCTCACAACATTATTCTTACAAGCCCAACTTCCATACCACTCATACCCACTCATTCTTTCTATAAAATCTTCATTTCCCTGTTGAAGGCTGCATTTCCTCTAATGAACCAATTTATCCACTTCTACATCATTAATAATGATACATCAATAACATATTAAGAATCTCAACTGCTAACAAACACCATCTATTCATATACTCTCCTCTTGATCTTTTTAATAAGAATCAAGCCTATTTAGATCCTATAATAAAAATCATATCTTTGTGTATACCACCAGTCTATTATCAATATTATTCATATCCAGCAAAAAACATGTCCTTCATCTGTAGAAAAAAATCTGTCTTGTTCCTGGTATCGTAAAAACCACCAAATTCCTCAAAACGGTCCTGCTCACAACCATGCCAGAGCAGTTCCTCTTCAATATTATTTTGCATGCGATAGTTAAACTCCTGAAGGCGCGCAGAGCGAAACATGGTGACCGTGTCCTCCTCTGGCATGGTTGTGAGCAGGTGCCATTACACCTGGACCAGTTTGAGGTCCGCTCCATTTATTCAGCCGATATAGAGGTTTGAAATATAAGAGTTAAACCCCTGAAGACGCCTAGGGCGAAACATGGTGACTGTGTCAGTTGGAGTGATTATGGAAACATGAGTTGGAGATGAAGCTGGGAATTTGGGTTTGCTGCAAAACAGTTGGAGTGACTAAGGAGATGGGAGTTGGCATGAAGGGGAAACAGATAACACAATTGTTAGAAGGGAATAGATTATTTGGAGCTAATATGGATGGCCCACAGTTAGAATAGGCAGATATTCAAAAGTTACATAAATATTTAATTAGAACGGAATATTATTCAAGAATGCTGGATGAATACTGTCATGTGAAACATATTCTTAGGTTCTTAAGCTCTTTAAGGAGCCCGGATTTTAAGATGACATTGAATATGTAAAACAGTGGAATGAACTGATTTCTCAATGCTCCTTAGATTTAATGTTAATTATAATAGACAATCTTAACAAGATTATTAAGAACATTCAGGAAAAATTAAATTTAAAAAATACAGATTATGAAACAAAGAGGCCTGGAGGATAACTTTGCACAACAGTATACTGAGCAATTGCTGAATATGGAAAAATACAAAATAGAAATACAAGGACAGAAAATAGCTAAATTTAAAAGGGACAAGCAAGATTACACTCATGGGTATGTCTTCCCCTCAATGGATCACAATCAAAAATCTAGAAGAAATAGAAAAACAAAGAAAGTCAATGTTATTAATTCTTCCAGCGATTCCTCAGGGGAAGAAGATAGTCAGAAAATAATGAGGCAAGCTGAATTACAATCAATGTCAATGCCTCAGGTTTCTTTGGAGGAACCCAGCAGTGTGCAAGGAGTCATAGAGAATCCCCAAGTGATGGCGACCAGGCCCAAAAGACAAATGAGAAAACAACATTGAGGGGCCCTTTTATTAAGCTGCGTAGGCACCTATGTGCGCCCAATGCACGCCAATTCAAAACTACCACCTGGCTACCGCATAGCCCGGGCAGTAATTACATTTTTTAGGTGCATCCACTATATATATTTTTTGGCATGCAGCGCTAACTGGGCTCTAATCAGCAGTGTACGTGCACTGATGATTACCGCCCGGTTAACGCGTGAGATCTTATCGCTAAGTCAATGGGTAGTGGTAAGGTCTCAGACTCAAAATGGACATGAACCAATTTTTATTTTGCTGCATGTCCATTTTCAGACAAAAAAAGGCCTTTTTTGCAGGTACACTGAAAAATGGACTTCTGCACGTCCAATACACACACAGGCTATTTTTCCAGCACACCTTAGTAAAAGGACCCCTGAATATTTTTAATATATCTTCTAAAGTTCTGAAAAGGAATCAGTAGGAGATGTTATCTGTGGGCTTATCTTCTATGTCTAAACAGTATTATGACCCGTTTGATATGCATCGATAAAGTTTTTTTAGAAAATTGAGATTACGGTTGCATTTTGATAAGGATTCCCAAGAGGAAGATGAGAGTAAGGCAGTGCATTCTTTTGCACAGGAATATAATTTGCCTTCCACTTGGGTTCCACCGGGTTCCATGGACTTGGTTCTGAATACATTTCAACAGTGGGTGTTAAAAGATATGGAAAAGATGGAACAGGATGGGATGTTTGTATATGGTAATCTGTCAAAACATTTAAGTACAGCGTTGAAAGAGCTGCAGAATGATGAGTCCATAGTGATGTCTCATGCTGATAAAGGGGGAGGAATAGGATTAGGATAAAATATAATGGAGGTAGAGTGACAGTTGGGAGATAACTCTTTCTTTTTATTATTAGAGAACGACCCTACACAAGAATATCAGGAAAGTACACAAATTTTATTAAAGAAAGCTAGTCATGTAGGTATAATTAAAAGTGAGTATACATGTCTTAATAGACCATATCCTTCTATGCCATATATATATATTATATCTAAGGTGCATAAGGATATTAGGGCTCCACTAGGATGCCCTATAGTGAATGGTAGAGGCTCTTTATGGGAGCCATTTTTTCAATATTTGGACTACCATTTCCATTCAGAAGTGTATAACATTTTGTCTTATGTGAAAGACTCATCTCATATGTTGAACATTTTAGATCAAACAACTATTGCAGAAGATCAGGTAGTCATATTAACTAGTCTTGGTATTAATGTGTTATATACTCATATTCCACAACAAGCATGGCTGAAATGGCAGTAGGATTTGGGATATTCCTGGGTTGGCACCAGATATATGAACAAATGCTATAGTTGTAGAAAGGTAACAAACAATTCAAAATACAGTAAATAGAATTTTTGGTCAAGCACACAAAATGATTCGTCTCCACTTCACTTTTTCAGTACCGCTAGCTCCCTGTACAGTACCATTTTCAATACAAAATCCTAAATCTTAGTCCACAAAGCACTTCACTCAGGAGTTCCACTTTATTTATCTTCTCCTCTTTGCCTTTATAAGGCCTTTTTGTCACTCACATTCTTCCAATGTGTTACTCCTCTGATTGCCTTCGTTATACCGAGCTCGACTAGATTCCATCCATCAATCAGCATTCTTCTATTTAGCCTCACATATGTGGAACTCTCTACCACAGGATCTAAGAGCGGAGGTTGAAGTGGCACTTAAGACAGATCTATGTACTAAATCATCTATGAGTTAACAGTAGCTGTGTTTATTTGATCAGAAACTATGCCTGACACTCTTCTGTTCTCTTGGTCTTTTTCTGTGTATATTCTTCTCCCTGTCCTTGGCTGTGATCTTTCCATTCTTATTGAAATATGGTGCTTCTTTCTATCGCTGTTAAATTGTAGATGATTGTTCACCACTTAGTTCTATTGTATACTAAAAGTATCCAATAAACCATAAACAATAAAACATACTTGAAAATGGCAATATTCAGTCAATAAGCATATAAATTACACATCTAAATAGGCCACACAAAAATCAGGTGTACATGAAACATCTACTATGAATTCCTAAATGGATAGCGATGGATATGCATAATTTAAGAACACCAATAAGACATTTCTAATTATATTCTGCCTCTCCCCCTGAATTCTAGCTTATGTTGAAAAGTCTGTCAGTGGTAAACCAGAACTGTGGATATCTGTGCTAACTCTACCTAAATAAAACCTGTTTGGAACTGTTGAACTAAGTGGCTATTTTCCACTTTCTTTTTTCTTACAATATAAATCTTAAATAAATTTCAAGGCAAGGTTACATTTCCTTTTTTACTTTATATTTCCTTTGAAATTATGTGCATATATTTTCTTTCATTTTTGCAAAGGGGGAATTCCCTTCAGCATTTTTCAGTTTCTCTGTTTTACTCTGTGTGAGAGAAATTTAGAAAAGCAATCCTTAATAAATGCATCGTATTAACACTGTATGGAGACAGCTGACAATTATAGATGCAAATGTATGCAGCATTAAGGTTTTTTTTTATTATTTCACATAAGGGGGGGGGGCAATTTTGAAAACCACATAACTGTCATTTTTATTCTGCTGTTAAAATCTTGCCAGTTTCATCCCAATATCTCATACCTATTTATTTGGGCAAAGCCTTATGATTATTTATCTGATTTGTGCTTAATTTGTTTAAGTATTTAAGAAATAATTTTGTTATTTTGTGCCAAATAAATGCAAAATGCATAGCTAGGTAAAATACGAAGTACTTTTGTGTGGGTGAACATAAAGATGCAAACACATACTTTGATACATAATACAATGATTTTACTAAAATTATGCAGAGTTTGCAGTCCCACTCACCACTCATGTTGTGCAGGCAATGAAAAGATCCTACTGGGAAAGCAGTTCATTTCAGTGCAACACAAGGAAGAGCCAATAAATTAGGAGGTTGGAGGATGAGTCAAGGACAAAATGAATGGCTCTGAGTTCTTCCTAGCCCCTTAGCAACCACATACTCTAAGGACATCTCACCTCATCAGCTACTTCACCTGGGATTTGCTATGATAAAGACAGTAACTGTCATGGCACTCAGCCCGAGTATGAACTCCTATGAAGGTGGGCTGAAGCTGGAGAAGATGCAAGTCTTCTGTAGCGTAAGTCTACCCTCAGCAAAAGAGTTCATACAGCTGAATGTCATGACAACTACCATACATGTATTTGTCATAGTAAATTCCTGTTTTTTTTAATTAGCTACAGGCTTTTTAACTTATATTTTGGAAACCCACAATATAGGGCATTACAATAATTTATTCTGAAGATCACAAAAGCATGTATCAGGGCAGCTAGAACTTTTTAATCTAAGAATGCACCTAGTCTATGAAGTAAGTGAAAGACAAAAAAAGAAAAACTAAGTTCCCTATCAGATCAGACCCCCAAATTTTTAATTGTAAGTACATCAGCTGGACAAATATCAAATACAGGCAGCATAAAGAGGGGGGGGGGGGGTCTTTGTTGTCTAGAAAACCACATGGGGAATGTGTTTTCTCTAAATTCAGTTTCAACTCATTCTTCCTAAACCATTGGGAAAGTTCCTGCAGGCATTTTCTGGAATCCCAAATCAGTTCATCTTTTCATCAAAGTATCAAAGGCTACTGTAAGATCAAGTAGAAGTAAAACATTATTTTTCCTATCTATAATAAATCTAATACTGTTGAGTCCCGTGATTTTTTACAAAAAACAGGTTATTTATCACTTAAAGCTCCAAATTATTCCACATATTTATTTATTTATTGGGATTTATTAACCGCCTTTATGAAGAGGTTCAATCAAGACAGTGCACAGCAAGTACAGTTTAACATAAAACTTACAATTTTGTTAACAGTATAACACTAGTAAAATAACCAAGAATAAACATAAATATAATAAGGGCCCTATTTACTAAGCTGCTCTGTAGATGTGCTAGCATTTTTAGCATGCGCTAACGCTAGAGACATTCTATGGGTGTCTCTAGCATTAGTGTGTGCTAATTTTAGTGCACGCTAAATTAGGTAGTGTACCTTAGTAAACAGGGCCCTAAATGAGGTAAACTTGAAAACAGTAAATTGAAACCTAATAATAGTACTACCATGAAATATAGTCTAATAACTGTTGATAACACATTTTTGATAAACTTACTAATAAATGGTAGTTAGAAAACTGGATGATAAGAGCCAAGGCATTCCTTATCAACATTCCCTTCCTTAGGAATAGGCTAAACAATAACAAGATGGGGAATGCTACTTTCCAGGGAGGGTGCATAAAATACCCATAAGACTAGTGGCTGAGAAAATCACCAAAAGTGTCAAAGCATTTGCTGTGGGCCAGAGGCGTAGTCAGACTTCGGCGGGAGGGGGGGTCCAGAGCCCGAAGTGAGGGGGCACATTTTAACCACCCCCCCTGGCACCACCACCCCCTCCCCGTCCCTTATGACCCCCCTCCCTCTGACGCCAACCCTCCCCCGCCACCACCAGGTACCTTTGCTGGCGGGGGTCCCAAACCCCCACCAGCCGAAGTCCCCTTCAGCGCCAGTCTCTGAATCCGGCGCATTCGCTGATCTGGATTCTGTTTCTGACATGAGTCCTGACATCCTGCACATATGTGCAGGACATCAGGACTCGCGTCAGAAACAGAATCCAGATCAGCAACGCACCGGACTCGGAGACTGGCGCTGAAGAGGACTTGGGGACCCCCGCCAGCAAACGTACCTGACGGCGGTGGTGGGGGAGGGTTGGTGGCGGCGGGAGGGGGGTCGAATGTGGTGGGGAGGGTAAGTGGTGGGGGGGGTGAAAGCAGGGGGGCCAGGGCTAAATCTGCAGGAGCCCATGCCCCCGTGCCCCACCTAGCTACTCCCCTGCTGTGGGCTGAAGTCTGAACCTGGCAGGATTCTCGGTGACTGAAGGAAATGGGTCACATGCAAGACATCACCTATGAAAACAGAGATTAAAAGTTCTATCAGGAAGTCACTGCTAGCTTGAATTACATACTAATGAAAATCCCCAATGGAGAGACAATACCCCTTCAGAATCCAAAAATAGTCAATCCTGAAATAATTGTATCGGATGCCTTAGACAAAATAGCTCCAAATTATTTTTTGAAATATATAAGGGCATGAAAGAGAGAGTTCATTATAGGCTGTACCTACAGTCGAGCATGTCTTTCAATGAGTCTAATCACCCTAGCAGCTCACTTTTAAGCTCTATGCATCATATAATACTCTCTAAACTCAAGCCCCCCAGTATTTTTCCAGTGAATAAAAATTAAATTTTGTGATATCCCATAACTATCTATAATAAACCCATCTTTTAAAATAATAATGCTTTTTGCTCAAAGGTATCTGTGTACAAACAAGACCCTTTGCCCCTGGAGGATTAATCTCCCTCCCAGAGCTTTAATTCAATCTCTCTTCAAAGTTCACAAATGATAGATATGACACTAAGCACTGGAAAATGTAGAAAACGACAGAAGCAAAACTTAACTTTCCAATTTAGTTACAATTTTACTATCCATTCCTCCACATCCGACAGAAATACCAGCAAGCTATTTACACAGTAGGAGCAAAAGAAAAAAAAAAAGCCAGTCACATGAAATGACGCTTTAAGTTATGCTTTTTCATGTTTTAGTCCAGCTGGCAAACTATTCCATTCAAGGGGCAATGCAAGTGGCCCAAAATGCAGCTGCACATTTAATTTTGAAATCTTTACATTGGCTACCCTTATATTGGCACATGGATCTTATGAGGCCCATCTGTGTATAGCTTCCACTTTGAAAGCTTACCATCACCTACTGGACCCCAAGAAAGGCCAAAGCTTCTGGATCAACCTCTTCCGATCTTTGCTGGTCTTGCCAAAAACAAATAGGTACTCTTGGATATATGATTTTCAAATGTAATAATATCCAAGTTTTTTGGTCTGATATTTGGAGCAAAATTTCCTCAGTTTTACAGATCCATGAAAATCTTGCCTTCAAACATCTAATTTGGAAATCTTTCGCACTTACAAATTCACTAACCGAAAAGACAAAGCCTTATTTGATTTTTGTAATTTCTAATGCTTTTAAATTAATAATAAATCATTGGAAGGATAATTTTCAACTTTCGGTTGTAATGTGGTGGGATTGGGTTTTCCTATATATGAAGTATGATTCTACAAAATATTGGTCTTTTAGATAGAGATAAGGTAGATTCAAATGTATGAGTTATATTTAAATTTATCTGCTATGTAAATTTTCATATTCTTATAGTTGGCTCAACAATTTGATGTTGTACTGTTTATAATAGACTGTGTTGTTTTCATGTGTTGTCATCATTTATGATGTGTTACTGTTTTATTTTTTTTAATGAATACAATAAAATTTGAAAAAAAGAAGTTTAACAGTCACCCAGAACACTGCAGTCAGTGAATAAATGTTTATTTGATGTTGCTACGTTTCATAAGGTTAGATTAGATGATCACCATTCATCTATTTTTTGGGACAGGAGGACCAGTATTATGGATCTGTAACACAGTTTAAGATTAATTGAACAGATGAGCACACCAAAAGATTTAGAAAATAGCTAAAAGTGTACCTATTTCAGAAGGCATTTTGTAATAGATGTATTAATATATCACCTGGTAAACCTATAACTAGCCTATTCAGATGGTAATAGTCTGAATTGTTCATGTCCTGTAACAGTCAAATATATACAGTTAAATGTTGTTGGTCAATGTTTTGTTAAGATTTTTGTTTTTATATATTTATGTGATTTTAATTTTGTATATTTATTTGTAAACTAAGTTGTAGAGGAGTGGTTTAATGGTAAGTGCAGTGGGTTGAGGACCTGGGAGCAGTGTTTGATTCCTGCTGCTGCCTAATGGTGGGCAGTGGATTGAGATCCTGGGGAACCTGGTTCAATTCCCTCTGTAGCTTCTTGTGATCCTGGGCAAGTCACTTAGCCTTCCATTGTCACAGGTACAATATATACTTAGATTGAGAGCCCATTAGGGACAGTACTAGTGCCTGTATAGTGAATTGTACTTGTTAATCACTGTATGCCTATGTGAAGGCCTCAACAGAAATAAAAAAAGAAAAGAAAGAAAGCCACCCAAAATTGTGGATAGAGTGGGATATACGTTTTTTAAGTATATAAAACCTCAGAGCAAACTTACAGGAAGTTTGTACAGTTGCTGCCTGCTGCTGTTCCTAGCTTACTGTGGTGGCAAGGACAGGTCCAGATAAAGGGTATAGATACAATGGCAACATTCTGGCACCTATCACATTTTGATACTAGAGGCAGCTGTCTATATCATGGCCTAGTGCAGAGATAGAATGTTAAAAAACATGGCTTACAAGCTACCAGAGTCAGATCCTGATACCACTGAACAGAGAGTTGCCAACGAGGGAGTAAGCAAGAGAAACCAGAGCTACTAGAAGCTAGAGAAGCAAAGTAAGTAGATTACTGTATACAAGTAAGGGAAACCTGGTGCTAAGCTAACAGAAACATGAACACAGAGAACCAAGGAACCTGGACTGCAAAATCCAAAGGTCAAGTAACCCACTGAAAACTTGTCAAGTCTCGCTCATTAGGAATGTGTTACACACATATGAAGGCACTCTCTCTCTCACATAAGCAGATGATCAAAACCCCACGTTGTTCCAAACAGCGCTCCAAAAATAGCGCTGAAACAGCGCGGGGCGTTATTAGACCTATGATCAGAGATAATTCCATGCAAATTTAAGCACGCAATTATCTCTGATCATGGGGTAGCAGTGCGGGAGAATTGTACCTGAGCATGCGCTCAGCACAATCTTCCCGTACTTGTTTGATAGGTCTGGGCTGTCAAAAGCCCAAACCTGTCAAACACAAGGACTGGAGGTCCATGGGATCACCAGGCCCTAACTACCCCTGCCCCGAGCAATGGGGGCTGGAGGTCCGGCGGACCTCCGGCCCCACTGACGATCCCCCCCCCCAGGTTCAGGGAGGGCTGGAGATCTGGTGGGTCTCCAGCCCCCCCTAACTCCCCTCAACAGTCCCTGGTGGCCCAGTGGGTGACCAACCCCCCACCCTGAGCAACAGGGGGGGCCGGAGGTCCACTGGACCTCCGGTCCCCCCCCCTGGTGGTCCAGTGATCAATCCACCCCTGTCCTCCCTACCTACCCCCCTACCCACCCCCCTACCTTGTGGGTTGGAGGAGGGAGGTAGCCTGCCTCCCTCCTCTTCCTTCGACGCTGCAAAATGGCAGCGCCCAGCCCTGCCCAGTGTGTCCTGGGATGCGCTGGGCGGGGCTACACACCATATGAATATGTTTACCACTTGGTAAAAGGGGCCCTATGTTTAGTAGGGCTTCTTGTAAAATGCTATAGGAATTCTTGACGTCTTGACCTGAATGTGTGAATTACCCTCTACAAGTAATATCTAAAATCTGCCTTTATATCTAACTTTAATAAAGTCTATTAGATTGAATAATATCCAGGCTGTAGATTCTGCACTGAATGCAATGGAAATGATGTATGGAAGACCTTATCCAATATTATCCAATATTATTTTTGTACAGTTGATCATATTTTCAGATGTTTAAAAACATCAGAGCATTACTTTCCCCCCAGATGGCATTAAAGTAAGAAATATGACTGGGACATTTTGCATTCCAGTATAGTGCTTTCAATTGCTAAAACTATTCTCATAAATTAACTTAAAACCTGTGTCTTACAGTTTCCGCTGTGGATTTTCTCATGCTTCTGCAGTATCTCACAGTCTCGCTGTAGGTGGTACATTGCAGGCATTAGATATTATTCTAAATTAATTTCGCAGACAGCGTACAGTCTGCCTCATGATTAATGCAGTGTTAGTCATACATTGACATTAAGGAATAGATGATTTCATTCCCTCTGCTCATTTCTATGTTGCCAGTATTGAACTTGAATGGAAGCAGCACATTACACTAAAAAGCGCCTGTGTGCCGGACCTAAATCAAAACATCACAGTATTGCAGTATTGAACCATAGATTTTATTTCAAATAAACAGTATTTATTTGTACAATTTTTATACTATTATTATGAAAGCAGGTCCATTCAAATGCCAAAATGAAATAGTTTGATAATTATCAAATAAACCTATAACTTCACCACTTTTGCTGTGTTATAAAAATTTAAATAACTGGAACCTCAGGAACCTCAAATCTCCCGATAGGGGAAACTGCAACAATTGCAACTAATTTAATACTCACTATCACTCTTGGGAGTCCATTCATATCATTGGTTCCTTAAAGCGGAAAAAAAGGGCCAGTATGAAAAAACTCCTTCTTAATGGAGAAAAACCCACCAGTACAAAACAAAATCCCTCTATCATCTACACTAGCATAGAGTGAATCAGTATGCTTTATGATATACAATCAGGGATTCTACATTCCCACCTAAATATAATCGAAAAGGCTAACCTGCCTGCTAAGGATAATACAGAAATCTGATGTAACAAAACACGTAATTATCAAGCCATGTTGAATATTCCAGCCCACACTTATCTCAAAGACACCAGCACTGCCCAAAATGAATCCCGCTGCTTTCCTGCCAACGTCACTTATAGGGCTTTCTCATTCGTTCTGTATCCCGCAGCGCACTGCCTATCCAACAAGACTGTTCTTCTTCAACAAGAGTGCCTTGTTTCACTGGTAAATCTTGCTGTGTCAGGAAGAACACACATCTTCTGTGGAACTAATTACCTGACTGTCTGGATGAATATAACTGGTTATCATATCCACAGAATAAGTTTTTTGAAAATTGACCCCATAGCTTTTCAGCAAACTATTTATTGGTGCATTAAAAGAAACATGCAATAGAATCTTCAGTAGACGATTTATTTGGGGTTACTTTGATGCCTATTTGGAGGGTGATCACAGATCTGACTAAAACTGAGTAGTAGAATGGACCAGATGGAAAAATCCACTGCAGAGGTAGCAGCGTGGGTACTGAGACCTCTAGAAGGGAGACCTCTAGAAGGGAGGCCTCAGAGGGTGCTCAGAGTTTGGAGAAGGTTGTTAAAGAACAAGGAAAGATACAAGTTAAACTAGTTAAGAACATGATACTCAATATAAGTTGGAGCAAGTTGACAACAGGCTGAGAGCCTGCAACCTTAGATTTTTGAACTTTCCTAAGTTTTATTGTCACCAAAGAGAACTTTTTAAAACCTACTTGCTGGATATTTTAAAAGTATCTCAGTTTTAGTCAGATCTGTGATCACCCTCCAAATAGATGTCAAAGTAACCCCAAATAAATCGTCCACTGAAGATTCTATTGCAGCTCCTGTTTTTAAACTCTCAGCTGGGGGAGCAACTGAGAACAGCCTCACCCTGCTGTGCTGAGCTGGCCAGCTCCATCCCTACACCATCTTTGTTGTTTAACTGAAGAACAGTAGGAGCAGTGAAGAGTAAAAAAGATTGTAAATTAATGGAAATTTATGATTTACACTGGATTCTTTCTGCGTAATTCTCAACGGAGGAGACATAAATCACCTTGATACCAAGGCTGCCTTGAGAAAGTAGATGGGTAAGGCCAAGAAGAAGAGTTTTGTGAGACTGCTGTGTGAAGAGAGGAATTCAAGTAGAAATTTGATCAGGTAGAGGCAGATCAGTATAGCAAGAAGGAAAAAATGAAGCATGGTGGCAGTATGTGATTTGAATGAAGAACAGGAGTGGGGATGTGGGGGGTTAGACAAAGATAGAGGAGGGTTTGGGAGGAAGAGTGAGAAGGAAACTAAGTAATGGTCAGTCCATTGGACCAGAAGAGAAGTGAAGTCAGAAAGACGAATGCATCAGAGAGTTGAGAAAGAACAAGATCTAACATAATACTGGCGATATGAGTGGAAAACTGTACAAGTTGGCAAAGGTCTAGGTCCAGGACCGCTTCCTGGAAAGACTTATTCTGGGATCAGATAGGGCTGTTAACATGAAAATTAAAGTGTCCTAAGATAATGAGATTAGAAAAGCGAGTGCTTATGTCTGATAGAATCTGCAAAAGGGAGTCAAACAATTTTGCAACATAGACAGAAGAAAAGTACTTCGCAAGTATATGGACAGGCAAGAAAGAGCTGAGATGGAGAAAAAGTGTTTCAGGATAAGAAAGAAGAGAAGGACTAAGTTCAGCAATGGGGAGAGAAGATGGGGGCCAGTAAAGCTACACCATTTTCTTTCTTAGAGGTATGGCATATCAGAACTATGGAATAATCTGGGGTGGGGGGGGGGGGGAGGCACTGTGAGAGAAAGGCTTCCTCTCCCAGTTGAAGTCAAGACTCAGTGAGGCAGACCAAAGACGGTGAATGTGTCTGAACCAGGTCAAAGATAAGATGAGTAAGCGGTAACATTTACATGCTAGTTGTGCTTACTTGTGCGTATGTGCATGTATATATCTACTGAAAACTGACCTATTCAAGAAGGCATACCACAACGCTCCATCCTAACCACAGAATTTTCATGAACTAGACAAACCATACCCTACACCTGACTGATAACCCAATGACTACTAATGAAAATCCGCAATACGCACTACCACTTTATTTCTCATGTCAGAAATGAACTTGCTATAGTTGACTATCTAACTTACTCTATAATTTACTCTATCACTCAGGAACCTCTATGCAATACCATACTATACTATACTTTACCATGTATGTACCTTAATGTAAAATCAGTTGTAATTCTCTACCCGGAAATGGCGATTGCCATTACGGCATAATGTAAGCTCCATTGAGCCTGCAAATTGGTGGGAAAATGTGGGATACAAAAGCTACAAATAAATAAAATAAATAAATATATGTCAGGATGCCACCTAAGTGCTATTCTGTAACTACATTTATATCCTCCATAACATGTAGTTTCAAGGCAGGTGTACACATAGGCAGGGTGGATGGGGCACAAAGTTATGCATGTAACTTATAGAACACTATTACCCCCCTCTTTTACAAAGCTGTTCTAGTAGCTGCCAGTGCAGTATTGCTGATAGCCCATTCAAAGAAAATGGGCTATGTCGACATTGCCGCATGGCAACCACTAGCACAGCTTTGAAAAGGGGAGGGGTAAGTTAGATACACATTTCCTAAAACTAAGTGCGAGCATTTGCACTAGCCCTATGGTACACAGTCATAGAATTGATCTCCAAAGGTTAATTTGCATGAAACATTTCCTTATTTACATGCAGGTACATACATGTTCACGCTATGCTAAGATCAGAAGATATTCCCAGTGGACCTTAATGCATAGCATGCCTGCTTTTATTTTTGTCACACAGACCGTTAGTGGATAGGATCCTTAATCATACTGAAAGTATTTATTTATTTTGTTACTTTTGTACCCCGCACTTTCCCACTCATGGCAGGCTCAATGCAGCTTAGGTACTTATTTGTACCTGGGGCAATGGAGGGTTAAGTGACTTGCCCAGAGTCACAAGGAGCTGCCTGTGCGTGCAGTGGGAATCAAACTCAGTTCCTCAGGACCAAAGTCCACCACCCTAACCACTAGGCCACTCCTCAATTAATGTTTAATTAAAAAGTCTCATACTCCCAAAGTTCATAAAACCTTATATTCTCCACATCTTAAAAGTATTCCTAAGTTTGTGCACTTACTTTTGCAACCTTGAGTCTCATGAGCTAAATCTTACCTTAAGACTACAGCACATTTTCTGAGGATATTGCAAGGTATTCAGGGGATTTCCTCAGCTATGTTGTTAGTCACACTTGACTTGGAATCACTCTAAACCAGTATTCCCCAAATGTCAGTATATTTTTCTTAATTTTCAATATCTTTATTAAACTTTCAACAAACTGCAAAGTAACAAGAAACATACAACAATCCAGAATAATCATGAATGTACAATTGTTTATCTCAGATCCAACAAATAGGAGTTACAGAACATGTCTAAATGCTTCCAACAATTTTTCCTGCGTAATGAGGAAGAAGACATTTCAAGTACCTCACTTTCATATTTTCTATATAAGCAGACCATATTCTCAAATGTCAGCATTAACTATTATTCATCATGTATTGGATTTGGGATCCTAACTGGTCTGTGTACTGCAGATTTTTTTTTATGTCTCTGTTACGTTTAGTATTGGGCTGTAATGTATTCTTGGTTTAATGATCAGTTTTATTTATATGTTCATGGGGACTGCCATGACCTCCAGCATGGCAAATATATGTGTTACTATTTTTAACATGGTCTTCTTTTTCACTCTGGTTTCGTCATGTAATAATATGGCAATGATTTATTGATATTTTTTTTAGATGCTTCCCAACAGTTCCTGGATGAGTTTGTGATTTGGCTCAACTCTTTGAATCCTCACTTGAAATGTACAACTATGAGTAATTTTTATGGGATGTATTTTATTGATGCCTTTGTTTACAAAAAGGGATCTGAATTATGTACTACAGGTTTTAGAAAATCAGTTGAGCATAATGCTCTTCTTTTGTTTGACAGTCTTCATCCTAGATAATTATGCACAGCTGTGCCCACACAACAATTTTTGCAACTTTGGAGAATTTATTCTGCTACAGATTATTTTAAACAACAAGCAGAATTGGTTTTTTTTTTCATGATTTATTGAGGGGTTGCCCTCTTAGAGTGATCAAACATGCTTATCTGAGAGCACAGTTCACACAGAGGCTTCTCTTTTTAGAAGATAGGATGAGGGAAGATATGGATATATTTGTTTGCACTTTGACTTGGACTCTTCAATTTGCCAGGATTTTGAGCATTGGCAAGTGCTGCCAGTACATCTAGATTTTCAGATTAGTTCTTGTTTGCATGATAATTTGGTTCATTCCAATTTTATAACATCTAATAAGTCCACTAGTCAGTTTCAGGGACATCAAGCATGTATGTACTGCAGTTTTTGTGAGTTGACAGAGACATGTTTCATGATATAATCCTATAATTGACAGATATCAAACTATTAAGTCATCTACAACCTGTACGTGTACTTTTGTAGTTTATATTATTCAAAGTCTTTGTTCCGGGATATATGTGGGACATACTGCAATGAAGAAGACATGTCTAATGGAGCATAAGAGCCATCTGACTACTAGGACTTTAACAGCTAGTCTTTCAGATTTAAGATGGTGGATTATTGATCAATTCTCTCACTTTCTGTGCATGGTAATCGTGAGAACAAACTCATCTGAAAGGAAATATTTTCAATTTTTCATTCTCGTTCTTTCGTTCCTGCAAGACTAAATGGTATTCATTTCATCTTGCAGGAACGAAAGAATAAGAGTTGTGTCAGATACTATAATTTGATCTGCTATAATCAATTTTGTGTTTGGGCTGTGAACTGCTCATTGTGACATATATATAAATTTGTTTCAGATGATATCACATTAAAACCAGAAAAGGATGCAAAATGGAGTGCCAGAGCACCACTATGCTACATTTCAAAAATTAACAAGTCTGGAATTGAACTAATCATTTATTTAGATTTTGCTCACACCTTTTTCAGTAGTAGCTCAAGGTGAGTGACATTCAGGGACTCTGGATATTTCTCTGTCCCAGGAAGCCTCACAATCTAAGTTTGTACCTGAGGCAATGGAGGATTAAGTGACTTGCCCAAAACCACAAGGAGCAGCAGTGAGATTTGAACTGGCCACCTCTGCATTGCAAGACCAGTGTTCTAACCACTAGGCCACTCCTCCACTCCATTTTGTCATGCATTCAACTCAAATCCCTGAAGTAGAATATTGAAACCCATGTGGTTTAGTTGACAGAAGGATTTTGGTTGGTTGTGTACAAGGCCATGAATTATTGGGGCTGCTTGAGGTAAATAAAATAATTTGTATTGTTTATGCTGCACTGTAGTGTTGGTTGGTATGGATTTGGTGGAAGAAGCTCTGCCGTGCTATGGGGCCCTTTTACTAAGGCTCGCTGAAAAATTGCCTGCGGTAGTGTAGATGCGTGTTTTGGGTGTGCACAGAATAATTTTCAGCACACCTGTAAAAAAATACCTTTTTAAAACATTTTGCCGAAAATGGACATGCGGCAAAATGAAAAATGCTGCGCGTCCATTTTGGGTCTGAGACCTTACCGCCAGCCATTGACCTAGTGGTAAGGTCTCATGTGGTAACTGGGCAGTAGTGGTCTACACATGTAAAATGCCTATTGCCACCTGTGCGCCAAAAAATAAAAATATTTTCAGGCACGCGTAGCGGACATACATCAAAAATAAAATTACTGCAAGGGCCATGCAGTAGCTGAGCGGTAACTCAAAATTGATGTGTGTTGGCCGCACATAGGCACCTACGCGGCTTAGCAAAAGGGCCCTTATATTTTTCATATTAGAACTCTTTGGAACTAACACCTGTGTTTACAAAGGCGCACTATAGGCACATTAGCGGTTTTAACGCCCTTTGAATGCTAATGCTCATCAAATGCTAACACGCCTATAGGAATGTATTGGCGCATTAGCTATTGCGCCTTAGTAAACATACCCCTAAATATGTTAAAGGGATAATGATATATTGAATACATGATTTCACATTTCACAAATGTCTGGAGGTAGCAGCCCTTCACAGAATTTATTTCATTATTGCATATGGGTTTTGCATAAGTTTTTGAAGGTCCCTTCTACTACCTACTACTACTAACTACTACTTATTATTTCTGCAGTGCTACTAATAGTTGTTTTATTGACATTTTCTGATCCATTTAGATTATTTGATATTATCTTTTGATGTTTTCACATTTGTTTTCAGTTCAAGTGAAGTGTGAATAAATTGTGGTCTTCGGTTCTGAAATTTTTTGTGTGAGCCCATGTTTTTGTATGGTTCAGGCTTTTCAGAATATCTTTGATTGTGATAATTAAAAGGTCAAACAGACCAGATAATGTTAATAAAAAAAAATGTTCATATTTGGAAAGCTTTCTGGAAATGATAAACAGAAATTGTAGTTCGTAGGTCATATGGCATGCCATTGCTGGCAATTCTGCATTTATCTCCATGAGTCACAACTTACCTCATAATTCATAACAAAAGCCATGAGTGGATGATGACAAGGTCACCTTTTATAAGTGAAGATAAATACAGTGTTATCAGCACTCTCATGCCAGTTTTCATGTGCAGCACTTCTCTGTATGTTTGATGTAAAATTCACAAGGATTGTGATGACAACATGATACAATAATTTGGCAAATATAGAACATGAACATAAATTGATTTCTCTTGGAAGTCTTCCTCCAGCATATGTCATATAAACTTATTCTCCTGGGTAAATTTTATGTTTAATACATTATTAGCTGAGAGTGCTTGAAGAATTCTGAAGTAGCAGTTACCAATATCTGCCTATAAACATGATCTCATGGATGATATAACAGATTGCCTATGAGTGAAGGAAAATAGAAGCCTATTTTAAGTCTATTTTGTAAAGACACAATGGGGCCCTTTTACTAAAGTGCAGTAAGTTCTGCACTTACCACACAATAACAGCAAAACTTAACATGCAATGCTTGCGTGGTGAATGCAGGGGGCATTCCCTGCATCTTCCCCACATTTACCACATAGTTATCACAAAGGCACAGCATTTCATGCAGTGACAGATAGCATGCTCCTGTCCAATCTGCCACTGCAGGTAACGTAGGGCCCTATTCCATAAATAAAAATGTAAATATAGCCATGCCAAGGCAGTGCACCCCACACTCAAACACATTCCTGCCACCCCCCCTTGAAAGTCTGATACCCCTCTCCCGCACCCCCCCCCCCCACTCAATCTGATCCCCTTCCTCCTAATAGAAAATAAACAACCTCCATAGAGCCCTACTCTACCCCTCAACAAAAAGAAAGACATATTAACATAGTAGATGATGGCAGGGAAAGACCTGTACAGTCCATCCAGTCTGCCTATCAAGATAAACTCATATGTGCAACTTCATGTGTATACCTGACCTTGATTCGTATCTGCCATTTTCAGGGCACAGACTGTAGAAGTCTGCCCGGCACTAGCCCCACCTCCCAACCACTAGCCCCGCCTCCCACCACTGGCTCTGCCACCCAATCTCCACTAAGCTTCTGAGGATCCATTCCTTCTGAGCAGAATTCCTCTATGTTTATCCTACGCATTTTTGAATTCTGTTACCGTTTTCATCTCCACCACCTCCTGCGGGAGGGCATTCCAAGTATCCACCACTCTCTCCATGAAAAAATACTTCCTGACATTTTTCTTGAGTCTGCCCCCCCTTTAACCTCATTTCATGTCCTCTAGTTCTACCGCCTTCCCATCTCCGGAAAAGGTTTGTTTGCGGATTGAACTTCTGTATCATATGAACCATGTTTCTCCTTTCCTCCAGGGTATACATGTTCAGAGAGACAGAGAGAAAAAAGCAAAAAATCTGCCTCCCAGCCCCTTTGGCTAGACCTAACCTGCCTGAGAAACTTTAAAGTAACCAAACAATACAGGCATCCATCCCTCACCCTCTCAGAAATACATTTTATTTCTTTTTATCCTACAGGTTATAATTACGGGGCCCAAGACATAAGGGATCTCAGGCCTGATCTGGGCCTAGGCAGATTACATAACTGATGACATGAAAGGATTGAAGACAAACACTGAAAGAGACTCTTTGATGGATGAGGGTGGGGGTTCCTTGTCTCCTGTTTTTCTACCACAATCCCCTCTAGGTTCTGCATTGGCAAGAACATAAAGACTGAGCCAGACTCTCACTTCATGTGAACTTTCCAAATCCAACTCAAGGTGATTAGCATTCAAAAGAAATAGGTATGTATCTGCCCTAAGAGGACGTACAAATGAAGGGCCCTGTTTACTGAGGTGTGTTAGTGTTTTTAGCACGCCTACGCTAACCGTGTAGGCACCTATAGGGATATTGTAGGCACGTATATGGTTAACGCACGTTAAAAATGTTAATGTGCCTATAATGCTGCTTAGTAAACAGGGCCTGAACTTTTGTTGCTGAGGCAATGGAGGATGAACTAATTTGCCCAAGATCACAAGGATTGTTATTGGGAGAAGTGAGATTTAAACCCTGGCTTTCTTGGTTCTCAGCCTATTGGTGGTTAATCCTCACTCAACTTTACCAGACGGTACTTGGTCGCTCTTAACCTGTCAAAATTGAACTGGTTAGTTTATAGGAAATAGTAACTTGTTGGTTCTAGAAGAGCATAGGAGACCATCGCTAGAGCGGTTTTCAAAAGACTAGCGCTACCTAAGTCCTGAAGCAGTTTTTTCGAAACGCTGGCCACCGTTGGCTTGGAGCGTCTCAAGAATTGTGTTTGAAGTCCTCTAGCGTAAAAGATAAGTGCTCATTTCGCATTAAGTTCTAATATATTGCGAAGCAACAATTCTATGGAACTATTACTTTTGTGCTATGGACGTCATCTACTTAGATTTCAGCAAGGCTTTCGACACAATTCCCCACAGGAGGCTCTTAAATACACTAGATGGCCTGAAGATAGGACCCGAAGTGGTGAACTGGATTAGGAACTGGTTGACGGACAGACGCCAGAGGGTGGTGGTGAATGGAGTTCGCTCGGAGGAGGGAAAGGTGAGTAGTGGAGTGCCTCAGGGATCGGTGCTGGGGCCGATTCTGTTCAATATATTTGTGAGTGACATTGCCGAAGGGTTACAAGGTAAAGTTTGCCTTTTTGCGGATGACACCAAGATTTCCAACAGAGTGGACACCCCGGAGGGTGTGGAAAACATGAAAAAAGATCTGAAGAAGCTAGAAGAATGGTCTAACGTTTGGCAATTAAAATTCAATGCGAAGAAATGCAAAGTGATGCACTTAGGGAGTAGAAATCCAAGGGAGACGTATGTGTTAGGCGGGGAGAGTCTGATAGGCACGGACGGGGAGAGGGATCTTGGGGTGATAGTATCTGAGGACCTGAAGGCGACGAAACAGTGCGACAAGGCGGTGGCAGTAGCTAGAAGGTTGCTAGGCTGTATAGAGAGAGGAGTGACCAGCAGAAGAAAGGAGGTTTTAATGCCCCTGTATAAGACATTGGTGAGGCCCCACCTGGAGTATTGTGTTCAGTTTTGGAGGCCGTATCTTGCGAAGGATGTTAAAAAAATGGAAGCGGTGCAAAGAAAAGCTACGAGGATGGTATGGGATTTACGTTCCAAGACGTATGAAGAGAGGCTTGCTGACCTGAACATGTACACCCTGGAGGAAAGGAGGAACAGGGGTGATATGATACAGACGTTCAAATATTTTAAAGGTATTAATCCGCAAACAAATCTTTTCCGGAGATGAGAAGGTGGTAGAACGAGAGGACATGAAATGAGATTGAAGGGGGGCAGACTCAGGAAAGATATCAGGAAGTATTTTTTCACGGAGAGGGTGGTGGACGCTTGGAATGCCCTCCCACGGGAGGTGGTGGAGATGAAAACGGTAACGGAGATCAAACATGCGTGGGATATGCATAGAGGAATCCTGTGCAGAAGGAATGGATCCTCAGAAGCTTAGCTGAAATTGGGTGGCGGAGCAGTTGGGGGGAAGAGGGGGTGGTGGTTGGGAGGCGAGGATAGGGGAGGGCAGACTTATACGGTCTGTACCAGAGCCGGTGATGGGAGGCGGGACTGGTGGTTGGGAGGCGGGAAATACTGCTGGGCAGACTTATATGGTCTGTGCCCTGAAAAGGACAGGTACAAATTCAAGGTAAGGTATACACATATGAATTTGTCTTGGGCAGACTGGATGGACCATGCAGGTCTTTTTCTGCCGTCATCTACTATGTTACTATGTCACTACAACTATTTTCTTAAATTATTCATATCTGTTAGTGAGCAATGAATAATATGCTTTTTTGGAGGTTTTTTTTAGAGCCAATGATGTGGATGTTTAAGAGTCAATTGTTGGATGACAAGACATATTTAAAGATTGATAGTGATCCCTCTGAAGAGGTGGCCTCTATGATTGCAGCTATAACCATGGAAGGCAGACAATTGGGTTTCTTATCTAAAGCAGAATTTCCTTTTTTATTTATTTGTTGCATTTGTATCCCACATTTTCCCACCAATTTGAATTATAGATTCTTTAAAGTTCTGGGTTTTTTATACCTTACCAAAAATTCATAAAAGTATGGATTGTCTTCCAGGCCACCCTATTGTTTCTGCCAGAGGTTCCCTGTTAGAACGTACTGCAAAACATATTGATACGTTTTTGCAACCCTGTTTAAAGAAAGTGAAATCTTATGTACCAGATAGTTCTTATTTTTTTACACTTATTGAATTCTTTCACTGAGGCATTCCAGTTTCCCATAATGGTCACTCTAGACGTTCAGTCTTTACACACTAGCATCCCACAAGCTCAGGCGTTGTCTGTAGTGAAGTTAGCTTTAGAAGAGAGGGAACGTCCTCATTTGGTACCAGCGGAGTTTATCCTGTCATTAACAGAAGTAGCTCTTTCACAGAATTATTTTACTTGTAACCATCAATTTTATGTTCAAAAATCAGGGACTTCCATGGGAGCAGCATTTTCACCAGCCATTGCAAATTTGTTTATGGCTTGGTTTGAGATAAAATGGGTTTACACTGCTGACTGGTTTAAATACGCTATCTGTTGGTGGTGTTACATAGATGACATTTTTATGCTGTGGAAGGGTACACAGGATGATCTACAGCAATTTGTTCAATATTTTAATGGGTGTCATGACACGATAACATTTGATATGCATTGCAGCATTTCTGCCATACCTTTGTTTTGGACAGATCACAATACTTTGCTTCAGTATTCCAGCATGCACCCTCTTCATTCATGCAAATCCAACATTCCTTTTTCCCCAATTTCTGAGGTATTGTAAAATTTGTTCTACTACATATGAGTTTATACAACGGTTGCCTCAGTTATCGGAGAAATTTATTTCTAGGGGTTGTCCTGCCTCGTTGGTAAGAAAAGCAAGTAAAAGAGTGCTGTTTAACCATAGAGAGCTGCTTTTGTTTATTTATTTATTTATTACATTTGTACCCCGCGCTTTCCCACACACAGCAGGTTCAATGCGGCTTACATAGTAAATAAAATTACAGAGTCTTGTAAGGAGAATATTACAAACATGCGATGAAACTACAGTGTAGTAAATTTAAAACAAATCGGAGAAAATTTTTCTTCACCCAATGCATAATTAAACTCTGGAATTTGTTGACGGAGAACGTGGTGAAGGCAGTTAGCTTGGCAGAGTTTAAAAGGGGGTTAGACGGTTTCCTAAAGGACAAGTCCATAAACTGCTACTAAATGGACTTGGGAAAAATCCACAATTCTGGGAATAATATGTATAGAATGTTTGTACGTTTGGGAAGCTTGCCAGGTGCCCTTGGCCTGGATTGGCTGCTGTCATGGACAGGATGCTGGGCTCGATGAACCCTTGGTCTTTTCCCAGTGTGGCATTACTTATGTACTTATGTAATAAACATAATAATAGTAAGGTTTTAAGAATATATGAATTGGATATGGGAAGGTAAACAAAGATAGGATAGGCAAAAGGAAAGGAGATTGGGAGATTTGTTGCCAAAGATGCGAGATACAAGAAGAGATGAAACAGTGACATTTGTTATACATTATAATGTTCATACTAGGGGACTGGTAAAAGCAGTTAAAAAGCACATTTCTGTACTTAGGGCACATTCTTGTTTTCAAAACTTGAAAGGAATGTTTTCATATCAAAGGAACAGAAAATTGAATGATATGCTATGCAAGGCAGAAGTGTGGAATCGTGAGAAAAGGGTAAGCAACAATGATGGTTATCAAAGGGCACGTGGGTCTTGTTCTGTATGCAGGGTGATATGGGATTCTACCCAATTTGTAGATATTCACACAGGCAGAATTTTTTCTTTGCATGCTAAGACCAATTATACCTCTTGTAATGTGATGTACCTGTTAAATGTCCATGCAATTTGTACTATGTAGGTCAGACTTCTAGACAACTAAAGACACGGCTGATCGAACATAGACATTGCATTCACATACACAAGATAAATGAATCTTTAGTGGGCCATTTTGTTGAAAACCAGCATGTATTTGCTGACATTCAATGTGTAGTGTTGGAACAGTTAAATGTCACGGAGTGCAGTGGAGACATTAGACATTGGCTCCGACTGCGTGAACAGCACTGGATTTTCTCCCTGCAATCTCTGACCCCAAAAGGGTTAAATTTGGCGATAGAATGGAAAGCGTTTTTGTGATAAGTAAGAGGTCCTTTTACTAAGGTGTGCTTAAAAATGGCCTACGGTAGTGTAGACACATGTTTTGGGCGCGCGCAGAATTATTTTTTAGTACACCTACAAAAAATGCCTTTTTAAAATTTTTGCCGAAAATGGACATGCGGCAAAATGAAAATTGCTGCTCGTCCATTTTGGGTCTGAGACCTACCACAAGCCATTGACCTAGTGGTAATGTCTCACACAGTAACCGGACGGTAATGGTCTATGCGCATAGCTGCTGTGCGTCAGAAAATAAAAAATCTTTTTCAGATGCGTGTAATGGACGCGCACCAACATTGAAATTACCGCAAGGGCCACGTGGTAACCGGGTGGTAACTCCAATTTGGCGCGCATTGGGCACAGGTAGGCACCTACGCGACTTAGTAAAAGGGCCCCTAAGCTTGGTGATGTCATGACATTTTTTTGAAGTGGGACGCTGGCTCTTTTAAATCTCAGCGTCCTTTAGCTGTTTTCCGCTATATTGATAGCACCGGATGCTGGAATAGCTGTTTGTAAATTGCTATTTTTTGGATTGCTATCTTTGATTACTAATTCAGATTGGAATTATATTCTTTCCCCTGAAGCAGCCTGGAATGACGAAACAGGGAACCCCTGTTGGGATTTGAACGGTCAGACTGGATCGTGACCAGGATCATACTGACACTTTTGTTTCCAAGATAAGTATGATGTGAAATGATTGATGTGGCAACTGAATTAATTCTTTTTGACATAATTTTCAGCCTTTTTCTGGATCAGTAAGTGGATTTGCTGATTTTTCTTCCTCTTAAGTTGTTGAATGAGCATTTACACGCAAGTGGAGTTTTTTTTATGACTGATTATTGTGAACCACCTATATAATGTAGGTTTGTCTTACAATTAGGTGTTTCTCCTTTTTTACCAAGGTCTTTTTTCTCCACTTTATTTTGAATGTCTTCTGGCAATTCTTCTGATACAGAATATTATTGTAGAAGTTATTGTTTTGCAGGTGTAATTGAAATCACCCATTATTATAGTGTTGCCCAATTTGCCAACTTCCCTAATTTCTGTAAACATTTCTTCATCTGTCTGTTTATTCTGTCCCGGCGGACTGTAATACAGCCCTATAAGTATACTCCTTCCCTTCACACATAGAATTTCAATCCATAATGATTCCATGCTACTGTTTTATGTAGAATGTTTATCTTATTTGACTCAATTCCCTCAAACATATAGTGCGATAGAATTTATACCCTGTTAACACAGAGTTCCATTGATTGTCCTCTTTCTACCAAGTCTCTGAGATGCCTATTATATCTACCTCTAACTCTCCCATCTAACTTTCCGAAAACATCTGAAAGCCCACTTCTTCAGAAAATCTATACTAGATGATCCCGCACAGCGAAACTGAACACGAAATTCAAATCACTAACAGAAACTGAACAAAGCACACTTTGACTTTTGATGACAATATAAAATGCTTTAATTGATGTAATCTGTAAGCCACATCAAACCGACAATTTGATTGGAAAATGTGGGGTACAAATGCAGTAAATAAATAAATAAAAATCTTATTTTTAGGCTTGTAGCATTGCATACAGGCACTTCAAACTGTGTTTTCCTTGCATCTACAAGCTGCTTAAAAGTAGACGGAGATAATGTGCATCCTTTATCCTGCTTTCTTCTTAAACACACCTGGATTTCTTTCAGCATTGTTGAAACCTCTCTACTGGGATACTGAACCATACGCTGATGGGCAACTGTTGCCCCCCCCCCCCCCATTCTAGTTTAAAAGCTGCTCTGTCTCCTTTTTAAAACTTAGTTGCAGCAGTCTAGTTCCATCCCAGTTGAGGTGGAGTCTATTCTTTCAGTACAGAATGTTGTCCAGTTCTTAACAAATGCCTCTGAGTCCTGTGCGTGGAACAAGGAGGATTTCTGAAAATGCTACACTGGAGGATCTGGACTTCAGCTTTCTACCTAGGTGCGTAAATTTGGCTTCTAGAACCTCCCTCCCACATTTTCCTATGTCATTGGTATTCACATGTACCAACACAGCTGGCTCCTTCCCAGTACTATGTAAGATCCTATCTAGGTGAAAGGGAAGTCCACCATCTTTGCACCAGGCAGGCAAGTGATCAGGCGATCCTCACGTCCACCAGCTACCCAGCTATCTACATGCCTAATGATCAAATCACCAACTACAACAGCTATCCTAACCCTTCCCACCTGGGCAAAAGTTCTTGGACACATATCCTATGAGCGAGAGATTGTACATCTCCTGGTGAGCAGGTCCTGACTACAGAAGAACTTTCTACTTCACCAGAGTGATGCTCTCCTTTTAGGAGACCGCCATCTTCCAAGGCAGCACAGGGACTGCCAGAATGGAGGTGGGATTTCTCTACAATGTCCATGTAGGTCTCCTCTATATACCTCTCTGTCTCCCTCAGTTCCTCCAAGACTGCTACTCTAGCCTCAAGGTACTAAAAAAAAAAGCTTAGATTGTGAGCCCTCTAGGGACAGAGAAAATACCTGCATATAACGTGTACAGCACTGTGTACATCTAGTAGTGCTATAGAAATGATTAGCAGGGATCCAAGATGGCTGCAACTCACTAAGTAGCTGCGAGTCTCGATCTCCTTGCTCAAAAAAAATGCCTAAATGGAGAGGGAGATTAGCGGTTAGAGCTTCCCTGCTAACTCCCTTCTTACCTGGTCCTTTAGATCGCTATCTGAGGCCGCAGGGAGTTCTTCATGAAGGCGGAATGCTGCCAGTGGGAGACGCCGGCGAACTGGAGATTTCGGCGTTCCCTGGCCTCGACGTCACCTTGAGCCCCGCTGAGCATACTCCCCCTCCCCAACCGCTAGGCGCCAGTTCCTACCTCAAGGATTCGACAGGGTCCACCCCGGAAGAGGGTAGGGGCCCAGAAGAGCGTTGAATGGAAGCTGTTACTACACCAGAGGTCGGACTGGAAGGCAGTTCGCCCATGGAAACGCCGCGGATTGAGGAGAGAGGACCTGAGGAACAGAGTGCGACCCGTGAGCAGACTGTAAGGTTTGAAATTCCCATAGAATTCATGGTCAAACCAAAAGAGGTTACATTAGAAGCTTTGTGGGATTTAGTTTCTAACCTTGGACAAATATTCTTAAAACAAACTAATGAGGTACTGCCTAAATTAAAAACCTCGGAAAATGACTTATAAAAGAAAGAAGAGCAGATTAAGGATTTAAATGACAAAGTTGTTAAATGGACCAAAGAATTATGAAGTTTGAAACAGTACAACCTACTATGATTAAAGACGTGACGAACCTAAGGGTTAAAATGGAAATTTTTGATAATTATACTAAAAATCATAACCTTAGATTTGTCAATTTTCCTAAACTTCAAAATGTTGCTCCCTTGGAAATGTTGAAGCGCTATATGCGCGAAATATTATTAATTCCTGAACAACATATACCACCAATGACTATGGCTTATTATATTCCTGGGAAAGACCTGAATCAACCTGAAGCTCTGATAGATGTTTCTCTTTTGTTGGAGACCTTGGACACCGACTTAACGACTGCAGCCACATTAGTGGCGACAGTCGCACTAATACCAGACAAGAGTTGGATCTTTCGCCTGTTTTTCCGTAACAAGGACAAACCTTTTTTTGGTTTTAAAGTACTATTATTTCTGGATGTCTCTAAGGAGACAAGACGAAGGAGAAAACAATTTCTGCTCCTTAGACCTGAAATTCTGCACTTGGGGGGCACCTTTTTTTTAATATACCCCTGCAAGTGCATAATAAGGTTTAGGGATAAAAAATATGTATTTACAGAACCTGCCCACGTGTCGGCGCTTATAGCCTCAGTGAAAGTGTAAAAGCGCTAATTATAAGAACTAACTCCGCTTAGTAGAATTTGCATTATCTTGTGATATCTTTTTTTTTTTCCTTTGTAATGTTTTTCTCCCATAGATTTCCGAAATCTTGGATCCGAATTTATGGACTTGAGTATTGTTTTCTTTTGAAAATGTGAAGAATTTTCTTTTTCACCTTTTCTTTTTCTTGATATTAGGTCTGAATATGTTATTGATAAACGGATACTTTCCTAAACAAGATGTTTTCTTGTAATAAGTTTAACAATATGAATAAATAAATAAATAAATAAATAAAAAGAAATGATTAGTAGTAATCTAACGAACACCTCCAGTGCGCCAGGTATTACTGTGTGAATTCCCAAAACCAGTTAGTTGTAGCCGTGCCAGACTCTTGAATCACACTGTGTGCGCTGGAAATGTCGTAGATTCACTATCCTCGTCTTCCGTCCTCAAAGGGCAGAAGAGGAAAAGGAAACTAAATTAGGATTATAGATGGTGATCTTCCCAGGATTTAATGGCACTGAACACTATTTATTAAATAATTCTCAGATATTTTATTTTTCAATAATCAATCACTTTAAAATAAACTAAACATTTAATCAATGCATTTAAAACAAAGATTTACTTGGAAAACTGCCTAAAAACCTTTAACACTACTAATTTTATTTTCTTCCTTTTGCAGATCAATACATTAACAACTAATAAACAACAACATTAGATAAGTATATTTCTTTCTTCTTTAACACTATTGTTCTAACTAATATATTCTATTCAATCTATTATTCCTGTTTTTTCTCTACACAAGAATTTGATTCTTTCTGCATTGCTTTTGTGTTTATTAGGATTCACCTTCGTCCATGGAACTCAGGATCTCAGGTAAGTATTTGTGTTCTATTTGGTTTATGTCCAAGTCACTTATCTGTTCTTTATCACCGCTGTTCTCTGAAGCGCAGGATCTTTCTTGCGTTGGGGCCCAGCTTTTCACTCCATTCGGCGTCCAGACACTTGGCTCTTTACCCTAAACCTAACCTTAATTAACTGATGAGACAAAGTCAGCACGGATTTAGTGAAGGGAAGTCTTGCCTCACCAATCTAATGCATTTTTTTGAGGGGGTAAGCAAACATGTGGACAATGGGGAGCCGGTTGATATTGTATATCTAGATTTTCAGAAGGCGTTTGACAAAGTGCCGCACGAAAGACTCCTGAAGAAATTGCAGAGTCATGGAATCGGAGGTAGGGTATTATTATGGATTAAGAACTGGTTGAAAGATAGGAAGCAGAGAGTAGGATTGCGTGGCCAGTATTCTCAGTGGAGGAGGGTAGTTAGTGGGGTCCCGCAGGGGTCTGTGCTGGGTCCGTTGCTTTTTAATGTATTTATAAATGACCTAGAGATGGGAATAACTAGTGAGGTAATTAAATTCGCCGATGACACAAAATTATTCAGGGTCGTCAAGTCGCAGGAGGAATGTGAACGATTACAGGAGGACCTTGCGAGACTGGGAGAATGGGCGTGCAAGTGGCAGATGAAGTTCAATGTTGACAAGTGCAAAGTGATGCATGTGGGTAAGAGGAACCCGAATTATAGCTACGTCTTGCAAGGTTCCACGTTAGGAGTTACGGATCAAGAAAGGGATCTGGGTGTCGTCGTCGATGATACGCTGAAACCTTCTGCTCAGTGTGCTGCTGCGGCTAGGAAAGCGAATAGAATGTTGGGTGTTATTAGGAAGGGTATGGAGTCCAGGTGTGCGGATGTTATAATGCTGTTGTATCGCTCCATGGTGCGACCGCACCTGGAGTATTGTGTTCAGTACTGGTCTCCGTATCTCAAAAAAGATATAGTAGAATTGGAAAAGGTACAGCGAAGGGCGACGAAAATGATAGTGGGGATGGGACGACTTTCCTATGAAGAGAGGCTGAGAAGGCTAGGGCTTTTCAGCTTGGAGAAGAGACGGCTGAGGGGAGATATGATAGAAGTGTATAAAATAATGAGTGGAATGGATCGGGTGGATGTGAAGCGACTGTTCACGCTATCCAAAAATACTAGGACTAGAGGGCATGAGTTGAAGCTACAGTGTGGTAAATTTAAAACGAATCGGAGAAAATTTTTCTTCACCCAACGTGTAATTAGACTCTGGAATTCATTGCCGGAGAACGTGGTACGGGCGGTTAGCTTGACGGAGTTTAAAAAGGGGTTAGATAGATTCCTAAAGGACAAGTCCATAGACCGCTATTAAATGGACTTGGAAAAATTCCGCATTTTTAGGTATAACTTGTCTGGAATGTTTTTACGTTTGGGGAGCGTGCCAGGTGCCCTTGACCTGGATTGGCCACTGTCGGTGACAGGATGCTGGGCTAGATGGACCTTTGGTCTTTCCCAGTATGGCACTACTTATGTACTTATGTACTTAAAGGGGAAGAAAACCCTTTCTCCCTAATAAAACTTAAACAGAATCTCTAAGTGTCAATTAAAAAGGGTTACACTTTGGCCAGGTTAATCTTCAAAAATAAAATAAATGAAATATCCCTATTCTACTAGACCTATTCTATTATTTATTTGTTCCCTATACTAGAGGAGCACTCACGTCATCCACTCATACACCGTCTCCCCACTAAAGCCAATTCACCCACTACAGCCAATTCACCTTGTTCCCTATTAACCCCAATCAAACCCCTTTAAAATTTAACTCTAATGTTTAATTCACTCATCCCCCACACAATCCCTCTCTTCCACTACTAGCATTCAATTAGTTTTAATTTCCTTCCTCAATCACACCATTCAGTCACCTTTCATCTTTTTTCCCTCTCTCAATCCCTGACACACAGCCAGACACATCCACTCACTTCGGTGTCTTCAGCTCCTCTGACCAACTGCCCACAGCCCCGTTGCCTAAGCAACGGAACTGCGGCCAGAGTTCCGGGAGCCCCTCAGCCAATCAGTTGCGCTTCCCAAGGTTCCGCTTCCCTCTGCTGACCCACGGAACCCTGAGCAGCACAACTGATTCTCCATTTTATTTTTATTTTTTCCATAGAAAATAATGGGAAAAATATTCTAATCCAAATTAAAAAATCCCAATCCACCCAAATTTCACCAAAATCACACCCACATATTAAACATTACCTTCTCTATTGAACCCTGTTTTTAAAATTTAAATTTAACATTTTTTCCACGTCCGCCCTCATTTTCCCGCAAAAACACCCCCTTAAAAATCCTAAAATTATTTAAAAAGTATCCCCAAAATTTACCCGCCTCCCTCTGAACCTACCCCGTCAAATTAAAAAAATTAACCCTTTCACAACTCCTTTAAACAATATCCTGCCCAAAACTCCCACTCAGAATATTGAAATTTAAAATCTGACTCACCACAAAAATCCTAAAAAATTCCCCGACCCCAAATCTGAAAACCAAATTTAAATTAAACAAATCCCTGATTTTTAAAAAATAAAAAAACGAATTTACACATTTTAAAAATACATAAATTAAAATTCCGGGTCAAAAGACCCCTTACCTGGACCAGGATTTTCCCCTCACTCGACCTGTGTCCTCGGTTCCGGTCTCCGACGTCCTCATCCGAAAATGGAGACAAAAATAAAAAAGCTCCGAAGTCGGGCCCAAAATTTAGGCCCCGGCTTCGGCCTAACGGGAAATGCGCACCGCCGATTCGTGCATGAGGCTCTTCACTCCCGGGGACGCAATCCTTCGCCCCGGGAGTGGAAAAAAAAACCTTCAACGCTGCTTTATGCAGCATCCTCAGCGCCCTCACAGGCCCCGAATGCGTCTTCACTCCAGGAGACAAATCGTCCCCGGGAGCCCGCTCATGCCTGGGGATGTACCTAATCACCCCCAGGCCCTCCGAAACGGCCCAAAACACCGGCTCCAACAAAAAGAACCCGTCAACACCGCCTCCCGCAGCGCAGGCCTCCTCCAGCGCTCCCAAAACGGTCCTGGAGCCCCCCAAAAAATCGCTGCTGCTTCCTGCAGCACCTCTCTTCTCTCCAGCCCCCAAGATCCAGCCAGGAGCCCCAACCAGGTAAGTATAATTTTTTTATTATTCGTTTTTTTTCCCCTAACCCTTAACCCCTTGGTTACAGTAAGAGAATAGACCCATTCTCTGAGAGCTAGGAGCTCTTTGCATTGGGCACACACATATAACTGCTTACCAACTGGGAGATAATCATACATGTGATACTCAATGCAAAAGACTGGATAGCACCCCTCTTGCTCCTGGACTGCTGTCTCCATCTTATTATTATTGAGTTTTTCAATAATTTAAAACTTGCTAAGGTACTTATAGGGGCATAATCGAATGGGGCGCCCAAGTTTTCCTGAGGGCGCCCTCGCAGGACGTTCTCACGAAGGGGCGGGGAAACCCGTATTATCGAAACAAGATGGACGTCCATCTTTCGTTTCGATAATACGGTCGGGGACGCCCAAATCTCCACATTTAGGTCGACCTTCGAGATGGTCATCTCTAGAGATGGTCATCCCCGATTTTTGGTGATAATGGAAACCGAGGACGCCCATCTCAGAAATGATCAAATCCAAGCTCTTTGGTTATGGGAGGAGCCAGCATTCGTAGTGCACTGGTCCCCCTTATATGCCAGGACACCAACCAGGCACCCTATTCAGAAAAAGCTCCCAGGTGCATAGCTCCCCTACCTTGTGTGCTGAGCCCCCCAAAACCCACTCCCCACAACTGTACATCACTACCATAGCCTTTAGGGATGAAGGGCTGCATTCTTGTTATCCCAATTAGAATAGCTGACTATAAATGAAGAATTGTGCTAGGGGTAAGCGGGAGTTGGGGAGGGCAGGTGGGAATGAAGACTGAACTAGCCCCTGCTGTACCTTCTAGAGGCTATCTGTTAATGTTGTAGGCTGTGACAGAAAGTTCAAGTTTTAAAACTAAAGGGAAAAGGGTTTTATACTATGGAAATTAAGCTGTGCTGCAAAACTAAAGTTAAATCTCTAAACTAGAGTTTCTTCTGACTTTCAGCTCTGTATTCCTTATTTGAACTGGCTATGCTGGGCTGCAAAACTAAAGTAAAAACTCTATACTGGGGTTTCCTGTAACTATCAGTTCTGCTCTACACTGAAGCTATGATAAAATCTAGAATAGTCCCTTAACGGCTAACCTGTGAAACTGTAATGAGACTTTTAAATGCTAAACAAAGAAAACCCTAAATTCCTTAAACTCCCTTTGCTAAATAATTTATGGTATCTGGGTTTGTGTAGCTGCATCTCCCATTTCCCCTTCATAAAGACACTGAGATAATCTATTTAACTCTAAATCTAACTTTCCCAAGTTTAAAAGCAATTTCCCAGCAAATAACTTACCAATGAAGATTTATCTTACTCTGGAAGTCCTCACTTCTGGACAGAGAATAAATGAAAGTGTGGCTATTTATGTGCTTGTGTTGTTTAGATGACTCTCCTTAAGAACCTTCATGATCTGTCCCACATGGGTCCACCATGCAAAGTATCTCCCCTCCCTCTCTCTTCCTACACCGTTGTAGTCCAGCATCTCCTTGCTCTTTCTCCACCCACGCTTGTAGCCCAGAATCTTCCTGCTCACCACCTCCACCCCATATAGGCCAGCATCTCCTTTCCCCCCCCCCCCTCCTCTACTCCTATGGTCCAGCAACTCCCTGTCCCCTCTCCCTTCCTCTCCATGCTTGTGTTGCAGCCACTCCATATCTCCACTCTCTCCCATTTGCCTTTATGGTCCAGCAGCTCCTTGACCCCTCTCTCTCCTCACCTTCCCCCCAACAACAAAAAACAAATACTCCCATTTGCCTTTATGGTCCAGCAGCTCTCTCTCTCTCTCTCTCTCTCTCTCTCTCTCCTCACTCCCTCCCCCCCCTCCGCCAACAAAAAAACACCATTGATTTTCAGTAGGGCAGTGGCATGGAGGAAACCCAGCCTGGTGATAGGAGATGCACCAAAATTGAAAGCCTGCTAAGTGTGGTTTGACACCTACACAACCCTGGAAGGAGCATGGTATCTGGGTTTGTGTAGCTGCATCTCCTGTTTCCCCTCCATCCCCTGCAGTCCACATCTCTCCCTTGCCCAATAATCTAACACCTCTCCCTCTCTCTAGTCCCCCCCCCATAGTCCACCCCTCCCCCTCTTTCCCTGTTTTCCTCACCCATGGTCTGGCGTTTCTCCTGTCCTCCTTCCCCCCATAGGTTCAGCATTTCTCCTGTTCCCCTTCCCCTGCAGATCCAGCATCTCTTCTCCTACCTCTGAAGGTCCAGTACCTCTCCCTCTCCCTCCCTCCACCTCCACCTCCCAGGTCCTGCACCTCTCCCTCGTCTTCCTTCACCCCCCTTCTTCCTTCACCCCCCTTCATAAAGTATATGGGGACAGACAAGGCCTTTGTGGTGATTACACTGAAGGATTACTTATGTTAATCTGATTTGCCAGTCCGAGAAAGAAGACAGGCTTATACTATGTAGTGAACCCAACTGCATGAATAAAAGCGCAATAAAGACTTTTCTGCTGGTTTAACTGTCTGCTGCCTGCATGTGTGAGGGGCCATCTGCCAACCCCTCACCACCACAGGTAAAAGAAAAAAAAATGTTCTTGGAATACTAAAAACTTGTTACTTTAAGCAGAAGTACCAGGGACTAATTCATATAGTGTGTGGATGCTTTGAATCAGCCCTTAGCACTTTCACAAAATTCTCTCTCTGATGCTAGAGTCCTGAATGAATATATGGTCCAACGTTATTCACTTGCACTCTAATCCCAAATACACATATTGCAGCTTCGGTCTTCTGCCTGAGGTGTTCAGTTGTTTTTTTTTTTTTTTTTTTTTAGTTCTTCAGTAAGAAGGAAGCAATGAGAGCACTGATTATGCCAAAAATGAATCTAGGTAGGCTCAGTGCCTAACGACGAGTACATTTCTTTCAGTAGCATTGTGCATTGTCTGACTCCAGTTACAAGCAAGGTAAAGGTGTAATGCACGGCAAAGGCACACCATTAATGAAGTTAGACAGACGGTGCTCTGTACCAGGGAAAACTGATCTTTGCAGGGCTTCCATTAAATTATACAACACATCAGATGTGACCAAACATCAGAAATGGTGAGAACTGGCTTGAATTCAGATTTTGATCTGACCTATTCAGCTTCCTGTAGAAAAAAAGAATTTAGAGTAGAAAGGCCCATTTTCTTTTAAGCTTGAAGACAACCTGAGATTTGAGTATCTATGAAAAAAACCCATTTGAGTTAAGAATAACCTGAACTAACTGACATTCAGGAGTATAAAATATAGCATATTTAGGGACCTATCCAATGAAACTCATGTTAAAAAAGAAAAACAATGTCAGCTTGCAAAAAATATAGGAGCCCTTTTACAAAGCAAAAAATGGCTTACCGCGGGATGTTAATTTTTTCATGTGCACGCACTACACACGCTAAAAAATAAAATGTATTTTTTAGCGCTGGGGGCAAATCTAGGGGTGGAAAGTGGGTATGTTCTATGCTAATCGGTTAGCGCATGGGCATTGCCACATACTAACTGATTAGCACAGATTTAGCATGTGAGTCCCTACAAAATAGATGGTGGTAGGAAGTTCATACAGTAAAGGAGAAAATTAGATTGTGGCCATTAATATAAAAAAATCAGAAAATCGGCCATTTTATTCCTGTGGTAAAAATGGCCTTAGCATGTGGGAATGACCAGCCTAATGGAGCACAAAGACCACTTTTTACCACAGTGTGGTAAAAGGGCCCCATAATTAAAGACCTATCTGTTCAAGAAAGCCTACCACAACTATCCAACCTAAACACCTGAACCCTGCAACACAACGAAACTTGTACCAGAAAAGGACACTTAATTCTTCCTCCTTAACTACCTAAGACACTCTATTACTCTTGAACTTTAATGCAACTACCACTATGTATTTCTGACACCAGAATTGGTACTCGCCATCACGGTAGTATGTAAGCCACACTGAGCCTGCAAATAGGTGGGAAAATGTGGGATACAAATGCAACAAATAAATAAATAAACTCTACATAACATGCTTTGCAAAGAATTTTTGCATCAGCACGTTAATTATGACCAGTAGCATGTACAGCAATCTCCCACCTAAAACCCACCAAAACAGATTGAACATCACTATCATTTGAAAGTCCCTCATGCTTAATGGTTCAAAGTTAAGCACCTGCCAGGCCACCTCCTTCCCTTATGCTGAGAAAAGCATCTCCATCTGAGGCACCTCTCTTTTTGTCTTGTGAACAGGTTCCAAGGTATTTATGTGTATAGTGGTTGGCACTCCACATCCTTCCCCTTGGGACAGTAATGAAGAAGGGGAAAAACTAGCCACTAAGGCCCTTCCTTTTTGGAAGGTCTTCTCACTCATGTTCCAATTCAAATCAGCAGAGTCTCTCTTGGAAAACTCAATACTCAGTAAAACATCCCTTTTTTGTTGAACAGCCTGACAAATTGAAGAATTACTTAAAAGCATAGGCCAAAGACAAAATCCAAATATGAGTTCTTTGACTTCTAGGATTCTTCTACTTGGACACAATGAGGACAATCCACTTTGAGGACAGAAGGACACCTCTTCCTTTTTGGTCGTTGCTGCCTTCTGAGATTACATAGAAATATAGAAAAATGAAGGCAGATAAAGACCATATGGCAGTGGTTCCCAAACCTGGTCCATGAGAGAGATTTGCATGCGGTGGAGGCAGTGCATGCAAATCTCTCTCATGAATATTCATTGTGGATATCCTGAAAGCCTGACTGGCTGGGGTGCCTTCAAGACTAAGTTTGGGAACAACTGCCATATGGCCTATCCTGTCTGCCCATCCAAACCATTTACTATCCCTTCCTCTCTATTAGAGATCCTATGTACTTGTCCCAATCTTTCTTTAATTTAGATGCAGTCTTCATCTCCACCACCTCCACCAGCTGGCCGTTCCACGAAGTCATCACCCTTTCCTTGAAGAAGTATTTGCAGAACTTCCTTTCAATTGAAAGAGTCTTGCCTTCTGTGTATTCATGCCATAGAGGTATTCAAAAATCTCTATCATATCTTCCTTCTCTTCTCTTCTCTTCTCTTCTCTTTCTTCCAAAGTATATATATATTGAGATCTTTAAGTCTGTCCCCATATGTCTTATGAAGGGAAGCTGGGGCTGGGTTGGGGAATGTAAAGATATTCAGTGGCTACTACTACTACTTATCATTTCTATAGCGCTACTAGACGTATGAGCGCTGTACACTTAACATAGTAACATAATAACATAGTAGATGACGGCAGAAAAAGACCTGCACGGTCCATCCAGTCTGCCCAACAAGACAAACATATGTGTATACCTTACCTTGATTTGTACCTGCCTTATTCAAGGCACAGACCGTACAAGTCTGCCCAGCAGTACTTCCCGCCTCCCAACCACCAGTCCCGCCTCCCATCACCGGCTCTGGCACAGACCGTATAAGTCTGCCCTCCACTATCCTCACCTCCCAACCACCAACCCCTCTTCCCCCCAACTGCTCTGCCACCCAATTTCGGCTAAGCTTCTGAGGATCCATTCCTTCTGCACAGGATTCCTTTATGCATATCCCACGCATGTTTGAATTCCGTTACCGTTTTCATCTCCACCACCTCCCGCGGGAGAGCATTCCAAGCATCCACCACCCTCTCTGTGAAAAAATACTTCCTGACATCTTTCCTGAGGCTGCCCCCCTTCAACCTCATTTCATGTCCTCTAGTTCTACCGCCTTCCCATCTCCGGAAAAGATTTGTTTGCAGATTAATACCTTTCAAATATTTGAAAGTCTGTATCATATCACCCCTGTTCCTCCTTTCCTCCAGGGTATACATGTTCAGGTCAGCAAGTCTCTCTTCATACGTCTTGGAACGCAAATCCCCTACCATTCTCGTAGCTTTTCTTTGCACCGCTTCCATTTTTTAAAATTCCTTTGCAAGGTACGGCCTCCAAAACTGAACACAATACTCCAGATGGGGCCTCACTAACGACTTGTACAGGGGCATCAACACTTCCGTTCTTCTGCTGATCACACCTCTCTCTATACAGCCTAGCAACCTTCTAGCTACGGCCACCGCCTTGTCACACTGTTTCGTCGCCTTCAGATCCTCGGATACTATCACACCAAGATCCCTCTCCCCCTCAGTACCTATCAGACTCTCACCGCCTAACACATAAGTCTCTCTTGGGTTTCTACTCCCTTAGTGCATCGCTTTGCATTTCTTCGCATTGAATTTTAATTGCCAAACCTTAGACCATTCTTCTAGCTTCCTCAGATCCTTTTTCATGCTTTCCACTCCCTCCCGGGTGTCCACTCTGTTGCAAATCTTAGTATCATCCGCAAATAGGCAAACTTTACCTTTTAACCCTACGGCAATGTCACTCACAAATATATTGAACAGAATCGTCCCCAGCACCGATCCCTGAGGCATTCCACTACTCACCTTTCCCTCCTCCGAGCAAACTCCATTTACCACCACCCTCTGTCGTCTGTCCGTCAACCAGTTCCTAATCCAGTTCACCACTTTGGGACCTATCTTCAGCCCTTCGAGTTTATTTAAGAGCCTACTGTGGGAAACCGTGTCAAAAGCTTTGCTAAAATCTAAGTAGATTACGTCTATAGCATGTCGATGATTCAATTCTCCAGTTACCCAATCAAAGAATTCAATGAGATTCGTTTGGCACGATTTCACTCTGGTAAAACCATGTTGTCTCGGATCTTGCAACTTATTGGCTTCCAGGAAATTCACTATCCTTTCCTTCAGCATCGCTTCCATTACTTTTCCAATAACCGAAGTGAGGCTTACCGGCCTGTAGTTTCCAGCTTCTTCACTATCAACACTTTTGTGACGAGGGACCACATCCGCCGTTCTCCAATCCCTCGGAACCTCTCCCGTCTCCAAGGATTTATTAAACAAATCTTTAAGAGGACCTGGAAGAACCTCTCTGAGCTCCCTCAATATTCTGGGGTGGATCCCGTCCGGTCCCATGGCTTTGTCCACCTTTAGCTTTCCAAGTTGTTGATACACACTCTCTTCCGTGAACGGTGCTCTATCCACTCCATTCTCAGGTGTACTTTTGCCAGTCCCTCATGGTCCTTCTCCAGGATTTTCTTCAGTGAAAATAGAACAAAAGTATCTATTTAGCAAATTGGCTTTTTCTTCATTTGAACATGAAGAGACAGTCCCTGCTCGACAGAGCTTACAATCTAATTAGGACAGACAGAACAAACAAGAGATAAGGGAATATTAAAGTGAGGATGCTAAAATAAGGGTTCTGAACAAGTCAATAAGGGTTAGGTGTTAAAAGCAGCATCAAAAAGGTGGGCTTTTAGCTTAGATTTGAAGACGGTCAGAGATGGAGCTTGACGTACCTGCTCAGGAAGTCTATTCCAGGCATATGGTGCAGCAAGATAAAAGGAACAGAGTCTGGAGTTAGCGGTGGAGGAGAAGGATGCAGATAAGAGAGATTTACCCAGGGAATGGAGTTCCCGGGGAGGAATGTAGGGAGAGATGAGAGAGGAGAGGTACTGAGGAGCTGCAGAGTGAATGCACTTATAGGTCAATAAGAGGAGTTTGAATTGTATGCGGAAACAGATAGGAAGCCAGTGAAGTGACTTGAGGAGAGGGCTAATATGAGCATAATGACCCTGGCGGAATATTAGTCATGCAGCAGAATTTTGAACAGATTGAAGAGGAGAGAGATAGCTAAGTGAGAGACCTGTGAGAAGCAAGTTGCAATAGTCTAAGCGAGAGGTGATAAGAACTTGGATGAGGGTTCTGGTAGTGTGCTCAGAAAGGAAAGGACAAATTTTGCTGATATTATAGAGAAAGAAACGACAGGTTTTAGCAGTCTGTTGAATATGTGCAGAGAAGGAGAGGGAGGAGTCGAAGATGACCCCACGGTTACGAGCTGATGAGACAGGAAGGATGAGAGTGTTATCCACAGAAATAGAGAATGGGCGAGGAGGAGAGGTTGGTTTAGGGGGAAAGTGTGGCTGACACCCGGGGCGGATCGCCGATGCGCCCCCCCCACCCCGGCGAAAGGACACCTCCTCCTGGCAAAAGGACACACCTCCCCCCCCCTGGCGAAAGGACACCCCCAGGTGCATTTTTACCTGCTGGGGGGGGGGGGGGGTTGCCGTGCGCCTGTCGGCTTCGCTCGTTCCATGCCCCCTCTGCCCCGGAACAGGAAGTAACCTGTTCCGGGGCAGAGGGAGCACAGAACGAGCGGAGCAGACAGGCGCATGTAATGGTATCAGTTTATTACTGAAATATGTAGCATATTTGCTGGATTATATATACACCAATATATTTGTGTATCTTTTAAAAATATATATTTGACACGGCAGCAGAGAGAATAGTTTCATTTCAAGCCCCTCTCTCTCCATTCCTTTTTCTGGGAACTTCTGAGATAGTTAACTACACACACTTAACAAACACAAAAGAGCTTCCTCTGCCCTCCCACCTAACAAAAGATGGACTAAGGTGGGCACCTGAATAAAACAAAGAACTCAGAGGAAGCATAAACAGGACATTTGCTTGTCAAAGGTATACCTGCCCCTCCCATCAGCTTCCAGACATGTGCAGAAAGGAAGGACTTGTAATGTGTATCTGCCCCAGAGACTGAACAGGACATCAAAAGACATTTGCCAGCAAAATCCAGACTGTAAGTCTTGTGATGTCATACCAGGACTCAGGGGTCGTGTGCAGACATGAGACCAAGATACCACAATGCTTTGCAAATGCTCAGGGGTCGTGTGCAAAAAAACCAGGAAGCCAGCAAAGATCCACATGGCATATCCTCCTGCAGTTTGCAAGATATAAAAGGACAAGCTGTTTCCCCAAGATTCAGATTCTCATCAACTGCCAGCAACTCAGATCCATTCACTGCAGAAGCCCTGCTCTTGCTCCTGAAACATGTGCTCATCAACCAGCTGGACCACAGCATGCTTGTAACAAGGACTTGTAAGTTAACCTACCTGCTACTTTGTTCTATTTTATGCACAGATTACCTGTAAAGATCTCTTAAAACCTACCTCTCGTGTGCAATTGTATATTAAATCAACCTTTTTTTGAAACTAAAAATACGGTCTCTTTGTGTTCTGAGTATACTTAATTTATTTAATTTATTGCAATTATCACCTTTGGTGATTGGTGGAGAAATCAACATAAATACAGCACCTGCTCTTAAATTATAAGCAGTGGCGAGTTGCTCTAGAGCTATTTTCCCCAAAATAAATAATTTCTTCTAACAAGAGGAGAGGTACTGAGGAGCTGCAGAGTGAATGCACTTATAGGTCAATAAGAGGAGTTTGAATTGTATGCGGAAACAGTAGGAAGCCAGTGAAGTGACTTGAGGAGAGGGCTAATATGAGCATAACGACCCTGGCGGAATATTAGTCATGCAGCAGAATTTTGAACAGATTGAAGAGGAGAGAGATAGCTAAGTGAGAGACCTGTGAGAAGCAAGTTGCAATAGTCTAAGCGAGAGGTGATAAGAACGTGGATGAGGGTTCTGGTAGTGTGCTCAGAAAGGAAAGGACAAATTTTGCTGATATTATAGAGAAAGAAACGACAGGTTTTAGCAGTCTGTTGAATATGTGCAGAGAAGGAGAGGGAGGAGTCGAAGATGACCCCACGGTTACGAGCTGATGAGACAGGAAGGATGAGAGTGTTATCCACAGAAATAGAGAATGGGCGAGGAGGAGAGGTTGGTTTAGGGGGAAAGTGTGGCTGACACCCGGGGCGGATCGCCGATGCGCACCCCCACCCCCGGCGAAAGGACACCTCCCCCTGGCAAAAGGACACACCTCCCCCCCCCCCCTGGCGAAAGGACACCCCCAGGTGCATTTTTACCTGCTGGGGGGGGGGGGGTGCCGTGCGCCTGTCGGCTTCGCTCGTTCCATGCCCCCTCTGCCCCAGAACAGGAAGTAACCTGTTCCGGGGCAGAGGGAGCACGGAACGAGTGGAGCAGACAGGTGCATGGCACCCCCCCAGTGGTGTGCACCCGGGGCGGACCGCCCCCACCGTCCTCCCCTTGGTATGCCACTGAAGATATTGTCTAACCCCCCCCCCCCAAATGAAAACTTTTTACTGTGTTTCCACCTGGGCTAATGAGCCGAGATGAGGGGGGAAAAGAATCCAAAGTATTATATTTTTACTTGTCATCTACCCACTCTCTTGTTGGTGAATGCTTTCCTTTATCTGAGGGAAGTACTTCAGTTGGAACAACTTCTAATTTGTGGTGTCCTATCCTTATATTTCTTAGAAAAAGCCTGTCACTCAGAGATTAGTATTCCTGTTGAAGCTAGTTATTCTGTCCCCATTTGCATGGAGGCAGGCTGTTTGTTGTTTATGTATATATGTTAAGCATTGTCTGTAACAGATTGCATTGCCCGTGCCTTTAATTAAAGTTGTGCCCTTGAACTATGAATCCTTGTAATTTTGTTGTTCACCCTGTGCATGCTGGGCTAGTTCTCCCCCCCCCCCCTTTTTTTTCTTCCCATCGGGTCTGTAAGAGTTAGTCTGCAGCATTCTCTTCTGTGAACTGAAATTGCCTATGCTGTATTTTGCTGTATGACCCTCTTGAAGATACTGTGACGCTATCAAGATTTCAACAGTGTAAAAATATAAACAGCATCTCTACTCAGCGTGTTGTTGAGTTATTCCTAGCTTCTTCTTGCATGTAGAGAGAGCTGGTGGAGCACAGACTCCCAGTTTGCAACTCAAAAACATTTGTCCAGCACATCTGTACTGGAAGTTATTTTTCCTTGTTTGATTACTGCATTAAAGAAGATTTTGGTTCAAGATTTCTGAGTCTTCTTATAGTGATATTCTATACTCTAATTTAAGCTGCATGCCAATCACACCCAGTGAAAGGACAGAACACCAGGGCAATCACTCTAACCCAGTCCTCACACCCAAACCCAGGATACACGCAACTTGTCAACTTCTCAGGAGATTCCAATGAATATGCATATGATAGATTTGCATGCAGTGCCTATATTGCACACAAATCTCATATCCATTGTGGATATCATGAAAACCTTACAGACTTGAGTGTATCCCAAGCCTAGTGGTCAGTGAAGCTGGCTTTGATCCTGGCAACCTGGGTTCAATTCCTACTGCAGCTCCTTGTGACCTTGGACACCCTCCAAGGTATAAGGTATAAAAACTTAGATTGTGAGTTCTCTAGGAACAGAGAAAGTACTGCATATACCCCCAGATTCTATAAAAAGCGACAAAAGTTCCACACGCTAATCAGCACAAGTAGTCAATTTGTGCATACTTAATTGATTAACAAGTCAATCAGTGCCGATGACTGGATGTTAACATGCAATAATCTGTACTAATTGGCACTACTTCGGATTTACACATATATTCTATAAAGCAATATATGTAAATCGGACCATGCAGATCTCAAAAGGGGGCATGGACATAGGAGGGGCACGGGTGTTCTGAAAATTTGCTCACACTGTTACAGAATATGCCCGATCTGTTCCTAAATAAGACGTACGCATTTACACCAGGCTTTAGTTGGCGTAAATGCCTGCACCTAAATTTTAGTTGCAGGATGGCCGCTATGCATATTCTATAAACCATGCCTAACTTTAGGCAAGATTTATAGAATACCACAGAGCGTGTTTTTTTTCAGTGCCATTTTTTTTTGGGTGCTGTATGTAGAATCTGGCCCATACCCCCGGATTATATAAATAGCAACTAAAGTTTTGCACACAAATCAGCACTCGTAGCTGAGTTGCATGCAGAACTTAATTGGTTAACAAGCCAATCAGCGCAAATCCTCAAGTCACTTCACTGGCTTCCTATCCGTTTCCGCATACAGTTCAAACTCCTCTTATTGACCTATAAGTGCATTCACTCTGCAGCTCCTCAGTACCTCTCCACTCTCATCTCTCCCTACATTCCTCTCCGGGAACTCCGTTCACTGGGTAAATCTCTCTTATCTGCACCGTTCTCCTCCACTGCTAACTCTAGACTTCGTTCCTTTTATCTTGCTGCACCAAGTGCCTGGAATAGACTTCCTGAGCTGGTATGTCAAGCTCCATCTCTGGCCATCTTCAAATCTAAGCTAAAAGCCCACCTTTTTAATGCTGCTTTTAACTCCTAACCCTTATTGACTTGTTCAGAACCCTTATTTTATCATCCTCACTTTAATATTCCCTTATCTCTTGTTTGTCCTGTTTGTCTGTCCTAATTAGATTGTAAGCTCTGTCGAGCAGGGACTGTCTCTTCATGTTCAAGTATACAGCGCTGTGTACGTCTAGTAGCGCTTTAGAAATGATAAGTAGTAGTAGTAGTAGTAGTAAATGATTGGATGTTAAGCTATTATCGGTACTAATTAGTTACTAATTAGGGTTTACGTGCCTAGTTTGCTAAGGGGCCCTTTTACTAAGCTGCTTAAGTGCCTACGCGTGTCCAAAATGCGTCAATTCAGAACTAACGTCTGGCTACCGTGTGACCTGGGCGGTAATTTCATTTTTTATTTAATTTTATTTATTGCATTTGTATAGCACATTTTCCCACCTATTTGCAGGCTCAATGTGGCTTACAGAGTATTGTTATGACATTGTCATTCCAGGATATCAGATACAATTAGTAATGCTAGGTGCGTCTGCTACATGCATAGGAAAATAATCAGCATTGTACGCGCGTTGACGATTACTGCCCAGTTAACTTGTGAGACCTTACCGCTAAGTGAATGGGTGGTGGTAAGGTCTCAGACCCAAAATGGACGAGCGCCAATTTTTTTGCAGGCACACTGAAAAATGGATCTGTGCGCGTACAAAACATGCACCTACACTAGAGCAGGCCATTTTTCAGCGCACCTTAGTAAAAGGACCTCTAAGTGTATTCTATAAAGTGAGATGCATGTAAATTGGACCATGCGGTCTCAAAAGGAGGCATTGCCATGGAAGGGCCATGGGTGGGTCATGTGCATTCTGAAACGTTACGTGCACTGTTACAGAATACGCCCAATCTGCACCTAAATAAGAAATGGGCATTTGCAGCAGGTTTTAGTTGGCGTAAATGTCTGCGACTAAATTTTAGTCACAGGATGGCTGCTATACGTATTCTATAAACTGTGCCTAAATTTAGACAAGGTTTATAGAATACCACTAAGTGCAGGGGGGGGGGGGGTTGGCGCTGATTTTTTTGATGCTATATGTAGAATCTAGCCCATAATGGGCTAGATTCTATATATGGTGCCTGAAAATTCTGCACGGAAAAAAATATGGCCAGGCATATTCTCTAAAATATGCCTAAATTGTATACAATAAGCTTAAATTTCTGTAAAGTATATAGAATAAGCTGAGTGCCTCGCCATGCAACCAAATTTAGTTGCGGCCATTTACACCAACATTTACTTGGTATAAATCCAGACACCTAAATTAGGTGCAGAGTGGGTGTATTTTATAGCAACATATATAGATTTTAGAAATGCCCACTGCACGCCCATGGTCACATCCCCTTTTCAACTATGCAATTTAGAATTTATGTGCACCTCATTATAGAATATGCTTAGTGAGTTCTACATGTAAATCTTAATGCCAATTATTGCTGATAATTGCTTGTTAACATCCAATTGACAGCACTGATTACCTAGTTAAACAATTAAGTTACGTTCATTATTATAGAATATGCTTTGATTTTCTGCACGGAGAGTAAGGCGCGATATATAGAATCTGGCGGAATGTGTACAGTGCTATGTACATCTAGTAGCAGTATAGAAATGATCAGTAGTAATAGTAGACCTGCTAGTTTAAATGTAAACTCAGTCTGTTTTGTTTCAGGCTGAGGTTTGTTGCTGAGCTAGAAAGCCAGAGCTATTTCTGTTACATTGATATCAATGACAAAAACCAGATCTAATTATGTTTGAGAGAACTTGTTTTGAATCTAGAGAAATAAGTTATCTTGCATTTGAAGTTATGGAGACCTACTTCTGAGGGAACCACAGAAGGCATTCTTATCGCATGCTTCATAAACATATAGGAAGCCAGTTAAGTTTTTTGGGCAATGGGAAAATTGTTAGTTACAAAGGAGTAGCTAGGAAACAGGGTTTTCTTTTCTTTTTTCCTAGTACAGTTTTGTGCTTCCTTTTTGAGTTCCAGCTCAATTGGAACCAATCCCAACCATGGTTATAGTGCCAGGAACCTTCAATTAATTTATTTTAACTCATTCATTTCTAGTCACTTTACTAAGCACAGTTCAAAGCAGATTACAATCATATAACTAAGCTGCAACAAAATTATAACCTTAGTCTGCCTCCACAGTTGTGCATCTGTCAACTGATGTAGTGTGAGACTACAACAGTGAGATTAAATCTGCTGCTTTTCTGTGGCTGAGGTGCAGTTATGGAATGCATTAAAAGGTCAACTGAGATTGTGCACTGAAATTTCGCAGTTTAAGTGGCTATTGAAGACCTCAATGTTTGTGGAAGCATATATGTAAAGTTAGCTGTTATAATGGCACAGTTTTGCTGCAAGTTCTGGATATATAAGTACATAAGTATTGCCACACTGACAGACCAAGGGTCCATCAAGACCAGCATCCTGTTTCCAACAGTGGCCAATCCAGGTCACAAATACCTGGCAAGATCACGAAAAAGTTCAATACATTTTATGCTGCTTATCCCAGAAATAAGCAGTGGATTTTCCCCAATTCAATTTAATAATGGTCTATGGACTTTTCCTTTAGGAAGCTGGCCAGACCTTTTTTAAACCCCGCTAAGCTAACCACCTTTACCACATTCTCTGGCAATGAATTCCAGAGTTTAATTACATGTTTAGTGAAGAAATATTTTCTTAGATTCATATTAAATTTACCACTTTGTAGCTTCATCGCACGCCCCCTAGTCCTAGTATTTTTGGAAAGCGTACATAAACGATTCATGTCTATCCGTTCCACTCCACACATTATTTTATAGACTTCTATCATATCTCTCCTCAGCTGTCTTTTCTGCAAGCTAAAGAAACCTAGCCGCTTCAGCCTTTCCTCATAAGGAAGTCGTCCCATCCCCTTTATCATTTATGTTGCCCTTCTCTGTACCTTTTCTAATTCTACTATATCTTTTTTGAGATGCAGTGACCAGAATTGCACACATTATTCGAGGTGCAGTCGCACCATGGACCAATACAAAGGCATTATAACGTCCTCACTTTTGACTTCCATTCCTTTCCTAATAATACCCAACAGTCTATTTGCTTTCTTAGCCGCCGCTGCCACACAGTGAGCAGAGGGTTTCAACGTATCATCCACAACGACGCTGAGATCCCTTTCTTGGTTGGTGACTCCTAACGTGGAACCTTGCATTACGTAGCTATAGTTCGGGTTCCTCTTTCCCACATGCATCACTTTGCACTTGCTCACATTAAACGTCATCTGCCATTTAGGTGCTCAGTCTTCCAGTCTCGTGAGGTCATCTTGTAATTTTTCACAATCCTCTCGTGATTCAACGACTTTGAATAACTTTGTGTCGTCAGCCAATTTAATTACCTCACTAGTTACTCCCATCTCTAGATCATTTATAAATATGTTAAAAAGCAGTGGTCCCAGCACAGAAACCTGGGGAACCCCACTATTTACCCTTCTCCATTGAGAATACTGACCATTTAACCCTACTCTCTGTTTTCAATCTTTTAACCAGTTCTTAATCCACAATAGGACACTACCTTCTATCTCACAACTCTCCAATTTCTTCTGGAGTCTTTCATGAGGTACTTTCAGGCTTATTTTCGAAAGAGAAGGGCGCCCATCTTTCGACACAAATTGGGAGATGGGTGTCCTTCTCCCAGGGTCGCCCAAATCGGCATAATCGAAAGCCGATTTTGGGCGTCCTCGACTGCTTTCCATTGTGGGGACGACCAAAGTTCAAGGGGGCATGTTGGAAATGTAGCAAAGGCGGAACTGGGGCGTGCCTAACACATGGGTGTCCTCGACCAATAATGGAAAAAAGAAGGGCGTCCTTGACGAGCACTTGGGCGACTTTACTTGGTCCATTGTTTTTTGCGACCAAGCCTCAAAAAGGTGCCCGAACTGACCAGATGACCACTGGAGGGAATCGGGGATGACCTCCCCTTATTCCCCCAGTGGTCACCAACCCCCTCCCACCCTAAAAAATAACTTTTTAAATATTGTTTGCCAGCCTCTATGCCAGCCTCAAATGTCATACCCAGTTCCATCACAGCAGTATGCAGGTCCCTGGAGCAGTTTTAGTGGTGCAGTACACTTCAGGCAGGCGGACCCAGTCCCACCCCCCTCTTTACCTGTTACACTTGTTGTGGTAAATGTGAGCCCTTCAAAACCCACCAGAAACCCACTGTACCCACATGTAGGTGCCCCCTTCACCCGTTAGGGCTATGGTAGTGGTGTACAGTTGTGGGGAGTGGGGTTTTTTTTTGGGGGGGGGGTTGGGGGGCTCAGCACACAAGATAAGGGAGCTATGCACCTGGGAGCAATTTGTGAAGTCCAGTGCAGTGTCCCCTAGAGTGCCCGGTTGGTGTCCTGGCATGTGAGGGGGACCAGTGCACTATGAATGCTGGCTCCTCCCATGACCAAATGGCTTGGATTTGGTCATTTCTGAGATGGGCATCCTTGGTTTCCATTATGGCCGAAAATCGGGGACGATCATCTCTAAGGTCGACCTAAATTTCCAGATTTGGGCGTCCCCGACCGTATTATCGAAATGACAGATGGCCGCCCATCTTGTTTCGATAATATGGGTTTCCCCGCCCCTTCACCAGGACGTCCTGCGAGGACGTCCTCAGGAAAACTTGGGCGCCCCTTTAGATTGTGCCCCTCCACATCAAACGCCTTTTGAAAATCCAGATACACAATATCAACCGGCTTGTTCACCCCTTCAAAGAAATGTAATAGATTGGTGAGGCAAGATTTCCCTTCACTAAATCCATGTTGGCTTTCTCTCATTAATCCATGCTTTTGAATATGCTCTGTAATTTTGTTCTTTATAATAGTCTTTACCATTTTGCCTGGCACCGACGTCAGGCTCACCAGTCTATAATTTCCTGGATCCCCTCTGGAACCTTTTTAAAATATCGGCGTTACATGGGCTACCCTCCAATCTTCTGGTACCACACTTGATTTTAAAGATAAATGACATATTACTAACAATAATTCCACCAGTTCATTTTTCAATTCTATCAGTACTCTGGGATATGATACAGTGATGGCATGTATTTTGTTGTTGTTTTTGTTGTTGTTTTTTTTATTTTAATTTGTATGTTTTTATTGTAAACTGTTTAATTTAAGTGGTCTCTAAATGTGCAAAATAAATAAAATTAATATCACATTAGTTTTTATGTTTGCTGTTCCAACATATTTTCTAAGCTGGATATCACTTCCTGAGGGTCCTTAGAATTTGTGCTTTCATAGGTCAGCCCCAACATGTGATCCTACCCCTCCAGTCACTGGAATCCTGGTAGATGATTGTTTCAATGCCCTTAGTGACAATCACTATACCCTAATCACAGGCACTGATCCTATTGGTCCCTTTCCTTGTCCTCTAGCCTTGTGGGTTTCTTCTTCCTCCCATCTCCCAGAAAAGAAAGAAAGAAAGAGAGAGAAAGAAAGAGATCCATTTTGGCTCTAAGCTTGCGGCTCTGCTCTGTCTTTTCTCCTCCCTTAAAGCAGACTCTCTTTTTACCACATTTCCTTTTTGCTCAACTTCTCTACATCATCGGTTTATGTGCTATATCACTCCACCTCTTCAATAAATGAACCCATTCTTTAGATACTCCATGCCCATATCTCTGCAATATTATCAACCTGTCATCAATTGTAAATATCCAAAGATTCTCCTACTATATGGAGTAAGTTATGAATTTGTTTATTCTTAAAATAACAGTTGAAATTCAAGAAAAACAGAGTGCTCCTTGTAGATGATGGGCTGCTGGTTTGACTGGCTGTTTAGTAATGCATGTGCATGCATTATGAGAACAGAACAAATACAGCATAAAATACAGTCATTTAATACGGTAACAAGGATAAAAATAGAAACACAGGTAGTTATTTTCAAAGACCTATTCATGATTTAGACATCCTTCTGGGACTGGATGGACGTCCATGTCTCAAGAATGTCCAAACCGCCATTCTGTAATAGGGTGTGCATGAACGTCCATGCAACATTGATCTCAATAAATGGACATTGCTGAAATGCGCAGTTTCAGGTGGGACTGGGGTGTGGCCTAAACAGTACCAAGGGATGATGTCCATAAGCAATTATGGGGTAGTGTCTGTGCCTCCAATTGGCCGGTCTGCCCTCTTCCCCTTCAGAGTCTTCTGGCTCATCTGCAAACCAGAAAATGAACACAGATCATTTGTGACACATGTAGCACTCACTGGGTACATCACATTCCCCTAATTCTTTGACACATTAGATATATAGGTTATGTGATGGGTTTATCGCCTGATAACCTTGTCTTTGCTTGCTATGCTACTGAAGCTGTTGGATCCCACTAGCATTTCTCACCTGATGACTATGCATATGTACACACCAGTGGCTTCAACTTCACCTAAGTTTGGCCATGTAGAGAATGTAATTTGGCTAAAGGCAGTGTTGGGCAGTAATATATTACTTTTAAAAGTAATGAGTAACTATAATTACTTTCATGCAAATATAATGAAATAACTGTAATATAATACATTTTTTAGTAATAAGTAATATAATGTCTAGTTCCTTTGTATAGTTACTTTTTAGTGACAGCCATCTGGTTTTCTTTGCGTCACTAGACCCATTATTGGGCTGCTTCCAGTTTCCAGCAAACTTTCTTTTGAGAGAAATCATTCAAGCATGTAGCATAAAGAGATCAAGATGTATGGGTCCTCGACGTTTAAGTACTCTATGTCCAATTTTTTTGATTTAGCAAGCAAAAAAGATAACAATGTTTGTTATGTGCAAGTTATGACCAGTAAGCCACAAACCTGAGAGTGATGAAGTGGAGTCAATGCCAACAAAGAAACAAAAATTTGTTCAATCATGATATCAAACTGTCACAAACTAAAATGGATAACATCATCATCAACTTTTGTAGAACATATGCAGGCATTTGGCACTGCTGAGCAGTCAACTTTCATTAAGCTCGTCACTGGGCTGCAACCAGCAAGATCGGATATGAGTCAGAAAACTCTGGTTGGATGTCTTCAGGATAAGTTTGGCAAAATGAAGGAAACACTGACAGCTCATTTGAGCAAAATGCCATATGTCAAGTGCTGATATCTGGACAAGTCATAATCATAGTTTCATCAGTATGACTCTTCACTGGTTAGACAAAACTTCTCCACTCTGCTGCTCTTACTTGTCATCGTATAAAGGGTCGACTTACTTACGAACTGATAGTGTCAATTCTTGAGACTGTTCCCAATAAATATAATCTGTTAGCTAAGATGACAATGACCATCACAGAAAACGGCTCTAACTTTTTCAAAACCTACAATTTGGATAACTTAGCTGATCATAGCTTGTTTCTCAATCCTCAATCTGAATCAGAAAGAGACTGTCTTTACAAAATAAAAGTGAGGTCTTGATGGTCGCAAAACAGCAGCAGAGAAATAAACTTTGCTACTGCACTAACAATGTGCTTCACACGCTCTAAACTTGGAAGAAGCTAGTAATGATACATTGTACAAAAATATTTTTTTCAAAGCTCAGTGGCAAAGTGTGCATCATTGTGGAACAAGACAAGTTCGAAGTGCTCAGGTAGCTGATATTGTACATGAAAAATGCAATATGCAGCTGATTATTCTTAATGCGACATGATTGAATTGTTTCTTCTATGTTGTTAAGAAAATTGATTCTATTGTTGACAAAAACATGAACTCAGCCTGCTGAATGAATTGGGTTAGTACTGCTGTATCATGAGTCCGCTGGCAGCTACTCTGGACATCCTACGAAGTGAAGCTAAATGTTGTTTGGGTCTTTTGATGCCATAAGTACATACTGGGACAGACGAAAGGTCCATCAAGCCCAGCACCCTGTTTCCAACAGTGGCCAATCCAGGTCACAAATACCTGGCAAGATCCCCAAAAAAGTTCAATACATTTTATGTTGGTTACCCCAGAAATAAGCAGTGGATTTTCCCCAATTAGGAAGCCGCCCAGACCTTTTTAAAACCCCGCTAAGCTAATTGCCTTTATCACATTTTCTGGCAACAAATTCTAGAGTTTAATTACATGTTGAGTGAAGAAAAATTTTCTCCGATTCATATTAAATTTACGACTTTGTAGCTTCATCGCATACCTCTAGTCCTAGTATTTTTGGAAGAGTAAACAAACGATTCATGTCTACTTGTTCCAACTGTAGTCATGTAGAAAACAAAGCTGACTAAAGTTGGTACAGACCTTAAATATGTCTCATCTGGAGGGTAATTTATGATGCCAAGAAGATGCAGATGAACATTTTGACATGCAATTCCTCTTTTGTTATAAAAGGAAACTGTTTATTTAAAGCATTAGCAGTACCTTGATACAAGGAAACTGTCATTGGACCTATTTATAAATGACACTTCAAAAACTGGAACCCTATGATCAACCATTCTGATTGAACAAGGTTTGGGTTTTTTGCTGGCACTGATGTCAGAAGAAGTCTCTGCCTGGTGCTGCCACACTGAAGACTGCTGAGTATAGGTAATGTTTGATTGATTTCTGCACTGCTCATATGCTGGCTATTTTCATTTTTTCCCTTATTTGATTTAAATATCTCTCTAATTGTATTGGATCTGTAGGGGTCCTGGATCTCACCTTTATTAGGCCTGAACCATATTTTCTGCAAGGAAAACAACATGGATTCTGCATTTCTTTCCTGGCACAGCTATGCTAGTGACTTCATCCAAGGACAGGTTGTTTACTCGCTTTAACCTTCCAGTTTATCTCCTGGGAGCTTGCAGAGGAGATAGCTTCACAGAGACAGTGTCTCTGGTATCATCTGTGAGCTGTGGAGGAGAGTTTAGCACTGCAAGACTACCACTGATAAGGTTTTCTTGTTGGAAGCCCAAAAGTCCCTTGTTGTGATGACCATGTATAGTCTGCTGGACAGGGGTTTATGGTTCCTGATAGGTCCCTGATGGTCACCTGGGGTCCCAGAGGACATGACTGACCCTGGATGAGAGAAAGAGAGTGAGGAGAACAAAAGAAAAAGAGAAGAAGAGCTTATGGTGTACGAATCTCTCTCTCTGAGGAGGGACCGCATTGCCAGAACACCTGTTAACAGTAATTCTTTGTGCTAAGTGTAGCACAACGCCAAACTCAGAAGCTGATTGCAGGCTTCGTACAGACTGAGTATCCAGCTGCCTTTGAACAGCAAGGACATTGGGCTAAAACCTGACATCGGTAAGGGCTCACAGGGAACTCTACTGGAGTCTGAAGAGAAGCCAATTCACCACCCCATCTGGACACCAAAGCTGTGGACCACAAGGGTGAGAGAAATAGATTTTCCTCTTGTGGTTCAGGGTTAGCCAGTTTTAGTCTTTGGCAGTGAAGGATTGGTCTAGCCTAATTTAGCTGCGAAGTAGTACTTTCTTCTCAGGATAATATTGTAGTTGTATAATTATGTATATTCATAAATCTATTTTGGATGTAATCATCAGTGTTTTGTGCTAAGTATATTTTTGTATCTTGTTTTGCCATATTGCTATCTTTATATATATAATAAATATTTCAACTTTGGCATTATTCCTTCATTGGTGTCAGCCTAGCTAAGTACCTAGGGCAAATTTAGGTACTCTCATATTGAAGGAGTGGAACGCCGGTACTACCTGAATACTACTGAGCAACAGGACAACCTCATGTTTTGTGCCTACTGATGGACTTTTACTTATGCACTCTACCTCTGCTTTTGGCTGTTTGGCCACACCTTATTACTGCACTGGACATTCGTGCCTTATCCAGTTTTACTGTTTACTAACAAAAGAAGTTTGCTGTTTACTAATGTACAGACAGAATGCAGGGCTATTAGACATATAGCTTGTAACAGTAGTTTGCAAGGCCTATACAAGACCAGCTTGCACGTAGCAACGCCATCTGAGTAGGCGACCTTGGAGGGTGCTAACACCCCCCCTGCATTCCTGAGCCGCACCTTATCTCCTGTGCTAGAAAGGAGCATTGTGTGTACAGAATAAGCTGCTAAGTTTCGTTTTTCTTGCCAGTATCATTTCAGTGTTATGACGTGTGTACGTACTGGGACTACAATTTTGTACTGTAAGAACTACAAATGTTTACTGCGCATCACAGTTGTGACGTGTAAGGGGCCAAATGCGCAGGCCCAGTAGGGAAGTATAAATGTAAGCGTCAGATGATTTATGACACACAGTGTCCCGAGGCTACTCGGTGCTGTTCACTTGCTAGCAATAAAGTTGCCTTGTTTGGAACCAAAATTTGCCTTTCGTCTCCTGATTTCCCACCTGTTTCATTGGCGACCCAGATGGGACAGAAGTAGAAAGGGGAATCGGATTATATTCTTCCCCTCCCCCACTGCGGTCGGATCGGGTCATCGACCCCCACCTGAGAAGGTGGTGAGTGGCCACCGCTGATTTCAGCGTCCATCTCCCGGAGGAGGGCCGATCCACTCCGCCTGACTGTAGAGGGGGCTGTGTGGTTCCGACAAGGCACCTTTTTCCATTTCAGAGAGAAGCGTACGACGGCGCAGCCTGCGACCCCGGCGGACAGGCGAGTATACTCTACGTAGTGACCGGCCCAGTAAGGACCGAAGAAGAGGCGTGATCACCCTCTTTTAGCCAGTGACTAATACGGACTATTGGTATCCGACTAGGTCCCGAAACTCACTAGGCTCCGACGACGGAACCGAGCGGCGAACGGGAGGGTTTCTTGTGGCGTGTGAAAGTGTGTGAATGGGCTTGCAGTTCCAGGCCGGGCGACCCGCGTCCTGGTCAGGCCGAGTGTTGACCCTTCTGTGTCTGGTGGAACGAGACCCCTTACTCCTCCACCGCCCTTTTCCCCCTTTGTCCGTCACCTGTCCTTTGGCACTCAGGTTAGGATGGGCGGGGGTGGGTCTTCACCGTTAGATTTAATGACGGAACACTTTAGCGAAGTGTTCGACCTAGATAAATGTAGCAGGGCCGGGATGATACAGAGATGTCAATTTATGTGGCCAGGGCTAGGAATTGCTGGATGGCCCCCGGAAGGGTCATTCGAGTATGAAAAAGTGGCGGCGGTCATGAATATTGTTATAATAGAGGGAAACCCAGGCTGTCCCGAGGACATTCCATACATAGAAGCGTGGTTGGATGTAGTCCGGGACCCGCCGGCTTGGGCCCAACGGAAGGTAGAAAAGGCCGCCCTTATGTTGGTAAAGCAGAGGAAAGGCCGGAAAACCAAACTTAGAACCCTGCCGACCCATGCCTTCGCTCTCCAAAGCTCGGCAACCGCTGCCGTCCCGAAGGCCGCAGGGACCGCCCCCATACGGCCTACCGCCCCTAGCACTGAAGCCACTGAGACCACGCCCCCTGCTACCAGAGTCAAGGCAGGAACTACGCCCAGTACTACCAACACACTTTCTAGAAAGAAACCCCTAAAGAAAACCGCAGGGAAAGTTCAGGGTTCGGCCGAGAAGAAGCCTCCAAAAGCCCCGATACTTGCTACGGCGGAAGCATACGAAGACGACATTGCACCGCCGCCCTATGCTCCTATGTACCCTGACCTTACGGGCCTAGCAGAAGGCCCCGCTGACGCCGAGACTTCCGGGTCAGAGTCGGACACCGGGGAGACGTCCCGTCCAGCCTCACCTGAGTCACCTGGCCTCGCAACCACACGGAAGAGTAAACGGGTTGTGAAGAACATTACTCGGTTCCCCCAATCGAGTCCGCAACAGGCCCTTCCGTCCAGCCGAAAAGGGGGAACCTCCCACTTATTCCCAGTTCGACAGTCCACCACCTATACCCCTAACCCGGCGGAGGGGGGGGGGGCCAGCCCATCGAATCAACAGTTTATAGCCACGTTCCCTTCTCAAGTGCCGATTTGTATAACTGGAAATTCCATGGGCCGTCCTACGACCAGAAACCCGAGCAGCTGATAGAGCTGGTGGAAGGCATTATATACAGTTATAATCCAACTTGGGCAGACCTTAGGCAGTTGAGCGCCCACATCCTGACCTCTGAAGAACGCCGCCTTTTACAACAAAATATGGAGCAAGCCATCCGGGATGCGAATCCGGCCCATGCCAATTTACAGAACCTACTAGAAACGGAGGCGCCCATCGCTGCCCCTACGTGGGACTACCGAACCGCCGAAGGCCAAACCTTTATCCGCCGATACCAGCAGGCGTACCTGGCCGCCTTAAAGAAGGGGAAGCAGAAGGTTACCAACATGGGAAAAATCCACAGTGTGGTTCAACAGAAGGACGAGAGCCCAGGGGACTTCCTTGAACGACTTATGGAGGCGTTCAGGAGGCACAGCCCGATAAATCCCGAGGACCCTAAGAACCTCCCAACCGTGGTTATGAGTTTTGTTAGCCAGTCGGCACCGGATATACGAAGAAAGCTACAGAGAACAGAGGGGTTCGAAGGGATGAGCCTCAGCCAACTGAAAGCTATAGCTGATCGCGTGTTCGGATATCGCGACCAGGAGGAAAAGGTGGAGGCCCGGAAGGAATCGACCAGACGGATGCGGGAGAAGGCAGATGTGTTGGCCACGGTGCTGGAAGAACGAATGAGGTCTAGACCAAAGGGGAGGGGCAGGAGAACAAGAGGAACGCGGTCCCCCATAGGGCGAAACCAGTGTGCGAATTGCCGACAAGAAGGACACTGGTGGGCTGATTGTCCAGAGGAGATACGGGACAACCCGAGAGAAGAGGAATCATGGGACCGGCAGAGAGAGGAGGAGACCGGCGACCGCACGGGGGCCCCTAGGCGAGGCCGTGGAAGGGGCCGAAGAGAGAGAGGACGGGATGACCGGAGGGAATGGCAGATGGCTGTGGATGCTACCCGAGACAGCACAGCATGAAGAAACCGGGAGGGCAGAGTCCCCACTGACCCTCTGGTGGAAATCCGGGTGGGGACAGAATCTATGAAGGCCTTACTAGACACGGGGGCCCAGTGATCTGTTATCACCACTGCCATAGCCCCAGCCACGAAAGAAACTATACCAATTGTGGGAGCCTCCGGGAAATCCCTTGCGGCCCCCCTCCTCAAAGAGCGCCAAGTCCAGATTGGAGGGACGATGGTGTCCCATCAGTTCATACACATCCCTGGATGCCCAGTCCCCTTGATTGGTCGAGACCTACTCTGTAAGCTCCAGGCCACCTTGAAGTTCAAGACTACGGGTGAAGTGGAAGCTCGCTTTGAAGATCGGCCAGTGACACTTATCTGTCCAGTAAGAGAAGAATGGAGACTACACGTTCCCCCAACTGTAGGACCCGGCGACTGCCGTTACGACCAGAACACCCCTTTCGCCCAGCAGAGGCGAGCCATAATGGATGAAGTGCCTGATGTATGGGCAGAATTGAACCCCGGCGGACTGGCCGTTAACGCTATCCCCATCTGGATTGAGCTCAAACCAAATGCTCAAGTTGTCAACCAAGGACAATACCACATCCCCTATGCAGCCCGGCATAGTATGCACACACATCTACAGAAACTCCTTCAACAGGGAGTCCTTAAACCAATCAGATCCGCATGGAACACCCCATTGTTGCCCGTTAAGAAGCCAGGAACATCCGAGTACAGACCCGTCCAGGACCTGAGGAAAGTCAACAACCAGGTAGCCGACATAGTTGCCCTCGTACCAAACCCATACTCCATCCTAGCCCAAGTGCCATCTCAGACCAAGTGGTACAGTGTCATTGATTTGAAGGACGCCTTCTTTTCCATCCCTCTTGCTGTCGACAGTCAAAAGTTGTTTGCCTTCACGTGGGAAGACTTGCAGACGGGAACCAAGCAGCAATATACATGGACCCGTCTTCCCCAGGGGTTCAAGAACTCGCCTACCCTCTTCGGCGACCAACTCGCCCAGGACCTGAAGACGTATCAGGACGAGTATGGGCCGGTCGTCCAATACGTGGATGACCTGTTGGTGGCCCGTGAAACGTACACCGAATGTGCTGAAGCTACCCTTTACCTCTTGAAGACCCTGGAAGCCCAGGGGTACCGGGCCAGTCGCAAGAAGGCACAGATATGCGAGATCGAAGTCGAGTATCTGGGGTTTCGCCTCCGAGAAGGAACCCGAAGGCTCGGTATCCCCCGAACCCAAGCTATTCGCAACCAACCCACTCCTGCAAACAAGAAGGAATTACGGGCACTCCTCGGAGCCGCTGGATATTGCCGCATTTGGATCATCAATTTTGCTATCCTGACCCACAGTTTGTATGCCAAACTGAAGGGGCCTGAACTCGAGGGCCAAGATCTCCGGTGGGAGAAAAGCGAACGGAAAGCCCTTCAGGACCTTAAGGATGCCCTTGCGGCCCCACCAGCGCTCGGTCTGCCAGATGTGACTAAGCCGTTCCACTTGTTCATCGACGAAAAGAAGGGATTGGCACTTGGAGTCCTCACCCAACTGGTCGGCACCTGGCAACGCCCTGTAGCATACCTCTCCAAGAGCATGGACAACGTGGCACGAGGATGGCCGGGCTGTCTCCGAAGCATTGCAGCAGCCTGTCTGCTGATACACGAGGCCAATAAACTCACGTTTGGCCAAACACTTTTTGTGACTACACCCCACACCATCCGCGGCCTACTCGAGAGCCACGGACCCAGATGGATGACCAACTCCCGATTGGTCAAATACCAAGCCCTCCTGTGCGAAAATCCGGAGGTGCGAATCCTGGACACGACCAACCTCAATCCGGCCACCCTCCTTCCGGCCCCTGAACCACCACTCCACGACTGTGAAGAGATAATGGCCACTGTGCACTCGAGCAGACCTGACCTGAAGGATCAACCCTGGCAAGGGGGCATCACCCTTTTTACCGATGGAAGCAGCCAGGTGATAGAGGGAATTCGAAGAGCTGGCTATGCGGTGGTGTCTGAGGACCATGTGATCGAGGCTATGGCTCTGACACCCGGAACATCAGCCCAGAAAGCGGAGCTAATCGCCCTCACCAGAGCCCTCCTGTGGGCTGAAGGAAAAGTTGTCAACATTTACACCGACTCCAAATACGCTTTCCTCACCCTCCAGGTGCACGGAGCCTTGTACAAGGAGAGGGGATTTCTGACAGCTGAAGGGAAAGGACTTGCAAATGCCGCTGAGATCTGCCAATTACTCGAGTCGGTATGGAAGCCGAAGAAGGTGGCTGTGATGCACTGCAGGGCCCACACTGGAAGAACGGACCCTATCGCCCGGGGAAATCAGCGGGCAGACGACGCTGCAAAAAGGGCAAGTCAGCTCCCCTACTCCTCTCACCCTTCTGACCCCGTACTCGTCGTCCAGCTCCCTATGGAGACCCCTATTTACACCCCCCAAGAAACGGAATGGGCCCAACAAGAGGGTCTACAGTCACGCAATGGCTGGTGGATACTACAGGATGGGCGCATATGGATACCCGAAGCCTTGGCCTGGACGGTGGCCAAGGAGGCTCACGACCGCACCCACCTGGGAAGGGACGCCCTGGGGCGCTTACTTGAGAAGACCTACTACATCAACAAACTATCCCTGTGGACCAAAAACGCTTCCAGCCGATGCGCGACTTGTGCCCGGAACAACCCTCGAACGGGGCCCGGCCCTATGCCAGGACATGTTCTCCGAGGCACCAGCCCTTTCCACGTGTGCCAGATCGACTTCACACACATGCCCCCGGCGCGCGGTTATAAAGCTATCCTCGTCGCCGTGTGTACCTACACCGGATGGATTGAAGCCCAGCCCACTAGAACGGAAATGGCTAAAGAAGTTACCTCCCTACTGCTTCATCAAATCCTACCCAGATACGGCCTCCCCAAGCAAATAAACTCTGACAACGGCCCCGCCTTCGCTAGTGAAGTAACACAACAGCTTAGTACCAGACTGGGCCTCGATTGGAAGTTGCATTGTGCCTGGAGACCCCAAAGCAGTGGAGTAGTGGAGAGGGCTAACCGATCCCTGAAGAACCAGCTAGCCAAGCTATGCCAAGAAGCAAAAGCCAAATGGCCCGACCTGCTTCCACTGGCCTTGCTGCATCTTAGGTGTACCCCCAAGGCTACCGGCCTTACTCCCTACGAGATGATGTATGCGAGGCCACCACCACTACCCTCCTTTCCCGATTCCTTGCAGATACAGGGTGAGAGTTCCTTAGTGAAACAGATGAGAGCCTTACACCAGGTAGTGCAAGACATCCAGCAGTACACTGAAAGAGTAGCTCCCTTGGTCCTCACCAATCCTACGCACAGGTTCAGGGTGGGAGACGAGGTATGGGTAAAAGAGTGGGATGAATCTGACTGTCTAAAGCCCAAATGGAAGGGGCCCTCCCTTGTTCTCCTAACGACCTCAACCGCTGTTAAAATTGCAGGAAGCCCAGTGTGGATACATTGGACCCGACTGAAACCTGCTGCCCCCACTAGCAGCACCCTGAAGCGTTGGCGTGCGCACCTACATCCTGACGCTCCATTACGGCTGACTCTGAGAAAAACGTGAACCACCAGATTCATGCCTGCCCAACAACAGGAACCCAGCTTCTGGACCCACTGCGTCTTTGGCTCTCTGTTTATCGCTGCCTTCATAGTGGGCCTCATTATCTTCTTGCTGCAAAAGCTTGGATACCTTCCACCACATATATAATGCTGACTATCTTCCTTCTCCTGTGTGCAGTTCCGAGCTATCCTGCCACCCTGAGTCTGAATTGCACTGAATGTTTGCGCCTCGTGCACCACCGAATAGAGGGAGGATATCACCTAGTCACTACCCTCATTCACCAGACGCAGCCCCCGGAAGGCGATTGCCAGCTTCTCCCGACTTGTGCCCTCATCACTCCGAATGGCCTCCAACAGTTCCACAGATGCCTCCAAGGAAATCTCACTATCTGCCACAGCCCTACCAAACCAAGATACTACAATGTCACCCTCAGCGTAGGACTCCCTGCGTATGTGGCAGGACCTCCGGGAGTCGAGGGAGATGGCATTCTGTATTACATTAATTCCACTCGTATCCTTGTCGGTGGCATCCAAACCGTGGCAACCCTCATCTTCGACGTCTGTGCCGCCATGGACAAGCACCCTTGGTCTCGCAAGTGTGGTAGCCAGAGTTGGCGCGAGGCATACGTTAAGGACCACAAGTATGTCTGCCCCTTCAGTCCAGACATGAGATGCTGCTCCCCGTGGGTGTGGCTCCCATGCGCCGGCGACACTCGAGCCTCGGGCTGGGACCGAGTATGTGCTTATACGGGAGGAGGATATGCCGGATGCGCCGGCCTGGGCGAATTTCGTCGAGGCTCTGGTAACTATGTGTCCCTAGACTGGCCCATCCGAGGACACAACATGCCCTGGAGAGGAACGTGGGGCCTCGGCATTGACGGCGGAGGAATGGATCCGTTGACATATATTACCATATATCAGAGTCTCGAAACGAAGCCTCCTACGCACTACCAGACTACTGTTGTCGGCTACCAAGACGTATTTGATGAAATTGCTCGTGCTGAGCAGACCGAGACTAAATTCCCCATTTCCCCAGAAGCCCGAAATATGTTCCTCAATTTGGCTGAAAACATCGCCCTCTCCCTCGGAATTGCCAACTGTTTCGTCTGTGGAGGCACCGACATGGGTGAACAATGGCCCTGGGAAGCGAGAGAGATCCGACAACATACATGGGATGCACTCAACACCACTAACATTACCTTTCCCCAACGGCCGAAGCCGTACGAATGGGCCCTGAGAACAAACATCATAGGTACCCTCTGCGCTAGTCGAGCGCCATCGAAGCGTTACTCTGTACCAGTGGGAGACTCTGCTTGTACGGGGGTTCTTCAGTATAATGGCAGCCGGACGACCTGGTGGCAAACGGACAACCTGCCCGCCCCGGAGCCTATCTGGACAGAACCCACCTTGAACACGACATGGACATACGGAGGGAACGCCTCCCTCAAGTGGGTAGCCCCGGCGGGCTACTACTATATCTGCGGACGCAGGGCCTATGAACAACTCCCGACCCGTACGGTACCTGTCTGTTGGGCACGGTCCGACCAAGTTTTTTCCTTCTGCCCATACAAGTCGGCGAAACTTTGGGTATCCCCCTATACGTGGAAAAGGGGCCTGATAACCCTGCCCGACGAAAATGGTCTTTCCCAATCATCAAGCCCAAAGTCCAGATTGGAGACTGGAAGGACAACGAGTGGCCGCCTGAACGTATCATTCACTACTATGGACCGGCCACATGGGCTGAAGATGGTACATACGGGTACCGCACCCCTATCTACATGCTGAATCGCATTATTCGCCTACAGGCCGTACTCGAAATCCTTACTAACGATTCGGCCCTGGCCCTCAATATCCTAGCTCGACAGAACACTAAGCTCATTACCGCCGTCTACCAAAATCGCTTGGCTCTTGACTACCTCTTAGCCCAGGAGGGCGGGGTGTGTGGCAAGTTTAACCTCAGTAATTGCTGCTTACAGATTGATGACCAGAGCCATGTCATCAGGGAAATAACTGACCGGATGGTCAAACTAGCCCACGTCCCCGTCCAAACCTGGAACAGTGCGTGGGATTGGACTTCCTCCCTCACCAGCTGGCTCCCAACCTCCGGGAGCCTGCAAGGCCTCCTCGTCATGGGTGGCCTGTTCTTGCTGTCTTGCCTAATAATACCTTTGTCTCTCCCCTTAGTTTTCAGGTGTCTCCGCTCCACCATGGAAAGCATCGCTGACCGCCGTGCTGCTGCCCAACTTATGGCTCTCCAGATGTACTCTCCCATTCCCCAGTCTGATGAAGCTGACGATGAAGCACCTTGTGGCTGACGTGCACCTTTCACCTCCTGAGTCACTTAATGGGCCAGTACCCTTGTGTCAGCATAAGACCGGATACAAAGGGGGGGGGATTCCACTAGGGGCCCTCCGTCTCAACCCCGGCGAAGTAACCAACGGCTGTGCAAGGGCTTAGGGCTCGCTTGTTGCCTCCCTCGCTAACTATCCTTGTCCTTTCTTTCCTTTTCAGGATTCATGGAGTTGATACTCTCCACCAGAATGGATGTTCAAGTATCAAAAGGGGGGAATGAAGGAGTGGAACGCCGGTACTACCTGAATACTACTGAGCAACAGGACAACCTCATGTTTTGTGCCTACTGATGGACTTTTACTTATGCACTCTACCTCTGCTTTTGGCTGTTTGGCCACACCTTATTACTGCACTGGACATTCGTGCCTTATCCAGTTTTACTGTTTACTAACAAAAGAAGTTTGCTGTTTACTAATGTACAGACAGAATGCAGGGCTATTAGACATATAGCTTGTAACAGTAGTTTGCAAGGCCTATACAAGACCAGCTTGCACGTAGCAACGCCATCTGAGTAGGCGACCTTGGAGGGTGCTAACACCCCCCCTGCATTCCTGAGCCGCACCTTATCTCCTGTGCTAGAAAGGAGCATTGTGTGTACAGAATAAGCTGCTAAGTTTCGTTTTTCTTGCCAGTATCATTTCAGTGTTATGACGTGTGTACGTACTGGGACTACAATTTTGTACTGTAAGAACTACAAATGTTTACTGCGCATGACAGTTGTGACGTGTAAGGGGCCAAATGCGCAGGCCCAGTAGGGAAGTATAAATGTAAGCGTCAGATGATTTATGACACACAGTGTCCCGAGGCTACTCGGTGCTGTTCACTTGCTAGCAATAAAGTTGCCTTGTTTGGAACCAAAATTTGCCTTTCGTCTCCTGATTTCCCACCTGTTTCAATATCCCTAGCCAAATGTGTCCTGAGTAATTGCTGAGTGATAATTATCTGTCTAGCACTGCACTACAGATCCCTATATTTGAGGACGTTGGTATTTTTTGTTCAGATGTTTTCTTTAATAATGGATGGATTTCTAGTTGCTAGAATTAATTTTATGCAACATCAAAACAACTGTTTATATCCAAGAATTAAAAAGTAACTGAAAGTAACATATTACTTTCACAGTAACTTAACATATTACTTTTATTAAACAAGTAACTAGTTACTGTAATATATTATGTTTCACTTGCAGTAACTAATAACTTTAATATATTATTTTTACAAAGTAACTTGCAAACATTGGCTAAAGGGCACCTTTTAGAATCTACCTTGTAGGGCTGGAGCCACCAGAACATAGGGATGGAAAGTGGAGCCATACATGGCTCAACTACAGCTCCACTGAGAATAACATGCTAGCCACTTAGGGAACCATGGCATTTCACAGTGGGTGTCTTAGACAACACATCCTGACTGGAGTGCAGAGTATAAATCTAGCTACACATGTGGCAGCCCTGGTACAATGTGTCAACACATATCATTGCTACACATTAGCCCATCTGAAGAACACATGTGAGGGGATGCACAGCAGTAGGGCATCAACTGCAGCTGCATCCATGGTTCATGCACTTATGCTACATAGTCAGAACCCATAAGCAGGGTGTTGCTGGGCACTGGATCACAAAGGATGCACTCCTTTGTCAGTCCTGAATGAGTACCATCTAATCACAATTACACAAAACTGGGGGCAGATGTCAGCTATTAACTGAGGATCACAATTTGGCATAGACCATATCATGCAAAAGGTGGTGGTGTTCAAATGTACACCCAACATACATACCACCATTGTCATTGTCTGTGACAGAGCATATACCAGTCTCTTTGTTAACCTCAGGGAAGGAGTGTGGAGGCCAACATAGTACTGTCACCACTTCCTCTTCTTATCTTCAGCATCACAGTTGTTATGATATACAACCTGTCAGAATGCAACCCACTCCATCTGCTTAGTATAGGCCCTAATGCACTCTTCAGGTCTCCTAAATAGAATTCAGTGGCGAGCCATTACCTCCTTGACAAGCAGGTGCACTTCAGCTGAGAAAAGTTAACTTTTTTGAGTCAGCTCCTCGCTACTGGCTGACATTCCCTACTGCTGCCAGGATATCTGCACCCCTTGCAAAATAACTACATGGATGTCCATATAAACATTTCTGGACATTCAGAATGACATTCTTTGGTAGTTTACAACATCAACGTCAATTGTTTCAGACTAATCAACATACATGGGCATTCATGTCAACCGTTTTGGAAAGGAACTTTAGATGTCTGTATGCACTTACCCCTGGACTCTATATATTGTGCCAAGATTTCCGCATGGACATTGAAGTATATTCCATAACAAAGCGCAGAAGCTAATTGGTTAACAAGCTAATCAGTGCTGAAGTGCTGATAATTGGATGTTAACCAGAAATTATCAGCACTAATTGGAATTAATTAGAATTTATGTGCACTACTTGCTAAGCGTATTCTGTAATGTGGTGCGCATTAATTCTAAGTCGCATAGTTGAAAAGGGGAATGGTCATGGGCGTAGTATGCAAATCTATCTCCTGCATATTCATTGCGGATATCCTGAAAACCTGACCTGCCTGCGGCTCTCGAGGACCGGAGTTGCCTACCCCTGCTTTATGCCAATAGGGACATTCATGCTTTAAATTACACTGTGAAACAGCAAAATGTATCTTTTAATGACTAATATATATTGTTTGCCTCATCGAATTTCACTGTAATCAATGAGATTTCCAGCACCCACCTCCTCATTGGCAAATCAATATAAACAAGTGCTTATGGTTGTTTTGCTAGATAACCTCCACAGTCTGGATAGTTTCTTAATTCTCATTCACTTACCTTTATTGAAACCTTCATCTAATGGTGAAAGAAATTGCCAGTCAGGGATTAAATCTTCCGACATGCATGTTTCAGTGTAACCAGCTGTCTCAAGGACTGTCCCCCTAAGAAATCAGGCAGAGAAAGAAAAAATAAATCAAAACTCTGCCTGAATACAATACTAAACAATCCCTAATAATAAAATATATTTTGCATTATAATGCCAGTGTTACCAGGTGTAAAGCTCAAATATCAGGTAAAAATGGTGGCGGCATGTAACTCACTTAAATACTATGCACTGACCTAATATGCATCGTAGGCTCCACCCCTAAAAGTCCCACTTCAAAGTAAAGTCATCCACTCAATTTCTAAATTTAATCCCCTCGGTATTATTGAATTGAGTTAGAAAATCCAACTTTGCTCTCTGAAATTTAATCGCCTGTCTAACAAACTATTTGGCCTGGAGTTGACTGTGGAGCAGATAATGTGGCCGACACCTAGATAGGTATGCTATGCAAACTTTACATGACATTGTACCTTCCCAGTGTGCCATGACATCATTGTTCTACTGCTGCAAATCCAGACTAGATGCTTTTTTTGCTGAGACTGAGCTTGCTCTTTTAGAGCGTGGACATTCGTCTGGTAGGATATGCAGAATTTTTTGACAATGTATGAATGGAACTGAAATGGACCTTAATGTATGAGACTCCTTATGAGTGTTTGGTTGTGACAGTAGGCACAGCATTTGTGTGTGTGTGTGTGTGGGGGGGGGGGGGGGGGGGGGGTTATGGATGCATGACCAGAGAGCATATGCTGGCTGGTGACCTTGGAAGTGCACCTGAATGTTTTGGTGTCAATGCATGACTATCCAAAAATTTGTAGTAGTCAGGTCTGGGTGCCCTCTGACCATGGCAAACAAAGATGTCCCAAAGGTATATGCAGTGCACGTGTATCATTAGATGCACAGCATTACACACTGTACCCTTTGGGTCTACAACTGGACATCTGCAGTTGTTCAGTTAGGTGAAGGGGAGGCATGAATGGAACTGTACCCCTGATAGGAAGGTTGCTGAATAGTGCATGGTAAATGTTGGTTCAAACTACTTTCACCTACTCCACCCCCCCCCCCCCCCCCCCCCCCTATCACATGTTAATGTCACCCAACATACCCCACACTCATCTCTCAACTCCCTCTCATCTACATACAACCTGCCTGTCTATCCTCCCCACCCCTCTATGTATCCCCTTCCTGTAGCATTTATTCCCTTCCCATCTAAGAACGACAAGCCCCACAATTAGGGCCCAAGTATTGGCCGTGTCCTTTACTGTGGTGGCTCCTGAAAGTTTGGCCATAGACGAGGTTAGTGGTGCTCTAGTGTTTATCAGCCTTTTCCTGATGATTCATTATGCATTGACAGAACAGACAGAAAAACTCCCATAAATCTACTACCTTTCAGCTTTATGCAGCTTTCATAAAGAAAATTACAGCTCCTAAGCTGAATATGCACTTTAGAAGACCGCTTCTGGTCAATGGGACTGCATCGCATCCTTCTGAATAGAAGTCTTTCCTCCTGACTAATTCCTCTTCACATCTGATATAGTTTAAAATAATTGGAAATGTCACCTCAGACAGGCCCTGAGATGGATTAGAACAGATCCTGGGATTATGTGTTGTGCATGCAGTAAGTACTGGAGAGAAGCAGCGTGTATAATTACCCTGCCAACCCCTTCCCTTCCCTTAGTGTTATCAAATCAATCTTTGTGGAGTACAGCCTGCTTCTCTCCTTTACTCTTAACTCTGGTCCTTTCTAATGCTCCCTCTGTTTGTTCTGGGTGGTCTCACTAGATAAGGCTCATGAAATCCTAGAAATGAACAAGCCATGCAGTACTTACTTTATTCTAACACTAAGGAGGCCTTTTACTAAAGTGCAGTAAGCTTTTGCATTTACCATGCATTAGTTGCAAAAATTAGCACGTGGTGAGCGCAAAGTGTGTGCCGCAAATGGAGGGGGACTGCCCTGCAAATTGCCCTGCATTTACTGTACAAGACAGGCATATACCATATGGCACCATGTTACCTGCAGTGCCACATAGGCCATGCTATCTGACCCTGCAGGTAATACAGTATGGGCTCACTCACCAAGACACACGCACAAAAAATCATAACTCTACCATGGTGGCGCACTCCCTCCCCGCACATCACCCCCCACATTTGATCACCCCTCTGATCCAATTCCCTGATCCAAGCCCACTGATGCTCCCAGCCCTGATCTAATCCCACCGAAAAGGCCAGCACCCACATCCAAGCCCTGCCCTCTACCTCCATACCCCAGACCTCACATCTCCCCCGAAACCTCCTTCCACTTCCACCCCATCTAGCTTTAGGTGCAAAATGGTGGCCACTGACCCCTAGTAGTAGTCTCACTGGACTACCACTAGGGGTCAACCTTCTATATAAGGGCATTAAGACTAACTACCTAGTGATAATACTACAAAACTACTGCTATGGGTCAGTGGCCACCATTTTGCACAGAGTCACACAGAGTGGAAGTGGAGATAGACAGCTTTAGCCCCATCCCAGTAGACTATCAGGTAAGACCCAGGGATGATGCAGGGTCCAGGGTAAATGTAACAGGATTTGATATACTGTGTTCCTCCGGTAAAAGGTCATGGATTTGATATAATGCCTTTCTGTGGGTACAACCAAAGCAGTTTACATATATTATATGCAGGTACTTTATTCTGTCCCTAGTGGGCTCACAATCTAAGTTTATACCTGGTACAATGAAAGTGGTTTACATTTATTATATGTAAGCACTTCCTCTGTCCCTAGGAGGCTCACAAGGAGTTGCAGTGAGAATGGAACCCTCTTTCCCAGGTTCTCAGCTCACTGCACAAACTACTAGGTTACTCCTCTACTCCTGTGGGTGTGGGAGGATTGAGTTTTGAACCTATGGTTAGGGCTTGTATGCAGATGCCACCTTATCAAGGGAACTGGATTGGGGGTAGGGGATCTAGGGGCTTGGATCAGAGGGGTGGGGGTGGGGAACAGCGGCTTGGATCAGAGGGGTGAGAGAATTGAGGGCTTTGGATCAGGGAGGGTGGAGGATCCCAAGGAATTATATTGGGGGTGGGGAGATCAAGGGACTAGGACTGGGGAGGTTTAGGGGGATCAAATTGGAGAGAGAGAGAATCCACCACCGCAGCAAACTTATGGCAACTGCTCTACAGAACTTCCTATGTCCGCCTAGGTTGGCAGCATTTGGGGGCAGCAGGAGAGTAGCATCTCCTCTCCCCTTCCCTGTCCACCCCATCCCATGTCCAGAATCTCCCCCCTCTTCCCTGCCCTCCGATGCTGCCCCTACCTCTTCCTGGATCTGAGGAGAAATTTGAAGCAGACTCTTCACTGGTACGAGGTATTTAAGCACAGGCAGCACTTGAGCACACAGGCCTGGGTATAGAGGTCCTGTGCAGGTGTTGTCTGCTTTTAACTTCTGACCAAATCCAGGAAAAGGAAGGGCAGCAGTGGGGGCAGGAAAGAGGGGAGAGATGTTGGACATGGGATGGAGATAGGGAAGGGAAGAAGAAATGCTGAATGGAGAAATAAGAAGTTGAAAGAGAGATGCTGTCTATCTGGGAGGAGGGTAGACCAGGGATGGGGCAATGATGACCACTTGGGGATGGGATAGGGGGAGAAAGTGGGATGCTGATCTAAGGGGGGGATTACAGAAAGGATGTAAAGATGCTGGACTATGGGAGGGGGGGGGTTACACCCCAAGGGAGGTGGGGTGGGTTGCCTAAGACATCAGATGCTATGTTCCTAGGTCAGCCCTAGGGACACTAATCACCTGGGGGAAGGGTTTGGAGAAGGAAAGATGTCGGTCGCCTGGGAAGGGGTAGAGAGGGAAAGAGAGATGTTGGCCACCTAGGGGGGGATACTGGCCTTCTGGGGACAAGGATGGAGAGGGAAAGGGGGGATTCTGGCCACCTGCAGGAATAGAGAGGGGAAGGTTAGATGCTGGCCAGCTGGGAGAGATTAGGAACTAGGGAGGGGAAGTAGGAACCTGGACTATAGAGGGATTAGAAAAGGGGAGATGCTGGACTAGGGGGGGGTAGAGAATGATAGATGAGGAACTGAGGGGGGGCATAGAAGGGAAGGAGAAATGAAGGGGTAGAGCCTTGAGCCACTCCAGGGAAGGAAGAGCATATGGCTGAAGGTTCACCTAAGGTGAAAGATACCCTTGGGCTGGCTCTGGCCCTGCTTGTAGAGTCTAGAATAAACTTTTCTATTCCACCTCAAATAACACACAGCAACACAAGCTATTCTCAATAGCAGTGATTTTATTTTTTTTAGCTATATGAAATGCAGAGCCCTTCTGTCATTGTAGTTCTATGTTAATTTTTATAATCTTATATAATAAAACTCACCCTCAACGTTCTGAGGACACTGACGTCACTGTCAGGTCCTCCGGGCACTTCTTTCCAGTTTGAAGGGTTCGTGGTGGTGAAGCCACCGAAAACACTGTGTTGGGGCCCCACCCTCGCGTCAAACGTGATGACATCGAGGGCGGAGCAATGGCATCAGTGGCTTCACAACCAACGACTCAGCAGATTGAAGGTGGCGTACCGAGGTCCGCAACAATGGCGGTCAGTGCCTTCAGAACGCCGAAGGGGTGAGTAGGGAGGGGGGGGGGGAGATTCAGAAGGAAAACCGTGCTAGCGCCCATTTCATTTGCGCAAGAAACGGGCATGTTTTACTAGTATGTCATAATGAATGATTTTGTAATGTTGCTTTTGTTATTTATTGTTGAATTGGATTTTTTTTATTATGTTTGTATTTTTGTAGCCCGCTTAGACTGTCCTAGATATAGTGGGCTAGAAATAAAGTTCTATTATTATTATTGTTATTATCCTTTTTATTTCAAAATGATGATTAGGAAAGAGTTTTAGACTATTCAGTGTGCTATTAGAAAAATTAACATCTTTCCTAAGCCTTTACGAGTATTTTACAAAATAAAAAAATGGCCGCCATAGACTATAGGTAATGCTTGATCAGTCCCTCAAAACCTTCTCATAGTGATACAGAAGACTTTTTTTTCTAGTACTAAATTATTTCTACTTTATTTTAATTCACTCAATTAAATCTAAAAGAAGATTGCTTCTTGGTCATCTCGAGATAAGGCTGAGATTGTCACCTCTCCTCCAGCATAACATTGCTACAGGCACTCCAGGACCTCACGGGCATTAATGAAAATAATAGAAAAAAGGCTTTTTTTTTTGGACCATGGTAAAGATGGCCTTAGTGCACAGGAAAGACTTGCATAAGGATGTGCCAAGGCCAATTCCTACCACAGCTTAGAATAAGGACCCCTTAGAGAGCTAAATTTAGCTGCTCAGTTGGGGGGGGGGGGGGGCTAAGGGGAGGGGAAGAATTTTCAGAAATGAGGTTTAGCCTCTTTGAAAAATTATCTACAATATAGTCACTGTCTTTAAGTAATAAATCTGAACTGCAAAACAAGAGGAAATATTCCTACTCAAAAATCTAGAATATTTATTTTTATTTTTCCTGTGTAGAATCGCTTCAGGAGTCCTACAGTAATAAATCAAAAAAGGAACCCCTATCTCCTTTCTCCTTTACTGTCTCCTGTCCTGAGATTGACCCCAATCACTCTCTTCATCTCTACCCCAATGCCTGTGGTCCTATCAAATGTGAAAAATGTGCAAATCAGATGGCCTGGGCATGTCCTCTGTATTTATTGAAAAGACTTTGCACTTACTGTACCTCAAAAGTTAAGGTATGTGCAAAGTCTTTTCAATAAATACAGAGGACATGCCCAGCCCTTACTGCATGAATGAACCCACACTCCATGGCTTGGTAGATACTATGAGTGCACCTGTGCTGCCTGGCCAGGCATGGAACATGGCCCCCAGTGTTCAAAGTACAAGAAAAAGAGCCATATCAGTGGTTGCAACTCATCCCTATCCCTCCTGGATCTTTCCCCCTCCTGATCTCCCCGGGCACTACAGAACACGCACCTCTGGACAGCCCCACTCTATGCATAGAGCACAACCTCTCTCCAAGCAGATCCCCCCTCCCCATCAGCACTGCCTGACTCCCCCCCAAGATTCAACTGGGGGTGTCTTGTAATTTAATGATTCAGGATGAGAGTTGCTGCCTCCATTTTCCCCATATGGCTCCAGGTTTCAAAACAGCTATCCTGACCCCTAGTGGTAGTCTCATAGTGCTACTGATAGGGGTCATCCTTCCCTTTATAAGGGCAATTGTTCCTCATATGGAAGGTGGAACCCTAGCGGTAGGACTGCATGACTATTACTAGGGGGCCGGATGACTGTTTCAAACCTGGAGTCATATGGGATGGAATGGAGGGGTACTGCTCCAGCCTCATGCTACTAGATTACCAGGGAAACCCTGGGTGAGTGTTGGTGGGGGAGGGTTAGATTATGCCAGCTGATGGGAGGGTTAGATTATGCCACTGGGGGGAGGGGTGTTCTCTGGGGCAGGGGGTTGCTAAGGGGAGGGACTGTCCAGTGTGGTGGGTTCTGAAGTATTGGGTAAAACAGGGCTAGGACAAGGTAGTGCCTAAGTGGGGGAATTGAGAAGGGGGATTGTGGGAAGATTGGAAGGGGTTGCAACTACCTTCACTGCTTTTTTTTTTTGGTGTGGGGGGGGGGGGGAGGAGGGGAGCAGTTGATGCTCCACTGGACTGTCAGTAATAAAGCTGAATTTAACACCACCTCTTGAGGTGGCATGAACTGTAGCCACATTATTATCAGTTGTATCAGCTTGCACACAGCACCGACCCATGCATTGTCAGGGCCAGCCATGCCCTGTCGCTGCTCCTTTACTGCCCACAACCCACTGCTACCCATATTAAACAGATAGCATAGATATTTTAGTATACTGGCTGTTTTAACGTGTGATAGCCATTACCAAGTGTCATCACTAATGCCTACCCTGCAGTAAAACCTGCACTAGCTGCATATCACAGTTTAGTAAAAGGGCCCCTAAATATGCACATATATTTTCCTTCCTCTTACCCAAATACATCTCATAGAACACACATTTTTCTGCAGCTAATACATGTATGTTGTGAAACAATGTGACTATCTTTAAGCACCGGGCCTAGGACAGTATTTTATCCCAGGGATCTAGGTGCCTTACTATGGTTAAAGTAATGTGGTAAGCCTATGCTAGTCCACTTTATAGGTTAATATACTGTATAATATAATAAATAAATATAAAACAAAAATGGAAAATAAAATGATACATTTTTATTGGACAAATAATACATTTTTGGACTACCTTTCCGAAGCCACGGCCTCCTTCACCAGGTCCTGTGCTGACCCAAGGAAGGAGAATTTGGTTCCGAAAGTTAGTCAAAAAAGGTATTAATTTAGTCCAATAAAAATATATCATCTCATTTTCCATTTCTTGTTTTATTTTTAGTTATTAGCATGTTCTGTGCTTAAGCATTTAGATCCTTTGAAAACTGATAGCCTTGTAAGTTTAAAAAGTATATCCCATCTGCTATTGTGCATAAACCGCGTCCTCTATGGTTTGAAAAAATATAACATATCTTGCTGGAAATAAAGGTCAACAAACAAGTTGTAGGTGACATTTATTTTTTTAGACTAACAATATATTTTTGACAAGCTTTCAAGAGTTATCCTCTCCATCAGTTCAGCAAAGAAACAGTGTAGTTTCACTGGGTTTAAATAATACAAATTCATCTAGGTCTTAGGCTATAAATGTTTGAAAGAGGGGAGAATTAGACAGATGAAATAGTAACATTTTACAGATCAAAGCCCCTATATGTAATAATGTTTGAGAAAGGCAAAGCTCCTGTTGAGTCCTTTTCTGTCAGTTTCAAAGTGTTTGATCGTTCTAACTTCAAACATTTTTCCATTCTGCGTGCTTCTGGAGAAACCTTTCAACTACGTTTATTGTAGGGTGATAAGAGAATGATCTTCCTTTGAGAATTGTTCACCTATTGAGCTGTCTTTCTGTCCCATTCCTCTCCCCCCCCCCCCCCCATCATAGTTTATGTTATGGTATGTATGTGAATTTAAGAACGCTTGGGACAAGTACATAGGATCTCTCAGGGAATGAATGGGAGAGTAGATGGCATGGATGGGCAGGCTGCATAGACCATATGTTTATCTGCCTTCATTTTACTGTTTCTAGGTTTCCTCTGATGTAGCACAACACAGCTTGCTGTTACTTATATACTAACATCTATCCCTAAAATCTATATATGGCACCTAGAGTTATGTGCTATTTCCGTACCAATTTTTCAAAGAGGAAAAGAATTACAATGGAAGCAAAGCACTGAACAGCTCAAAAATGCCCAGTTATAGAATAGCACCTAAGTGTTGGGGCCTTCTCACAAATTTCTTCCTAGGGCCCCATCATGTCCAACACTGGCCCTACTCCAAGCAACACCCTCAGCATTCTCACTGGGAAATTGGGCAGTTGAAAAGAAAAGAAAGGCAGGCATCATCATCAGTCATAGACCAGAACACAGGGCCTATGGTATTTCTAAGTGAACTGGTGAGACATGATAGGGAGGCTAAATTTATCAAACTGATGGTAGGAGAGCACATGAGATGAAAAGATGACCATTCTAACAGTGAGGTGATTTGAGACGTATGAATTCCTGTGCCATTTCCCATATGATCCTTCCTCTCTGCAGCTCACACGGAGGGGCATTTTCGATGTAATGTCTAAATCTGATTTTGGATGGTTTGCTGAAAAAAAAAAAAAAATCAAGTGGCGAACATAGCGATTTTCAAATCAGGAAAACGTCTCATCTTTTTGTTTTGAAAATGGCCATTTGGTAAGTATCTATCTTTTTGGACCATTTTGGGGGGACCCCACCACCACCCAAGGCAAAAACACACAAAAACAAGCCATTGGGATGTATGGGGGGGTGGGTTCCCTGCTCTTCAGTGCACTGCACTGCACTGACCATTAGACTACTCCAGGGACCTGCTTGATGCTCTAATATGATTGGCCATAACATCGGAAGCTGTCATAGAGGTTGGTATGTACTGTTTCTTTTATATTTTCAAACTTTTAAAGTTACAAAACAGAAGCTTAGCTGAAATTGGGTGGCGGAGGGAAGAGGGGTTGGTGGTTGAGAGGCTAGGATAGGGGAGGGCAGACTTATACGGGGACTGTGCCAGAGCCGGTGATGGGAGGCGGAACTGGTGGTTGGGAGGCGGGAAATACGGTCTGTGCCCTGAAAAAGACAGGTACAAATCAAGGTAAGGTATACACATATGAGTTTATCGTGGGCAGACTAGATGGACCGTGCAAGTCTTTTTCTGCCGTCATCTACTATGTTACTATGTTACTATGTAAAACAGTGTTTTATGCGTTGCTTTATTTGGAAGCATTATGGGACATTTTAACATGTGACGTCAAGATGGAGACTCTTAAGAAGGAAGTCTGAGTGGGTGTGTATTATGCCCGTGTCTTTGTCAGAATAAAGTTTGATGAATAGAGCTTCAGTTGATTTCAGTTGTGCCACAGTTAAGTGATTGAGTTATGCATGTTGTTATATCACCAGCTACATTATTAGCAATTTTAAAATGATTTTTGTGGGGTATGTTTTGATACACAGCATTTACTTTATGGACATATTTTTGAGGTTTTGAAATTGCACTTCTCTTGAATGTATATTTACAATTATTAAGTTCACAAAAGAAATCACAAGGATGTGTGAACATGCTCACCATATATCAAGAGTTGCTAATAGCTCTATTTTGCTTGAGTGACACACTTTCAGTGCATGGATTTGGTGACACACTGAATGATTTCTGACATACATTATATGACGATAGAGTTTAAGACTGAAGTAGCTTTGCTTACCCAAATTATGTTCCATAAAGCAATATAAAATAATCGGAGAGTAATCTGGACTTCGTTGGGTATTTATACCAGCACATGTTCCCTCCAAGAGGTATCTACTCTTAAAACTGTCAGGAGAGCCAGCCCCTTGTTCTAGAAACTTTGGGAGTATTTTCAAATCAAAGTCTATTGCTCAGGTATAGCCACTAGGGGTCTCTGCAATCCTTAAGAGAGCAGAACCTTAAGGGTATTTACACATATTAATCTATAGTGCATTATAGCTAGTTCTGTTTTGAAGCTGACAAACTATACTACTTGGAGTAACTAGTGGGCTTAAGCTCTGACAGAAGTGGATTAAACAGATTCTCTAGAAATAAGGGGATTTTAAAATATAAAATGTAGCCTTGAGTACCTTCCGGCCCAAATCAAGGCTCTTCAGGTGGATAGTGGCTGACACGTCATACCCCATTTCTCAGGGGCTGTGCTAGGCTGGGAGGGGGTAGATAACTTTTAAAGACTCTACCTCTGTGGATTTTTCTTCTCACACTCTCTCCTTCAGCAGGCCTCACAGTTACTCTTGGAAAAAGAACTCACCGACCAGTTTGTGCAAACACAAAGGAGTCTTTACTAAAGTATGATATCAAAACAGATACAGGTGCAAAAATTCAGCAAAATAGGTTTGAAGCAGAAAAAGAAATAAACAAAGAAACATTTTGGCTTTCAGGAGCCTTCCTTCTTGCACACAGGGTGAACATGCATCTCTTTCTCTTAGGCTCCTGGGTCTTTTCATTTGGCTAGAAGACAACTTCCTGAGACCAGCCTTTTCTCCCTTCACACACTCATCCTTTCTGTGAACTCCTCCAGACCCTATGATCTCTTGGCTTCTGGAACTCTCCTCCAAGCATATGTTGGAAAATGGACTGCCAATAACAGTAGACATATTTTCCCTAAATCTGGGCACTTTCTGTGAAGGACAGAAAAGAAGTATCTAATCTCTTTCCTCACAGCTTCTGTCGCAGACTGTGGTTACATGAGAACATAAGCATTGCCATACTGGGACAGACTGAAGGTCCATCAAGCTCAGCATCCTGTTTCCAATAGTGGCCAATCCAGGTCACAAGTACTTGGCAAGATCCCAGAACAGTAAAACAGATTTTATGCTGCTCATCCTAGAAAAATGTAGTGGGTTTTTCCAAGTCCATCTTAATGACTTATGGCTTTTTCTTTTAGGAAATTATCCAAACCTTTTTTAAACCCTGCTAAATTAAGGACCCTGTTTACTAAGCCACGCTGTAGGCGTGCACATTTTTTAGCGTGTGCTAACGATAGAGACACCCATAGGAATATAATGGGTGTCTCTATCATTGTAGCATGATATGAGTTTAATTGTCAGAATTATTGAAATATGTAGCAGGATATCAGTTTATTTTGCTGGATCAGATACCAATATAAAAATATAGCTTTAAAGACTTATAGAGACAGAAGCAGATCAACTGGTCTGGTTTTTCACCTCTCCGTTTCCCCCTTTAACAAAAGACCATTCAGACACAAATAAGAAAACTGCTTCAAAGAAATGTCAAGTTCCTCTTCACCTCCCTCCTGAAAGATCCTTCTAAAAGATCCTGGCTGGGTGTGAATATCGACACAACAAAAGATCAAAGAGTGAGCAGCAGACACAGAGACTGGGTTTGTGAAACTCCACCAATTAAAGACAAAAGACTCAGAATGAAACATAAACAGGAAGCCTTTTACTACAATAAACCATTTGTCAGCAGATGTCCAGACCTAGGACCATGATCCTTTGCACGTTATCCAGGATTCAGTGCAGCTAGGACCATGCTCCTCTGCAAATTACCCAGGATTCAGTGCCCCCCAGGACCATGATCCTTTGCAAATCACTCAGGACTCAGTGCTCCTAGAGACATTATAAAAAGCCAGGAGCATGCTCCTCTACAGACACACTTCGCTCTGCTCTGCTCTTCTCTTCCCCACCTCCACCACTGGCTGCTGTAAGGATTCCTAGACTCCTGTTACCTTCTGCAACAAAGATTTTGTAAGTTGTACCAAGATCCTTCTAAAAGATACCTCTCGCTTGTAACATGATTACATTACCTGTATTGTAAATAAACCCTTTTGAAGCTAAATATATGGTCTTTTCTGTTCTGAGCACATGCTTTTTAGCCTTGCAGTGCAGGTTAATGTAATTCAACAAATATAATATTTAATTCCCCCTTATTCTTGCAATTGTAAATCTTATTACCCTATAGGTAATTGGTGGAGAACAGAACAGTAGAATCAAAATATAATTTTCCCATATTTATTAATTACAGCACATGCTGCGACCACATGCTCTGAGTAATTCCCCCTATTCTTAAATATCATACTAGAACTGTAACATATTCTGTTCCTATAGAGAAATATAATATATAAAATATTTTATTTCAACTCAAATAATATTTAATTGTAACATCATTAGTGGGCACTAATTTTTGGCGCACTTTAAAAAGTGTGTGTGCCTACAGAGTGACTTGGAAACAAGGCCCTAATTGCTTTTACCAAGTTCTCTGGCAACGAATTCCAGAGTTTAATTACATGTTGAATGAAGAAATATTTTCTCCAGTTTGTTTTAAAATTACTACTTAGTAGCTTCATTGTGTACCCCCTAGTCCTAGTATTTTTGAAAAGAGTGAACAAGTACATCACCTCTACCTATTCCACTCCGCTCAGTATTTTATCTCACCTAGATGATTATTGTAGCAATCTCTAAGCTGGAATTTTATTAAAGTTATGATATAAATTACAATTAATTCAAACACACCACCATGGCTGATATATAGGGTAGAAAATTTGTTTAAGTGACACTGTTACATCAAAATTTGCATTGGTTATTTATCATTTTTAGAATATTTAAAATTAGTTGTTTGGTTCATAAAATATTTTATGGTTTCAGCTCATTTCTACATGTTTACTTTAATTTCCTTTCCATCAACTAGACATTCAAGTCACAAAACAGTTTGAGTTTGCATTTTCCAGATACACATGGGATCAGATATAAGACATCTTCAGTTTTGTCCTTTTCTTACAAGGCTACCTTAATATGGAATAATCTTCCATTTTTATTGAGAACTCAGCATAATTTGAAGACTTGCTTGTTTTTGTGATTTTTAGATGAGGTTAGATGCTAAAATTGAAAGGTGTACCAGTTTTACTATATTTGTATCGATTTCTCTGCTATCTACTAGGTTTTGTCTAGTTTTTCCTCTTTTACAATCCATTTTGAACTAATAAGGGATTTAGTGGAATATAAGTGCACAAAATTAGAATTAGATTTAATGATGTTAAAACCAACACAACATATTGAAAAAGCGAACTGCCATGTAAACCATCGTCATCAGACAAAATGGCCAATGACACAATAATCCCTCTTAATGCAACCAGTACATAAATTGTTATATGTACATTATTAAGACAATATACAACAGAAAAGAAAGAAAAGGCAGCAACAGCATAACTGCAATCACATATCAAAGTAAAATATACAGTTAAAAAAAAAGAATGATCTTATTTGGAGCCTATTCTGTAAAGAAAAACAGATGGCTATAGTACTTTCCTTTATAGAATACTAGTGTAACAAGTCATAAGAACATAAGAATAGCCATACTGGGTCAGACCAATGGTCCATCTAGCCAAGTATCCTGCTTCCAACAGTGGCCAATCCAGATCACAAGTACCTGGCAGAAACCCAAATAGTAGCAGTATTCTATGCTATCAATCCCAGGGCAAGCAGCTGCTTCCCCTATGTCCATCTCAATAACAGAAAATGGACTTTTCCTCCAAGAACATGTCCAAACCTTTTTTCAACCCAGATATGCTAACCGCACATCCTCTGGCCGCGAGTTTCAGAGCTCAACTACTCCGAGTGAAAAAATATTTCCTCCTATTTGTTTTAAAAGTATTTCCATGTGATTTCATTGAGTGTCCCTGGTCTTTGTACTTTGTACAAAGACCAGGGGACACTTCTATCCGTTCTACACCACACAGGATTTTATAGACCTCAATCATATCCCCCCATCAGCTGTCTCTTTTCCAAACTGAAGAGCCCTAACCTCTTTAGCCTTTCGTCATATAAGAGGAGGTCCATCCCCTTTATCATTTTGGTTGCTCTTCTTTGAACCTTTTCTAAATCTGCTATATTATTTTTGAGATATGGCGACCAGAACTGAACTTAAGGTGAGGTCGCACCATGGAGCGATACAGAGGCATTATAATATTCCTGATCTTATTTTGCATCGCTTTCCTAATAATTCCTAGCATCCTGTTTGCTTTTTTGGCCGCCGCCGCACACTGATGCAAATGCTCATGCCTAAACTCTTAAAGAATATGCACAGCATTCTATAACTTATGCAAGTAATTATGTGCCCTGACCACACACCACCCAAACTCTGCCCTTGTGAATAACCCCCTGAAGATATGCTTGTACTTACAGAGTATTGTAGCTGGAATATGGTCATTTACATGTGCCCACATATGTATGTAACATAGTAACAAATTACGGCAGATAAAGACCTGAATGGTCCATCCAGTCTGCCCAACAAGATAAACTCAATTTACATGGTATGTGATACTTTATATGTATACCCAAGTTTGATTTGCCCCTGCCTTTCTCAGGGTACAGACCTTAAAAGTCTGCCCAGCACTGTTCCTGTACTAAAAGTTTTGAAGCTAATGTCGAAGCCCCTTAAAATTTACATTCCAGCCCATCCATATCTATTCAGCCACGATCAGGGCGCAGACCGTAGGCGTCCACCCAGCACTGATTTTACTCTCCAATTACTGGCGTTGCCACCCAATCTTCACTAAGATTCTGTAGATCCATTCCCTCTAAACAGGATTCCTTTGTGTTTCTCCCACGCATGTTTGAATTCCATTACCGTAAATAAATAGAACACCAGTTTGTTTATTTAACCAAAGATCGTAATGACACATCCTAACATACTCTCCCTCTCTATTTCCCCCCCAATGTACCTAACATACATGTACCTCATTCTACTACAATCTCACCTGTATTCATTCATACCTTGTATTTGTTCAGACCGGAATTGGCTAACGCCGTTAACAGTACTATGTAAGCCACATTGAGCCTGCAGAAAGGTGGGAAAATGTGGGATACAAATGTAACAAATAAAATAAATTTATTAGGATTTATTAATCACCTTTATGAAGAGATTCACTCAAGGCGGTATACAGCAGGTACAGCTTAACAAAACTTACAATTCAGGAGCAGGGAAACCCGTATTTTTGAAACAAGATGGACGTCCATCTTTCATTTTGAAAATACCGTCATGGACATCCAAATCCTTAAATTTGGCCGTCCCTAGACATGGACGTTTGTGATTTTTGGCGATTTTCGAAACCAAAAATGTCCATGTCAAAAACCAAATGCAAGCCATTAGGTCGTGGGAGGAGCCAGCATTTGTAGTGCACTGGTCCCCCTGACATGCCAGGACACCAACCGGGCACCCTAGGGGGCACTGAATTGGACTTCATAAATTGTTCCCAGGAACATAGCTCCCTTACCTTGTGTGCTGAGCCCCCCAACCCCACTACCCACAACTGCACACCACTACCATAGCCCTTACAGGTAAAGGGGGCACCTAGATGTGGGTACAGTGGGTTTCTGGTGGGTTTTGGAGGGCTCGCTGTTTCCTCCACAAATGTAACAGGTAGGGGGGAATGGGGCTAGGTCCGCCTGTCTGAAGTGCACTGCGCCCACTAAAACTGCTCCAGGGACTTGCATACTGCTGTCATGGACTTGAGTATGACATCTGAGGCTGGCACAAAATACATAGTAACATGGAACATAGTAGATGACAGCAGAGAAAGACCTGCACGGTCTATCCAGTTTGCCCAACAAGATAAACTCATATGTGCTACTTTATGTGTATACCTGACCTTGATTTGTATCTGCCATTTCAGGGCACAGACCTTAAAAGTCTGTCCAGCACTAGCCACGCCTCCCAACCACTAGCCCCACCTCCCACCACCGGCTCTGCCAACCAATCTCTGCTAAGCTTCTGAGGATCCATTCCTTCTGAACAGGATTCCTTTATGTTTATCCCATGCATTTGTGAATTCCATTACTGTTTTCAAAAATATTTTGAAAGATGTTTTTGAGGGTGGGAGGGGGTTGGTTACCACTGGGGGAGTAAGGGGAGGTCATCCCCGATTCCCTCCAGTGACCATCTGGTCATTTCAGGCACCTTTTTGTGCCTTAGTCATAAGAAAAACAGGCCCGGGTGAAAACGTCCAAGTACTCGTCAGGGACGTCCTTGTTTTTTCGATTATGGGTCAAGGACATCCAAGTGTTAGGCACACCCAAGTCCCACCTTGGGTGTGCCTAACACTTGGACGTAGTCCCGCCTTCATTACACCTCTGACACGCCCCCTTGAACTTTGGCCATCCTTGCGACGGAGTGCAGTTGAAGACGTCCTAAATTGAGCTTCGATTATACCGATTTGGACGTCCCTGGGAGAAGGACATCCATCTTCCGAATTATGTCGAAAGATGGACGTCCTTCTCTTTCGAAAATGAGCCCAATAATGTTCTTGCCATCTAAATGTAAGTGACTACTTATAAAATTTCCCCGTAGGGGTAAATTCTATATATGGCACGAAAAAAAACAGTGCCGAAAGAAGTGCTATTCTACAAAACACAGTCTAAGTTATGTGTGGTTTTTATAATAGCACACATGCCAGGGAATCACGCCTAACTTTTGACGCAGCCATTTGCACCAACCAAAATGTGATTCAAATACCTGCATATAAATTTGGGCGTGGATGCTGTTATTCTCTAACTACACTCATAACTCAAACGAATGCCCCTGATCCGCTCATCACCCTCCCATTTCCACACTCTTTTTCACTCACGTGGAAAATTTAGGCACAGATCTCATGCCTAAATTTATGCATGTATATTTCAATTAAATCTAATTAATGTCAATAATTGCTTATTAAAAAGTCAAATATTGGTGCTAATTAGCTTGTTATTCAATTAAAGTACACACATATCCAAATTTGCATGTGCAATTTTTAACGCTTTTTATAGAATTCAGTGGATAGTATCAAAAGTGGGATTCCAAATTCAACTTTGGATAGAGGATCAGTTTTGAAACCCCTATTAGGAGTTACCAGAAAAAATAGTTTCCCTCTAGAACAGTAGGGAATGGTGGAAGCAGAGGGATAAGGGACAGCCCATTTAAATCTCCAACCGTTAAGCTGGAGTGGAGGCAGCAAGGAAAACCACATTGTCAGAAGCTGAGGGTAAGAGTAGATAAACTGCCCTTCCTAGAGTGGTTCACACTCCTTTAGTTATGTGGTTCCTACTGCCTCATCCCTCCCTAAATCCTTGACTGTAGGAGCCAGAATAAACCTCAAGAAGTTATTACAGTAGATAGTAGAGCAGCAACATGCTCAATAAGTCCTCTAACAAAGAGTCGTTCAACAACAATGGGTACAACAGCAGTTAGAAGAGGATCAATAGAGAATCATTTGACAGCTTTTACAGCAGACAGCTAAGACCAAAGAAGCAATACAAGCCAGTAGGCAGCCACTAGGAGGCAATTTCAAACTGCCTAGAACAGTGGTATTCAGTTCACTCCCAGTCCCCAAGGGCCACAAATGGGACAGATTTTTAGGATATTCATTTGCATACAATGGATGTAATAGGCATGGAAATTTTTATCATGCAAGGATATCCTAATAATCTGACCCATTGGCAGTCCTCAGGGACTGTGAGTTCAGATGATACAACATGGAAGTCCTTCCAGTAATATTTCAGCAAGTAGGTGAAGTCTCAGAGTTACCTGTCAATTGAACAATTCAGTAGATTCCATTCTTGTTGCGAGCGGTGTGGACTATGAACTTCACCCTGTCTGACCACAAAGTGAAATGCTACATAGAGGTGAGAATCAATACATTGGATTAACTGGGCATCACACCTGAGTCTTATCAATGGGCATTCAGGGAGATGTAGTCTAGACCGGGGATGCAATTACAGATGCTGGAGTAGAAAATTAAATATGCAAACTCAAGGGGTTTGTGCCCTAATGACCATTCTGAGTAAGCAGTGAGATGGACTACTACTATTACTACTACTATTAAACATTTCTATAGCGCTACTAGACTTACGCAGCGCTGTACAAATTAACATGAAAAGACAGTCCCTGCTCAACAGAGCTTACAATCTAAATTGAAAAATATCCAGAAGAACTGCAGACCACAATGTGATAATAGACCAAGGAACAGGATGGATGGATGGAGCAACCCCACAAAGAAATAAGGCTGAGACCAGAACCATAGTTTCTAAATTTTTCAAAGCTGCTGTAATTCTTAATGAAAGAAAACTCCTTGTTCCATTCAATATTTATATTCACCATATTACTAATCTTGCAAATGTTGCCATCTATATTAATTATGTGTAGGTGGAACATCATAAAATGAAATGTTAATTAGTATTATGTGCTTTTGTTTACTTCAGCTAAGTAAAAAATTAATTTAGACTTCTGCAAAATTATTCTGTAGGAGAGTATGATAAGCACAACCCACTCCTCATTTCTCATTTAATCAATCAAAGCCAGGGATGTGCATTCAATAGTGCTAATTTGATTCTTTAAGGTGCATTTAAAAAATTTGGTGCAAAGCCAATTCAATGCACATTAACCTATGAAGTAACACACATATAGGACCAGTTTCAGTAAATGGTGCTCAAAAATGGGCACTGAAAAAATGGGTACTAAGGGCTGGATTCTATATATGGCACCTGAAAATTCAGCGAGGAAAAGAAACATGCCTGGGCGTATTCTCTAAAGCATGCCTATATTTTATTGAATAGGCTTAAATTTCTGCATGATATATAGAATACGCTGACCACCTCTCCACGCAACCAAATTTAGTCACGGCCATCTATGCCATGTTTTACTTGGTGTAAATCCTGATGCTAAATTAGTTGCAGAGTGGGTGTATTCTATAACAATGCACATAGATTTTAGAAACACCCATGCCCCACCCATGGCCATGCCCCTTTTTAACTGTGTGACTTAGAATATAAATGCACCACGTTACAGAATACGCTTAGCAAGTTGTGCACATAAATCTTAATGTCAATTAGTGCTGATAATTGCTTGTTAACATCCAATTGACAGCACTGATTAGCTAGTTAACCAATTAAGTTACACACACTGTTATAGAATACGCTTCGATTTCCGAGCGGCAGTGCTTTTTGCCATGTGGTAGGCACTTTCGAAGACTGGATCTTTCCATTAGAATATGTGATATCATTTTGCAGGCATCTCCTGCACATACACTGAATCACCCTTTGTGCTGTGCTAGAGAAATAAAAGAATATACAATAGATTTCCTTCCATTGATTGTAGAAGCACGTGGTCAATGAAAATCCAAGAACCCCCCCCCCCCCCCCCACATACACATATTCCCCCAGATTCTACAAATGGCGACTAAAGTACAATGCGCAAATCAGCACTCAAAGTCGATTTGTGTTTGGGACTTAATCGGTTAACAAGCCAATCAGCGTGGAAAAGTGGATGTTAGCAAACAACTATTGGTACTAATTGGAACAAAATAGGATTTACATGTATAACTCACTAACCCCCAAATTCTATAAATAGCACCTTCAGTTGTGCGCTATAATTTGGCTGCATGGCCAAATTGCATGCACAACTTAACTGATTAACAAGACAAGCAGCGCCAATAATTGGTACTCAACAACCAATTAGCGGCACTAATTGGCTTTAATATATTTTACATGCACAATTTTCTAGGTGAATTCTGTAATGTGGTGCATGTAAATTCTAATGCATGCAGCTGAAAAGGGAGCATGGCCATGGGCATGGAATGGACAGGTTTTGGGCATTTCAAAAAACTATGTACACTATTATGAAATATACCTGATCTGCACCTAAATTAGGTGCAGGTATTTAGGCCTGGTTTTAGGTAGCCTAAATAGGTGCACCTAAATTTTAGCCACAAGAATGGCGCATGCGCATCTTCTATAAACTACGTCTAATTAGGTGTAGTATTTTATTAGTGCTTATTTTTAAAGTGCCATTTATAGAATTTGGCCCTAAGTGTATTCCATAAAGTGATGTGCATAAATCAGACCATGCAGATCTCAAAGGGGGTGTGGCCATGGGAGGGGCATGGGCGGGTTGTAGGCGTTCCTAATATTTATGCACCTAAATTAGTCATGTGCTTTTACACCAGGTTTTAGTTGGTGTAAATGGTCATGACTAAATTTAGTCATAGGAATGGCCATTATGTTTATTCTATAAACCATGCCTAACTTTAGGCGAGGTTTAGTGCTAAGCACGTTTTTTTCAGTGCCAATTTTTTAGGTGCCATATATAGAATCTAGTCCATTATGTACATGTGTGTGTGTGTGTGTTCAGCCTTCCTATCTCTGCAGTCAGAAAAGCTAGGCACACTAGATAGAAACTGTGTTAAATCATGAGCACTAAGGTAATCATAAAACAGGCTCACCTACGGTATTTGACAAAACGCAGCTTGTGCATTACCCCACCCTGAAAAAGCTCTCCAGCCACATAAAGTCCATGAAGCAGACTCAAATGGTACCATTATTGTGCTGTGACACAAATGTTTTTCCTGATGTATCCCACCGAGGCCCACAAGGAAGAAAGTCTGCTAATTAGCATTCATAATTCAAAGTCATGTAAGGTTTTGTTCTATCCTCCACCAGGTAATTTCACAATTTCAAGCATGTCTGGACTTTTTTTTTTTGCATAGGCAAACAATAGCTCTTGTTTCAATGCTACGTGTCTATGGCTATTCCAGGCTGGAAACACATTCTTGGCTAATCGATGGCTGCATGGTGCAGACATCAGGAAAAAATGCAGAGGTAGATGGTAAAATATTTCTTTAACAAAACATCCTTGAAATCCGCCTCTCTATCTATGTAGTTCTTGCTATTTAATTGTGTGCCATTTTCAATTAATATTGCCCTGGCAATGAGTGGAAGTACTAGCACTAAGCTGATTACCTGGTAACTTAAATTACTACTACTACTACTACTTATCATTTCTATTTTCTTTTTGTTACATTTGTACCCCGCACTTTCCCACTAATGGCAGGCTCAATGTGGCTTACATGGGGCAATGGAGGGTTAAGTGACTTGCCCAGAGTCACAAGGAGCTGCCTGTGCCTGATGTGGGAATTGAACTCAATTCCTCAGGACCAAAGTCCACCACCCTAACCACTAGGCCACTCCTCCACTCCACAGCACTGTACACTTGAACATGAAAAGACAGTCCCTGCTTGACAGCTTACAATCTAATTCTGAAGAGAAACCAGAGATTATTCAGTACAAGCTGGTGACAGTAGAGAACTCTAACAACATCATAAGAGCCAAAAACCGCAGGGCTAAAGCAAAGAAGCCTGCTTCCTGGAAATCTTCCAGTTCCTTGACATAGGGTCCTATCAGTGCCTTTTGCCCCGGCTCTTATCTGGATCCAGATGTATATATGCTATGGTATAAGCCAATTGTCAGAATTATCAATATAAGAATGCAGCTTTTAGGAGATGTATTGAAGCTGCATTTCAATGCCTTCTTTCCCTTTTTCCTTGGGAATTTCTGGTGGCAGGGCTAGTCAACTACAAACACTTAACAAAGACAAAAGAGAGATATATAGCTTCCTCTGCCCTCCCACCTAACAAAAGCTTGACTAAGGTGGGTACCTGAATACCTCATTGAAACAAAGAACTCAGAGGAAAAGCATAAACAGAACATTTGCCTGTCATCAGAGGTATACCTGCCCCTCCCATCATCTATCAGACAAATGGACGCCAGGACATTTGCAGAAAGAAGGACTTATAATGTGGTCATGTGAACAGACTACATTAACCATAATGCCTTGCAAAATATCCAGGACATGCACACACCATGCTTCTCTGCTAACATTATAAAAGGCCTGGAAACAGCCCAGCTCGCTCTCTTGGAACTTGCCTCCTCTTGGAACCTGCCTCCTCTTGGGACCTGCTGCTCTCTTTGGGGTCCGCTGATGCCTTGCTCCTGAACATGTGCTCATCAATCAGCTGGACCACAGCATGCTTGTAACAAGGACTTGTAAGTTAACCTACCTGCTACTTTGTTCTATTTTATGCACAAATTCTCTGTTCTAAGATCCTTTTAAAAACCTACCTCTCGTGTGCAATTGTATATTAAATCAACCTTTTGAAGCTAAAAATACGGTCTCTTTGTGTTCTGAGTATATGGTATCTTATATATATACTTAATTTATTTAATTTATTGCAATTATCACCTTTGGTGATTGGTGGAGAAATTAATATCCTAAAACTTATAAATACAGCACCTGCTCTTAAATTATAAACAGTAGCGAGTGCTCTAGAGCTCTTTCCCCCAAAATAAATAATTTCTTGTAACATATAGAGGGGCATAATCGAACGGCGCCAGCCAAATCGATGGGCGGCCAACTTCGGGTCCGGCTCCGCAAAGGGGCGGAGGCAAGCGTATTTTCGAAATATGCTTGGCGCCAGCCAAATCGCTCGCCGGGGTTAGATGAGATGGCCAACTACGATTTTCAGCCATAATGGAAACTGGAGCCGGCCATCTCAGACCCGGCAAAATGTAAGGCATTTGGGTGTGGAGGAGCCAGCATTTCTAGTGCACTGGCCCCCCTGACATGCCAGGACACCAACCGGGCACACTAGGGGGCACTTTAAAAAATTTTAAAAATAAAACAATTAGCTTCCAGGTGCATAGCACACTTCCCTCGGGTGCTGAGCCCCCCAAATCCCCCCCCCCAAAACCCACTAGCCACAACTCTACAGCATTACCATAGCCCTAAGGGCTGAAGGGGGGCACCTACATGTGGGTACAGTGGGTTTTGGGGGGTTTTGGAGGGCTCCCATTTACCACCACAAGTGTAACAGGTAGGGGGGGATGGGCCTGGGTCCACCTGCCTGAAGTGCACTGCATCCACTACAAACTGCTCCAGGGACCTGCATATTGCTGTCAGGGAGCTGGGTATGACATTTGAGGCTGGCATACAGGCTGGCAAAAAAGTTTTTAAAGTTGTTGTTTTGAAAGTGGGAGGGGGTTAGTGACCACTGAGAGAGTCAGGGGAGGTCATCCCCGATTCCCTCCGGTGGTCATCTGGTCAGTTGGGGCCCTTTTTAGGGACTTGGACCTGAAAAATAAGGGTCCAAATAAAGCGGACCAAATTCTCGTGACGGCCGGCTTTCTTTTTTCCATTATCGGGCGAAGCCGGCCATCTCAACGCACGCCCCCGCCCCCGTCCTGCCTTCGCTACCATGCCAACATGCCCCCTTTGAACTTTCGCCGGCCCCGCGATGCAACGCAGTTGAAGCCGCCCAAAATCGGCTTTCGATTATGCCGATTTGGCCGGATTCAGGAGATCGACGCCCATCTCCCGATTTGTGTCAGAAGATGGGCGGCAATCTCTTTTGAAAATAAGCTAGATAGCATACCAGTTGGAAGATAAGCACTGAAAAATCATAACCAGGCTCTGCTGTTAAATATTTCATCCATATTCTACAATGACATCATGGAACCAGCTCACAAGAGAAACAACAGCTGGGACAAAAACCAAAACAAAACACAGGAACAAACTGTTTTTCTCCTTCTGCAGTCACAATCCTGATGACACTTCAGATCTGACACAGCTAGGGAAATAAAGGACAATGGGGGAATAGAATCCCAGTTTCTTGACAATCCATTGTTTTGCCCCATACCCACCCCTTTAGCAATTACCATTAATCTGTACTCCTGCATTTGAAAAACAAGTAAAAGAATGCAAACTGCTTAAGAAGAAAGCTGGACTAAATGCCTGCCAGTGGAAGCCTGCGGACACAAAAGCACTGCAATCAGCAGGGCAGTAAGGAATACCCTGGCATATGTTCTCTCTGATGGAGCCAGCATGCAGGTCCCATTCAGGTGCAATCAGGAGTTATATCCTCTAGCCTGGGGACCTGCCTGTTGGCTCCCGTTGAACCAGGCTTACCTTAGGCTTCAGTAGTAATCAATATATTTCTCCAAGGATGTATGTAGGTCATTGACATTTAGAGGAAAGAGTTACAAGTTTGCTGCTATTGGCCAAATAATAGCATCCTAGCTTATAAATGAACAGTTACCATTTTTTTAGGTTCAGTGTAAATAAAACCTTTATAAAATAGATAATAACTGTGCACTTACAGGTTTTGGGCTAGATTCTATAAATCATGCCTAAAAAATTGACGCCAAAACAAAATACGCCTAGGTGTATTCTATAAACCGTGCCTAAATGTAGGCACGGTTTATAGAGTATGCCTAAATCTAAGCATACTTTATAGAATACTCCATTGATTCCCAAACCTGGTTCTGGTAGCACCCCAGCCAGTCAGATTTTCAGGATATCCAAAATGAATATTCATGTCAGAGATTTGCATAGAGTGGAGGCAGTGCCTGGAAATCTCTCTCATGAATATTCATTGTGCACATCCTGAAAACCTGACTGGCTGGGATGCCTCCAGGACCAGGTTTGGGAACCACTGGAATTCAACACCCATTTTCTGTGACTATATTTAGTTGCACCCATTTACACCAATGAAAACCTATAACTGACTAAGCCTAAATTAAGTGTAGAATGGGTATATTCTATAAAACTGCGTGGAAATTCTACGCTCACCCATGACCTGCTTATTCCACGTCCATGGCCATGCCCCTTTTAAGATCCAGTCTTACAATTTGCATGCATCACAGTATAGAATATGCTTAGGCATTTGTGAGCATAAATTCTAATTAATGCCAATTAGTGTCAATAATTGTTATGTTAAATTATCGGCACTGATTGGCTTGCTATGCTAATTAAGTTGCATGCACAAATCCAGAATACGACTGGATTTGCATGTGTAACTCAAGTTGCACTATATAGAATCTGAGGGTTTGTGTTTACACATGGAAGACACTCTGAGCTGCATTTTGATTAACTACAGAAGCAGTCAGGTGGCTTCCAAGATTACAGAAAGCCAGCATGGTCAGCCCTAAATAAGAGCAGATGGGACAGAAGGAACACATGATGGTTATTAAAACCTCTAGAGGATACAATCAAATAAGGGTGTCTAATCCATCTTAGAGTATTAGGAGTTGAATAGTTAAGCCGTAATAGCTTTCCTGTACAGAGGCTTTAAAAACCTTGGTAGGTGAAAATAAAAATCAATCGAACTCCTGCATTATTGCATGACTGCTGGAAGAAACATAATATTCTGCAGGGAAAATGACAGGTTCATATATTTTATTGATGCTATGGTTATTTAAATAACAATAACACTGCCTAAATGTATAACACACATAGCAAGCAATTATTGAATTTCTTTCTTTTTTGTTTAATTGATTCGTTGTTTTGTTTTAATTTTCAGTACACATAAAAGTTGGCAGAATGATAGCACTGAAGAAAATGGGTAAAGACAGTGCAAGCTTTCCCACACCTCTGCAACATGCCATTGCTCTGGAGAGTCACTTATGATGGTCCAAGTATTTAAATAGTGGGAGAAATAACAAGTCACTACATCAATGTCACAGTGCTAAAGAATAATATATCAAAAACCTCACATGCTGCTTGTGGGATTTTTTGCATTGTACATACATAATTCACCTTGTATTTATGCCCTCAGTAGTGACTCATTTCACATGAGCATACTCTCAATAGCTCATGACTCACTTCACTCTTCATCGGGCTGCTGTGCTTTCATTATTCATAACTTTATCAAATAAAATTGTATTATTTATTTTTTTGCTTATATTTGTATCTTTTACAAAATATATAGGAAATATAACTTTTCTTTTGTTCTTCTTATCAACTATCAATTGTCAAGGGATCAGCAAACAACATGGTCCAATGTTTCATGGTCACTGCCTCAGAGAGTTGGTCCCCTGAAAAAAAGTATTAAAAAATCTTGTGTTAAATAAAAATTTTTAATTGTTTGAATAAGCACCTTAGTCCATAATAATGTCTGCCTTTTACTTCCTGCTGCCATCCTTGACTCAATGCTTGCAAAATGGCCGACACATTTGTTTGAACTGTTATATAGCCCTCTCACATGATTCTACAAATCAATCAACAGCTTAGTTTCACAATAAAGACTGCCAATCAATATCAAGATTTAAGCCTGCTGGTGATATAGGGGCCTTTTTATTAAGCTGAGGTAAGGCACAGAGGCTAAAACGCACAATAACAACTTTTTCAGGTACATCAGAAGCAGAAAGCCTGCGGGGGAATCCATGGGACTGTTAGGTCACGAAGGAGCAAAATGGGCACTCAGGGAGGACAAGACCATAGCAGAGAAACTGAATGCATTCTTTGCTTCTGTCTTTACGGAAGAAGATGTAAGAGATCTGCCTGTACCAGAAATGATTTTCAAGGGTGATGATGCGGAGGAACTGAAAGAAATCTCGGTGAACCTGGAAAATGTACTGAGCCAAATTGACAAATTAAAGAGAAGTAAATCACCTGGACCAGATGGCATACATCCAAGGATACTCAATGAACTCAAGTAAGAAATTGCTGATCTGCTGTTAGTAATATGTTACCTGTCGTTAATATTGTCCATAAGACCTGAAGATTGGAGGGTGGCCAATGTGAAGCCGATTTTTAAAAAGGGTTTTAGGGGTGATCTGGGAAATTATAGACCAGTAAGCCTGACGTCGGTGCCATGCAAAATAGTGGAAACTATTATAAAGAATAAAATTACAGAACAGGTAGACAAACATGATTTATTATTATTATTATTATTATTAATATTATTTGCTGCATTTATAGCCCACATTTTCCCACCCATTTGCAGGCTCAATGTGGCTTACAATATAATACAACAGCAATCACATTGATGAAATAAGAACATCAGAATATGGATAATAGATAAGTTCCAAAAATATATCATGGCAACCATATTAACAGAGTATGAATTTCAGCATTGTTGCAGATAAGGTACATAAGAAAATTATGTATAATAAGTGGATAAATGGGTAAAAACATAACATAATAATAACAGGACATGATATAATGATTCAGTAATTAGGGTGTAAGTTAAATTATTCAAATTAGAAAGGTCCATTATAAATGTATCTTGTGAAGCTTAGGTGTCAGTTTCTTTTTTGTAAGTCTTTTTGAACAAGTAAGCCTTTAGTAACTTCCGGAAGGTCAACAGGTCATGTGTTGTTCTCAAGGTGGTCGGCAATTCATTCCATAGTTGTGTGCAGATGTATGAGAAACTAGATGCATGTATTGATTTGTATTAAGTCCTCTGCAGTTAGGATAATGGAAATTTAAAAAAGTGCGTGAAGAACTTTTGTTATTTCGCTCTGGCAGATCTATCAATTCTAACATGTAGGAAGGGGCATCTCCATAAATAATTTTATGACCCAGGGTGCATATCTTGAATGCAATTCGATCTTTCAGTGGAAGCCAATACAGTTTTTCTCTAAGAGGTTCAGCACTTTCATATTTCGCCTTTCCAAAATCAATCTGGCTGCAGTGTTCTGGGCAGTCTGGAGTTTCTTGATGGTTTGAGCCTTGCATCCCGCATATAATGAATTACAGTAATCCAGATGACTCAGTACCAGTGATTGCACTAGATTGCGGAACGTCTCCCTTGGGAAGAAAGGTTTCACTCTTCTAAGCCTCCACATTGCATAGAACATTTTCTTTATAACATTTTTCACATGGTTTTCTAGATTTAGATTACAATCAATTGTTACGCCTAAGAGTTTCAGGGTGTCCGCAACAGGTAGAGTGTGGTTTAGTGTGTTTATGCTGGTATAGTTCATTTTATTATAATGCAATGATAATATAAAGGCATTGTGTCTTTTCTGCGTTGAGCTTCAGGTGGAATGCGTCCACCCATGAATTCATAACCTGGAAGCTGAGATTAATTTTGTCTGCAATTTCTGATAAATCGTTTTTGAACGAAATATATATCGTCACATCATCAGCATATATATATGGGTTTAGGTTTGAGTTGGATAAAGATCTGGCCAGTGGTAGCATCATTAAATTAAAGAGAATCGGAGAAAGCGGAGATCCCTGAGGCACACCGCAAACAGGTCTCCATGACGATGATATGGTCGATTTAGATATTACCTGGTAAGTTCTTGCCATTAGGAAGCTATGAAACCAATTCAATACATTACCTCCAATTCCAAAATACTCTAGGATATTTAGTAGGATGTAATGGGACTGAGTCAGCATGGCTTCAGCCGAGGGAAGTCTTGCCTCACCAATTTACTTCATTTATTTGAAGGCGTGAATAAACATGTAGATAAAGCTAAGCCGGTTGATGTAGTGTATCTAGATTTTCAGAAAGCTTTTGATAAAGTTCCTCATGAGAGATTCCTGAGAAAATTAAAGAGTCATGGGATAGGAGGCAAGGTTCTGGTGCGGATTAGGAATTGGTTATTGGACAGAAAACAGGGTTAAATGGACATTTCTTTCAATGGAGGAGGGTGAACAGCAGAGTACCACAGGGATCTTCTGTACTGGGACTGGTACTATTTAACTTATTTATAAGTGATATGGAAATCAGAACAACGAGTGAGGTGATCAAATTTGCAGATGATACAAAACTATTCAAGATTGTTAAAACACGTGCAGACTATGAAATATTGCAGGAAGACCTTAGGAAATTGGAAGACTAGGCATCCAAATGGCAGAAGAAATTTAATGTGGACAAATGCAAGGTGATGCACATTGGAAAGAATAATCCGAATCATAGTTACCTGATGCTAGGGTCCAGCTGGGGGGGGGGGGGGGGGGGTCAGTGCTCAAGAAAAAGATCTAGGTGTTGTTGTAGATAATACGCTGAAATCTTCTGTTCAGTGTGTGCATAACTTAGGGCCCTGTTTACTAAGGTGCGCTAGAGTTTTTAGCGCACCTACACTTAGTGTGCGCGCTAACCATTTAGGCGCCTATAGGGATATTGTAGGCACGTACATGGTAAACCCACATACATGGTTAAAACGCGTTAAAAATGTTAACGCACCTATAATGCTGCTTAGTAAAGAAGGCCCTTAATGAATTAATTAGCTCCTAATTGGCCTTGCAACCAATTACTAGATACAATTGGTGTTACTATACATGAATTCACACTGATTGACAATCCACAGATGTAATATCAGCATGTTTCTTATGGACTTGGGCAACAGGGCATTGACACCCAAGGACAGGAAGGAACCATACTCAGACCCAAACCTAGATCTCAGCCAAAAAATTCAAAGGACTAAAAATATGACAACTTTGTCAGATGTATCACTGCTTTAGAACTGAACCCACTTCGCTTCAAGACATAAATTGAAGATGTCTTGAAAAAATTTGATTTTTGCAGGCTATGACACATTATTGATCTAGCATAAGAATAATTAAAAGATATCCTAGTACATAAGCACAGAGTAAGAGACACCGATGATTTAAGGAATTTCATTTAAAACAAGTGTGATACAATGGTGTGCTGCCTTTTCTACATTAGCAGACGTTAGGGAGTGGTGGATGTGGGATTTTTTTTTGTTACATTTGTACCCCGCGCTTTCCCACTCATGGCAGGCTCAATGGGGCTTACATGATTTGTGTTAGTGGTTGGGTGGTGAATATAGAGTCCTAGTCAAGGCAGGGAGAAAGTGTTTGTGTGGAAAGGGACCAGGCTGTAGTCCTGTGAGTAATGCTGAAAGCATCAGAGAATATATGTATTTATGAAATACATGGAGCATGACTATGTGCACAGTGGGGAGGGGGGAAGTTGGGTATGGGTGGGGGGAATAAAGATTGTGCATTTGAAGAGGTTATACGATATCTGTGGGTTAGGGGATTCTCTATATGGATGTCAATATGTGGTGAGGGGGCTGAAACAGAATATGTGTAAAGGTGTGTAGGAGAGGGACGTATATGAATCAGGGTATATGAGAGAGGGAAGCGAGAGAGGTATATGAATCAGGGTGATGAAAATATACTTATTTTGAAGATACACAAAATAAAGCTGTTTTTATATGATACCCATTTTGGTATGGTCTTGTTTTTTTTGTGTGTTTTTGGTATTTAAGTATCATTTCACCGAAGGCTTTGAGGCATTTTTCATCCCCTGTCCACCAGAACCCTTTATTTTTCCCATTTTACAAATCAGCCTCTAGAAGACATTAGTAAAGGCAAACTCTCTTCACTGTCAAGCACTGTGTAAAATAACAGACAATCTTGCAAACACACACGCAAAAGCTTAACATAACATACCAACACCAAATCCAAACTCCACCAGCTCTACCTAGGGCTGGCCCTACCACTGGGCCAACTAGGCAGAATTCAGGGTGTGGTGGTGATGCAGTTCTGGTGGGACAGGGCTGAGGGTAGTAACATTTTTAAGTAGCTTGTACAGTGTAGAGCCTTTCAGCACCCAGTTATGCTCAAATCCTACTATGTCCACCTCCCCCCTCATATAGGAAATTTGCATTGGAGGGGGAAGGTCATGATAGACTTTAACCACCTGCCAGTGCTTAAAGGCCCTGCACCACATGCCCTGCATTTAAGTGCTGCAGCATGCAATGCAACTCAAGCAGAGTAAAGGAAGAGTGACAGCGGCAGCAGCAACAGGATTGAAGGGAGGATAAAGGCCAGGATGGAGAAGGGGAACAGTGGAAAGATGCTGGGGGTAGGGAAAGTAAGGAATGATGCTGAACATGGAGGAGGCTAGCAAAATGGATATTGTTTTAATTGACCCCTCTAATCTACAATATGAGATATTGAAAAGCTGGGAGGGGGCTAAGGAAGGGGAGATACTGGATACTTTGGGGTTAGGGAAGAGGAGATGCTAGACATGGGAGATGGTAGGAAAGGGGAGATGCTGGATTATGAAGGGGGGGTGTAGGGCATTGAACTGTCCGTGTGGAAGGGAGGAGGTGGCTAGGACATTACATACCCTTACACCAGCCCTGACCCTACCTAGAAAAGTCAGCACTGCAAATATTCCAGTACACCTCCAGTTAGAAAAAAGAGAACAAATTGCACTGCTACGGATTTATACATACATGTCAACAGAATTCTTCACCTCAGTTACACTCCTAGTGAGAGGTGGACTAGATTTATATTTCTAATTTGTGTTCACATATTAGGGTCTTTTTCTTCAGGTTCTGTGCAGGGACCTGTAGCAGCTTGTACTGCTTTCTCAAAAGGAGTTATACTGGCACTGAGGATCTCTAAGGGAAAAGAAAAAATTGTAGAGCTTATTAGTTGGTATGGATGTACGGACCAGATAGACCATATGATCTTTATCTGCAGCCATTTTCTATATTTCTATGGCATTTTGGTCCCTGCTAGAATTTTGCAGTGTTGCCCTTTTCCATATACGGTTGTTGCTGTTGAAGTTCTGGGTGTTAGTGCTGGTTTCATGATAACAGGTTTACTATTTTGAGTGGGGGGGGGGGGGGGGGGGGGGGTCCATTTTTTTCATCCATGGCTTTCTTTTTTCTTTACAGACTCTCTGATAATGGAAACAAATTTGTATCACTGTTACTAAGATGACAATTGATTTCCTATGGTGAGTAGTAAGGGAAAGTGTCAAGTAACATGTTTCATTTTTATTAGCTATACTGTGTGGTAGAAATAGAACTGTTTTACAATATAAAACAAGGATTCAGTAGAGGAAGACAGGTAAGATAGAAAACATCAACAAGACAGAACCTACGTTACAGGGTCAAAATCAAATTTATACACATACTACAATTAACATTCAGTTCTAAGAAACAGTAGGTAAACCAAAGCAGGTAACTCTGAATATATTGCTGGCACTACAGACAGAGTCCTATTACCACACTACAGACAAGTATCCTAAATCAGTCCAACCAGCAATTTCAGAGAAACCCTTAAACCAGGGGTCTGAACCCAGTCCTCGAGACACACCTAGCCAGTCAGGTTTTCAGGATACCCACAATGAATATTCATGAAATAAATTTGCATGCCCTACCTCCATGGTATGCAAATTTATCTCATGCATATTTATTGTGGGTATCCTGAAAACCTGACTGGCTAGGGGTTTCACGAGGACAGGGTTGAGCACCCCTGCCTTAAACCAAGGTATAGATGGAGAAAAGGAGGGGTCCAAGGACAGAACCCTGAGGCACACCAACAGAAAGAGGGATGGAAGTTGCAGAGGATCCTTCTCTCAGGGTCGCCCAAATCGACATAATGGAAAGCCAATTTTGGGTGTCCTCAACTGCTTTCCATCGCGGGGAATAAAAGTTTATTGAAACAAAAAAATGGCAAGGAGGGGGAGTGGTAGAAAGAAAAGATATAAGGAAGGGTGTGTAGAACAAAGAAAAAGGGACGCTAGGTGGAAAGGGAGAGAGGAAGACAGAGATGCTGAGCAGGAAGGGAGAGGAGGAGTACTTTGATGTTCATCACCACTGAAAAGCAACCATGCCTCTGCCACCAAAGGAAAGAGAATGCTGTGAAAGAGCACAGAGTTGGGGGGGGGGGGGGGGCTGTAATTCTGAATATCTGCCCTAGGCACAAAGAAAACTGATCTCAGCACTGGGTAATTCATTAATTCATAAACAGAACATTTCATAAGAACAAAACAAAGAATAGGATATTAAAACTTTTATCCCTGGAGGCTGTAACGCATATTTTCTCTTTTTTAATGTTTCATCTCTCTCTTTCTCTCTGTTTTTATCTGTTAGTTTCAAAGGTACAATCATGCATGCAGAATAAAAATACAGGTATAAGCAGTGGAGTGCTGGTAAATTTTTAACAACAGGCTCTCTCTCCGGTCCACCTCGGTGCCCCCCGTCCACCACTGCGCCCCCCCCCCCGTCCACCTCTGCGCCCCCCCCATCCACCTCTGCGCCCCCCCCCCAAAATTGCAGAGCTGGCTATAGCCGTGGGGGGGGGGGGGGGCAATGCATTACTCTCTACAGGAAAAAAAATTAAATGATCCCAGGTTCCAATCTAATTCATGTTTAATGTGGGATAAAATGTCATAAATAAGTAAATAAATATAAACTTTTAATGTTGAGCACCTGATTCTCAAAGTGAACATATTCCAAACGCTATAATGAAAATAAAATGATTTTTTTTCTAGCTTTGTTGTCTGGTGACTGTTTTTCTGATCATGCTGGCCCAGTATCCGATTCTGCTGCTATCTGTCCTCTTAACTCCGTTTCCAGGGCTTCCTTTCCATTTATTTCTTTCCTCCTTTCTTCTTCATTTCTGGTCCTCAGCTTCTGCCTATTTTCTTTATCCATGTGCAGTTTTTCTCCTCTCTTCCTTTTCCCTCATCTCATCTCCTTCCTCACTCTTCTCTCCCCTCCATCCATGTCCAGCATTTCTTCTCTCTCCCCTCCTCTCCCCTGCCCTGCATGCACCCATACCCAGCGACCCTCCTCTCCCCTGCCCTGCATGCACCCATGTCCAGCAGTGACCCTCCTTCCCCTGCCCTGCATGCACCCATGTCCAGCAGTGTACCCTCCTCTCCCCTGCATGCACCCATGTCCAGCAGTGACCCTCCTTTCCCCTGCCCTGCATGCACCCATACCCAGCGACCCTCCTCTGCCCTGCCCTGCATGCACCCAGATGTCCAGCAGTGACCCTTCTCTCCCCTGCATGCACCCATGTCCAGCAGTGACCCTCCTTTCCTCTGCCCTGCATGCACTCATACCCAGCGACCCTCCTCTGCCCTGCCCTGCATGCACCCAGATGTCCAGCAGTGACCCTCCTCTCCCCTGCATGCACCCATGTCCAGCAGTGTACCCTCCTCTCCCCTGCCCTGCGACCCCCTCCACCCATGTCCAGCAGCGACTCCCTTTTTCCCCCTGCCACCCCTCCCAAGTTGTATGGTGAATTCTTCTCCTCCCTCCCTCCCTCCCGATCCGGTCCCTCTCCGCCCGCTTGTTTTTTGAATTCTTCGGAGCAGGCACTCTTGCCTGCCCGCTTCCAGCGCTGACTGTCCTCCCTTGCCGATTTGCTATTCAAAATGGCCGCCGAGACTTCAGCCGAAGTCTCGCGAGGCCGCCTCTGGAAGTCTCGGCGGCCATTTTTAAAGCGCGAATCGGCAAGGGAGGACAGTCAGCGCTGGAAGCGGGCAGGCAAGACTGCCTGCCCCAAAGAATTCAAAAAACAAGCAGGCGATGAGGCGGATCCGGAGGGAGGGAGGAGAGCCAGAGCCGGCTCACTATTTTCAACAACCGGCTCACAAGCCGGAAGAAAATTTAACAACCAGCTCTTGCGAGCCGGTGCGAGCCGGCTCCAGCACACCACTGGGTATAAGACAGTAGAATTTTGCTTCCTTAATAGGAGAAGATCCTTTGATTCTGAAAAGAACAGTGACCCAGACTTTTAGGTGGTCACAAGCACAAATGGGTGGCAGCCCAGCACAGCCAGAGGAAGAGGATTGGGGGAGGGAGGGGAGAGGGAGATATGCAAGGGCTTGTAGGTTTAAGCAACATAAGCAAGATAGAAAAGGTGGAGGTAGCAAGGGTAGAAGGACTGGGAGCCAAGTAGCCAGAGAGGAAGTGCAGGAGGCGGAGAAAGGAGATGGCAACTGGAAACAGCAAGAGGCAGCATTTGCAAAGGGCAATCATCATTTTTGCCTGCTGCTCCAACAGAAGTATGTTGCAGACCAAAGCAAGGTCAAAGCAAGGGGGGGGGGGGGGCAATGCCAGAGTAAATGATGATCAGCGGTGCCTACCTCAGTCTTGGACGAAATGGGGAGGCTGAAGGCTTCAAGAAAGAGAGTCAATGGTTGTGAGGGACGCTTTTACGGTGATCCCCTGAGCAAAGCTGGGATGTTAGCGCCTAGGCATGTCAGTGGTACGTGCCCTAGGCGGAGCAAGAAATTTACATCATGACTTAGGTAAATAGAGGGATCTGTGTGACTCAAAAGGCTAGGCAACCTTGCCCCAAACGCTCTAGATAGAAATCGAATCATATATCTGATTGCTTATCACAGTAAGATTTATGCATGAACGAAATTGCTCAATAATGTGAATGTATTTACATACCGTGTTTCCCCGAAAATAAGACACTGTCTTATATTAATTTTTGCCCCCCAAAATGCGCTAGGTCTTATTTTCAGGGGCTGTCTTATTTTTCGGGGAAACATCGGGGTTGGATCGGGGTTGGCCCGCCCGCCCTCCGTCGCTCCTGGAACTAACCTTAAACACCTCCTTTCACCTTCGCAGCAAGCAGCAGCAGGGCAGGGCACTTCTTCCTTCCGTGTCCCGCACTCGCCTGACGTAACGTCCGCGAGGGCGGGGCATGGAAGGAAGGAGAGGTCTGCCCTGCTGCTGCTTGCTGCGAAGGTGAAAGGAGGCGTATAAGGTTAGTTCCGGGAGCGACGGAGGGTGGGTGGAGGGGGGGCCCGGCGACCTCGGGTGGGGGGGGGGCGGCCCGGGGGCAGCCTTGTCTGGCTCTCGGCGGCCCTGCTTTCAAACAAAAATTTGCTAGGTCTTACTTTCGGGGGAGGCCTTATATCTACCTATTCAGGAAAACCTCTACTAGGTCTTATTTTCAGGGGATGTCTTACTTTCAGGGAAACAGGGTATATAAGTTGTAGAATGCTGTGGCCATAATAAATTCCACTCTTTTCTCGGATAAATTGTCAAGTGTTGATATATGTTGTGTATGGTGTGGCATGAAAGGAGAGTACTGAAGTGCCACTGCCCAGTTTGTACCCTATGCAGATCTTAATTGTAAAGTCATCTTTCCAAAACAGATACATGTGGTAAAGTACTGTATCTGTGGTTCCCAAACCTGCCCTGAAGGACACCCAGCCAGTTGCTATTCTCTGGTGGACTGGTCTAGCAATGAACCATAGAATCCATTCGGAAGTTAAAACAGTTGCATATAGAAAGTGTGGTAAAAGCGTCATTGAGGACAGCCTCACAGTCCACCAGAGAATCCATGTTGCAGTGAAACAATACACATGCCCTGAGTGTGGTAAAGGCTTTAGACAGAAGGCAGACCTCACAATACACAAGAAAATCCACAATAGAGTGAAACTATTTACATGTTCTGAGTGTGGTAAAAGCTTTGTTTGGGAAGAAAGCCTCACACGGCATCAGAGAATCCACACAGGGATGAAACCATTTACATGCACTGAGGAGGTACAAGCTTCAGTTGCATTGGGACAAGTAATTAGGGAATGTACACTCTTGTTATGAAGTATAGAGAAATAGCACTCTGGTATTTAGATATATGTAATGAGACCTCACTTTTATCTATAGATCTGAATTCAATGCCCAAATCTACTGATAAACAATAGACACAAGGCTCAGATGTTATTAAAAATAGGAAGTTTGACATCAGATAGAATAAAGGAAAAGTGACATCCCAGGAAAGCAATAGGGCACCCTAGGGGGCACTGAAGTGGACTTTGTAAAATGCTCCCAGGTACACGTCTCACCATTGTTCCCTTACCTTGTCTGCTAAGCCCCCCAAACCCACCTAAAACACACTACCCCAACTGTACACCACTACCATAACCCTTATGGGTGAAGGGGGCACCTATATGTGGGTACAGAAGGTTTCTGGTGACTTTTGGAGGGTTCACAGTTTCCTCCACAAGTGTAACAGGTAGGGGGGATAGGAGCCTGGGTCCACCTGTATGCAGTGCACAGCACCCACCACTAGACTACTCCAGGGACCTGCATGCTATTCTGATGGACCTGAGTATAATATCTGAGGGTGGCACAGAGGCTGGCAAGTAATGTGTCTTTGTATTGCTCCATGGTGCAACCACACCTGAAATACTGTGTGTAATTCTGGTCACCGCATCTCAAAAAACATATATAGTGGAATTGGAAAAGGTACAGAGAAGGGCAATGAAAATGGTAAAGGGGATGGGATGACGTCCCTATGAGGAAAGGCTAAAGCGGCTAGGGTTCTTCAGCTTGGAGAAAAGACGGCTGAGGGGAGATATGATAGAGGTCTATAAAATAATCAGTGGATTGGAATGGGTAGACGTGAATCACTTGTTTACTCTTTCCAAAAATACTAGGACTAGGGGGCACGCAATGAAGCTACAAAGTAGCAAATTTCTGGAATTCATTGCCAGAGAATTTGGTAAAAGCAATTAGCAGGGCTTAAAAAAGGTTTGGATAATTTCCTAAAAGAAAAGTCCATAAGCCATTGGACTTGGGGAAAATCCACTGTTTATTTCTAGGATACAAAAAAGCAAAAATGAATGGCTAAACTTTAACCCTAAATAGTTTGTATAAACACAACAATAGTTGGGCTAAGAAAATATATTGCAATAAGAACCTTGTTGACTACGGAGGTTATCTCATAACTCATTCAATGTCCACATGTGCCAACTATTTGTATGGCTCAGGGGACTAAATGTATCTATAATCATAGATTACCTCCAGCCAACCAGTAGTATCAGACAGCGCTCATATATATACCTAAACTGGGGTGCCTCATAGATTTCTATTATTTAGAAAGCAAGAGACCGCGAAACAGGGTCCTGTCGGGCGTTCAACGGTATCGAAGTTATCAGGCAGGTTTCACAATGTTATGGTGAAACCCGGGAAGCTCCAGCTTTAGAAACTAACACGACACAGTCTGGAGCCCGCAAGTTAAGTAACCTTGGTGCATTATTTGCTTATTTATTGCAATAATGTTTAATTATTGAACCAATTGAACAGTAGTATATTTGAAGTTTTTAGTGCTCTTTGACCTGTTGGGGCATTTAAATAATAGAAATCTATGAGGCACCCCAGTTTAGGTATATATATGAGCGCTGTCTGATACTACTGGTTGGCTGGAGGTAATCTATGATTATAGATACATTTAGTCCCCTGAGCCATACAAATAGTTGGCACATGTGGACATTGAATGAGTTATGAGATAACCTCCGTAGTCAACAAGGTTCTTATTGCAATATATTTTCTTAGCCCAACTATTGTTGTATTTCTAGGATAAGCAGCATAAAATGTATTGTACTATTTTGGGATCTTGCCAGGCACTTGTGACCTGGATTGGCCACTGTTGGAAACAGGATACTGGGCTTGATGGACCTTCGGTTTGTCCCAGTATGGCAATACTTATGTTCTTATGTTCTTAAGCATCCACTTAAAGCTGAAAATAGCATTCTAGTGCCCTGCCTTATCTATGAAAAGGGAAGTTCGTGCTGAATTCCTGACACAGAAAGCTAAACTAGAGGGACCACTGTGTGACAGCTAGACCCAGAAATTACAGATAATAGGAATGTGATCTGGTTAAGCAAGAAGCACTCCTCTCACCAGAGGCCTATGGAGGCCCCAATTCCTCTTTCAGACGTATTTCTTACTGTAGATATCATTTTCACAGTAAGATGTTCAGTAACTACTTTCCACTGCTTTGCTTAGTTGTTTAAGGATTATTAGGCACACTCAGCAAAGGGTCCTTCTCTGAAAAAATCTCTGCGTTTTATTTTCTAGTGTCTGTATTATAACATCTGCAACTGCTTGTTGCCCCCTCTCTGTAATTCTTGATATTATTTACAACGCTTATTTCTTGAAAAAATTAATTAATGAGAATTGCAGAAAATATCACAGTTTACTGAATTTGGTTAATTGGATTGAATTCTTCATTCTATAAGTTAAATACTCAACCATATTTTAACTATTTTTAATTGCACTTTATTATATCACAAAATATCAAAACTTTATAAAATCATCAATCGAAAATTAAACCACATACACACACACACACACCCCACATTCATCCAAACCTTACACCAGCCCTCACTAATACATCATGTACATCTGTCCATGCCCACAACGTATACACCCGCCCACCTGAATGGGGTATATCTATTTGCAAAATTTGCAAAGCATGCCTGCAATATACACATGCCCCACACTCCCGTGGCCTGCCACTATATCTGTCCTCTGTGTCTCCACTAAAGCCTTATAATGGGATATTATTTCACTCACATTTTTCCCACGAGTATATGTGAACCGGCGTGACTGTTGGAAATGCTCATGTACAGATAAAACCGGCCATAATCGTTTCACTATTCGTTCCACTGCCATACTTTCCAAAGTGTATGGCAGTACACATGTCAATCTCGGGGTATCATGCGGTTTTTCCCAGTTATAGTCAACCACTCTCGCTAGGCATTAAATGCCCATTTTGCTGCCTTATGAATAACTTTAGGAGGGTACCCTTGCTGTCTGAACCATACTGACATCCCTTGTGCTTATTCCTTAAATGTATCACGAGACGTACACAGTCTCCGAATCTGGAGAAACTGCCCTTCCGGTATACTGTTTCTCAGCCGAAGCGGGTGATGGCTGCAATAATGCAAAAGTGCATTCTGATCTGTGTCCTTACGATAGGATCGTGTAACAAACTTACCCTGATGGCAGCTAATGTTAACATCCAAAAATTTACTGTAATGATCAAAATGAATATTGGGGTCCTGCTCATTCAAATACATCAAAATTTGTTTTAACTGATCCTCATCCCCTCTCTAAATCATGAGGATGTCATCAATATACTGCAGCCATCCCACCACGCTTGAGAAAAAAGGTGACCCATACACGAAATTCTCCTCATACTGTGACATATACAGGCATGCCACCATTGCCCCCATGGCGACAACTTTTACCTGTAAAAAATATTGATCTCCAAACCTAAAGAAATTTTGAAAAATAATCAATTGTGCCATCTGACACAACAGGGATATTTGTCCTACAGACAGCTGTAGCATGTTTAACAATTGTTTCACCATTTGAACGGTTGCCCTTTGTGGTATATTCGTGTATAAAGCAGTAACGTCTAGTGTAACTAGCGTGATCTTAGGCCCTATTTGTTCCGAATAACCCTCCAACAGTTCCAATAAATGGTTGGAATTCCTCACACATGATCTGATGCTCTTTAAACATGGACGCAGATGAAAATCAAGAAATTGGGAAAGGGGTTCAAACAGAGACCCTTTACTCGAAACTATGGGGCAGCCCGGAGGGTGGTGGAGGCTTTTATGGATTTTTGGAGAAAAATGAATTACAGGGACCACCGGAAATTGCTTATATAGATATTTAAATTGTCAGGCTGATATAACCCCATTTATTAGCCTCCGATAAAACTTATTCGGCTGGTAGCGGTCCGTAGGATCTTGATCCAACCGTACATAACATGTTTCATCAGAAAGTTGCCTCATAGCTTCCTGACGATACTCCTGAACATCTTGCACTACCACCCCCCCTCCTTTATCCACCCTACTAACTACAATTGTATGATCTTGTTGCAATTGGTCCAGTGCCTCCTTATGTGCTTTATTTAAATTATTGTGGCCTCTGCCCATTGTACTTTCCAAGTTACCCAATTCATGCAGTACCCACTGTTGGAAAATAGCTACCACTGGGTCAATTGGTCCCCGAGGGACCCATACTGACGGTAAACGATATTTCTGGAAAAAATTAGGGTTGCTCCTCCCCCCCCCCACATTATCTCTACCTGCTAAGTGTAGATGTAAATGTAATTTACGAAAAAATCTATACAGCGCCACTCGCATACCAAAGGCATCATATATCTGCGTCAGAACATTCTATAAGTTAAAGATAAATTATCAGCTAAAATATAAAGCAGCGATGTATTTTCAAATCTGTTTTAAAGAATCTTCACAAACACAATTAAAATTCATAACATAACAGGTAAATACAAAATGCAAAGAGAAAATATGACATCTACTAAGTGCTATATCTACTTGAGATATGTCTGTGTTACAGTGATAAGTAGTCAGTTCAGTATTCCTAAGAGAAGACCTTGCCTTCCAGAACTGCAAAATCCATCTGGCAGCAATAATTGAAAAGAATCTTCTTATCTTCATGTTTGTAGTTGGTCCCCAAAAAGACGTGGAGGGGCATAATTGAACGAAAACGTCTATCTCCATGGGCGTTTATCTCTGAGAACGGGTCCGTGAAGGGGCGGACCGAACCGTATTTTCAAAAAAAATAGACGTCCATGTTTTATTCGACAATTTGTGAGCTGGGCGTTTTTGTTTTTCAGTGATAATGGAAAATGAAAGCGCCCAGCTCAAAAACGAATAAATCCAAGGCATTTGTTCGTGGGAGGGGCCAGGATTCGTAGTGCACTGGTCCCCCTCACATGCCAGGACACCAACCGGGCACCCTAGGGGGCACTTTTACAAAAACAAATAAAAAGGTAAAAGAGCTCCCAGGTGCATAGCACCCTTCCCTTGTGTGTTGAGCCCCCCAAATCCCCCTCAAAACCCACTGTCCACAAGTCTACACCATTATTTTAGCCCTAAGGGGTGAAGGGGGGCACCTACATGTGGGTACAGTGGGTTTGGGGGGTTGGACGACTAATAAGCATTAAGCAGCACAATTGTAACAGGTAGGGGGGGATGGGCCTGGGTCCACCTGCCTGACGTCCACTGCACCCCCTAACAACTGCTCCAAGGACCTGCATACTGCTGCCAGGGAGGTGGGTATGACATTTGATGGTGAAAATAAAAAGTTGTGAAACATCATTTTTTGTGGTGGGAGGGGGTTAGTGACCACTGGGGGAGTCAGGGGAGGTCATCCCCGATTCACTCTGGGGGTAATCTGGTCATTTAGGGCACTTTTTGGGGCCTTATTCGTGAAAAAACAGGGTCCAGGAAAAGTGCCCTAAATTCTAGCTACAAACGCATACTTTTTTTCCGTTATCGGCGAAAGGCGCCCATCTCTCCTCGGCCGATAACCATGCCCCAGTTCCACCTTCGCCACGCCTCCGTCACGCCCCCGTCAACTTTGTACGCTTCCGCGATGGAGTGCAGTTGAAAACGTCCAAAATCGCCTTTCCATTATACCGATTTATTCGTTTTTGTGAGATAAACGTCTATCTCCCGATTTGGGTCGAAATCTAGGCGTTTTTCTCTTTCAATTATAGGGTGGATAGTGGTGGAAATGACACTACCTTTATCTTTAACATTTTATTAATCTCTTTACATATCCTCTTGCAAGAACGGTGCATTGATAGGAGAGGTTCAGAAATCTGTGTGAAGCTGGCATAAGCTCCTTACCTTCTCAATACAGTAACATCTCAATAATATTGGTGAGCATGTAGGGCAACCTGTGAATAATATGGCAGAAGTTTAAATTATAGGGATGGACAGCCGAAACATTTTAAAGTCGCTTTTTTTTCTTTGAGAGAAAATGTTGTTAAGGGTGTACATTGACCCCTCCCCAAATGCTCACCTACCCTTACTCACACCTCTCCTACTTCCTTCACTCTTGCCCATCCCCCTCCGCCTCATCTACCCCTCCAATTGCTCACTTACCCTTGCTCATACTCCTCCTACTCCCCTCATCTCTGCATTTCTTCATTCTTATTCTTTTTATTACTCCAGTAATACTCAACTTATTTCTCTCCACCAATACTTTGTAATCCCAATTACTATGTAAGCCGCATTGAACCTGCTTTGAGTGGGAAAGCGTGGGGTACAAATGTAATAAATTAATAAATTAAAGAATGAGAACTCTTACTAAAAGTGTACACTATCCCCTGGATTCTATATTTGGTGCTCAAAATTGCATGCACAAATCTGGACGCACACCCAATTTGCTCATGCGATTAACTGAGTAACAAGCCAATTAGTTCCAATAATTGGGCACTAGAAATCAATTATTAACATTAATTGGCAACAATTTTGGATTGACATGCACATCTAGTTAAGTGCTATTCTAAAAAGATGCAGACATAAATCTTTTAGGGGCCCTTTTACTAAAGGCCTGGCATGTGGCAAGAGGCTTGCCGCGCGCCAATCTGGAACTACCACAGGAGCCCAGCAGTAGTTCCCACCCACAACACGCGCCATTTCTGGGGCTACAAAAATATTTTCTATTTTTGTAGCACTGGTGCTTACCCAATGGCAATTGCAGTAGCCCTCGCTGCCACTTCAATGGGTGTCGGTAAGTGCTCCCCCCCCCCCCAAACAAAATGGTCATGCAACAAGCGGTTCACTTACTGCACAGCCATTTCTTTTGTGAAAAAAGACAGCCTTTACATGCTGCGGTAAAAGGAGGAATCAGCGCATGTCAAAAACACACGTTGATGCTAGCGCAGGCTCCCTTTTATTGCAGCTTAATAAAAGGATCTCTTAGTGTGCAACTGAAAGGGGACATGGCCATAGGAGGAGCATGGACGGGCTAGGGGCACTCTAGAGATGATCACAGTATCATCAGGGGATCCGTGCCTAATTTACATGCAAGGATTTGTTGGTGTAGATCCTCACACTCAAATCTGGGTGCGGATCCCAGTGCTATGTGGTATTCTATAAACAGCACCCAACTCAGAACTACATTTAGAGAATAGTGCTCAGCACTCATTTTTTTTTTTGGTGCCCAAATTTGAGCCTGGATACTAGGATCCAAAATACAAGACAGGAAAAATCCTCTATGACGACAAAACACAGAAGGTAAAAGTAGAGGCTGACCAAAGACGAATCACCACTGTTTTGCTCCTACAGTCGTTGCAAGAAGCTTGTCCATTTGCTTTGACTACACAAGTATTTGGGTAAGGACTAAAGCTTCAGACACGAGCAGGGCTGCGGTCCTGTGCTTCGATCTTGAGTTCACTGTATGACCCCTGATGTAGACGCTTGCATGCGTCGAAACACGGCCCGTGTCAGGTCCTTCTTTTAAGTATAACAATAAAGACTGTTGGAATCATATCTTCAGTGGTGATTCGTCTTTGGTCAGCCTCTACCTTTACCTTCTGTGCCCAAATTTGAGCACCATTTACAGAGTGGAGGAGTGGCCTAGTGGTTAGGGTGGTGGACTTTGGTCCTGGGGAACTGAGTTCAATTCCCGACACAGGCAGCTCCTTGTGACTCTGGGCAAGTCACTTAACCCTCCATTGCCCCATGTAAGCCACATTGAGCCTGCCATGAGTGGGAAAGCATGGGGTACAAATGTAACAATCAGAATCTAGTCCTATATGCAAAGAGTGCACACTCTAGAAGAGTTAGACTATTATCAGTTAACAACTTTTTTCACAAACAACAGGCCACCCCTATTAAATTGTATACCTTGGTTTTCATGAAAAATAAACTTTGGGAATTAAAAAAACAAAAACTTAACCAGTCTAACAAGGACATAGACAAGCCAAAGCCCTTATTTTAGCTTTGTAAGGACAAGTGGTTTCTTTATAGAAGTGGTGAGCAATTTATAAATTTCGAACATATGGTGATACCTTTTCCTATAGATACTATCCATATATTCTTGGTCAGCACCCTTAAAAATGGAGGACTACCCTTGAAATGATATCACATAGTGGTCCAGTTGCCCACCGCTTTGTCTAATGACGCATTGTTGCTTGATTTGGTTGCTTTAGACAATTTAGATTCCTTATGTTTCTTCTTAAAATTGTTTATGGCTGGATTAATTTCCATTCATAAACCTGAAGGACCCCTGAGGAAGGCTTCACCGCCGAAACATGGCCTGTGTAGGGTCCACTGTAGTTCTTTATCTTGCACCTGTCAATTACCATTTTGACTAAAGGTTTTGGCTTTATCATCCTGGCCCATCTGCTCTGTGGCCATTCCCACTTTTTGTGTTTTGTTTCCAGTTGCCCACTTGAAAATGCGAAAAACAAAATAAGGTCAAATACTGAATTCCTAGAGACATCATTTAATATGTATAGGCACTGATATGTCATCCCTATCTCTCAGATTCTATAAAGGTTGCCTAAATTTGGGTATGGACCCAGATCCATGTGAAAACTAATTAGTTAATGAGCCATTAACAATCAGTTCACGTTAATTGGCACTAATTAGGGCTTAGATGCATATCTAATTATACGCTATTCTATAACGCTGCACGCCTAAACTGTCTCGCACACATCTCAAAAGGGGACATGGCTAGGGGAGGGGCATGGGTGTGTCAGAGGCATTCCTAAAAAGTGTTATATGAAGTGACTTGACATAAGAGCAGAAGCTATGTTAACGCCTGGCCGTTTCAGCTGAACTTCGGGTGATCTGGCTAATTACTCAGGATGCAGGATTTTTTGAAACCGAAACGCTGCATAATGGTTTGAGAGCATTGGGTGTGGAATTTTTGTTTCAGCGCTGATCCAGTGATTGACAGATAAGTGATTGCTACTTATTCATCTTTATTTGAATGATTTATGAGCTTTATGCTTAAAAAAAAACCTCTTCAATAAAGTTGTTTGTGAGCTTTGTTAAAACAAAGTTAGTTTTGCCCCCAGAATGGACAAATAATTAAGAGCAGTATTTTAGGCTTGCATTTGGAGTAGCTGGTGCTATAAGAGATCCAATACCCTAGGAAATATATTTCTGATGTAACATAGTAACATAGTAGATGACGGCAGAAAAAGACCTGCACGGTCCATCCAGTCTGCCCAACAAGACAACTCATGTGTGCTACTTTTGTGTATACCCTACTTTGATTTGTACCTGTGCTCTTCAGGGCACAGACCGTATAAGTCTGCCCAGCACTAGCCCCGCCTCCCAACCACCGGCTCTGGCACAGACCGTATAAGTCTGCCCAGTGCTATCCCCACCTCCCAACCTCCAGTCCCGCCTCCCACCACTGGCTCTGGCACAGACCGTATAAGTCTGCCCCGCACTATCCCCACCTCCCAACCTCCAGCCCCGCCTCCCACTACCGGCTCTGCTATCCAATCTCGGTTAAGCTCCTGAGGATCCTTTCCTTCTGAACAGGATTCCTTTATGTTTATCCCAAGCATGTTTGAATTCCGTTACCGTTTTCCTCTCCACCACCTCCCGCGGGAGGGCATTCCAAGCATCCACCACTCTCTCCGTGAAGAAATACTTCCTGACATTTTTTTTGAGTCTGCCCCCCTTCAATCTCATTTCATGTCCTCTCGCTCTACCGCCTTCGTATCTCCGGAAAAGGTTCGTTTGCGGATTAATACCTTTCAAATATTCAAATATTCTCTATATGAGCATTATTGCCTTATTTGTATTGCTACGGTTTCTTCTACTATTTTTTTTGTTTTATATATTGATTTGTTAGAGGGTTGAGGAATTTCCCCTTTTATCTTGTTTCCTTGACTGGTTGTGCACCAGCATTAACATCAGGTTTCAGCACACGTAAGTCCTCGCGCCCAAAGTTGGGTGCAGAAATCCACGCTAATCGCTATTCTGTAAAGTTTGCTTAGCGCAAAGCAACCTTTATAGAATTGGTATATAGCATGGACTTTAATGGCACCAAACTTTGGGTGCCATTTCCTGAAACCGGCCCTGTATAGGCACTGATACTTGGTCCCTAAGATACCAGCCAATATTCAGCCCATGGGAGGCAGGCCTGCTAAGTCTCACAATCGGTGCTAAGCCCGGATATTCAATGCCAGGCCATTTCCAGGACGGGAGGCAGCAAGACAGTCTGCAGCCATGCCAGGCAGGAAAGAGGGCTCTTTTCTGCCCTGAAGAGGTCACTAGACCACCAGGGCACTACAGTAAGGTAAAGGAGGAGAGGGGAGGACACCCTTAGGCCCACCTGCCCATCCGCCCACCAACCTGCCTGTTCGTCCACAAATCCGGACAATCGGGCAGGCTGGGAAAACCCACCCGGTTACCCGACTGTGTCTTCAAAATGAGGACATGTCCGGGTAAAACCGGATGTATGGTAACCCTAAGCTTGCAGCTCTTCTATGCCCTGGCTTGGTTGCAGCTGCTTTCATGCCTGGGGATCGCCTGCTCTGCCCCAGCATTCCTTTGTCCCATCCCACTTCCTGGGCTGCTCTGCTTCTCCTGCCCCATGATTGGTGCAAACTTTGTGCTGATCCGAGGCTCTGGCTTCCCCCCTCCCCCTGATTGGCTGCCTGGTCTGCTACCTTCTAATTGGCCCGGAACTTGTGACTCTCTTTTGGATGCCATAGCCGTCTTCTGGGCCTATCCCCCCCCCCCCCCCCCCCGTCTTCATTCAGTGCCACGGCCCACCGTGCTGCCATTCTGCCTGCCTATTCCCTCCCCCTTGGCTCAGATTGCAGATGCGAGTCATAATCCGCGGCACTTCCAGATTTGTGGGTGTTGCTGGCCTGCCTCCCTCTCTTCGCTGCTGGCTCCTCCTAGAGCCGGCAGCCTGCACAAGGCTCCACAAACCCTTTTTCACCTCCCGAAGGCCCCTCCCCCATGAGATTTCCCCAGTACTGGCAACCACCCCTTCCTCCTGTAGGGACGGCACAAGGTAAATTTTTCTACATTTACAGTAACCAAACTTCTGTTGCTGACAGCTGCAAAAAGATGAGGGGGGGGGGCGGGGGGGGGGGGGGGGATTCTAAATAGTCATGAGTCCATAGTGCAAGAAGCTGATTAATTTGTGTTTTCCAGAGTACTGCACACATTTTCAGTGAGAAGATTTAGCTTCTTGAACTTATCCAATAGAAATATAGTGCTACCTGCTGATGCCAAGCCTGCTTTGTTAAAAAATAAACAAATAAAACGATGGGCTGACTCTCATTGGCGCTACTAACCTGGAATGAGCTCTGGAAAATATGCACTGTTGAACTTGGGCAGCAATTTCCCAACGCTGTAGCACAATGCCAAAGGAAGAAACATGCAAATTAGTCTTGACAACCCAGCTCTCAAAGTACAGCTTATGAATTACAAGCTCTTGTGCAGAAATCCAAATTCAATAGCTTAATTATTCAACTGCAGGTCTGAAGGCATGCTACAAAAGGAAGGAATTTCAAGCACATTGTTTGGGAGAGATCCACAATCCAGCCTCCACCAACCCTGCACCTCCCATTTTCCTTCTGAAAAGGAAGGCGAGAATATACACATCAGCTTAAAAATGACAACATATGACGTGTTCAGTCTAATGCAAAGAACATGGGGAAAGCATTTCGTTCACATATTTTTATGTGCTGCATGTATTCTTAAGAGCAAAGTGTACTTTTATGTTTCAGGGATTTATATCCCCCATCTTGCAAAGCAGGGCCAGATTCATGCATATTGTGACACCTAGACTGTAGCATTTTAAACAGAAAGTAAATTGTAGCTTTACTAGTTGTTCATGCTAATAAAGCTTTAGAGGGCCCTTTTACTAAGTTGCGTAGGCGCCTATGCCTGTCCAGTTAACATCATTTTGGAACTATTGGATGACTACATTTTTTACGTGCATCCGATATGCACAGCATAAAATATTTTTTTCTACTGCATGGCGCTAACTGGGTGGTAATTGGCAGTGTATACATGCTGACGATTACCGCCCGGTTAACGCGTGACACCTTACCGCTAAGTCAATGGGTGGCGGTAAGATCACAGGCCCAAAATGGCTGGGCACCAATTTTTATTTTGCTGCACATCCATTTTCGGACCCCCCAAAAAAGGCCATTTTTGCAGGCGCAATTTAAAATGGACCTGCACGCGTTCAATACCCTAGGCTCCATGTAATGTGAAACCCTAAGCTGTTGCTTGTCTAACATGCATAATAGAGATGGGCAGCCAGAAAATGTTCATTTTATATCATTTCCCATGTGTCCGGGAATGTTTGTTTTATTCGTTTTCATTTGGTCATTTTTATGTCACAGGAATAAAGTCACTGAATGCACATTCTTTCTGAAAGAGTTCATACTATCCCTCGGATTCTGTTTAGAGTGAGGATCCCAGATCGGTGCAGAAAATAATTAGTTAATGGGCTCAAATGATTTAATTATTAGGGTTAAGAAGCATTTAATTAGTACTAATTATGATGTGGGTACCGATCTGGCAGTGCGCTATTCTGTAACAATGGGCACCTAAATTGGATCGTGTGCAACTCAAAAGGGGGCGTGGTCATAGGAGGGGCATGGGCAGGTCATGGGTGTTCACAAAAGATGCGCTCAGTGTTACAAATAGCTGGGATCTGCGCCCCATTTGCATACCAGGATTTACAAAAAATTTCAGCTGGCATAAGTCCTTGCACCCAAAGTGGAGCATGGAATTTGGCACTCAACGCCAGTAGCGTACTGAGGGCGAGGCAGTGGGTGCGGTCCACCCCAGGTACCCGCGGCAGGAGGGGTGCAGGGAGCATCCGCATGGCTGTCGGCTCCGCTGGGTCCCTGCTCCCTCTGCTATTACTTCCTGTTTTGGGGCAGAGGGAGCAGGGAACCAGTGGAGCCGACAGCCGTGCAGCTGTTCCCAGTAGGTAGGAATGCATCGGGGTGAGGGGACTTGGAGGTGATGCGCCGGAGGGGACGTTGTGCCAGGGGGGCTGTCGTGCTGCACCCGGGGGGTGGGATGGACAATGCTGCACCTGGGGGGGGGGGTGCAGTGCCAATCCGCCCCAGGTGGCAGCCGACCAAGGAACGCCACTGCTCAACGCTATTCTATTAAGAGCGTTAATCCCGGAGCAGCCTTTATAAAATAATGTTGAGAGACCACATGATGCGCTGAGAGAGAAGGACGAGGTCCCCGCAGCCCTACAACCCTTAAAATCTAACACCTGTTGCTGGAACATCCTAAAATTGACTCAGTAACAAGCTGCTTACCGGATGGACAAGTATTTGGCAGTCTCGCCAACAGGAATGGTAGGCAAAGGCACAAAAAAGGAGAAAGAACATCCGCGCATAGCGGAGGGCAAGATGGCCGACAGGTCTCTGCAGGGAGGATGGCCATTCTCGGCTGAGCAACTACTGCAACTGACCGCGGCGATTGAGAAAGCGATTGAACCTAAAATAGGGCGACTATCTGAACAATTTATGAACTTTGAAACCGTGCTGTCGGATATAACTAAATGCATGGGGGAACTGGAACAGAGGGTCTCGCAGTTGGAAGATGCAGCTCCTCCTGCTGTGGAGGGAAGGGGAAGGGAAATGGGACTTAATATATCGCCTTTCTGAGGTTTTTGCAACTACATTCAAAGCGGTTTACATATATTCAGGTACTTATTTTGTACCAGGGGCAATGGAGGGTTAAGTGCAGTGGGAATTGAACTCAGTTCCCCAGGATCAAAGTGCACTGCACTAACCACTAGGCTACTCCTCCACTCCTTGGCACACTCACTACCAAAGTACGTGACCTGACAGCTAAAATTGATGATCTTGAGAATCGTTCATGAAGGGCCAACTAACGGATTGTTGGTCTGCCAGAGACGGTGGGGGACGCTGTCCTATCCTCGGTGTTTGTGTGCTGGCTGGCGGCGGAATTTGCGCTGTCTGATCATGCAGGGCCTTTGTGCCTGGAGCGAGTACACCGCAAGATGGCTGACAGACCCCCGCGGGCAGTCATACTAAAAATCCACAACTATATCCACAAGGTGGAAATATTGCGACGGTACATATTGAAAAGAGAAATGCTGAAATATGATGGAAATACCATCCACATCTTCCAAGATTATTCGTTATCACTACAGGAGAGGCAGAAACAGTTCACGCCGCTATGCCGCCATTTGCATGACAAAAATGTTAGATTTCTTCTACTCTACCCTGAGATCTTAAAGGTGCAATACAATGGACAATGGCAGACCTTTGACAACATTGGAGCTGCACAGGAGTTTGTAGCTGGATTAAATGCTGAACACGCAGCTTAGCGCACAGAGAGAACAAGGGATTACAATCACATTTGGACAATCGCTAAGTTCCAGGACCAGTACGGTAGTGCAGAACATATGGTTTTTGGTAATGAAACGAAGGTGTTCCATCATGGTTAAGTATTGTTAAGGGGGTGCGGGGCCTCAGGCATCTCACGAGTCTCTGTAATCCATCCCGAGAATGAGATGGATTTCTCCAGGGGGTTGCACGGGAAAGGGAAAGAAGAGGTGGGGGAGGGAAGGGTGGAGGGGGTGGAGGGATGGGAGGCAGGCGGTTTTGTTTGGGAAGGTTGGAATGCTCTGGGAAATGCATGCGTTTACTGTATGAATCACCTGGCTCTGTGGATGTTAACTGCCCCGAGGGGAGGCTGGGCGCCTCGGGGTGGGCAAATGAAGGTGCGGTGTTGAGATCCCCTTAACATGGCTAATATGGTAGGAAACAAGGTGTGTATAGTCTTGTGGAATGTGTGTGGAATCACTTCCCCTGTTAAGAGAACTAAAATATTATCAGCCTTGAAGCACCATAAAGCGGACTTAGCATGCTTGCAGGAGAATGGGCTCACCCTGGAAGAGCATAAAAAATTGCAGCATCAATGGGTGGAAGAGGTCCATTGCTCCCCAGCGTTGGGACGTAGAGGGGGTGTGGCCATTTTGATATGGAGGTCATTGGCGTGCCAGGCCCAGCTGTTGTTCAAGGATGCAGAAGGCAGATACTTAGGCTTTAAATTGAATCTACAAAGAAAGGAGATACTGCTCGTGATGGTATATACACCAGTGGTGTTTGATAAAAGCTTTTACCCCTGGCTGCTGTCATGTTGCCAAAGATATCCAGGTCTGCCCATACTGCTGGCTGGAGATATGAATCTTGTATTTGATCCCTGCCTGGACAGATCTGGCCCCCCTCAAAGACAGGGATTCCATGGCCCCTCATTTTGTACTAATTTGAATTTGGTGGATCCTTGGAGGCTGTTGCACCCCGAGGACAGGGATTTTACCCATGTCTCGAGGGCGCACCAGACATCTTTTCGCCTAGATTACATATTCACATCGCAAAAACTGATGTCACAGGTCCTTGCGACCCGGATGGGCCCAGCGCAGATCTCTGGCCATGCACTGATATGGGTAGACCTGGAGGCCGTGCCTTATTTTAGACAGATGCCAGGTTGGCGTTTCCCGGCCTACTTATTCTCCTCTCAAGATTTCACCAAATACTTACATGCCAAATTGAAGGATTTAGATACCTCGAATACAGAGCATAGAGATGACCCCTTTGTGGTCCTTCGTGGGGATATTATAGCATATGTAACCCACAAAACCGCCGAATCGTGCAGGGCATAGTGGCCCTGGAGCAGAAAGTGAGGGCCATCAGGCGTTGTTATGCACGTAGACCAACCGCTTCGTTGCTCAATTCGCTTGTGGCAACTAAAGCAGCTTTAAATAGCCTATTGCACGAGTGTACAACAAGAACACTAATGTACCCAAAGTATAGTCTATATAAACATTGGGAAAAGGTCGGAAAGCTACTGGCGCGACTAGTGAAAGGGACCAGAAAATCACATTTTATTTCAGCCCTGCATGACCTGGGGGCCACATCTCCTCTAGATTGGAGGATATAGCAGACATATTATACAAACACTTTGCCACACTGTACAAATCAGAAATATCGCCCTTAGACTTGAACACAGCCATAAAGCAATATCTTCAGGCCTCGGGAATGCCTAAGCTCACAGAGGAGGCTTCGCCGTCCCTCAATCAGCCACTGACAGCAAAGAAGGTACAAAAGGATATAGGGGCGTTAAAACTATTCTCAGCCCCCGGGGCAGATGGATTTACAGGTGAATTTTATAAAAATGATGTTGTCTCAGATCCTGGGTCCACTATTGGATTTTTATGCCACTGTGATAGAAGAGAAGAAATTTCCTTTTCATACCAACTCAGCACTAATTAGCCTTGTACCGAAGCCAGGGCAGGATTTGGTCCTGCCTGGCTCTTACCGCCCGATTTTGTTAATAAATGTGGGCGTCAAACTGTTGTCAAGGATCTTGGTAGATTGGCTGGTGCTCCTTTTACCTGATTTGGTAGCAGGTGACCAGGTCAGGTTTGTGCAGGGGCAACAGTCAGTGGTCAACGTCCGCAGGCTGATATTGGCCATGTTGGAAGGGCGTAGAACTGAAACACGGTACGTACGTGGTGGTGAGTCTGGACACAGAACGCACCTTTGATCGTGTGCTGTGGCCCTTCATGTTTGAGACACTACGATGGGTGGGTCTCCAGGGCTGGTTCTTATGGGCTGTTCAAGCACTATACGAATGCCCTCAAGCGGCAATATTGGTGAATGGAATTAATCCTACTATCCCCCCTCTGTGTTCCGTTGTTTAAGTGTCACCCTAACCCTGTTGAATGTAGTCGTGCCAGGTAGTGGTTTACACCTGAGAACACAGGGGGTGATACAAGTTCACTAACCTCGCTGTAGACCCTCAAAGGGTGTACAGGGAAAGAAAACTAAAATTGGATTCTACCTAAAGTACTCAAACTCAAACTCAATTCAGATGTTACAATGCAATCAACATTTATTTTATATATAACAGATACAATTTTAAACAGAATATTATACTAACAGTGAACTAATTTCTTTTTCTATCTTTTATTACAGAAGCCTCTGAACACTACAAAAGGAACAGATCAGATAAGTATTCTTCTTTCTTTTCTTCTTTTATTTTCTAAACATTCAATGAATTCTTTAATAATTTCTAATTTTAAATCTTTAGTCAGTAAAAGAAAATGATACTTTGTGTGCAATTTTTTTTATCTCTCTAGGAGCTCAGCACCGTGATCAACTCAGGTAAGTAAGTAAATTTATATTTGTGTAATATAGTCACCACACTAGTAGCACCGGCCGGTTGTCCTCAGGATCTGTCTTGCGTAGGGGCCCAAGATGAATGGTTTCAGATTATTTCAGGATCCCTTGTGACCGTCACCTACACCTCACACTTAAACAAACCAAAAGGAAGGAAAACCCTATCTACCTATTAATCACCCCACCCCACTAATGACATTAATCCAAGCTTAAATTCTATACAATGGCCACCCCTAACTAACAAAATTAAAATAACAATACCCTCACTAAAACCCCCTAATCTTACTTAAATGATCCCTATACTAAAGAGCATTAACATATATACACCCCCTTTTCACCATACACTTTGCACCCAAAAATCACAGCACACCTCCAAAAATTCTCTCTCCAACCTCCAACCTCTCACAACACTCTGATTATCCCCCAACTCCCAACCTCAACCACTTCCAATCTCCACAAACTCACTCCCAAATCTCTATCTCAGCCACACCACCAAAAACACCTCCTCTCCTCACCTCAGTCAGCAATGCTCTGCCAACTGCCAGCCTGCCCGTTACCTGGGAGACGGACCCTTGGCTTGGGGTTCCGCAGCCCATCCAGCCAATCCTGAGTCCTGCTCAACATTCCGTATCCTTCTGCTGACCAGCGGAATGTTGAGCAGCACTACTCAAGCCCCATTTTAATTAAAGATTTCCCATAGGAATCAATGGGAAAAACTTTAATTAATATAAAACCCCTGAAAATTTTACTCAAATTACCCCAAATTTCCCATACTTATTAAACCTCCCATTCTCTATTAACCTATATCTTTAAAATTTAAAAATCCCAAAATTTAATATCCGCCCAAAAAAAAACTTTCTAAAATCCCGGAAAAATTCCCAAAAAATTTGAAACCCCCCTCAAAAATTCTAAAACCATCTCCCGGACATACCACGTCGAAATTTAAAAATTAACCCTTTCCTAACCCCATAAAATAGCACCCTTCCCAAAAGACCCCCTAAAAATATAGAAATTCAAAAACTAAATCACCCAAACAATCCCAAAAAATCCTCCGACCCCAAAACTGAAAACAGAATTCAAATTAAACAAAATCCTGATTTTTTAAAAATAAAAAACGCAATTTCTACAATTTAAAAATAAATAAATTAAAATTTTAGATTAAAAAACCCCTTACCTGAAAGTAGATTTTTCCCACTCTCGAAGACCCCCATCTGTTTCGGTCCCGACGTCCTCCTCACGAAATCGGAAACAAAATAAAAAAACTTCCGAGCCCGGGCCCAAAATTTAGGCCCCGGCTTCGGCCTAATCGGGAAACTCGCGATCCCGATTCGTGCATGTAGCGCGCCCCCACCGGGAGCGCGCCCGCACGTTTCTTTCCTTCCCCTAACGCTCCTCTTCACTTTAGTGCCTAGCACCAAAGCCAAAACCGGCCCCATTCGGCCCCGAAACGGGGTGAAGAAACCTCCCCTCGTCCCGCTACACCCGGGGACGTGCCCAACCGTCCCCGGGCTGCAAAACAGGACCGCCCCAAAAACGCGGGCCCGAAAAGATCGGGCAAACCCCGGTCAGCCACCACTCATTCGGGGATGTGCCCAATCATCCCCGAACGCTAGCCATGGCCCCCACAAAAATCGGGGCGACAGCCCACAGGACCCGGACCCCAGGTAACATTTTTTTTTTCCCTTATATTACATTAAGACAGCCGAATTCGCTATCGGCCAGGGAACGAGGCAGGGTTGTCCTTTGTCCCCGCTGTTGTTCCTCCTCTCACTGGAACCACTTTTGTGTATGATTCGGGTAAGTAATAGAATCAAGGGACTGCACGTCCGTGGCCGAGAGGTCAAAGTTTTAGCTTACACAGACAATCTTTTGCTTATACTGAGTGAGCCTCAAAACTCTCTCGCCCACTTACTTAGGTTGATGGGTGACTACAGCAGACTGTCGGGCTTCAATCTAAATCTGTCGAAATCTCTTGCTCTGCCGCTGCCAATTATTATTCCATCCCAATGGAGGGGGCAGTTTCCTTTGCAATGGGCCTCTCACCACTTTAAATATCTAGGGGTCACTGTTCCAGATGATTTGAATAAACTATATGAGATGAATGTTCTCCCATTATTGATCCAAACTAGAACATGGTTACAACTCTGGGACGCCTACCCCCTCTCCTTGCTGGGACGGATTGCTTTGATCAATATGATACTGGTCCCACGGTGGTTATGTGTTTCAGATGTTACCACTAATCTTGAAAAATAAAGATGAATGTTTATTGAACAGACTAATCCAAGGCTTTCTATGGAGGGGGCGGTGTCCCAGACTACCACTATCAATAATACAAAAGCCCGTGGCGCATGGAGGCCTGGGACTTCTGAGCCTGAGGTACTTAACGGTAGCATGTTCCATGAGACATATACGAGATTGGTTAACTAATGCACACAGTTTTTTGCTACAGAGGTGGAAACAGTACGGTCACCCACAGTACATATCACCAGGCTGTTGCATACGATTCCAGGAAAAACAGACCCTGTGTTATGCCATAACCCCATTTTGCTTTCAGCGAGAGCAACCTGGCAGTGATTGTGCAGGCGCCATAGGTTTTCAGCAGCATCCACTCCGTTCATGGCCCTGTACCAAAACCCGGATTTCCCAGCGGGGACGATCTCGCCTGCGTTCAGGCACTGGAGGAGGCTGGGGATCCTCTACCTGTTTCAGCTATTGCAGGAGGACGGAAAACTAAAATCTTTTATGGAGCTGCAGCAGGCCTATGCACTGCCACCCGCAGATCTTTTTGCTTATACACAACTACAACATTATGCTACAACGCTGCATTGGGTTAATCTATGCGAGGATGTACGAGATACCTTAAACACAGCGCTCACTTTGGGGTCTTGCAATACAGTGCCCTTGAGATACCATCACATATATCTGTTAGACTCTACAGAAGACTTAGTTTATAAGACACTAGCGAGGAAGTGGGCAGAGGAACTATCAGCGGATCTGACAGAAGAGCAATTTAAAGCGCACATTTTGAGACTAATGCGCAATACCCCGTTCGTGAGATATAAAGAGCTGCAGTACAAATTCGCTCTGCGCATGTATAATTCTCCGGCTCATGTGCATAGAGCGACCTTTTGGTCTTCAGGAGCCTGCCCTAAATGCAAACAGGAGGCAGCTACACTCACCCATATGTTCTGGACATGTCCTAAGATCTCACAATTTTGGATGCAGATACTAAAAGAACTATACCGGTATGAAAGCTACAGAGTGGACATGCAGCCCTTACTTTTGTTTGATAATTATAAACATTCCAGGCTGGTGCGCCCGGGAATTAAGCAGTTCCTACAAAGAGCTATTCTCATAGGGAAAAGAGTGATTTTGCTGTGCTGGCGAGACACCTCCGCACCGACAGTAAGCATGTGGCGCAAGAGTTGCTAAAGCTGGAGCACTGTGGAATCAGGGACATATCCTCATCGAAGGGAGGCCACTTCCAACAGACCTGGGAGCGTTTCTGGGACACATTACAACCTGCAGCACGAAGCAGACTTTTGAATCAATAGAATTATGTTCTTGCCAGAGTGTTTCACTTATTGTTTTGGCTAATATGTCTAGAGCTTAAGAAGGAAGGGTGGGAGGGTGGGGGGAGGGAGGGAAGGGGGAGTATACATGTTGAAAAGGCTTATTCTCCTGTATGGTATATTGTGTATGATGCCAATAAAAACGATTTCAACATAAAATAATGTTGAGCATTGATTTTTATTGGCGTCCAATATTTGGTGCCATTTATACTTTTTCCCTATGTGGGCATGTGCAGTGGCCTGTTCATGCATGATAGTTTGCACATGTGCAGTAGGTGTCCTCCTTGCAAACAGTGCACATCGTCTTGAAAGACTGCACACTATTATTGGCAAATGACAAAAAAACATTAATTTTCACATTTTTTCTGCTTGTTTTTGTTTGATAATGACGTACAACAACATGGCAATATATCACTGATATTTTCCATATCAGTAGCAAACAAATGCCCATTCCTACTCCATAAATCCGGGCCTGTTGAAATGTGCACCTGGATTGAAATTTTAAATCTATATTTGCACAATGAAATTCTATACTCCCTCTGGAACACCGACCTATCTTTACTGTTAAATATGTCAGATACAATTTCTGGATCTTCATTTGGATGGCAAAGCCTGTCCTTTTGTGCTTCGGATTTTGGTAATGGGGATCTGCTGCACACAACAGTTTTCTGTCCCTCTTCTTCTACTTCTCAAGAGACTGCATTTGTATTCTTAAAAAAAATAGTATTACCTCTCATCTAGAACTGGCAATGCCACAACATTTTCTGTTTTCAGCTGAAGCACTTATTGATCATAGGTTTCTCTGGGAGTGTAGGAGTAAAAAAGAGCATTTGAAACCCTGTTAGCAATGTTGTTCACTAGTAAATTTTCAGTTGAATCAAATGGAGAAGGAGATCTTTGTGCAAAGAATGGCATCCAATGCTGAACCTGAAGTATTTTGAAACAAATACAAATGCTACTTAATGCCATTAAGAACAAGTATACTGATGTACTTGAAAGTTTATGAGGCTCGCTGTGTGTTCCTATTTTCTTTAGTATATTTATGTGCTAGAATATGCCTCCTGTGATTCTGAATACCCATTTTCAGTTCAAGTACTAAATAAGTAAAAAAAATCTCTTCAGGGGGAGCTTAACCATTAGGCAGGCTAAACAGTCGATTAGAGTGACAGCCTGGGAGGGGTGGTGTTGTGGTGATTATGATTGATGAGTTTAATGATCAGAAAATATCAAGGGACTTTTTCAAGTTAACTGAGGGCAGCATAAGGCTGAAGCTTCACCAAGGATGCCAAACATCTTTGCATCAGCACTGAATCATCTGAGGTAAAAGCATTCACCAATGGCTGGTTATTTCATGGACATATAAATATCAAAATATTTTGCTAATAATAGCCAATTGGAAGGAATCCTGTTATCACAAGTCAATTAAATAATAATTGAGTGAAACCTCAACTGCCTGGGGGAGGTCTACACTTGACCGTTTATCCCCTTACAAAGGCTTCTATCAGTGGTATCCGAAATCTGGTTAAAACAAAATAGCAGAAAACATTTGTGAACACATTTTTATACGTTTTTTTATTATATATGCACATTTTATGTATATATATATTTTTTTTCTCTAGCTTTGATTTGAGTATATACATTGTTATGATATATGTGCACCTACTTCACTTTTGGATATTTGCCCACTTTTCTCCATGTATGTATGTGTTTTATTATGCTTGATCTACGTATCATGTAACTGTGTCTTTGAATATTTTTTAGTAATATTGTTATATAGGTTTAATATATATTTTAATAATATTTGGGTAACTGTTATGTTTGTAAATTACATGATGTATATGTTCTGCATTGTTTAGGGACTGCTCCATGTTCGTCCCTCCCGAAGCTGTATGCTCGGTAGAAGAGGATGACCTCCCGATAGAAGAAGTACCGTTCTTCGGTCAAGGGTATACCAGTAGCTGCGCTCCCCTGCTAGAACCTCCAAACAAGCTCAAGGTCTTGAGGCAGGCCTGAGTGGCCAAAACATGATTCGTGTCAAGTCCAGCTTTTAGTAATAAACTTTTGATGTGAACTCTTTGAGTCCATTAGAAGATTTTTTTGATCATCATCCTTCTTGTCTCCTTCGCGGAGTTCATTTGCTGTTTGACCTGTGCGGAGGCTATTTGTTCTTCTGTACTTGTCACTCCCATGCCATTGGGCCATTAAGGCCCTTAGGATTTACTGTCTGCAACTTATAGATCCATTTCTGTTCTCATTGGTGTAGAAGTTAAGAAACATTTCCACAGTTGATCAATAGCTAGATAACATAAATCTTCAAAGGTATGGCCAGGCTGAGTACAATGATTGACCAAAGGGGCTTCAGTTCTGCCTGTTGTGATACAGTTCTTATGTTCTGTAAGTTTAGTTTTAAGTTTTCATTTTGTTTGCCCAATGTACTTCAGCACACACAGGAAAATTATCATGTATATATCAGCACATAGGAAGAAAAGAAGGGGGAGGGACACAATGGATTCATTCCTGTAAATGATGACCATACCTACCTATTCTATTCATATTAAAATCTGAGTCTATACATCACCAGTTAAATATTTCCCTAGAAAACGAAATCACATATCTGATGTACATTCAGGTACAGTAGGTATTTTTCTTTCTCTGAAGGGCTCACAATCTGTTTGTACTTGAGGCAATGGATGGTTAAGTGACTTGCCCAAGATCACAAGGAGCTGCAGTGGGATTTGAACTGGACTGCCCTGGTTCTCAGCTCTTTATTCTATTAGGCTAATCTTCCATGCTGTGCTCCTTTTATAGTTTTCTACTATCCTTTGCCAGCCTATTAAGAGTCTGCCCGAACCTATTTGTTATCATTAATTAAGGAAAATTCTGAGGTTCAGATACCATGGGACTTCTTTTATGGCCACTTGGGTACTTTGATTTAATATCTCTTCACCTCCACGTAATTTAGTAATTGCTGCTGTGCACATTTAATGGTTCCCTTCAGAGCCTGATACAAGGATGCCTTTCACCCACTTCATGGAGGTCATAGTTGTACCATGGCTGGCATTCTTTATCCTCTTCACAGGCTGTAAGTGTTATCTGTCTACTTTTCCTAGCACAAATTTGTGAAACATTTTATTTGAAGCTGGACCCACATGATTGTAACCTGGTTCTAGTTCGAAAAAATCTGCAGTGGTACCTAAGATTTACTAGAACAAAAATCTTCAGAGCTGATTGTGTGAATCTTAGTGACCCCCCCTCCCCCCCCTCTGTGGATGGGTTTTCAATAAGAAATAAAGAGAGATATAAAATCTGGGTAAAGTGCTTTTAAAACATAAACAGGTTAGTGCAGCAGGCTTTGATCCTGGCAACGTGGGTTCGATTCCCACTGTAGCTCCTTGTGACCTTGGACAAGTCACTTAACTCTCTGTTGCCCCAGGTACAAAAACTTGTACTTGTTAGTCCTCTAGGGAAAAAGTACTTGCATATAATGTGTACAGCGCTGCGTGCGTCTAGTAGCGCTATAGAAATGATTAATAGTAATTTAGTAGTAGTACAATTTGTTCTAAGGTGAACTGTGAGCTGCCTAGGAAGTGCTGAACTTGTTACATTTTGCAGGAAGGGGAAATGGGCTCCAAAGCTCTGTCTGTATACAAATGAGAGCAAGCAGACAGAAGGATGGGAGCTTTATCACACACTTTGAGGGGAGTAATTCACTGAAGGTAATAAAGCTTGTGGGTCAAACTATTCCTACACACTGTATGGAGAGAACTGGATCAAACTGAGAGGAAAGGAAAATCTACTCCCTATGAGTTTGGGGGGTGGGGGGCGACTGATGGCATGAATAGAGAAGGAAGCCTGAGAAAAAAGTTTGGTAAAGAACTTGACTTGTGCTGAACCATCTATGTAGTTCTGGCTGGGTATCGAAATTGTTCTCTAGTGGAGAAACTCTAGATAAAGGCTGGTAAATCTGAATTCTCTGATGTCCTGCATGTACACAACGTGCAGGACGTGTGCAGGACATCAGAGTCAGACTCAGAAAGAAGAAAACGAACGAAGGATGACGGCTTCGGTTGGCGGGGGTTGGGGTTCCCCGCCAGCATAGGTAAGCGACAGCGGGCAGGGGTCGAGAGGGTCGTCGGGCAGGCAGGTGACAGTTGTTGGAGGTGGTTCTGGTTCTGGCGGCGGCAGCAATGGCGGCGGCAATGGCGGTGGCGGCAGCGGGGGGGGGGGGGGGGTTGCTGGGGGGGCTAAAATGTGCCCCCTCACCTCAGCTCTGGACCCCCCTACCGGCGAAGTCCAGATACGCCCCTGCTGAGGAGAGGCATGGCACTCTTGCAGGAAGAAAAGCAATTAGAAAATTAACAAGAAAAGGTACTATTCACCCCTTCTGTAATGTTCAAAGTGAGATATCACAATAAACACAGTACAGAAATAACTGCAATAAACTAAAAACATACCAGTCAATATTCAGCCGATGGCAGTCAGTGTTTTTGAAGTGCTGATTGTTGCTGGCTACATTACATAAGTACATAAGTATTGCCATACTGGGAAAGACCAAAGGTCCATCAAGTCCAGCATCCTATTTCCAACAGTGGCCAATCCAGGTCACAAACACCTGGCAATATCCCAAAAAAGTACAAAACATTTTATATTGCTTATCCCAGAAATAGTGGATTTTCCCCCAAGTCCATTTAATAATGGTCTATGGACTTTTCCTTTAAGAAGCCGTCCAAACCTTTTTAAAATTCCGCTAAGCTAACCGCCTTTACCACATTCTCTGGCAACAAATTCCAGAGTTTAATTAATTTAATGTAATCTGGGAAAAGTCTGGATGTGATAAGATGACAGGAGCCAGCCTACAGGGACAGAAAGCCTTAGGGGCTCATTTTCAAAGCAATTAGACTTATCAACTTCTATAGGTTTTATGCAACCTTGTAAGTCTAAATACTTTGAAAATACACCTCTTAGTGAAAGAGAGGAATAAAAGACGAGGACCTTCAGAGGAGTACCATGCACATTGAGACTAGCAGGTTTATTTTCGAAAGAGAAGGGTGCCCATCTTTCAACCCAAATCGCAAGATGGGCATCCTTCTCACAGGGTCGCCCAAATCGGCATAATCGAAAGCCGATTTTGGGCGTCCTCAACTGCTTTCCATCGCGGGGACGACCAAAGTTCATGGGGGCATGTCGGAAGCATAGCGAAGGTGGGACTGGGGCGTGCCTAACACATGGGCGTCCTCGACCGATAATGGAAAAAAGAAGGGCATCCCTGATGAACACTTGGACGACTTTACCTGGTCCTTGTTTTCTTATGACCAAGCCACAAAAATGTGCCCTGAATGACCAGATGATCACCGGAGGGAATCGGGGATGATCTCCCCTTACTCCCCCAGTGGTCACTAACCCCCTCCCACCCTCAAAAAAATTGTTTTAAATATTTTTCCAGCCTCTGGGCCAGCCTCAAATATCTTACCCAGCTCCATCACAGCATTATGCAGTTCCCTGGAGCAGTTTTAGTGAGTGCAGTGCATTCAGGCAAGCAGACCCAGGCCCATCCCCCCCCCCCCCCCCCCCCCAGAGCTCCAGGAACAAAAGGAGTATCTACATGTGCTATATAAACTGCTTTGATTGTAACCACAGATGACCGTATATCAAATCCCATCCCCTTATGTGAAAATTGCCTTGCAGCATGCACTGTCATTCCACCACAGTAAGTCACCACAGTACTGATCGCACTGTAGTAAAGGGGCTTCTATATTCTTTTTGAAGCTCAGGGCCAGCCCTACCATTAGACAAGACTAAGCAGTCATCTAGGGCTACGGTTTCTTGGGGGCAGCAAAGAGGACCCGCAGGCAAAGCAAAACAAGAAGTCCTGACAGCCACACAAACTAAAAGAACCATCAATACACACTTTTATGTGCAGGAAATATGAGCAATTTTCAAACAGTCCATTTATCTGAGCAAATTGTTCTCATTATTTCTGTGTGTGTGTCTAAAGGTTCACCTAGGGCACCCAGTAACCTTGCACCAGCCTTGCTGAAGATCTTGCTCTCAAGAAACCAAATAATGTGTATATTTCAGTGGGGGGGGGGGGGGGGGGGGGGGGGGGGGAAGTTATATACATCTAATTTGCGATTAGTAGGATCACCAACTGTACTCTTTACACAGCGGTTACTTCTTTATTCCTTACCATTGCTTTTATTTAAGGTTTGCATTTTTGCCTTTGTTTTCTTTGTTCCATATACATCCTTACTGTTTATTGTGTACTAGTAAGGATGTATATGGTACTTTGATTGGGGTGGTGCCAAGTTACATTGAGGATATGGGGAAAGCCTGGCACAACACTACACGTCAATCAGAAACTTCATGGCATTCTACAAGATATAATGACAGATGGGGAGCATTAGTCAACATGTCTAGAAACTCTAAACCTTTTAAGAGTGATCTAATGTTTTGTGGTGAAAAGCCATGTAGAACCAGCTGGATATGTGTAGGTGTGGTTGTGTGGGTGGAACCCTCAGAATGACAATACTGGTTCACTGCCTTCCAAAAAACAAAATTAGGTAAAGACATAGCCTTTTTCCTCCTTGTGATCTAATGCATTTCTAGGCCTTTGAGTGTGGGTTAATATGTTTTAGTGTTAGTTGATTGCATTTGGAGGGGTTATAATAACTGTTATTTGTATGTTCTAATGGACCTCACCTCAGAGGAGGCATGTAATAAAATAGATTAAACATTTTCACTATAAAACACATAGTAGGAGCTGTGGTGAAACTGGGAACTTTCATGCTGTGTGATTTGTAATGCAGGTTGTGTCTGTTCTCTGAATTATAGCTGTAGCAGAGGTCTATTTTCTTTGTAGCTTACGTTCCCCAAAGAAAAGAGGAAAACCCCTGAGGAGAAAAGTAAACTGCAGTGCCATTGGCCAAACACCCTTAGTGCTAATGCTCTGTGCCCTAATTGGCCCTGAAGCCAAAGACCTAGCCCAGAATGTGCTGGAACTCCCCAATCTCAGAGTTGGGAGTATGGAGGGAGTAGACCTCTGCACTGAGGCCCTGTTCAATTCCCTTGAGCAATTTCTTTTCCTGACCTCCCCAGGTACTACTTAGGTAGTAAAAAGTATTTGGTTAGCTTTAATACTGAGTCCTTGTTGTTTTACTTGTTTCTGTTTACCACTTTTACCATTCACTGTTCTACTGTTTTGATAATAAACCTATTAGTTTGTTAGCTCTGTTGTCCTGGACTAAGAATCCTGGCAGTTTGTGTTTTTGGTCTGTGAGTGGTTTTCTTAGAACTGTGGGACCCCTGGGATTGTGCCCCAGTGTCCCTAGAAACCACTGGGGAAATAAATTGCGGGTGAGAGACTCGCCCAGAGACAAGCAGGACCCAGTAGACAGATGGAGGGTATGCCAGTGTAGGAGCACGTGTATAGGTGCAGGTGGGCCTGGGCAGTGCTGGGTAGTACACTTTAGGTGGCCACAGGGTTATCCCCTGGTGGGTGCTAGGGGTAGCGTTAAGGCGTTATGTGACAGGAGCTACTTTGTAAATGGTTGATATGTGCAGACACATTAGGAATGGGCTGTTATTTGCAATGACATAGGAAATGTCAAGACATCCATGTCATTGAACATTGTTAACAAATGAAAACAAGCAGAAAAAAATACATTTTGTGATTTTTCATTTGCTTATGGTGGTACACACTCTCTGCAAAGAGAATGCACCCTTTCAGAAAGAATGCATACTCTTTCCTGATGGTTTGTACATGTGTTCACTATCATGCTTGTCCACACTATCAGGAAAGATTACACACTTTATCCAAAAGAATATGCCACTATTTGCAAAGAGGGGACACTTGCTCCTGTAATGACAAAATGGCCACAAAAGCCCAAATAAGATGATAATTCCAACAAACAAGATAGGAAACTACACATAATGAAAATGTTCCGGCTACTCCCATGCTGAGTCGAACCATGGTCCATTGAGCTCAGTATCCTGGTTCCAACAGTAGCCTGTTCAGGTTGCAAGCACCCAAAAAATCCTAAAAAGTAGATCTATTTCCCATTATTTGTTGCCATTGAAGACCAAAGGCTCTCCCAAGTCTACCTGGCTAATCATTTTTTATGAACTTTTCCTCCATGAACTAGTCCAATCCTCTTTGAGTTCTGCTAAGTTGGTCCCCTTAACTACATCCTGTAGCAACAGATTCCACAACTTATTTATGTACTGTGTAAAAAAAGAAATATATGATTTGTTTTTTTTATTCTGCTGGGCAGAGTATATAGTACTGCCTCAGTGTGTGTTTTTTCACTAGATCTTTTTATTATGCACCAGTATGGGCTGATGGCATTCTATTCTCCCCATAATAGTTGGTATCAAATATGCTTCTAAGGCAGGGGTTCTCAACCCAGTCCTAGGGACAGTAGCATACAGGGACTGGCAGAGCCACCAGCCACGTGCCTGCTCCGCACACCCCTTTGCTGGGAGGAAACGTCTGGTGATACGCTTTGTGGGGTGATGCGCCAGAGGTGGTGTGTGATGCACCGGGGGGGGGGGGGGGGGTGCAGAGGCCACCTGCCCCGGGTGGAAAACAGGCTAGCAACACTACTGCCTAAGGGCACATCTAACCAGTCAGGTCTTCAGGATACCCACAATAAATATTCATGAAATAAATTTGCATATAGTGGAAGTAGGGTATGCAAATATCGCTCATAAATATTCATTGTGAGTATTCTGAAAACCTGACTGGCAAGGTGTGTCCCGAGTACTGGGTTGTGGGAATTTACTGCACACTAAGCCCAGATTTCAGGCAGCAGTATTTAGGGCTTTTAAAATGTTTATTTATATTTTTAGAACATGGGACCTGCAAAAAATGAATGCAGAAGCACTTAACACCTTATTTAAGAGGTGCTCCATCTCTGGCTGTCTTCAAATCTAAGCTAAAAGCCCACCTTTTTGATGCTGCTTTTAACTCCTAACCCTTATTTACTTGTTCAGAACCCTTATTTTATCATCCTCACTTTTAATATTCCTTTATCTCTTATTTGTCCTGTTTGTCTATCCTAATTAGATTGTAAGCTCTGTCGAGCAGGGACTGTCTTTTCATGTTCAAGTGTACAGCGTTGCGTACATCTAGTAGCGCTATAGAAATGATAAGTAGTAGTTGCCGGAGAACGTGGTGAAGGCGGTTAGCTTGGCAGAGTTTAAAAGGGTGGAGGAGTGGCCTAGTGGTAAGGGTGGTGGACTTTGGTCCTGGGGAACTGAGGAACTGAGTTTGATTCCCACTTCAGGCACAGGCAGCTCCTTGTGACTCTGGGCAAGTCACTTAACCCTCCATTGCCCCATGTAAGCCGCATTGAGCCTGCCATGAGTGGGAAAGCGCGGAGTACAAATGTAACAAAAAAAAAGGGGGGGTTAGACGGTTTCCTAAAGGACAAGTCCATAAACCACTATTAAATGGACTTGGGAAAAATCCACAATTCCGGGAATAACATGTATAGAATGTTTGTACGTTTGGGAAGCTTGCCAGGTGCCCTTGGCCTGGATTGGCCGCTGTCGTGGACAGGATGCTGGGCTTGATGGACCCTTGGTCTTTTCCCAGTGTGGCATTACTTATGTACTTATGTAGTAGTGGTAGAATGTCTGTCGTAAGGTGAAATTCTGGTTGAAGGGGACCTCCCAGAATGGCAGCTACATAGGACATGAAGACTCTGCTGTAAACAATCTCAGCAGTCTGCATGTGCATTTAAGCTCCTTTACAAAAATATTATTTTGTTAAAAATAATAGAATCTTCTGGTGGATATATTAGTAAGACAAAAATATGAAAAGAACCTAGCCAATGCCTTACAGTGCGGGGGATTTGATATAAGGTAAGCAATGCCATCTAGTGGTGATCTGTAGAGAAACCAACTGCTGGCCTAATGTATCTGGAAAAGAGGTTTGTGAAAATTCATAACTTTTGGCTTAAATGACCCATAAGAAGTTAATGGAGACCAACCATATGTAAATGTATCTTGTATTGTCAGATACTATTTTGTCAACTCAAAGAAAAAAGAAATGGCATAATAGATACAGACAAACAATTAAGTGGAAGAGTAGTCTGATGGTTTTTGCAGGGGGGCTAATAACTTAAGGAACTGGGTTTGATTCCCACTCAGCTCCTTGTGACCCTGAGCAAGTCACTTAACCTTCCATTGCCCCGGGTACAAAAATGAAAGCATTTAAACTAGAAAGTAGGGATGATAAGCAGTGGCGTACCTAGCATATTTGACACCCGGGGCCAATCATTTTTAACACCCCCTCCTCTAAATGAAAATATTATTATTACTAATACTAATAATCCATGAGTTGCACAACAAGGGTGTACCTAGGAAAGGCAGCATCTTAAACACTGCAGTGAGCACTAAAACATCAATACACCCATTGTAAAACTAACCAAGACATTAGTAAAAACGATCCTGCCAACAGAAAACCATGTCTTTTTCACAAACATAGAACACAGATACATCCTCATCAAGTATAGAATAAGTAACCACAAACTAAAATAGAAATATGTAGACAAAAATTAAACTGAACCTCCAAGAGGCCAGATTCCGCATACAATGCAACACCACAGAAACAGTGATGCATGTCCCTAATACTGTGCAAAATATAAAGATAGCAGATGTAAATTTGAAAAAAACTGACAAATACCAGTTACCACTTTACAAATTAAAAAACAGAAATAAAATAAAACAGAGAAAATAAGATAATACCATTTTATTGGACTAGCTTTCAGAGGCCAAAACCTCCTTCCTCAGATCAATTCACTATACTGCTGTTACGGTCCTGTCCTGACCTAAGGATGGAGGTTTTGGTGTCTGAAAGTTGGTCAAAAATGTATTAAAATTAGTCCAACAAAAAGATCACCTTCTTTTCATTTTCTGTTTATCACCACAGCTACAATACTACTTTATTCTAAAGCAAATAAATATATCTTTTTTTCTACATTTGTTGCCTGTGGTTTCTGCTTTCCTCATCTTCTCTTCACTCTCTCCCTTCCATCCAGCATCTGCTCTCTTTCTTTCTCCCTTTCATCCAGTGTCTGTCTGCTTTCTCTGCCCCTTCCATCCACTGTCTGCCCTTTCCTCCTTTCCATATGGTGTCTGCCAGCTTTCTCTGCCCCTTCCATTCACTGCCTGCCTTTTCTTTCCCTTCTATCCTGCCTGTCTAACCTCTCTCCATTTTACATGATGCATTCCAGTATCACCCCCTCTCCATCCTTATTTCTCCTCTCTCTGTTCCCCATCCATAGCCATCTTCTGCTTATCTCCTGTCTCTCTGAATTTTTTCTCTCCATGTCCACTGTCATTCCCTCTGACTCACTCTCCTATACGTAACCTCCCCTCTGTGTCCCTGTCCCTATCCCCCCCCCCCCATGTTCAGCATTTGCTCTCTATGCCCCCTTCCCATGTTCCTCACCCTTCTTTCTCCCTCTCTCCTGCACTCCCACCCCAGGGCCAGTATCTCTCTCCTTTTTCTCTCCCCTGCTTCATAGTACTGCATCTCATTCTCCCCCTCCCCAGATCCAGCTTTTTCCCAGTCTCCTCTCCATCATGAGTCCCACCTTTCTCTTCCCTCCCCCTCTCGCTTCCCTTTGATCTGGAATCACTCTCACTCCTTTCTTCACTCCCCCTTTTTCCCATTCCCCTGTCATCGCTTTCCTTCCTCCATCCACCACTCTTTCCCCTTGGGTCTGGCATCCCTCTCTCCACCCCCTCTTCCCTTGGAGCTGGCATCACATCCCATCCTCCTCTCTCCACCCCCTTTCCCTTTGGTCTCCCTCCCTCCATCCTCCTCCCCCCCCCCCCGCCACCACCGCCCCGACTAGTGCGGTATTGCACTCCCCCTCCTCACTCCACGCCTACTCCGTTTGTGCATGCCTCCAAGCTTCCAGGCCTGCCAGCAGCATCTCAGTAATGAAAGTGTTGCTTTCTGCCTGCCCCGGAAGCCTCCTCTATACAGCTTCCCGCGTAGGCAGGACGCTGTACAGAGAATGTTTCCGGGACTGGCCAAAGGCAGTGCTCACATTGCTGATGCTGCCGGAAGCCTGGAAGTTTAAAGACCAGCAGAGTGGGGCAAGCAAGAAGGGGGGAGAGCAATACTGCACTAGTCGGGGGGGGGATGGGACACCCGCACCAGTCGGGGGGGGGGGGGGTGAAGACGTACGCAGCAACACCACACCAGTTGGGGGAGGGGGGAAGACATCCATGGATGGCAGCACCCCCTAACGACCTGCACCTGGGGTGGACCACCCCCACCGTCCCGCCCTCAGTACGCCACTGGTGATAAGCAGATGCAGGTGAGCCCTGGAATTCACCCCCAGCAAAATTAAAAGCAAAAGAGTGATAGCAGTGGAGAAAGTATTAAAATAAACCATCTTAACAACTCACATATCAGCAATAAATCAGATGGGAAGACTAGACAGAAAGATATTCAAATAATGAGAGAGACAATATGCATTAGATTTTATATATCGCACCTAAAAAATCAGTGCCAAAATGGAATTCGCCTAAGCTTATTCTATAAAGTACACCTTAATTTAGGCATACTTTATAAAATAAGACTAAATTTCCATGCAATAAATAGAATCACGTTAAGCATGTTTTTAATCAGCACCGATTTACAATATATAGAACTAGTAAAAAAGGCCCGTTTCTGTCAGAAACGGGCGCTAGCAAGGTTTTCCTCGGAGTGTGTGTTTGAGAGAGAGTGTGTGTGAGAGATGGAGTGTGTATGTCAGAGACAGAATGAAAGAGAGAGACAGACAGACAGAGTGTGTGTGTGTGTGTTTGTGTGAGAGAGAGGGTGTGAGAGACAGAGTGTCTGTGTGTGTGAGACTGTGTGTGTGTGACAGAGAGATAGAGTGTGATGGACAGAAAGTGTGTCAGAGAGTGTGTATGTGAGAGACAGAGAGTGAGTGTATGCCCCCACCCACCCCTCTCTCAGGACCCCCCTCCCCCCTTTATGGTCTGAGGACCCCTTCCACCCCCACCTCTCTGGTCTCAGGACCACCCTCACCCCCTCCCTCTCCCCTGCCCCCCTCCAGCCATCCATGTCCAGCGACCCTCCTCTCCCCCTGCCCCCCTGCAGCTACCCATGTCCAGCGACCCTCCTCTCCCCCTGCTCCCCCTGCAGTGCAATGGCGGACTCATGAGACTTCTGCTGTAGTCTTGGAGGCCGCCCTTGTGTTAGCAGCTATTTTTAACAGCGATCCGGCAGCGGGGGAGGGTCAGCGCCAACGCCAGCAGCGGGCAGGCAGGACTGAGGATCTTTCCTGCCTGCCCCGAAGAATTCGCTACACAACCTGGGTGGCTGGAGGGGAGGCAGGTCAGAGAGCAGGGTCTTTGGACATGGGTGGCTGCAGGGGGGGCAGGGGGAGAGGAGAGTCGCTGGACATGGGTGGCTGCAGGGGGGGCAGGGGGAGAGGAGGGTCGCTGGACATGGGTTGCTGCAGGGGGGCAGGGGGCAGGGGAGAGAGGAGGGTCGCTGGACATGGATCAGCTGTGAAGCATGGAATGTTTTTTTTTTCTTTTTTCGCGGGTTCTGAAGTTCACAGCATAATTGCAACGGTGACGTCAGCCTGACTACGGAGCCTAGCTCAGCAACTCCGAAGGAGACACGGACACAGGCAGCAAGATTAAAACGTTGGAGGTGAGAATTATTATATAGGATTTGGCCCTTTCTGTGTTCATAGTGCTGAAAAAAATAACTTTTTATGTTCAATTTTATGTTCAAAATCTTTATCAGATTACATCAGTCAAAAAATGTACAAAAATTTATCTTTAAAGTTGAAAAACCTTCTCTTCTGAAGTGACCAGCGTTTTGTACCATCCCAAACTGCTGCATCAGGGACAATCGTGGCTGTTGCAACAAATATTCAGAAAAAAATATTTATTCTTTCCATTGCTCAGACTGATGCCACCGATTGATGTTTGTAGAATCTGACAAAAGAAAGGTTTCCACAGTGTTGGCTCAGTATAACACAGGGGTTCTTTTACTAGAGTGCGCTGAAAAATGGCCTGCGGTAGTGTAGACGTGTTTTGGGCGCGTGCAGAATTATTTTTCAGCACACTTACAAAAAATGCCCTTTTTTATTTTTGCCGAAAACGGACGTGCAGCAAAATCAAAATTGTCGGCCATCCATTTTGGGTCTGAGACCTTACTGCCAGCCATTGACCTAGTGGTAAAAAATCTGGGCGGTAATGAGCTACGCGCACCAAATGCCACTTGGCCCGCATCCATTGCGCACGCCTGAAAATAAAAAATATTTTTCAGACTCGAGTATCGGACTTGCACCAAAAATAAAATTACCGCAAGGGCCACAGTATAGTCGGGTGGTAACTCCATTTTGGTGCGCGTTGGGTATGCGTAGACACTTACGCGGCTTAGTAAAAGGGCCCCCAGAAATTTGTTACTTAGTTATTTTCAGTGGGAATTTTTTTGCGGATTTCTTGAAAGAGTTTTCCACTGTCTTCTTGGTTGTTGTGTAGAGGCCACCCATGAAAGCCCAGGAGAAAGAGAGGGAGTTTAAAAAAAAAGTTCAAGCTATTATAAAAGGGATAAAACAACACCAAATCCCAGGATCCCAAAGATACAAAGAGGGTCTTGTACTAAAGCTTAGCTTGAGTTATCTGCAGCAGGACCCATTTTTTTCCTATGGGCCCCGCTGAGACAGCTGGAGCTAAGCTTTAGTAAAAGATCCCCAAAGTATCAGAAGGATGAGTTGTTATTCAAACTGCACAGCTGGAAAACCAGAGTGTGAATGATGCTTGATTTGGACGTGATTAGATCAATTCAAAGGAGACCTAGGTTTATTTCTTTTATGAAATACTATGATTTATGCTGCCACCATTGTACTTGACTATTATGGACTGTTTGTCTCTTGCTCTTCATCATTCTCCTTCTGTATATAATTGTTCACTACTGGAGCACCCAATAAAGAGAGTTTTTCTCTTAAAGAAGCTGCCTCCGGTCCTCTTTGTTCAGCTGTGTATAATCTTGTGCCTAAATAATGTTTTTGCAAACCAAATCTTAAAGGCCCTTTTACTAAGCTGCGGTAAGCCCACCACGGCCTTACCGTGCATCAATCTGGAGCTACCGCTGGCCCACCACATGCACCAGCAGTAGTTCTACCCCCAGTGCACAGCATTTCTGGCGCTAGCGGAAATATTCAAAATGTATTTATGCAGGTGGTTACCCGGCAGTAATCAGGCAGCACCGCACTCTCCCTGGTGACCGCTGGGTTAGCGCAGGAGCCCATACCACCACCTCAATGGGTGGCGGTAAGTGCTCTCCCTCCCCCCACATGGCCATGTGGAATGAGCAATCTTACCGCATGGCTATGTCTTTTGTCAGCCTTTTTACCCGCTGTGGTAAAAAGGGCCTCAGCATGCAGCATAAACGGCCCCCACTGCTAGCGAAGGGCCCTTTTTACCACAACTTAGTAAAAAGGCCCCTTAAAGCTCTTCATAAGAACCCTTAGCGGTCTGTGAGCTGTGAAAGAAAGTGTAGAATAGGAGAATAAATTTGGCTGTAGCCACCACATTACTGATTTTATGTACTGTCCGGGAAAACACTCAGCCCCAACTAACCAGGAGTTTGTTATACAGCATAAGGGCCGCTCTCTCTTTCGCTCATCTTGAGCTGTTCTGGATGTTCACACTCTCTTTTCTCTCCTCTGGAATAATGCCTGGGTGGCACATGATTGACTAAGTTAAGGCAACAACTCCTATTTTCCAACAGTGTCAGTGGGCATCTGACTGGTTTTCAGATGTGTTAACAGCAAACCACAAAAATGCAGAACTCTGCTGAGTTCTCAGACAGGACTCCCATTGAGAAGGAACAGAAAATCTAAGGGTGGAGTTGCCATCCAATTGTGGAAACTCTTGAAACTTTTCTGTTAGGACCAAGTAATACAATTGGAAAACAGAAAATCTCACTACGTCTTTTGTCTTCCCCTTTAATTGTAACCTCTCGAAACTTCAGAGGGAGAGAAAATTTACCAAACCCTTTTGGGGGGGGGGGGGGGGGGGGCGGGGGCACTTTCTCTCAAGACACAGATCACGCACATTTTGAGTCTCTCCCGCAACTCACGTGCAGGGAAGGGAGAAAGAAGACCACTCAATCTCTAAAATCTAATTCCAACTTCTGTCTTCTAGAACAGTCGAGGCAGGGCTGCTACTACTAGTAGTAATCATTTCTATAGCACTACTAGATGTACACAGTGCTGTACACATTATATGCAGGTACTTCTCTCTGTCCCTAGAGGGCTCACAATCTAAGTTTTGAACCTGGGGCAATGGAGGGTTAAATGACTTGCTCAAGATCCCAAGGAGTTGCAGTGGGACTTGAACCCAGGTCACCAGGATCAAAAAGCTTGCTGCACTAACCATTAGGCTACTCCTCCACTGTCACAGAAAATGGATAAAAATATCAGCCATCATTTTGATTCAGTTTGTGAGCCTGTGGGCCCCAGAAGAGAGAGAGGGAGGTAAGGAAAGCAACCCTGCCCAAGTTCCATTTTATTCTATTAATGTCCTAAAATTGCCAGCCTACCAAAGTAGTACTCTAGCAAAAAAAGATCATCTACTCTATCTATTCTGTAAAATATGTCCTTTCTAAAAGGAACACTTTGATTAATAAGGAATATGTTCTATGTAATAATGTTCATCATAATAGAAAACTAACATTAGCTAAAACAATGTTCAATAATTAGAATGGAGTTAAGAAAACAGGAAAAACAAAGTTAAACAAGCAAGAGGAAATATACAAAGGAATTTTTGAATCATGACCCTGAAAAGCAGATGATCAAAAGCCCCGCGCTGTTCCAAACAGCCCCCCCTAGTCCCCCAGCAAGGGGTCCCTGGTGTGGAGGAGTAGCCTAGTGGTTAGTGCAGTGGACTTTGATCCTGGGGAACTGGGTTTGATTCCCACTGTAGCTCCTTGTAACTCTGGGCAAGTCACTTAACCCTCCATTGCCTCAGGTACCAAAACTTAGATTGTGAGACCTCTAAGGACAGAGAAAGTACTTGCACATAATGTGTACAGCGCTGCGTATGTCTAGTAGCGATATATAGAAATGATTAGTAGTAGTAGTAAAATAGCACGGGGCTTTACCGCACCGATGATCAGCGATAATTGCATGCAAATTTAAGCACGCAATTATCTCTGATCATGGGTAGAAGTGCGGGAGAATTGTGCCTGAGTAGGGTTACCATATTGTGTCCTCTGAAAAAGAGGACACATGCCACGCCCACGCCCCACACCCCCACCATGCCCACAGCACATCCCTTTCGGATCCTCATCCCGCCCCCTATTCCCCGCCTCCGTCACCTCCCCTCCCCTCCCCCCTCTTGTCACATATTCCCCTCCCCTCCCCTTACTTACTATCTAGCCCTGGTGGTCTAGTGACCTCTTCGGGGCGGGAAAGAGCCCCCTCTTTCCTGCCCGAAGCGCTGCCTGCCCTTGCCTGCATCCTTCTCAGTCTCGGCTGGGGATTCAAAATGGCCGCCGAGAGTTGAAGCGGCCTCGCGAGACTTCAACTCTCGGTGGCCATTTTGAATCCCCAGCCGAGACCGAGAAGGATGAAGGGCAAGGCAGCGCTCCGGGCAGGAAAGAGGGGGCTCTTTCCTGCCCCGAAGAGGTCACTAGACCACCAGGGAAGATGGTAAGGAAGGGGAGGGGAGACCCACGGTGCCGATCGCTCGCTTGCCCACCCGCATGCTTGTCCAGAAATTCGGACAAACGTGTGTGCGTGCCCTCAAAAAGAGGACATGTCTTGGGAAATCCGGACAAATGGTAACCCTAGTCCTGGTGGTTCAGGTCTTCAGCTCCACAGCCCAGTGGGGACGATTATTCTGTGGACGTAATGTCACAGCTGGTGGGAGTGTGGAGGAAGTTGTTGTGAATAGCGACACCTAGTGACTAGATTTAGGGCCCATGATCACAGTGTTCCAGATGGAGCCCTCGTACAAAGCCTTTGGTTTAGGACAGTGTCTGCAATGACTGGAATATGTTGGGAGGGGATATAAAATGTGGGGAAAATCCCCAGGTTGTCGTTAATAAAGGTTTATAGCACCAGATATGAGCCCTGGTGGATCTAGAAGCATAAAAGGGAAGAAATTATTGAAACAAAAAAAAACAAACAAAAAACAATATTGACTACAGTGATGACTTTGGTACAAGGCATAATCCTATTGTCTCTGTCAGTCTTCATGCCACTCTGCTGACACATCACCTACTCTTCCTTCCTTGCTACTTCCTTTTTACTTTACATTCTGTTATTATGCAGCCTGCAATTTACTTGTGTATTCATACAGTATCATCCTTTGCATTTATAGCAAAGTGCTGGGCCACACAAGACCTGGGAAGGAGGCAGCCAGGAGCCACTGGGGAGATAACCTACTGAGTATAGTAGGAAAAGAAAGTACAACAGGAAAAAGCAGAGGTCCCCCCTTGACTGGAATTGAGGGAGCGGGAGGATCGGAGCTTCAGCGTTGCCCTTAGAAAGCCCTAGAAAGCTTAAGAGCAGAGAATTGGAGGGATCTGACTGTAAATAAGATGCAGGCTAGTCCCCTACAGAGAGACAGATGACTCTAGAAGGACAACAGGTTCAGCGGTCCTAGAAGCAGCTGAAGAAATCTCAGGTATTGGGAAAAGTATTAATCTTCTTACCTCACTGTTATGGCGGCGGCTAAGGGCAGCAAGCAAGGGGCACAAGAGAAGACCAGACCGTCCAGACGCTGCAGCCTCATGCTCGTCGACTCGGTTATTATTATGGCGGCTGAAGAGAAGGCGGCAGGCTGCAGTAGCAGTAAGCCGCTGCGCCTGTGTGCAGCGTGCAGGATCATCACATCAGCTCATGCTGATCAGCAGGCAGGCACTGGCTTGCACGCACAAGCACAGACGCTGCCTCTAGCCTGCTTGCGTCGGCCCCACGCCGCCGCGTTTGCATCAGAGGAGGAGTTAGGTGAGGTCAGACTCGTCGGAGGATTGTGTGTGTCTTTTTGAGGGCTCCGTCGGTAGTCCGGGGCGGATTTCAGCATTTCCTTGATTTGTCCGGGTTTCTCGGGTCATCACACTGTGTGATGACATGAGAAACCCGGACAAATCAAGAAAATGCTGAAATCCGCCCGGACTCCCGACGGTGCCCTCAAAAAGAGAACATGTCCGGGGAAATCCGGACGAATGGTAACCCTTTGCCTGAGCATGCGCTCAGCATAATCCTCCCACACTTGTTTGACAGGTCTGGGCTGTCAAAAGCCCAAACCTGTTAAACACAGGGGCTAGAGATCCATGGGACCACCAGGCCCCAACTACCCCTGCCCTGAGCAATGGGGGCTGGAGGTCCAGATTCAGGGAGGGATGGAAATCCGGTGGGTGACCAACCAACCCCCCCCCCCCCCCCCCCAGCGACAGGGGGGCTGGAGGTCCGCTGGACCGCCGGTCCCCCCCCCCAAACGATCCCCCCCAGGTTCAGGGAGGGCTGGAGATCCCATGGGTCTCCAGCCCCCCCTAGTCCCTCAGCAAGGGGTCCCTGGTGGTCCAGTCCCCCCTACCTCCCTACCCTGTGGGTTGGAGGAGGAAGGGTAACCTGCTTCCCTCCTCTTCCTGCGACGCCGCAAAATGGTGGTGCCCAGCCCTGCTCAGTGTATCCAGGGACGTGCTGGGTGGGGCTATACACCATATAAGGGAGAAACTCACCAGACCTCCAGCCCTCCCTGAACCTGGGGGGGGGGGGAGATTGTCGGGGGAGGAATGGCGGTCCAGCGGACCTCCAGCCCCCCTGTCGCTGGGGGGGGGGGGGGTTGGTTGGTCACCCACTAGGCCACCAGGAACTGTTTGTTGAGGGGAGTTAGGGGGGGCTGGAGACCCACCAGATCTCCAGCCCTCCCTGAACCTGGGGGGGGGGGGGGGAAGATCGTCGGGGGGACCGGAGGTTCGCCGGACCTCCAGTCCCCTGTCACTTGCAGGTTTGCTGTTGGGAGGAATGGGGGCCTGCCAGCATGCAAATGCATGCTGGACAGGGCTCACTATTCCTCCCCAATGATCTGCAAGCCCTAACGCCAGCTTGGAGCTGGCCTAGGGTTTGCCGCGGCCAGCGCATCAAAGATTGGGGATGAATATGTTTAGCCCTGTTTAGCATACATTTGCATGCTAGTTGCATTCAGAGCCCTCGAGCACGTTGTTTCACGCGCTCGAGGGCTCTGATCATGGGGCGATAGCAAACGCCGGCGCTAGTATGGCGCTAACAGTCTCTAGCGCCAGCGTTTGCTTCTGATCATCCCCCTGTCAGAAAATTGTGGAGAATGAAAAGATTATATTAACTTGGGGCATTCCCATCCCAACTAATGCAAAGCTCGATATAAGAATATCAAACAGAGTGATAAAGGAGAAAAACACAAGAAAGACATTCATAATAGAACTGCCAGTGCTAAGTGATTATTCTGTGCATCATGTGGAGAGAATGAAGAAAGGCAATCAGAGGCCAAGAAAATGAGGCAGAAGGATACAGAAATGCTTCCCATTGTTTTGGGTGCTAGAGTCTTGATTAAAAGGAATTTGTAAGCACACCTTGACAGGTTGCCTATAGATTATGTTTATTAGGGGTCTTACTATACCACCCTTCAGTACTGAAATCAGAGTGGTGTACAATCTACAACAGGAAATCAGAAAGTAACTGCAATAAAGACTAGAATGGAAAACAGACTGAAAGATCTCACAGAGGGAAACCTAACCAGAGGATTACAGGGCTACAAGAAAAGGCAGAGTAGCCAGCCAACAACCCACCAGGGGACACACTCCACACTCAGTCAGCAAAAGCCAGAGAAAACAAATATGCGTTCAGGAAACCCCTAAAGTGGGAATACAACTCCTCAACCCTGACATCTAAAGGCAATGAGTTCCAAAGGAAGGGGGAATGGCAATAAACCGTCAAGCACTGGGTCAATTCCAGCCTGGCAGAGCACAGGGAGGGGACCGCAAGGCAATGGGCAGTAGCTGATCGGAGTCAAGATGGCCTATAGGGGGCAATGATGCAAGTACTACAGCAAGCATTAGCAATAAATTTGAGAGACTGAGATTAAATTCCACATACCGTGGCTGAGGAGTGAGTTCATTGATTACTGTCAAGGTATGCGAAAAATTAATTCATCTGGAAAAATTGCCCTAGGGAGAATATTTCTCCGGGTGAATGTTGTCATAAATCAGTGCTTCTATTTCTAATATTTTTTATCCTAACATGATTTTTTAAAAATGCCATATGACTTATCCTTGGCTTTCAGCCTCTTGAATGTAGATCCACTTCTGCATTTTGGTCAGCAAACGAAATTCAAGATCTCATTTCTTGTTTTCTGTTGGAAATAGCAACATTTCATAACAACTTTGTGGTTGGAATGAAAACTTTCACCCAGCCTTCAGATGGCTCACTGTACATGTGCATACCAGGTGTTGTATATGCTTGTTCCAGAGCTGCATGTTAATTAAACTTGGGTGCACAGTGCAGTATGCAAAGAAGGTATAGTATTTCAGCAGCATATTTCAGCCTGCCCATGTGGTACAACAATATCTAACTTAACTTCAAGGTATGTGCATTCATGAGTGCACATTTGGTTTGAATGGGTACATAAAAATTAAATTGTGTGCAAAATCGCTTGCATATGCATATACGTATGAATTAGCCCGATCACAATCAATTTGCATGCACAAATTTGGGGGCAATGTGAATATACCCCCAAATTCTATAAATGGCACTCAAAATTGTGCATGCAAATTTGGGTGTGCTCTCAATTTGTGTGCACAATTTAATTGAATAGCAAGGTAATTAGTGCAAATAATTGGGTGCTAATTGATCTCATCTCATGATTTCCAATATCATCTTTATGCTGACGACATCCAGCTTTATCTCTCCACACCAGACATCACTGCGGAAACCCAGGCCAAAGTATCGGCCTGCTTATCCGACATTGCTGCCTGGATGTGCAACTGCCACCTGAAACTGAACATGGCCAAGACCGAGCTCATTGTCTTTCCACCCAAACCCACTTCTCCTCTCCCTCACTCTCTATTTCAGTCGATAACACCCTCATCCTCCCCATCTCATCTGCCCGCAACCTCGGAGTCATCTTCGACTCCTCCCTCTCCTTCTCTGCCCATATCCAGCAGACAGCCAAGACCTGTTGCTTCTTTCTCTATAACATCAGCAAAATTCGCCCTTTCCTCTCTGAGCACACCACCCGAACCCTCATCCACTCTCTCATTATCTCTCACCTTGACTACTGCAACCTACTCCTCACTGGCCTCCCACTTAACCATCTATCCCCCCTTCAATCAGTTCAGAACTCTGCTGCACGTCTTATCTTCCGCCTAGACCGATATGCTCATATCACCCCTCTCCTCAAGTCACTTCACTGGCTTCCGATCAGGTACCGCATACAGTTCAAGCTTCTCCTACTAACCTACAAATGCACTCAATCTGCAACACCTCACTACCTCTCTACCCTCATCTCCCCTTACGCTCCTACCCGTAACCTCCGCTCCCAGGACAAATCACTCCTCTTAGTACCCTTCTCCACCACCGCCAACTCCAGACTCTGCCCTTTCTGCCTCACCTCACCCTATGCTTGGAATAAACTCCCTGAGCCCATACGCCAAGCCCCCTCCCTACCCATCTTCAAATCCTTGCTCAAAGCCCACCTCTTCAAGGTCGCTTTCGGCACCTAACCACTGTACCTCTATCCAGGAAATCTAGACTACCTCAATCTTGATTGACTGCACTTTTTGTCCTTTAGATTGTAAGCTCCTTTGAGCAGGGACTGTCCTTCTTTGTTAATTGTACAGCGCTGCGCAACCCTGGTAGCGCTTTAGAAATGTTAAATAGTAGTAGTAGTAGTAGTAGTAATTTAGGCCTGGGGATATACATCCGTGTTCACTTGGAATAAATCCTTGTGCCCAAAATGGGTGTGGATCTCTATTCTATAAATGGCACCCTACTCAGAGCACTGTTTATAAAATAGAGATCAGCACTCAAATTTGGGCACCATTTACTGAACCTAATCCATGTTATGCGCATAAAAACACGAATGTGTGAAAAAACACACACAAATTGCTAAAAGCTCATTTAAAACAAAGTCCAACCAAACTTTTCTTTGGCCTTTTGACTTTTATGACAATTAAAACTGCTGCGTGTGACTGTCAAGAAAAACCATTAGAGATGACATCCAGTTAGTGGTCACTGAAAAACCTAGAGTACAAAGGAAACTGTATGGACAACAGAATTTGTGAAGAGAGGGTAGGGGGGAGTAGTGCTGAAGGTTAAACTGTTATATAAAGCAAAACTTCTCTCCCCAACTGAGAATAAGAGCTGGAACTCTTGATAAGAAATTGAAGGCCCCTCACAGTGCGGATCACAACCCAGGGCCAGGGGAGGGACCTTGAATTTGGCATGGGCACACGTGATACAGGTGTACAATAGACAGACATCCTGCCCCATACACTGAGGGCCTAAAAGGTATGCACTCAGGAGCTACAGCTTAGCCTTAGAGCAGAAGCACAGAGTGGAGGAGTGGCCTAGTGGTTAGGGTGGTGGACTTTGGTCCTGGGGAACTGAGGAACTGAGTTCGATTCCCACTTCAGGCACAGGCAGCTCCTTGTGACTCTGGGCAAGTCACTTAACCCTCCATTGCCCCAGGTACAAATAAGTACCTATATACAATATGTAAGCCACATTGAGCCTGCCATGAGTGGGAAAGCGCGGGGTACAAATGTAACAAAAAATAAAAATAGCTGGAAGAAAAAGGCAGTGTAATAAAAGCTAGAGTGTTGTACTACACAAGACTCAGACAAATACGATGTCCTGCATAGGTACAGAGTTGGCAAGTGGACCCACTCTGTCCTTGGCACCTTCCAGGTGCTTTGGGAATAGCAGACACATGATCACAACAGCTGGAGAATAGAAAGTCAGGTCACAGTGGTTTGAGGATCTTACTTTAAGGGAAAAAAAGTGGTAGGTGGCTAGACAGGGTTTCCCAGAGATGTCTTACTGCCAGATATGAGCAAGTGACCCATTGAAAACACAGCCCAAATACACAGGAGCCACACGTGTTATCCAGGGAAGACTCACTACACATCAACAAGGGTTAAGGCTTGCAAAGCAAGATGAGAATAGGGTCCACTACAGGTGTACAGGATCTCATTTGAGAGAAAGCAATCCCTTTTTTCCTATGCTTATAAAAAGACGGTCTGAAGAAGTGGGCCTGCTACCAGTAGCTACATCGTGCTGCCTGGCTAAAGGAGGTGCAGACTTAATGGTGTGAGAGAGATCACCTTGAGACCCTACTACTACTACTTATCATTTCTATAGCGTTACCGGACGTACGCAGTGCTTCACACTTGAACATGGAGAGACAGTCCCTGCTCAATAGAGCTTACAATCTAATTATAACAGACAGACAGGACATATCAGGGATAGGGGACAGTTAGAAGGTTTAGGTTTAGGCGTTAACCCATATGCATTATGCTCTGTGCATATTTTTTGAGGTAGCCACAACAGCTTTTCTGATTATGATCACTTCTCCAGATCGTTCATGCTTGTCTATTTTTTGGATTATGCTGCCTTTAGTGTCTGTCTCAGTACACAAAGCACAGGGGTTGAACAGTAACTAAGGATTTCCTCATAGGCAAATTAATAGCGCCATCCACTATCAAGGTCACTGACAACAACACACTTATCTCTCTATGGACTACAGTTTATGACATACCCATGCCATGCCTGAAAGGGAAACTTACCAGAACACTTCATAATTGCCACCATAGGAGCCGACTCTGTGGGTGCTGTGGGTGCTTGAGCACCCCCAATATTGAGAAAATTCCTTGTATGTGTCCAGGGAGGGGTTATTTCCACTGGGATTAGCACCCCCAATAATTTTGAAAAGTTAGCTCCTATGATTGCCACTGTCACTAAGCAATCACATACAGCTTCCTAAACCACACCCTTCATATTACCCATACCATGGTGGCCTCCAATGAAGCTTCTCCCTGATGGTCACTCCTGCTTTGCTCATGCCCATGCATCCTGACCTGCTCATGTCAGTCTTGCATTTCCAGTTCACATACAGCAACTAACTTCACCTCCTGTCAGCTTTTTTCCATACTACCCTCCTAGAAACACCTGATGATCTAACAACTCATTCATCCCTAAAGAAGGAGGCTTGCATATCTAAGCCTTTGTTCTGTGCACTCATCCTTCCCCTTTCTCTTTATTCCAGGTGACCAGCAGGGCCCCTCTGCATCTCCTCCAGATGATGCCTGCTTATCCCATGCCTCCCACAGTGGACTGCCTTGAGCGACCCCTACCTGAGAAACCTTATGTTTAAAGAAAGCATGCATCAGAAAAGGTATGAAACAGCTCTCCTTGGCCTATATGTGACTTCAGCTGCAGCCTTTGTGCCTCCCATGCTGCACCACATTGAGTTGCATACAGGCCAGGGGGAGCTATGCTTTCGGATGCCATACAACTGATTAAGGAGTTGAGTCAGAAGCCCTGTGCTGACTGAAGTGGCTGTTGCACTTCCTTCCTTCCCCAGCAGCATCAACATCTGACTTAGATCCAGCTGGCAGCTTTGATATATTGCCTTTTGGAAGGCAATATATGTAGGTACTTCTATCCCTAGTGGGCTCACAACCTAGGTTTTTGTACCTGGGACAATGGAGAGTTGAGTGACTTTCCCATGGTCACAAGATGCCACAGTGAAACTCAAACCCAGTTTCTCAGCCCATTGCACTAACCATTAGACCACTGCAGTCCACTCTGCTCTTGAGCCCACCACCAGTCCTCTCCTGGGTTCTCCCGTGACTGCCAGTGCAGACTCTGCCTATCGACATCTCTGCAAGTGCCAGCGTGTCTGTGCTTGTGCCATTGCCTGATAAAATTGGGATGGCCTGGCCCGATTGGCCAACAGACCATTGAAGGAAGAAAAAGAGATGTTGGTTTATCATCATCATCATGGAGGTAGGAGGAGAAAGGACCTATTATGTTCAATGCCTTTTTTTGGCCTGGTCAGGTGGGAGACAGAGAGAGGGGAATTTAGGGAATAGGAGGAGAAAAAGAAGGATTGGGGACAGTGGGACAAAAAGAGGTGAGTGTGGGATGAAATTGGGTCTTGGAATGATATGAGAAGAAATGGGGACAAAAAGAGATAGAGATGGAATGGTTGGGACAGGAAAGTGTTGGGTAGCAAGAGGAGAAAAGAAAGAGAAAGGGTGGGTGTAGGATAGAAAGAGAGGGAGAAACTGAGGGGTAAAAGGAGGGAAGCTGTAGTGGACACAAGGAGGGAAGACCGATGGGAGGAGGCAGAGAGGAGAGTATGGAGATGTGTCAAGATAAGCAAAGGGAGTATTGCAACAGGAGGGGCAAAGAGAGGCAGTAAGAGAACAGCGGGATGTCAGGAGACTGTGAGATGAAAGGATGGGAAACATGTATGGGGGGGGGGGGAGAGTGTAAGGGGTAAGACAAGAGAGAGGGAGGAAGTAAGAAGCTGTTGGATACAGTTTGCAAGGGGAAATAGGATTAGGAAGAGATATGGGTAGTGTTTTTGTGGGGTAGAAGATGTTTGGCTTCTTAGAGTGGGAGGTGTTATGTTGGAGCCATCAAGCCCCTCTTGATGTTTTTGCTGGTGTGGGAGGTATGGTGTTGGGGACCACCCTGACCAAGCCATCCTGTTCTTTTGATTGGAGTGGATAATATTGTGTTGGAGCTGCCAAGTCACTCTTGTTTTTCTGAAGGGGGAAAGTGCTTTATAGTGACCATCGAACCTCTCTTGTTTTTGTGGAGGTGGGAGGTGCTATGCTGGTGCTTCTGAGCCCATCTTGTTGTATGACACATATATAAGTATTATTTTTTGTTTTGTTGAAATTATGTGTGTTTATGATTTTTGTAAGCCACTTAGTGGTAAGCAGGGTAGAAGTTGTAAAAATAAATACATACGGAATCTTCTACTATAAGTATTACCACACACCACTGCATGAGTTTAATATCTCTGTCTCAGAGAAACAGTCTTGATGGGCAACCACAAAAGTTGAAGTCAATTAAACTATGGAATGTTTGATGTCTGATAACAATTTGTGACATTCCATGCTACCTCTGTTCACACAGGCTTTGTTCTAGGGTGTATACTGAGTAAAGGTAGGATTCTGAAAATGGTACAAAGTCCCTTTGTTCTGGAAATGAAACTCCATCTATAGCTATTAGCAGGGGCAGCAGAATGCCTTTTAGTTTGGGAGTGCCCAAACTCCACCCCCAGCCCTGTTCCTTCCCTACCATTCCATAGTTTCCCCCCATGGTGTTCATTATCTATCTCCTTCCCTTCCTCCCTCCCTCTCAACCCTCTCCCATGGTGTTCAGCATTTCTCTTCTTCACACATTTTTGAATCCCCCCCCCCCCCCAGTTTTTTCCAGGCATCGACCACCCTCTCCATGAAAAAGATTTCTCTGACTCAGGGGCGTAGCTACGGGTGGGCCTGGGTGGGCCCAGGCCCACCCAATCTCAGCTCAGGCCCACCCAATTTTACAGCAGCTGAGCAGCCATACTGTTGCCACAGCCTTAATTTCTTCCCTGACAGCGCCGGCGGGGCCGCTCAGCCACCTCCCACATGGTTTTCTCATCAGTCGGCACTCACTGGCAGCTCCTCCTCCTACCTCAGCCAGCGTGCGATGCCGGGCCTCAAGTAATTTTGTGCTAAACACAGTCTCACGGAGGTTAGCTGAGGCCAGAGACGGCAAAGGGAATCTTCTTCAATAAGCCCTGCAGCTCCGGTGTTTTTTAAAATGTATATCAGTGCTAAAGGCCTCCAGCAAGAACAACTAGCAATGCTCCTGCCTTGTTTGCTGCTGCTCGGGAGTCGGGCTTAGGGGGAGCCTCCGCTCCATGCTCTTAGGGCTGCTGTCTGCTGTTCTGCCTCTGTTCCCTTCCCTGCAGGCAGCTCTAGCTTCTAATCAGTGTCGCTTGTCTGCCCCTGCAGCACGTGTGTTGTGCACACCAGTGACCAATCCTGCATGACTCCTGTCTCCGAGTCTCAGTCTGAGCATGCAGGATTCAAACCTGTGCCAAAGTTAAGGAGTCGGGAGCCCTGCCAGCTGGTGCTGCGTTTAACTTAGCCGTCCTGGCTGGCCCCATCCTTTGTAGCTGGGGAAGTCCGGGCATTTATAATAATCCTGCCCCAGACCAGGGTTGCCAGGTGGAAAATTTTTTTCTAGCCCAATCCAGCCCAAAAAACAGCCCAAAACCCGCCCAAACACAAACCCCGCCCCTGACACCCCCACCCCCGCGTCATCACCCCCGCCCCCGCCGTCATCGGCCCCGCCTCCCCCGTCACCGGCCCCGCCTCCCCGTCATCGACCCCGCCTCCCACATCATCGGCCCCGCCTCCCCGTCATCGGCCCCGCCTCCCACGTCATCGGCCCCGCCCAAAACGTCATTAACCCCGCCCAAAAACGTCACTAACCCCGCCCCCCGCGGCCGAAAAAGGCAAAAAGCCGCCCAAAAAACCGCCCTGAAGCCCAAAAAGCAGCCCAAAAAACCGCAACCCGCCGCGGGCAAAAATTTCCTGCGGCGGGTCGCGGAAAACTGCCCAATTGGGCGGTAAAACCGGCCACCTGGCAACACTGCCCCAGACTCCTGCAATGTGTCAGTAGCCTCTGTAGCGGCATTGATGTGAAGCCTGCTCCCCTCCCCCCTAACCAGTCTCCAGCACTGCACCAGGATCAAGGTCAGTAGACTTATCTTGAATCGCTGCACTGGAAACTTCTCTGCACTGTGCTTGGGTGAAAAAAAAAAGTTTTGTATTTAATGCTGGTGGGCTCTGCAATGTCCAGTTAAATAAAATGTTTTATATTTTATGTTTGTGGGCTTTTGGGTGGAGGTAGGTGATTGGGAAGGGTAGGGGAGTTGTCAGGCTATGGGGGGGGGGGGGGGGGGGGGGAGGGTGGGGCTGTTGCCAGAATGGGAGGGGGAGGGAAGAGTTGATTTTGGGCTATGGGGGAGGGGGTAGGAAGGGCAGGGCTGATGCCGGGCTACAGGAGGGGTAGAGAAGGGTAGGGCTAATTTTTGATCCTTTATTCTGAAATAGGTGAGGGTTTGTCTGTGTTCTGCATGTGACCCAAAGGTAAGAAATTCTGCTGGCATGTGGTTTATGTGGGGATCTATATGAATGTGACTTCTCTGTCTTTTCAAATGGGACACGTATTGTTGTTGTGTATATTTGTATGTTCAGATTTGGTGGTGTTTTAAGGTTTGCTACATAGGCTATGAAAAGCTTCTTCATAAGATTTAGTGTTACTTCACAAATAATCTGGAATGAAAGAAAGGAATTTTGTGTTGCTGTTACAGAGGTCCTACCAGAATTTTAGTACACGTTTTGTATGGAAAATTGTAAGAGGAAAAATCTTAGCTGTGCACTGTGACAGGTCTGCCTAGTAATTTTTAGGCTGGTGTCCAATTTGCCATATTTATCTAAAGTTTTAGAAAAGGTGGTTTTAACACAACTGCTTGATTTTGTTGAGAAGCAGGGGGGTTCTTTCTGAGTTTGTCTGGTTTCAGGAAGTTCCATAGTATGGAAACTGTTTTGTTGGAAATTACCTATTAGTTCTGTTAGACCCAAGTGCCGCCTTTGATACATGTGGAGGGACATTTTTGATATGATATCTAAATCCAATTTTGGACGTTTTGCTGAAAACATCCAAAAATCAAATGGAACATAGAGAGTTTCGAATGAGGAAAAAGCTTTTGTTTGTTTCGAGAATGGCCATTTCTTAGATGTTTTGTAGATTTTTCTTTTTGTGCTCAGTCTGCCCGATATTTAAAACCATTTAACCAGCCAGGTATGGCTCCGGGCAGGTTAAATGGCATTTAACCGGCTATCTGGCAATATTCAGCCGGAGATCACTGAATATTGTTGGTTAGCACTTAGCAGATAACTGGTTATATTGCAAGATATATCCAGCTATCCGCTAATATTCAGTGCATTGGCAGAAAGGTTTTGTGGGCACATTAGGCCATCAAAAAGCAGTAATATCTTTGGCCATTTAAACTTAACAGAATATCAGCATGGCCAGTTATGTTTATACATTGAATATCCAGCTCGGCTCTGTTTGCGGAAGGCAGCTTGGCTAGCTCCTGGGGTCTGAATATTGGGCCATAGTGCCCACCCAAATTAGCTCTGGGCCCACCCAAAATTGCAGGTCTAGCTACGCCACTGCTCTGACTATTCCTATGTCTACCACCCCACAACCTCAATTTATGTCCGCTAGTTTTACCACTTTCCCTTCTCTGGAAAATATTTGTTTCTATATTAATATCTTTCAAGTACTTAAACGTGTGTATCTTTATCTCTCCTGTCCCTCCTTTCCTCTAGGGTATACATATTCAGGTCTTCCAGTCTCTTCTCATATGTCGTTTGGTACAAGCCCCATATCGTTCTTCTCGCCTTCCTCTGGACCGCTTTAAGTCTTCTTACATCTTTAGCAAGATATGGCCTTCAAAACTGTGGGGGGGGGGGTACACTAGACATTAAGGAAAGTTTTTTTGTTTTGTTTTTACAGTTGTGGTCGAGGTGGGTGGGTGGGTAGGGATGGGAGATGCACTAGACACCAGGGATTCATTTAATTCAGAGGTTGGTTTTCCGAAGCATAGGTTGGAGGGGGGGGGGGGGGGGGGTTAATGCAGACCATTATAACTTTTTTTTTATGTTACCTTTCTTGTTAGTAGTACCTGAGCCAATCACTGCTCAGGCATTGATAGAAAAGGTGATATTTTGCAATGAATTGCAAATTACTGCCGTGACTTTAACATGGCAGTAATTTGGATGCTCATTGCTTACATAGCAGCGGACTTTCTTCGTGTTAATTATGTTAGAACCAGCATGATGAGCTGGTTCTACTGTGTGTCTTTCTGCATTGGCATCTGATTTTTCTCATAGTAATAGGTGTTAGAACAGGGGAGAAACAGGTGCAGTCTCCAGTCCTCAGTGTTCCTGTCTTCTGTGGTCCTGTCTCAAGTCCTCAGTGTCTCCATCTCCGAGCCCTGTTGTGTCTCCAGTTCCAGCCTTGCTTCCATATCGCCAGATCCAGTCTTGCCTCTGTGTCTCCAGTTCCAGCCTTGCATCCGTGTCTTCAGTTCCAAATTTGCCTCCATGTCTGCAGTCCCAGCCTTGCCTCTGTGCCTCCAGTTCCAGCTGTGCCTGTGTGTCTCCAGCCTAGACTTGGTGTTCCAGTCTGCAGTCCAACCCAACGATCCTGCCTTCAACCCTGCCTCAGTGTGTGACTTGTCTGCCATCTGTCAGGACCTCCTGACTCTTGGGTTGGGAAACTGACAGTGGTCCAAGGGCTCACCACTCAGACTGTTGACAGACTGCGAAGTCCATGAGCTTGACCGAGTCACCAGCCTTGCAGCTCCTTCAACAGCTGGCTCTGCAGCTTCAACAGCTATCCGGGGCAGTCCAGGACTTAACCCTTCGGATGGACCATCTTCCGAGTCCTGCAGTGTCCCAGACCACAAGTGCTCCTTCCACAGCAGCCAACTCTGGATTAGCTCCAGTTGTAACACCAACTGTATCAGGGGTTCATTTGGCACCTCCTCCCCAGTTCAATGGGAACCCAAAGTCCTGCAGGGGTTTCCTCAACCAGTGCCAAATAATATTTGAACTTCAGGCATGGCACTTCGTTTCTGACAGGGTCCGAGTAGCGTATATCATCTCACTTCTTTTGGTTCCAGACCTTGCTTGGGCCTCTCCTATTTGGGAGTGAAATAACCTGGTACTAAACAACCTAAATGAGTTCCTTGGATATTTCCGCCTTCAGAAAATGGAAGAAGGAACCATCTGAAAATAACAAGAAGCAACATAAGGAGTGTCAAAGCAAATGCAAGGAATTTTAAATCAGCTGACCCTGGCATTTAAAAGTTTTTAGAACGCCACGGCCATCTTTTATTGAGAAGCAGATTGTGATACACACTGCATGAAGATTAAGGTACTTTGGGTCCTCGGGGGCTTTTATTGGCCTACTAAAGTTTATTATATTTGATGTCTTTTAATATTCTTTTGTAGGGGAACGCCTTGAAACAGCCTTGGGCGAAACGTGTTGGCACAGTAACCCCTTACTTATAGCTCAGATAAGTAATGATTGTCAACTTATCAGCTTATATGTTTTAGAAATGTTCATAAATCAACTGAGTGAAAATTGCATGAAGTAAAAGAAAATATAAAATTTGAAAAAAAGTTAAGAAAATCATTTTGGATTGATGAAGAGATAAGGTGTTAAACCTGCTTCCATTATCTCCAAAGCCGATGGCTTAAGTGGAAGTCTTCCTCTGAAGATCCAGTTTTGTATAATTGTGATGATAGTTGTTTGATTACAGCAACAATTAATATATAGCTTGTTTATGGACATACAGCTGTTGTTCTGACTATATTGAATATTTCTATAGAGCCTACACTTTTTTTTTTGAAGGTTACTCTTCCAGGTATCATCCCCAGACCCAGTGACGTACCAAGGGGGGGGGGGGGGGGTCCGCCCCGGTGTCAGCGGGTGGGGGGTGCTCCGCGAGAGCTGACAGCTTTTTTTTTAAAATCTGTGCAGCGATCGCCAATGCAGGCAGCGCCTCGCGTCTGCCCTGCATGAACTGAAAAGAGAAAATCGCTTCTGGCGTCGGGCCTTCCCTCGCTTGTTGTCCCGCCCTCGAGGAAATAGGAAGTTACCTCAAAAGAGGGCAGGACAACAAGCGAGGGAAGGCCCGATGCCAGAAGCGATTTTCTCTTTTCAGTTCATGCAGGGCAGATGCGAGGCGCTGCCTGCATCGCTGCACGGATTAAAAAAAAAAAAAAAGCAGGGTGGTGGCTTTAGGGTGAAAGAGGGCTCAGGGCTCTCGATGGAGGGGGGCTCAGAGGGGAGAAGGGGATTGGTGAGGGTGCTTAGAGGGGAGAAGGGGATTGGGGAGGGTGAGGGTGCTCAGAGGGGAGAATGGGATTGGGGAGGGTGGGGGTGCTCATAAGGGAGAAGGGGATTGGGGAGGGTGGGGGGTGCTCATAGAGGAGAAGGGGATTGGGGAGGGTGGGGGAGCTCAGAGGGGAGAAGGGGATTGGAGAGGGGAGTGCTCAGATGGGAGAAGGGGTCTGAAGTTGGAACTGGGGTCTGACAAGGGGGCAGGTGGGAGAATGGGTCTGGGGCTGAAAAGGGGGGATGCAAGGCATGTGGTGGATGAAGGGGGCTGGAACTGGGGGCTGAAAAGGAGGGTATTTGGGATAAGGGGGCTAGTACTGGAACTGGGGGCTGAAACGGGGCAGGGGCTGAAACTGGGGGCTGAAGCTCGGGACTGATGGGAGAAAAGGGCTGGGGACTGCTGGGATAGTGGGGCTGAAAAGGGGGGCAGGTGGGAGATGTGGGCTGTGGCTGGAACTAGGGGTAGGTGGAATAAGGGTGTGAAAAGAGGGGGCAGAGAGAGAGGGGACAGACCCTGGATGGAAGTGGGGAGCGTGAGGGAGGGCAGACCTTGGATGGATGGGAGAGGGAGGGCAGACGGATTGAAGGGGCAGAGAGAAAGGGCAGATAGTGGGTGGAAGGGGGAGAGAGAAAGAGGGCAGACTGGGGTAAATGGTGGATGGAAGGGGCAGAGATAGAGGGCAGATGTGGATGGAAGCGAGAGAGAGAGGGCAGATGTTGATGGAAGGGGGAGAGAGAGATGGCAGACTGGGGCAGATGGTGGATGGAAGGGGCTGAAATAGACGGCAGACAGTGGATGGAAGGGAGAGGGCAGACAGTGGATGGAAGGGGCAGAGAGAGAGGGCAGACAGTGGATGGAAGGGACATTAGAGAGGGCAGACACTGGAGGGCAGAGAGAGAGAGAGAGAGCGAAGACAGATGCTGGATGGAAGGAAGACTGTGAAAAGAAGATGAGGAAAGCAGAAACCAGAGACAACAAACTGTAAATAAAATACATTTTTTTATTTTTTTGCTTTAACATGTAAATGAGGTAATCTTTTTATTGGACTAATTTTAATACATTTTGACTTAACTTTCAGAGAACAAAACCCCCTTCCTCAGGTCAGGATAGGATAATGTAACAGCACTATACTGTATTGACCTGAGGAAGGAGATTTTGGCCTCTGGAAGCTAAATGTATTAGTCCAATAAAATGGTATTATTTTATTTTCTGTATTTGTTTTCTGTATTTGTAAAGTGGTGATTGGTGTTAGTTTTTTCAAATTTACATCTGCTGTCTTTATATTTTGCACAGTACTAGGTGACAGTTTCTGTTTCTGTGGTGTTGCATTGTATGCAGAGTCTGGCATCGGGGGTTCAGTTTAATTTTTGTCTAAATAGATTACTTATTCTATAGTGGATTAGGGTGTATCTGTGTTTGTGAAAATGACATGGCTTTCGGTTGGCATTGACAGCAGGATCCACGATCTGTACTAATCTGTCTGTTTTCGTTTTACAATAGGCGAATTGATGTTCTAGTGCTCACTGTAGTGTTTAAGATGCTTTCCTTTTCCTTGTGTGACTCGTACAAATTACTGCTTATGGTATGGTAGAATCGCTCTATAGGTCCTGAATGTTTTGTATTCTCGGTATGCCTAGTACTGGATTTGGGGGGGGGGGGGGGTTAAAAAATGACCGGCCCCGGGTGTCAACTACCCTAGGTATGCCACTGCCCAGACCAACGGCCAGACAGAGAGGGTCAACCAGAAGGACTGGTCACAACTACTGCCTTGGGTGGTGTTCTGTCACCACAATCATGCCTGTGCCTCCTCCAGGTCCTCGCTTTTCAACACCAGGGCCGATCCAAACCGGTAAGTAGGTTAAGCACTGCAGGGGGGCGTCTGCCTTCAAGAGCGCCGCTTTGCAAGCAAGCAAGCTCTGCTGAGGCTTTTGTTTTTCAGTATCTAATCTCTGCTGCTCATCTCAGTCTGGCTCCAAAGCGGGAGCTGTCAGCTCTCTGTCCTGTCCCCTCCCCCCTCCCAAGCAGAGAAATATCCTCCTCGTGTTTGTCAGAGGCAGTGGCGTTCCTAGGGGGTCTGACACCCGGGGCGGATCGCCGATGCGCCCCACCCCCCGGGTGCAGCGCCCCCAGGATGCAGCGCGGCCCCCCCCGGCAAAAGGACACCCCCGCGAAGGAACCCCCCCCCGGGTGCACACCGCTGGGGGGGTGCCGCACACATCTGTCCTCCATTCGTTCCATGCTTCTTCTCTGCCCTGGAACAGGAAGTAACCTATTCCGGGGCAGAGAAGAAGCATGGAATGAATGGAGGACAGTCACGCGCGGCACCCCCCCAGCGGCGTGGACCGCACCCACCGCCCCCCCCTAGGAACACCACTGGTCAGAGGACCTCACTACTCCAACTGAATCTGGCTCCGAAATAACTTGTGGGAGTGCAGCTACCTCTGCCCCCTGTCCCCCACCTGGTGACAAGAAGGAAAGCCTGAGGAGGCTCCAGCACAGGCACTCACTATGAGCTCAGGAGCTAAGCAGCAGCATAGTATTCTCTGCAGCCACCCCTTCAACACATTGGGATTGAGAGTGAAACCAGGAGCTGGAATCCAGCCCAGAGAGGGCTCAGAGATAGCACAGCAGAGCCTGAACCCTTGTTTTGTCAGAGACTGCTGTTTAGTGCTGCACCTGATCCACCCTTTTCCACCCCAACACAGCAACTCACAGGGCAGGAGGGCTAGATGGCTGCTTTCAATTCCTAACCATCACCAATCTCCTATCTCTCATTCCCACTTCAGTAACTCCGGTTAGTCTGTCCAACTCAGATTGTAGAATATGTTAGTTTATGCTGATTAAGTCTGTCCTAGCTAGATCCTAAGCTGTGCTCGATGGTGTTAGTTTGACCAGTTGACTGTAAGCATTGCTAGTTGTCCTAATTAGATTACTAGAGGTGTTAGCCTTGTTAGTTGTGCTAGTCTGTTTGTCCTATCTAGATTGTAAGCTCGTTTGAGCAGGGACTGTCTCTTCATGTGCAAATGTAAAGCGCTGCGTATGCCTAGTAGCACTATAGACATGTTAAGTAGTAGTAGTGGTAGTAGAGTGGGCCTGGGGGGAGGAATGGGGTTGGATGAAAGGATGAATGGGAGTGAGGGAGCCTGGGTGGGAATGGGAATGGATGAGGGGATGAATGGGAGTGAGGAGGAATTATGCTGTATGAGAGAATGTAGAGGAGGGAACAGGGAGATGGAGGAATGCTGGGCATAGATGCTGGGGGGGGGGGGGGGGGAGAGAAAAAGAGGGTTGGGTATGAAGGGAGAAGGCTGAGAAAGAGAGACTATAGGGAATGGGAAGGCTATTGTGCTGCATGCAGAGTCTAACTTCTTAGGATTTCAGGTTAATTTTTGAAGAATTTGAAGAGGGGCTATCTCTGTTCTGCATGTGTGACTGCAAGGCCAAGAGTCTGAATAGGGATCTGTTTGTTAGATTCTGAAATTTGTTTTTCAGAGTTGGCAAGACTGTCTGTTCTCCTAATTCCTGGTCTGTGTGCCAAGTTATTTTTCTTCTATACTGGTGTAATATTTTCAATGATGCCATGGCTGGTAAAAAGGGTGTGTCTACTGTGGGGGCAGAGCCATAGTGATCCCGCCCCTAGATGGGTAGGGGCGCCGATTAATAGACTGCAGGAGGGCGCTAGAAACCCTAGGGCCAGCCCTGTTCAACACTGTGTTTAGGCGTTACCTGAGGATCCCCCTGCCAGTGCCCCTTACGCCCTCTGTACTGGCCATGGAAGCTGCAGTCAAAATCATTCACGAAGCTTTGGAAAACCACCCAGGATACCTGGAACAGGCTGCTGACATGTATAAGCAGCAGGCAGATAGGAAAAGATACCCAGCTCCTCAATTTCACCCTGGAAACTTGGCCGTCCACACGGAACTTACGGCTCAAGACTCTGTTCATCAAGTTCACCCCTCGGTTCACTGGGCCCTACCCCGTGCATTGTTAAGTAGGTCCAATAACCTACCAACTGAAGTTACCTCCCACCTTGCATATCCATCACACTTTTCACGTGTCCCTCTTGAAACCCCTCGTGTTGAGGAGAGGACAGAGGGCCCCTCTAGCACCTACTGCTATTGAAGCTGATCCTGGCACAGAATTTGAAATCCAAAGCATCCTTGATTCCCAGAGAGTACGAGGGAAGCTCTGCTATCTCACTGCCTGGAAAGGTTATGGTCCTGAGGAGAACTCCATGCCCTAGCTCTTCTCCGAAGATTTCATCACCTGTTTCCTCATAAACCTACACTGTTCCCCAGTTCAGATTCCCCCCCAACCTACTCAGCTCCTTCAGCGGCATCTTTGGGGTCCGTGGTGACTGCCTCCCGTGCTCCGAGGCACTTTTTCGCCCAGTGCCCGGTCTATGATACCACACCATTACTACATCATTAGGGGCCGACATCAGTGAGTGCATGTGCTGAAGAGGTAACTTTGACACCAGCGACCTGAGGGGAGGAGTGGCGCCTTGTGATGACTTCATTATTGATTACACAAAAGAACATAAAATTTTACAGTTCTTTCAGGTTGAAAATGATATGAAATGATTTAGGAAACCATGCTACCAACAAGTCTATAGCCTGCACTGCTTGGACCCAACCTTAACCTCTCTGCTTCAGATTAATGTCCCAGTCATGTAGGAAAGCAGGCTGGAAATCGTTGGATTACCAAGAATACTCTCTTCCAGGATTGCAATTGTGTGCTTCTTCCTGCCTGTCTTAGCTGCATCTCCAGGAACCTTTTTTCCAGCATTTATTTAGGAAAAACTCAGCCTGGCTAGAGTCCTGCAGAACAGCAATTTGCAAAAACTTTAAAACCACAGGCCCACCTTAAAGTACAGATGTATCTGGTAGCTCTGGTAATGACTTAAAGGCCTGTTTCCTTCTGTATTTTTTTATTCCATGTTTCCAACATTGAGGCCCGGCTGCAGCTACTTCCAGTGCTAAAATATTGGGCAGCTTGCCAGCAGATCACACCCTGAAAGAGTTACGGGAGGCGGAGGAGACGCTGTACAAGGGCAGGGCAGCAGACTGGAGCAGGGGGGGGGGGGGGGGGTGCTGGAAGAGTTGCGAACCTTAAGGAAAGGAGAGGAGACGGTCTGTGGGGACGGTGTAAAAGCCAGATCTGCGGGATTCTCGGGATCTTCCGGATCGTATCCGTTTTTTACCTCTTGCCCGGTCTGTGGCACAAAAATCAAATCAAACGCAAGAACTCCATAAAACTCCTCAAGCTGTGCTTACTATACTGGCCTTACCTGTCTCTTTCTTAAGTTCAGTGTACAAGACATCAAAGAGAGAGAGAGAGAGCGCGTAATGCGTGACGTGTGCTGGCAGAGGTTCAGGAGCTGCTGAGAGCCTGAGCTCAACCTCTTTTTCTCCCAGGATCGCAAGCCAAGCCACGGTAAGTTTTGTGGTCCTGCCCTTTGCTGTCCCTTCCTCCCGTATTGAGCATTGAAAGAGAAAGGTGCTCCCCCTAATTCAAGCCTCTCTGCTAGTTATAGGTGGGCTTTTCGTAGCTACGTATTATTCTGCACTTTTCCAGGGGGGCGGGGTTTTGCACAATTGTATCCAAGACACGAATAGATCCTATTTGTGCTGTTTGCTGAAGTTACTTTCTGCATCCAAACTGTGTTTGACGACCGATGCGTTCAGGTAACTTTAGCTTTTTTGCTACCCAATTGGCTGTGCATTCAGGGGTTTTGATTACAGTTGACCCCAGATGGAGGCGATACACGCCGATATTTATTAAAGGACTCTTGATTGTGCCACTCTTGAAGGCCCTATTGTGCTTTTTTGTTGTTGTTGTTGTTCTTCTTCTTCTTCTTCTTCATGTTTGTGCACTTTTGGACTTTTTGCTAGCTTTAGCGGTGTTTCACCATGAAGTGAAGTATACTGTATGTCTAATGGAGGAAATGCACTATTTCATTACATCTTTTCCCACTGGCACACATAGCGCCAGATTCAGTAAATGGCACCCAAAGTTAGGCATCAGGAAGAATCCGCACTATTCTATAAAGGCTGCTCATCATATTGCTTAGTGTGGATTTGCATGCCCAAATTTTGGGGCGAGGACTTACACCTGGTGTAAACGCTGTTGTGCAACTAGTGGCAGTTGTGTTACAGAATAGGGTGATCTACACACATACAAAAAGATTTTCTGGAATTGGCAAGCCTGACACCAACGTTCTGCCTAGCGTGGTCTAATGACATCCCAAGGCGGGTATGGAGGGGCGAGAGATTGCACCAAGCAATAGATAAGACCAGATACAAATCAAGGTAAGGTATACACAAAAAGTAGCACATATCAATTTATCTTGTTGGGCAGACTGGATGGACCGTGAAGGTCTTTTTCTGCCGTCATCTACAATGTTACTATCCAGCTTATTTTCGAAACAGATCGCTGGCCATCTTCCGACACAAATCGGGAGATGGCCGGCCATCTCCTGAAGCCGGCCAAATCGGTATAATCGAAAGCCGATTTTGGCCAGCTCCAACTGCTTTCCATCGCAGAGCCGGCCAAACTTCAAGGGGGTGTTTTGGCAGAGTAGCGAAGGCGGGACGGGGTGTGGTTACAAGATGGCCGGCTTCAGCTGATAATGGAAAAAAGATGGCCGGCTCTGACGAGCATTTCACCGGCTTCACTTGGTCCATTTATTTTTAGGACCAAGTCTGAAAAAAGTGCCCCAATTGACCAGATGACCACCGGAGGGAATCAGGGATCACCTCCCCTTACTCCCCCAGTGGTCACCAACCCCCTTCCACCCCCCAAAAAACTTTTTTGCCAGCCTGAAATGTCATACCTAGCTCCCTGACAGCAGTATGCAAGTCCCTGGAGCAGTTTTTAGTGGGTGCAGTGCACTTCAGGCAGGTGGACCCAAGCCCATCCCCCCCTGCCTGTTACACTTGTGGTGGTAAATGGGAGCCCTCCAAACCCCCTGAAAATGCACTGTACCCACATCTAGGTGCCCCCTTCACCCACAAGGGATATGGTAATGGTGTAGAGTTGTAGGGAGTGGGTTTTTTTGGGGGGGGGGGGTTGGGGGGCTCAGCACCCAAGGTAAGGGAGCTACGCACCTGGGAGCTATTTTAAATTTTTTTTTTAATTTTTTAGAAGTGCCCTCTAGGGTGCCCGGTTGGTGTCCTGGCATGTCAGGGGGACCAGTACACTACGGGTTTGAGATGGCTGGCATTAGTTTCCAGCCATTCGATGCCTCTCCACGTTACACCCATAACCCTCCCCATAGTTTATACATCATATATACCACCCCTCACACATCCACCTGATCCAGCTGTAGGGGTGAGTATGTGTTATGAGGTAGATGATACATAATGGAGTATTTATTATTTTTTATTTATTTATGATATTTATACCCCACATTATCCCGAAAACAAGCTTGAGTTCAATGTGGTTTACAATTTAGATTAAAAATCCAGAGTTTGAATTTCAACAATAGTGAAGTAGTATGATGAAGTGGCTGAGCGTAACAGCTTAGCAAATAAACTACAAACGGTGTACATATCAATAGATTTGGCAATACAGAAAAGAGACAAGATTATCAACTGGTTATTGTTATATTAACTAATGTAATGAATTCTGGAATGAATTGGTAAAGAAATGAGTTTTTAGTAATTTTCAAATTGTAAGCAGGTAGGATGAAATCGTGAAATCAGCAGAAAGTTCTAACTTATATACCACGTTTTTAAAATTTGTTAGACAAAGTATGAGAGGGTCCCTGGCTCCAAGGAAGGCTTTATGTGAAGATATTTCTGTTAAATGGTTCATATAATCTGGAGCCAGTCTATGCAATAGTATGTGCAGGGGGGAGGGGGAGTACAATGTCATAGAGGCATGGAGGACATGGGTGTATTTGATAGCAATTTGGGGATTTACGTATATTTTTGGGGGGAGGGGCTCTGGGAAACACAGGAGGAAAAGCCTCCCACTTTGTTAAACTGCAGTAAAAAGTTTACAACATGGGTAGTGGATTCGTGGAATGCCCTCCCACGGGAGGTGGTGGAAAACGGTAATGGAATTCAAACATGCGTGGGATAAACGCAAAGGAATCCTGTTTAGAAGGAATGGATCCACAGAATCTTAGCGGAGATTGGGTGGCAACACCAGTAATTGGGAAGAAAAACCAGTGTTGGGCAGACTTCTACGGTCTACGCCCTGATTGTGACTGAATAGATATGGATGGGCTTGAGGGTAAATTTTAAGGGGCTTCGACTTTAGCTTCAGAACTTTTAGTACAAGAAGAGTGCTGGGCAGACTTCTACGGTCTGTGCCCTGATAATGCAAGGACAAATCAAACTCGGGTATACTTATAAAGTATCACATACCATGTAAACATATTTGATTATCTTGAGAATTTGCTGCACCCCTCCCCCCCACCAAAGAGTTGCCATGTTGGTTATTAAGACTTATTTTGCTTATCTGTGAACTGCTATTAACTATAGAGTAATATGCTTTAAGTGTGACATCATTTTAATGTTTCACTAAGTAATGAGGCAATTCTACAACTGGGCAGCTCCATTTAGGTGCCCTGAGGATGTGCAATAAGAGGTTATTTTATAACATCACCTTGGCAGTCAGGATCCATTACAGAATACAAGCATAACCCAGTATTGGCGGCAGTGGTGTAGCCACAGGAGGGCCTGCATTTAGTGCTCAGGCCCACCCAACAGTAGCACACATTTAGCGGTAGCTGATGGGGATCTGAAGCTCAACCAGCTGAAGACCCCCTGATGCTCAGTTTTCAGCACATGCCTGCGCCATACTGTCAAGGTGGAATGAAGCATTTTTCCACCAGCTGAAATATTTTTTTTGGTGGTGGTTGGGAGGGGGGAGAACACTTGGAGCCCACCCACTTCCTGCCTAGGCCCACCCAAAATTTGTTGTCTGGCTACGCCCCTGTTTGGCGGCCTAACTGACACACCTGCAGTTGCACCAGCCGTAGACCTTGTGTAAACTTCAGGGCTGGCCTTAGCAGTTGTAGGGCCCTGTGTGGACCAGTTTAGTGGGCCCCCCGCCCCACCTGAGAATGAAAGTCTGCCTCACTGTGCTGGAGCCCCCTCCTCCCATACTGAATTTCATGAAACTGAGCATGCATAAGGCAGGCTGGCCCTCCTACATACTTGGCTTTTAAGCATGCGTGAACTAAGCATATGTGTGTGGAGGAGGGGCAGCAGTCCGTGGAAAATGCCGCCAACTGCCAGGCCCCAGGTACAGGACTGCTTCCATTGGTGGAGCACAGGGCCCTGTGCGGCTGCCCCTGTCGCCCTTGCATAATGCCAGCCCTGGTAAACTTCAGGCACCTAAATATGGCAAGGATGTGCTGTAACTTACAGTATGTTGTATGTTACAAGTGTCACTGGGAGCCCTGGCCATGCTTCAACCATGTATATGCCACCCCCCTTGCATTTACACACTATAAAGCCAGTTCAACAAATTTGCGCCTACGAGTAGGCACCAAATACCCGTATACTTACACATACGGAGGAAAAGGAGGCATCACTAATTGGTACTTACATGTGTATGTGGTTGGTGCTATTCTGTAACATACATGAGCATTGATGTCTGCGTATGTGTGACGGGAGGCATACATGACAGTGGAGCATGAACGAGCAATGGGCGAAAACACCAGATTTGTGCATAACTCACACTATTTTGTGTAAGATAACCATGAGCACTTAAGCCTGCCACTGACGTGGTATAAGTGATTGCTTGACGTGTTTGCCCTCCCTCTTCCCGTATTCTGCATACTTGCCATTACAGAATACTGCTTGGTGCTATTGTTTCTGACATTTATTTCTTGGCATCAGGTTTGGTGCTCTGCAGAATTCCCTCCTCTGTAACTTAAATGCCATTAAAGAATAGTGCTTAGGTTATCCTGCTGGCAGTTTCACAGGTAGGTGAACACTTATGTGCATAAGTTGCTAGAATTTAATACATTTGTGCACACAAGGGGCACTTAAATGCGGACACCTAAAATTAAAGTATTGCTCGTTTACAGCTAGATTCTATATATCACACCTAAAAAATCAGGCCCAAAATGAAATGCGCCTAGTGCATTCTATAAAGTACACCTACACTTCCACCCGGTTTATAGAATACGTCGAGCACCTGTCCGCATGACTAAATTTAGTTGCAGACAGCAGTGGCGTAGCAAGGGCGGGGCGGTGGAGGCGGTCCGCCCCGGGTGTCACCAGAAAGGGGGGTGCCGCCGCTCCCGCTGCTCTTCATCCTGGCACCCCCCCCCCCCGCACCAGCCCTTTAAAAATAAATTGCCGACGCGATAGTGAGCGCAGCACCTCGTGTGCAAGTAAAAGAAGCGGATCCGATCATCTCATTGGGCCTTCCCTCACTGTCACGCCCTCCTCTGACGCAACTTCCTATTTCCTCTAGGGTGGGACAGTGAAGGAAGGCCCAATGAGATGATCGGATTCGCTTCTTTTACTTGCACACGAGGTGCTGCGCTCGCTATCGCGTCGGCAATTTCTTTTTAAAGACCGGGTGGCAGGGAGAAGACGAGGCAGGGTGGGGGACAGATGGGGTGAAGGTGGGGGGACTCGGATAGCAGAAGGGACTGGGTGGGAGACAGATGGGGTGAGGGGGACTCGGATGGGCAGAAGGGACTGGGTGGGAGACAGATGGGGTGAGGGTGGGGGGGCACTTGGATAGCAGAAGGGACTGGGTGGGAGACAGATGGGGTGAGGGGGACTTGGATGGGCAGAAGGGACTGGGTGGGAGACAGATGGGGTGAGGGTGGGGGGCACTTGGATAGCAGAAGGGACTGGGTGGGAGGCAGATGGGGTGAGGGGGACTCGGATGGGCAGAAGGGACTGGGTGGGAGACAGATGGGGTGAGGGTGGGGGGCACTTGGATAGCAGAAGGGACTGGGTGGGAGGCAGATGGGGTGAGGGGGACTCGGATGGGCAGAAGGGACTGGGTGGGAGACAGATGGGAGAAGGGGCATGGAGCTGGAACTGGGGTCTGAAAAGTGAGCAGGAGGGAGAATGGGGTCATGCCTGGGGCGGGGGTGGATGGGAGAATCAATGGATCTGGAACTAGGGGCAGCCGCAGGTGGGAACTGGGAGCCGAAAAGAGGGGGCAGTGAGAGAGGGGGATAGATCCTGGATGGAATGGGGAGTGAGAGGGAGGGCAGACCCTGAATGGATGGGAGGGGGAAAGAGAGAGGGCAAATGGTGAATCGAAGGAGCAGAGAGAAAGGGCAGACAGTGGATAGAAGGGAGTGAAAGGACAGACAGTGGATGGAAGGGGGCAGAAATAGAGGGCAAATGCTAGAGGGAACGGAGAGAGAGAGGGCAGATGGTGGATGGAAGAGGGAGAGAGAGATGGCAGACTGGGGCAGATGGTGGATGGAAGGGGCAGAAATAGAGGGCAGATGTGGATGGAAGGGACATTAGAGAGTGCAGACACTGGATGGCAGAGAGAGAGAGCGAAGACAGATGCTGGATGGAAGGAAGACGGTGAAAAGAAGATGAGGAAAGCAGAAACCAAAGACAACAAACTGTAAATATATATTTTTATTATTTTGCTTTAGGATATAGTATTTTTAGCTGTGTTAATAAATGTTTATAAATAGAACATGTAAATAAGGTAATCTTTTTATTGGACTAATTTTAATACATTTTGACTTAACTTTCAGAGAACAAAACTCCCTTCCTCAGATCAGGATAGGATACTGTAACAGCACTATACTGTATTGACCTGAGGAAGGAGATTTTGGCCTCTGGAAGCTAAATGTATTAGTCCAATAAAATGGTATTATTTTATTTTTTGTATTTGTTTTATTTCTATTTGTTAATTTGTAAAGTGGTGATTGGTATTTGTTAGTTTTTTCAAATTTACATCTGCTGTCTTTATATTTTGCACAGTACTAGGGGACAGTTTCTGTTTCTGTGGTGTTGCATTGTATGCAGAGTCTGGCATCGGGGGTTCAGTTTAATTTTTGTCTAAATAGAAAGTTTATGATTACTTATTCTATAGTGGATTAGGGTATATCTGTGTTTGTGAAAAAGACATGGCTTTCAGTTGGCATTGACTGTGCAGGATCGACGATCTGTACTATTCTGTCTGGTTTCGTTTTACACTAGGTGAATTGATGTTCTAGTGCTCACTGTAGTGCTTAAGATGCTTTCCTTTTCCTTGTGTGACTCGTAGAAACGACTGCTTATGATATGGTAAAATTGCTCTATAGGTCGTGAGTGTTTTGCATTCTCGGTATGCCTAGTACTGGATTTGGGGGGGGGGGGGGTGTTAAAAAATGACCGGCCCCGGGTGTCAACTACCCTAGCTACGCCACTGGCAGACAGTTACACCAAGTAAAACTTGGTGCAAATGCCGACACCTAAATTACACACGTACTGGTTGTATCCTATAACGACGCACATAGATTTTAGAAACGCCTACAACCCGTCCGTTCCATGCCCCCTATTCAACTATGCAACTTAGAATTTACACACATCACATTATAGAACACGCTTAAACAGTTCTGTGCGTAAATTCTAATTAAAGCCAATTAGTGTCTAATTGCTTGTTAAGTGGCAATTATCAGTGCAGATTGACTTGTTAACTAATTAAGCTGTGCGCACAAATGCAGAATACGACTGGATTTGTGTGTGCAACTTAAGTCACGCTATATAGAATCCTGGGACAAATGCTTAGTTGCAGCTAAGCTTTCATTCTTGTTCTCATGAGTTTGCCCTTAGAGAGAGAGTAAGTAATCACTTTTATTGACTGATTCACTGTTAACTCAGCTTTATCTTTAGAAGGAAAGGCAGGTGGTGAACAAGCTTCAAATGCAAATAGAAAGTGCTCAGCATGTTCCCTGGTTGTGGGTGCTTCAAATGCAAATAGAAAGTGCTCAGCATGTTCCCTGGTTGTGGGTGCTTCAAATGCAAATAGAAAGTGCTCAGCATGTTCCCTGGTTGTGGATGCTTCAAATGCAAATAGAAAGTGCTCAGCATGTTCCCTGGTTGTGGGTGCAGCACCTGTTTCAGATAGTGAAAGACCAGTCAGCTCGTTCACCCACAACTGTTGCTAATTATATTGCATTTAGGAGACTTGTCATACCAGTGTCTGCATGCTTGAAATAGTAAGCGGTCTTGAATGCAAAAATTATAGGGACAGGCTTATGAACCTCAACATGTATACGCTGGAAGAGAGGAGGGAGAAAGGAGACATGATAGAAACGTTTAAATATTTCAAGGGCATTTATGTACAGGAAGAGAGCCTTTTTCAAATGAAGGAGAGCTCTGGAATGATGGGGGCATATGACAAAGATAAGAGGGAATAGGCTTAGGAGTAAGCTAAGGAAGTATTATTTCACAGAAAGGGTGGTGGAGGTGGTGGAGTCGAGGACTGTTCCAGAATTTAAAAAGGCATGGGATAAGCATGGGGGATTGCTTAGGAACAGGAAGAATTAGGGGTTACAGAGGATGGGCAGACTGGATGGGTCATATGGCCTTTATCTGCTATCATGTTTCTATGTTTAAGGTGCATTTGCAAAAAGCAAGAATGCCTGTTGCTGACTATGGTCATCTGCCGGTCCACATTTGGTGGTCTGCACATGTGTGACCGTGCACATGCACACATGCAGGAGTCAGGAGTTGGAAGCAGCTGCTAAGGCCTCTGGAGTCAGGGCTCCCAGGCTCTGCTTTCCAGGAATGATCCCGAGTCACTCCAACATCTTTAGAACAGGAACAGAAAACAGCACGGATTGATACAAGGTTGCTACAATTTCAGACTATTGCCACACAGCTAGATATCCACTCTGACCCCTGCATCACTGTCCAGCCGGTGCCAAGGTGGTCCACGGGTGGAGTCCAGGCAGAGCCAGGAGTTATTTGGACACCAGCAATATTAGGTGGTGCTGCCTGCAGAGATATCCGGGCAAGTAGGGCTGTATAAATATTAGTCCTACCTTTGCCCAGTTAGCTATGCAAGCATGGCACTGAATACCAGTTGTACCTGCATAACTTCCAGGTACCACCACCACTGACCCAGATTTTTAATGCTGGTGGCTGGCTATGGCCCGGCACTAAATACCTGGGTCTGTAAAGTGTTTATAAAGATGCTGACCACCACCAGCTCAATATTGACCCAAATGTATGCTGTGCACCCCCTAGGACTAGAGCAGGCAAAAATGAGGCTATTTAAACTCCAGCTGAGCTGGGATAATGAAGGGGAGACCAGAAGGTGAGAGGGGCAGCTGCAGCTTTTCCTGAGTCACAGCAAGTAGAGGTTGAGAACTGGCAACCTATAGCAGAATTTAGAAAAGGTACAGAGTAGGGTTCAAGCTACAGCAGTCAGAGAAGACCGGTTGTCATACCTATCCCAGCTTTTCTGAGCTTGGAAGATGCAGAAAGTCTTGGAAAACCTTCTGGTGAGGTTTCACTGTTTGTGCAGTGAATAGTAGAGGAGTGTGGTAGCCGTGTTAGTCCACTCTTAAGGTTATCAATAGAAATCAAACAAAATAAAACATGGAAAAGAAAATAAGATGATACCTTTTTTATTGGACATAACTTAATACATTTCTTGATTAGCTTTCGAAGGTTGCCCTTCTTCGTCAGATCGGAAATAAGCAAATGTGCTAGCTGACAGTGTATATAAGTGAAAACATTCAAGCAGTGAATAGAAAACGATCTGTGAAGTCCTGTGTTGCAACTGTGTGGCTTATTTCACCAGATTGATGCAAAAGTGGAAGATATGAATGGCAGATTTGACATAGTTGAGACACAGGTGACACAGCTGGTTTCTCAGCTGTTGCACATACTAGGGTAAAGGATAGTCTGGTTCTCCATAAGCACGTGGAAATATTGGAAAACCAGCTTAGCCTAGAAATTTAAGATTTTTGAACTTTTTAGTATTATTATTATTATTTATTGCACTTGTATCCCACATTTTCCCACCTATTTGCAGGCTCAATGTGGCTTACAAAGACCTGTCATGGCAGCGCCATCCCAGAGTAAAAGATACAGTTGGTGTTACAAAGAAATTAAGGATGGTAAAGAAGTACTAGTAAACAATTATAGAAAGAGGCGTTCAGATTCAGGGTAGTGTGGTGAGGTGTTATAATTAGGCTAAGGATCTTCGTGGTAGGCCTTGTGGAAAAGTTTTCAGAGCTTTGCGAAAGTTAGTTATTTCGCTAATTGCTTTCATGTTGGTTTGTAGTGCATTCCACAGTTGCGTGCTCATGTAGGAAAAGCTGGTTGCATGTGTTAGTTTGTATTTTAGTCCTTTACAGCTGGGGAAGTGTAGATTAAGGAATGTGCGGGCCGATTATTTAGCATTTCTGGGAGGCAAGTCCACAAGGTCTAGCATGTAGGTCGGGGCATCTCCGTAAATGATTTTATGAACAATCATGCAGATTTTGAACGCGATACGTTCTTTAAGTGGGAGCCAGTGTAGTTTCTCTCTTAGGGGTTTTGCACTTTCATATTTTGTTTTTCCAAATATGAGTCTGGCTGCAGTGTTCTGGGTTGTTTGAAGTTTCTTGATAGTTTGTTCTTTACAGCCCACGTAGAGTGCGTTGCAATAGTCCAGGTGACTTAATACCATAGACTGTACCAGGTTGCGAAAAATGTTTCTTGGGAAAAAAGGTCTCACTCTTTTGAGTTTCCACATGGAGTGAAACATTTCTTAGTTGTATTTTTCGAGTGTGAGATTTCGATCAATGGTGACTCCAAGGATTTTCAGTGTGTTTGAGACGGGAAGGGAACAGTTTGGTATGGTTATGGTGGTAAATTCTTTTGTGTTATGTTGTGAGGTGAGTATAAGACATTGTGTTTTTTCTGCATTAAGTTTTAGTTGAAATGCATCCACCCAGGAGTGCATGATTTGGAAGCTTTGGTTGTTATCGTTGGTAATTTCCTGTAGATCATGTTTGAACGGGATATAAATTGTGACATCATCTGCATATATGTATGGATTGAGGTTTTGGTTGGCTAGTAGCTTGGCTAAGGGTATCATCATTAGATTGAAGAGGGTTGATGAGAGGGGGGATCCTTGGGGGACTCCGCATTCAGGTGTCCATGGGGTAGATATAGCCGCATTAGCTGTTACTTGGTATGATCTTGTAGTCAAGAATCCTCTAAACCAGTTAAGAACGTTGCCTCCGACTCCAAAGTATTCTAGAATATGTAGTAGTATGGCGTGGTTGACCATGTCGAAGGCACTGGACATGTCAAATTGTAGGAGAAGTATGTTGTTGCCAGTTGCAATTGTTTGTTTAAATTTATTCATTAGAGTTACTAGTACTGTTTCAGTACTATGGTTCGACCGAAATCCTGATTGAGACTCGTGAAGTATAGAAAATTTATTTAGGTAGTTAGTGAGCTGTTTCATCACTACGCCCTCCATAAGTTTGGTTATCAGCGGGATAGATGCTACTGGACGGTAATTGGTTAAGACACTTGTACTTTTCTTTACGTCTTTAGATAAAGGAGTAAGTAGGATATTTCCTTTATCCTTTGGGAAGAGACCATTTTGTAGCATGTAGTTCAGGTGCCTCGTGAGGTCTGTTTTGAGTTGTTGAAGGGCATATCTTATAAGGTTATTGGGGCAGATGTCTAATTTGCATTGCGATTTGGCATATCTTCCAAGCGATTGGGAGATGTTATCGGTCAAGAGTATGTCAAAGTTGGTCCATGATCGGTCTGCTGGATATTCCCCTGGTATTGGATCTAAACACTCGAGAGGTTGACATAATCAGTTGTGTTGATAGGTATCATGAGTCGTAGCTTTATAATTTTCTCTTTGAAGTAATTCGCAAGCTTGTTTGCTGATGGGATGTCAGTGTTGTTAGAGGTGACCGGTGTGGTATTTAGTAGTTTGTTTACGAGTTGGAAGAGTTTATGTGTATCCTTGTAGTTTGCCCTTTGTCATCTGAAACTTTTCTAAGGAAGTACTTCAGTGTGATAATATTTTCTGATGTTGATCAGTTATTTCTAATTACTGTTTGCCTAGAAGTATGGTGAAGAAAAACAAAAAGGGAAGGGGCTTGTGATCAGCTGTCTTTAAATGATTCTATTGCGTTAACTATTTCTTGAGATGGATACTTTTGAGACATGAGCCATCTTTCTTGCTAATTTTGCTTTTGAGGTTGACAGTTGATGGTATTGAAAGCATACTTTAAGAAGAAGGATTTTCCTTTATTTTGTGGCAAGAAAATACATGAGTTCCCAAATAAGGGGGAATGAATTTCTTCAGGTGAGATTTCATTTCTTAGGATTATGCTGTTGCAATGCCTGTTGATGTGGACATGTTTTATTTTGAATTTTCCTTTCTGAGTACTTATAGATTAAAGAGTTAAAAAATATCCTTAACCTTTTCCAAAGTTAAGGATGAATGTGCCTATTCTTGCCAGCCACACACACGTCAGTCTAGATTTTGCTTGTAAACTGTGAACACGTCCTGTATCTGTGTCAATGCTGATGAAATTTCTCAGATATAGGGATAGCCAGCCTCTGTGGCCATAGAAAAAAAATCTGCAGTGCAGAATCACACTGAATTTTTTTTCTGTGAGCATCAGCTTTGCCATACATACAGAACATGCTCAGGTTTTACAAGAAAAGCCTAGAAGGATTTGTGTTAAGTGACAGACGTAGAGATCCCTCACTGACAGCTTATATCTGAGGGGGCTCAAGGAACTCAGAGATGTTCTGGCGGCTCCGCTGCCTGACCTCTTCAATGCTTCCTTAGAGTCTGGAGTGGTCCTGGAGGACTGGAGAAGGGCGGATGTGGTCCCTCTGCACAAGAGCGGAAGTAAGGAGGAGGTTGGGAATTACAGACCTGTCATTCTGACCTTGATGGTGAGTAAACTAATGGAAATGCTTCTAAAGCAGAGGATCATGAGGTTTCTCAAAATGAATGGCCTGCAGGACTCAAGGCAGCATGGATGGGGGGGGGGGGGGGGGGGTGCTAGATGTGGTGTACTTGGATTGTAGCAAAGCCTTGGACATGGTTCTGCACAGGCGACTGATTAAGAAACTGAGTGCCCTTGATATGGAACCTAAAGTTACTGACAGAGTTAAAAACTGGTTAAATGGGAGGAGACAGAGGGTAGTGGTAAATGGAGCTTCCTCTGAGGGAAAGGATATTATCAATGGTGTACCACAGGGGTTGGTCCTTGGACCGCCTCTTTTTAACATCTTTGTGAGTGATATTGTGGAAGGGCTGTCTGGTAAGGTTTATCTCTTTGCAGATGATACCAAACTCTGTAATAGGGTGGTCACCCTGGAGAGTGTGGATGGCATGAAGAAGGATCTAGCGAAGCTTGAAGAATAGCCTGATAATGTCAACTAAGATTTAATGCTAAGAAATGCAGGGTCATTCACTTGGGTTACAAGAATCCAAGGGCATAGTACAATATAGGGAGTAAAGTGCTTCTGTTTATAAAAGTAGAGCTTGACTTGGGGATGATTGTGTTGATAACCTTAAGGTGGCCAAAGAGGTAGAAAAGGCAATGGTCAAAGCCAGAAGGATGCTTGGGTGCATAAGAAGAGGGATGACCAGCAGTAAAAAAGAGGCGATAGTGCTCTTGTATATGTCTCTGGTGAGGCTCCATGCAATTATGGAGAATGCACCTACAGAACGATATAAACAGGATGGAGTCGGTCCAAAGGGCAACTACTAAATTGGTAAGTGGTCTTTGTCATAGGACATATAGGGACAGGCTCATGAAACTAAACATGTATACGCTGGAAGAGAGGGGATATGATAGAGATGTTTAAATACCTCAGTGGCGTTAATGTACAGGAGGTGAGCCTTTTTCAAATTAAGGAAAACTCTGGAATGAGAGGGCATAGGATGAAGATAAGAGGAAATAGGTTCAGGAGTAACCTAAGAAAATACTCATTCACGGAAAGGGTGGTAGATGCATGGAATGTCCTCCCCGTGGAGGTGCTGGAGACTAGGACTATGTCTGAATTTAAGAAAGCATGGGACAGGCACTTTGGAACTCTTAGGAAAAGGAGGAGTTAGTGGTTACTGAGGAAGGGCAGGCTGGATGGGCCACTTTGCTCTTATGTTGTCATGTTTCTATGTTTCTAAAAGTCAGCATGTGTAGAGCTCTGCCTGCAACACCTCGAGCCAGTCTCCTTCCTCCTGGGACCAACGTTGTCCAGTGTTTCGCTTAGCTGTTTCAGGGTCCAAACAACAGGGAGAATACGGTGGCCATATTCTCCTTGTTGTTTGGGCCTGGCCAACGTTGGACTTGAAACTGAGCAACTTCCCCAACTTCCTGCACTATGCGGCTCAAGTATCTGCAGAGCCCGGAAGAGGAAGGAGAAAAAAAATCCAAAGCCTGAGTTCTGCTGTAGATGTAAACAAGGCGGAAAGAGAGAGAAAATGGGCAAACATAAGAATAGCATTACTGGGTCAGATCGGTGGTCCATCTAGGCCAGTATCCTGCTTCCAACAGTGGCCAATTCAGGTCACAAGTACCTGACAGAATCCAAAATAGTAGCAGTATATTCCATGGCACCAATCCTTGAGCAAGCAGTGCCTTCTTCCATGTCCATCCCAATAAAAAACTATGGACTTTTCCTCCAGAAACTTGGCCAAACCTTTTTTAAACCCATATATGCTAACCACTGTTACCACGTCCTCTGGCAGTGAATTCCAGAGCTTAACTCGCTGAGTGAAAAAATATTTCCTCCTATTGGTTTTAAAAGTATTTTCATTTAATTTCATTTCAACGTCCCCTCTTTGTACTTTTTGACAGAGTGAAGAATCTTTTCATTTTTACCCCTTCTACACCACTCAAGATTTTATAGACCTCAATCATATCCCCCCTCAGCCGTCTCTTTTCCACGCTGAAGAGCTCTAACCTCTTTAGCCTTTCCTCAGATGGGAAGAGCTCTAGCCTCGTTATCATTTTGGTGGCTCTTCTTTGAACCTTTTCTAATTCTGCTATATGTTTTTGTAGATATGGTGACCAGAACTGAATGCAATACTCAAAGTGAGGTCGCACCATGGAGCGATACAGAGGCATTATAATATTCCTGGTCTTATTTTGCATACCTTTCCTAATAATTCCTAGCATCCTGTTTGCTTTATTGGCCACTGCCAAACACTGGACAGAAGATTTCAGCGTATTGTCTACTAATGACACCTAGATCTTTTTATTGAGTGCTGACTCCTAAGGTGGACCCTAGTATCAGGTAACTATGATTCAGATTATTCTTCCCAATGTGCATTATTTTCCATTTGTCCACATTAAATTTCATCTGCCATTTGGATGCCCAGTCAGCAGTCGAGAAAGGTATAAAGGGATGCCAGAATTATGTATTTTGTGTACTAGGGAGAGCAGCTATTGCTCGTGAAGAAGAGAGTTGGCATGGGCACGTTTCTTTCATCCAGTAATCAATTTCAGAGCTGAGTTTTGTATAATCTGAAGATATCGGATATCTTGTGCTTGAGCACCTTGCAACAGGAAATTATAGCAGTCAAGTCGTGCCACGACAAAGGAATGAGTGAGTATACAGAAAGCTGATTTCTCGAATAAATGACAAACAGAGCAGATCTGTTTTTAGATATAGAAACAGCATTTAATAGTATTAGAGATATATGGTTGGAAGCTCATGGTTTCATCAAGGATTGTGCCTGAGTTTTTTTTTATCAAAGAGCTGAGTCACAAGAGCACCAGCTAGAGAGGTGAGAATAGGAGGTGTAGGGTATCCCTTGTGTCCTGTAATAAGCCCTCTTGTTTTTTCAGGGTTTATTTTGAGTCTATGTAGTGGGAGCCATTTGGCCACACTTATCAAGTAGCGATTTAGATTGTTGATTTCCTGTTTGTTGTTGCAATTTAGATGTACCAAAATCTGAATGCTGTCTGCATATATAAACGTGGCTAAGCCTAGCGATTGGATAAGTGTATGGAGGGATGACATAAAGATATTGAAAAGTGTTTGGGCTAGTATGGATCCCTGGGGTACCCCACAGGGAAGAGAGTAAGAATGGGAAAGAGAGTTCATCCATTGAACAATATTACTTCAGTCTGAGAGATATGATCAATTCAAGCCAGTCTAAGACTTTGTCGGTAATGCCTATGTTTTATAGTCTGGCCAAAAGAAGGCCATGATCTATCAGGTCAAATTCTGAGGAAAGATCTAATGATAAAAGTATTGAGGTTCTGTCTTGATCTTGAGCCTCGTAGAAAATGTAGTGACACCTAAGAGAGCTGTTACAGTAATATGTGATTTTCTAAAATCAGTCTCTTGGGTTGAAGAGTGTTTAGTTTTCTCTAGGAAATCCTCTAATTGATTTAGTGCAGTGTGTTCTGTGATTTTGGATATGTAAGGGATTTGGGTTATTGGACAATAGAAATCCGATTGTAGGTAGTCTAGGGTCCTTTGCTTTCGGATAGATGAAAGTAGGTTTTCATGGCAGAGGAACTATAAGCCCTCATTGAGACTTGAGGCTATCATGACATGGAGGTATGGTGTAACGGTAGTTTGAAAGTGTTTCATGAAGCAAGATTGTAGTGGATCCTGTGGTGCTGTGGTGGATTTCACAATCCGTAGCACCTCAATAAATAAAGAATATCCATTATTCAGTAACCAAGGCTGCTGCTTTCTCCATCAAAGAACCAATGTTATGGAATAATTTACTTGGCTATTTAAGGTTAAGCACATCATTGCAGCAGTTTAAAAGGGCATTGAACACATATTTTTTTTGTTCAGGCTTCTTTCACTGAGTAATTGGAGGTCTTGCATTTTTTTTTTCCTGTTAGGCATTGTTTTTAGATGATAGGGCTTTTTATGGTCACAGTATGATGTTGTGACTGTTTATCTAAGTTGTATTATGGATTGTGTTTGTTTTAACCTGTAAAGCACTTAGGTTTAAGCGGTCTAGAAATTGTTTTAAATAAATAAATAAAGGTAAGGTGTGCCGATACCGGGTTATGCTAGTGTTCTATAATGGCACCTGGGCACTCAGATGCCCTTCTAGACTAATTTATCACCATATAGTAACATAACATAGTAGATGACGACACAAAAAGACCTGCATGGTCCATCCAGTCTGCCCAACAAGATAAACTCATATGTGTTACTTTTTGTGTATACCTGACCTTGATTTGTTTCTGCCATTTTCAGGGCACAGACCATAGAAGTCTGCCCAGCACTAGCCCTGCCTCCCCCCACTGGCTCTGCCACCCAATCTCCGCTAAGCTTCTGAGGATCCATTCCTTCTGAACAGGATTCCTTTATGTTTATCCCAGGCATTTTTGAATTCTGTTACCATTTTCATCACCACCTTCCGCAGGAGGGCATTCCAAGTATCCACCACTCTCTCCGTGAAAAAATACTAGGGGAGCTTAAACAGGGGCACCCAGTTATAGAATTGCCCCATGAATGTTACTGAACCATTTCTTTTATTAGGCAAAATAATAATTTTAGAAGAAAGAATGTTTTTTAAAGGGTTCAGGACTAACTCTGGGAATTAGCCCCCTGATATTCAGCACTATTTAACCAGCCAGGAGCTGTTCCTGGCCGGAGCTGTTAATATTCAGTACGACATAGCTGGTTATCAATATTCATCAGCTCACCAGCTAAGTTTAGGGGCCAGATAGACCCACGTAAATAGCTATAACTTAGCCAGTCAGCTGATGAATAATCAACTTAACCAGCTATGTTCATAGCGGCCAAACAAATCCTGGAAATTCAATGCCAGTCACTAGATACTGCATGGCATTGAATTTCTGGGTTTGCCGCCATCTGCGGGAGTTAGCCGGGCTGCCTCTCGTGATCTGAATTTCGGCCAGTAGGATTCTAAATTGGTCCCTAAAGGGTCCTTTTACCAAGCTGTGATAAGCAGTAATGTGTGCTTACTGCAGCTTAAAATGCTTTACCATGGGGCATGTTCAGACATCCCGTGGTAATTTCGACATTAGCACATTCTCCTACCCATGCACTAAAAATAGATTTTATTTTAGCGCTGGGGGCAGAGAGCAGGTATATTCTGTGCTAATTGGTTGGCGCAGCTACATTGTCATGCACTAACCGATTAGCACATGGTTAGCGCATGAACCCTTTCCACCTACAGAATAGGTGGTGGTAGGTGCTGATGTGCTAATGGTCACACACTAATGGGAAAATAGTGCACGGCCATTAATAGAAAATCCCCCCCCCAAATTTGGCCATTTTACACATGCGGTAAAGATGGCCTTAGTGTGCAGGAATAACCTATTTAAGCACGTGCTAAGGCCACTCTTTACCAATTTGGTAAAAAAGCCCCTGAATTTCTAACTTTAAGAGCCCAGCTTTTTTTTTTTTAATATCCTCCTCTAAACAAAAAAAAGACATCCATGGCAACAACATAAATCCTGCATAAAATTGATGTGATATATTTCCCTTGTATTGGTAGAAGTTAAATGCTGCTCTCAATACTGTTGTCTGTGTTGTTTTTTTCTCTGTTAGGTATCGCAATATGTTTTTAGTATACTGTTGTCACTGCTGGGCATATAATATTCAAAACAGATATCTAATGACCTCTGTAATCTGTGATGTGCTTTTAGTTTGCTTTGCAGAAAAGAACCATGACAGATCCCTTCCCCTGTAGAATCAACATTCTATTGGGAATGTTTACCGTCTGCCTGCTCTGCACCTCTGCTGAGAATCAATGCAAGATCCACAAGGAAATGGCTGACTGCAGTCATTTAAAACTATCTCAGATCCCTGCAGATTTGCCCAGTAACATAACAGCTTTGAACCTTTCTCATAACCAGTTAAAGGGCCTGCCACCTGCAAATCTGTCCAGATACCAACAGCTAGTTGCTCTGAATGCTGGATATAACCTTATCACAAAGGTTGACACGGCCCTTTGCCAGAATCTGCCAGTGCTGAAAGTGTTGAACCTACAGCACAATGAATTACAACAGATGTCTGAAAAGTACTACTGCCATTGTGCCAGCCTGATCGAGCTCAGCTTAGCAAGCAACAGGATAGAAGAAATCCGTGGGGATCCTTTCCTAAACCTCAAGGTAAGATCTCAGCACTCAGGATTCACATTTGGCAGTAAAGGTTTGTACATGAATATCCCCATACTGTACATAGGGAAGCTACTGCTTGCCCTGGGATTGGTAACATGGAATGTTGCTACTATTTGGGTTTCTGCCAGGTATTTGTGACCTGGATTGGCTACTACTGGGCTAGATGGATCATTGGTCTGACCCAGTATGGCTATTCTTATGTACAAATTTCCTGTGCTTAGCTTTCTGTGACCTTAACCCTTATTTACCCCTGAAGACAGACTGGCTGATTTTTTTGTTTAAAGTTTTTTTTTATTCCTAATTGGTAACACAACAGTGATCCAAGATGCTGATCACAGTCAGAAAGGTAGCGCCAGCAGGATCTCTCCAGGCCCTTATTAAAACTTGCTATAGTTGGGTGCCAGAGGGTAAGAGCTTCCTTTGGTTTACAGTCACTGTTGGTGTCTGGGTATATTGCACAATATGGATATTTTTGTAATTTCTTTTGTGGTTTGCGGCTTTAAGCTAAGAATAGAGCATGGCAAACTTGTTGAAAGGACTGCTGATGTATGTATATCTTTTTGCTAGACATTAAATATGAAATCTCTTATTTAATTTGTGACATTTATATCCCACATTATCCCAATGAAGTTTGAGTTCAGTGTGGCTTACAATAAGCAGTATAGGATAAATAATAAAGAATAATGCAGAAGAAAGTAATTTGTTGTAAGAAGCCAATTTTACAATACAGTATCATAAACATACTGGGATAGCTACGGATGTTCAACATTTAGAAAATCTATTATGAATGAGAAATTGTACATGAAGCAAAGAGAAAGTTAATGGTAAATAGAGTAATAACCAATTCATATAATAATTGATTGTTTGAGATATGGCTGTTCTTAGTGAGGATTTGTTTGAATAGGAATGATTTGAGGATTATGCGGAATCTAGTATATTCCTGTATATTTCTAATTTTGGGTGGTAAGGAGTTCCACTGTTTGGTTCCTGGGTAAGTGAAGTCTGCAGAGTGGACAGATTTATAGATCACTTTTTTGCAATTTGGGAGGTGTAGTCTGAGAGAGTTTCTTACCTTATATTTAGTGTTTCTTTGAAGTAAGTTTATTAATGGTACCATATAGTCTGGAGCTGTGCCATTTAGTATTTGAAAGATAAAGGTACATAATTTGAAGGTGATTCTCCCTTTGATGGCAAGCCAGTGTAATTTGATTAATAAAGGGAAGGCACTTTCAAAATGAGAAATTTTGTAATTGATGTGACTTTGGGGTCCTTTTGGTAAAGTGCCTGAATTATCTCACCTGTGCCGCAACTGTTGGGGGTTTCCAGCATTTCCCGTACAGTTACCTCACAGAAAAAAACATCTTTACTGGGTGGAAAGTGTACTGACAGCACAGAGGTGCACTTACAGGCCGATGATCAAACTCCCTGCGCTGTTTTGAACAGTGCTGAAAAATTAGCCCCAGAACAGTGTCGGGAATTAAAGCCCTGATGATCAAAACTAATAGCATGCAAATTTATGCACACTATTAGTTTTTTTTTTAATTTTTTATTAATGATAAAGTCATACATCCATATACATAGACTTAGAAATAACAGAATTGACTTTAAAGGCAAAAAAGAAAAACCAGTACTTACAACCAAATGGTTAAAGTATAACACACTAAATTTACATTTGTCCCCAATAATAGGATCAAGATACTAGGAAATATTTCAATCAACAAAGAGAAAAAAAAAATTAATAATTAACGGAGGGGGCAGCTCGAATATCTACAGCCAACTTTAACAGCGCTTAAATTAGGGAGGCAAAGCAACAGGTGATCTAACTGTTTCCTTAGATGATATGAATTGTAATAATTTTAAAGGGGAAAAGAATATATAATTATTTGCTTCATACGTTATGAAGCATTTACATGGAAACTTTAACAGGAAAGTTGCACCCAAATTAATCACTCTAGTTTTATAGGATAGAAATTCCTTCCTCCTTTTTTGAGTGCTTCTTGCCAAATCTGGAAAAATTTGAATTTTCCCCCCCAAAAATACATCATTTAAATGACGAAAGTAAAGTCTTAAAATGTTATTTCTATCCAGTTCAAGGGAGAAGGAGACAATCAGCGTAGTTCTCTCTGTGACTATCTCCAGAGAGGTTTCCAGAAACTCAGTAAGATTTAAATCAGGAGGATTTTGTGGTTGATTTTCCCCTTTTTTAGTTCCTGAAATGTATTGAGTCCTCGTAATAGGAGGACAAGCCTCCATAGGTATCCCCAATATCTCATTAAAGTATTTTTTTAGACTATCAGTAGCTGAAATTAAGGGAGATTTAGGAAACCTCAAAAACCTGAGATTATTCCTGCTTCCGTTATTCTCCAAGTATTCTATCTTTCTCTCTTGAATTTCTTTATCTTTTATCATAGTCACTGTTAAGTCCTTCAGTTGTTTAACTTCTTCTTCAATACCCCCAAGTTTTTGCTTATATTCCTGAACTTCTATGGACAAATTTTGAGAAGTCTGCTTTAATTCCTTAATTTCGCCAGTCATAGAAACATTCATCTGTAGTAACGTTTTGTTCACCTGCTGGATTGTGTCCCATAGTACTTCCATTGTCACCCGAATTGGTCTTATCAAATCTCCACTCTCTCCAGGAGGTAGTCCTCGGGGAATAGGTGGAGCGGCCTGAAACTGACCCTGCATAGTTGCTCCGTTCACCGGGATAGTAACACTGAGAGATCCTCCATCCACAGGAGACACGCACTCGAGCTGCTGTGGTATCGCCAGCGTCAACTTACTTCCGGGCTGTGGAGGAGGGGTGAAATCAGGAGGACTCAACGTCGCTCCCTCAGCGCTGCGCTCAGGCCCCTGCGGGGTCGAGCCCGCCGAAGTAGGAATCCGAGCACCCAGAGTGCTGATTCCGAAGCTCTCAAGAGGTGCCTGCCACGAGACTGGGGTTGACGTCGAGGCCTTGGAGGTAGGAGCCTGAGTTTTCCCCTTTCTCTTCCCCATCTCGATTAAAAAGAGACGGAGTAAGAGCTTCTGTTGGCACCGCAACTCTCTTTAGACTCAGGAACTCAGCGCTCACACGACCGTTAGCGCCGCCATCTTGATGCACACTATTAGTTTTGATCATCAGAAACTTATGCAGAAGTTGTTTGACAGGTCTGGGCTGTCTTTAAGCGTGGACCTGCCAAACATACCAATGCAAGGTGCTGGATGTCCAGTGGACCTCCAGACCCCCCACCCCAGACAGAGACCTCCAGCCCTCCACCCTGGTGGTCTAGTGTCCCCCAAACACCACATATCTTGAAGACGGAGGAGGGAGAAGCATTCCCTCCTCCTTCCAGTGTTGCCTTCAAAATGGTGGCACTCTGCCATGCCCAGTGCATCCTCGGATGCGCTGGGCGGGCCTTCCCTACTGTGTAAGGGGGTTTCTCCCTTGCGAATCCCACCCAGCGCATCCCAGGATGCATTGGGCAGGATAGGGCACCGCCATTTTGGAGGGAGTGCTACTCCCTCCTCTGTCTTCAAGGTACGGATGGGGATTCAAGGGGCACTAGACCATGGGGGAGGGGCTGGAGGCCTCCGCACCTCCACCCCTCTAACCTTCTCTGTCTGAGGGGAGGGGGTTTGGGGGCTTCTACCTGGGGGATGGGGGCTAGATATCCACTGGACCTCCAGCTCCTTGTGTCTGGGGTGGGATGGGGGGCCTGCAAGCATGCAGATGCATGCTGGACAAGGCTCCCCATTCTTTCCCAATGCTCTGCAAACCCTAAGGCCAGCTCTGAGCTAGCATAGTGTTTGCTATGGCAGAAGCACCCTTGTGTGGCGCGCTGCCCGCTGAGCATTAGGGAGGAATAGTTAATACCCTGTTTACCATGCCTTTGCATGCTACATGCGGTGAGAGCCGGCAAACTCATTGTTTCATGCGTTCACCGGCTCTGATCATGGGGCAGGAGCAAATGCGGGCAGTATTACGGCACTAATAGCCTCTAGCGGTCAGGTTTGCTCCTGGGCATTAGTGCCTCCTGACTGTAGTGATAACAGCAAGCTATGCCCATTTCCTACTCATAACTGGGTATGTAGTTAACACGTGAATTGGCATGTGCATTCAGTCCTAATGGTTACTGTTTTCATGTGCTAACGGTTACTGGGTGTTAATTCACACGCTGACTGCTGCCGCATTTTAGTAAAAGAGCCCCTTAATTTGCTTTTGCATATTTGTTGAGCTCTGTTTCTGCTCCTGGAGTTAGCTGCAGTTGGGGTACCGTGCCATGAGCACTCTTTTTCAACTACCCTAATAATCTCCCACCTAACTTGGAGGCTGGTGTAATGAAATGTGGAAGGTGTAGCATACAAATTATTGCAGGTTCTGTACGCATTTTTCTATGCTAAGATATCCACCATGAGCACAGAAGAGTTAAGTGCACAAGAAAACTGTGTTTAAAGACTTGCTCACACCTCAGCACATTGGTAATTTATTTATTGGGATTTGTTAACCGTCTTTATGAAGAGATTCACCCAAGGCAGCGTACAGCAGGGAAATCCAATGTTCATGAAGTCATTCGTAACTGATCTCAAATGCAAAGATGTGCATAGAAGGCCTGAAGGTTTCATGCCTGATTTTCTAATGCTGGGATTTAACCTCGTGGTCTGAGGAGGAGTAAAGAGAAAGCTTGTTTTTCTGTGTCTAGAGTTAGGTCTTGTGCCAGTTTCGTTTTTAGTGTGTCAGCATGAACTGCCCATAGGCATGAGGAAACTGTGTGCTGAAGCTCAGTGTTCAGTTTGAAAGTATGGCTTATTTTAGTCCCTCTGTCTAGTTACTGCAGTGACAGCCTTTGGCCAGGTGCCATGCACCAAGAATCCTTTTGCAAAGGTGGACTCTGAGTCCAGCTGCTAGGTACAGAGTCTGGGATTTCCCTTCCTCCCTCCCAAATTCCTTTCCTAGTCCTGGCTAACAAGGAATCCCTGCAAGGCCAGTACTACCATGTCACTTGGTCTGTGATCACAAATAAACACACACAGGTAGACATTCTTATCTCTTGTTTGTCCTGTTTGTCTGTCCTAATTAGATTGTAAGCTCAGTTGAGCAGGGACTGTCTCTTCATGTTCAAGTGTACAGCGCTGTGTACGTCTAGTAGCGCCAGTGCTTTTTTTGTAGAAAAAAAGGTGCCGGTACTCATTATGGGCGGGGTCACCACATATGGCTCCACCCCTGATAGCCACACCCACATTAACCACACCCCCTATACCAGCCATGGCGCATATAAACAGACATCATTGAAAATATTACAGTACTATAGGAGAAAAAAATAACGTGATTTGCTAAGTAGTAGTAGTAGTATACCCAGTGCAAAATAAGACAGCCAATGTAAATTCTCAAATTAGACATATTACAAACACTAAAATGAAAATAAAATGATTTTTTTCTACCTTTGTTGTCTGGTGACTGTTTTTCTTTCCATATTGGTCCCAGTCTGTGATTCTCCTTTCCTTTGTTTTCGCTTAACTCTTCTGTGCCATTTGTCATTTTTGTCTCCTTTTTCTTTGCTTTCTTCAATATTTTTCAGGCTCTCTCTCTGTCCAGATTTAATTCATTCTTACTATCCATTCTTTAATTTCCTTCATCTACCTGTGGCTTTTCATCTTTTCCTCACCCTTGTTCTCCCCATGCCCCTTCCTCTTATTCTCCAGTCTTTCTCTATTCCTCTTTTCCATCCAGCAGCTCTGCTTTCTCTCCCCATCCTTCCAGTGTCTCCCCTATTTCTTTCTGCATTCTTCCATCCAGCATCTTCCCTCTTTCTCTCCCTATCCTTCCGTTTTCCCTCTCTCTCTCCCCATCCTTCCATCTGTTTTTCTCCCTCTCTCTCCCCATCCTTCCGTTTTCCCTCTCTTTCCTCATCCTTCCATCTGTTTTTCCCTCTCTCCCCAATCCTTCCATCTGTGTTTTTCCCTCTCTCCCCATCCTTCCATCTGTTTTTCCCCTCTCCCCAATCCTTCCATCTGTTTTTCCCTCTCTCTCCCCAATCCTTCCCTCTGTTGTTTTCCCTCTTTCTCTCACTCCCCAATCCTTCTCTCTGTTGTTTTCCCTCTTTCTCTCACTCCCCAATCCTTCCTCTGTTGGTTTCCCTCTTTCTCTCTCTCCCCAATCCTTCCCTCTGTTTTCCCTCTTTCTCTCACTCCCCAATCCTTCCCTCTGTTG